>NC_141138.1:163833754-164559379 GCF_053477565.2 Lygodium microphyllum | reverse complement strand
TCCTCTCTCTCTCCCTTCCTCTCTCTCTTTCTCTCTTTCTTTGTTATATTTCATTTTTATTCTCTCTCTCTCTCTCTCTCTCTCTCTCTCTCTCTCTCTCTCTCTCTCTCTCGTGTTGTCTTTCTTTTTCTTTCTTCTTCTCCCTCTCTCATTTCCTCTCTTTCACCCTCAATGCACCTAATTCTCAACAAAAACAAACAAAAGAAAAGAAGAAAGAACAAGAACAAACCAAGAGGGGGCAATGTACTCATCGCAAAGGCTTGAGGATGGATTCTTTGTCTCCTCTACGTGATGGCGCCTCTTCTTCCTTTGTGCACTTTCTCTTCTTCTTTGCAAATGGCAACGATGGTGGTGGCAGTAGTGAGAAGCTCTCCTTCTCTCTCTTTCTCTCTTCCTCTCCCTCTCCCTCCCAAAGGCATGATCTCTTTTGCTCTCTCTTTCACTCTCTCTTTCACTCTTTGTAGCAAAATGCCTCGCTCGGGTTTCACCCACTTTTTTTCTCTGAGTACCATCACTATTTGAGTCTCAAATAGCAAGGCTACTAATATGCGTTGCAACTGCCCGTAGCTCTGCTTCTATATCCTTGTAGTGTTAGATTATTTAGTAACTATAGAGGCTTAAACCAAGTTAGAATAAAGAATAAGTATCCCATCCCTTGGATCAGAAAGCTCCTAAATCATTTATAGGAGCAAAGGTATTTTCCAATATAGATTTTGTATGCAAATAACTATAAGATCTGAATTAAGGAAGAGGATATTTCAAATATAGCCTTCAACGCTAGGCATAAACATTATGAGTTTATTGATATATATTGTGGTTTAACTTATACACTAGCTAGTGTTTAACATTCTAGAGCTAGTGGATATATTTAGAACATACCTAGATGAGTTTATCCTAATCCTCTTTGATGAAATCTTGACTTATTCAAAGAAAAAAGAATGATATATAGGCTACTTGCAAATTGTGCTAGCCTCTTAGGGATGATAAGAGAAAACAAGCTATATGTTGATAAAAGCAAGTGTGTATTGTTCAAGAAATAGATTGAATATACATGTTCTTTATCTCCAAATAGGGGATTGTTGTTGACCCATATGATGTTAAGGAAGTCCAAGATTGTACATCACCATAAACACTTAAAGAATTTGGAGGATTTCTTGTTCTAATTGTAAAGAAGGGATCTTCTAACTAAATAAAATTTACCTAATATAATGGAATCAACAAGGAATTGGCATGGAAAAGAAACTGAAATGTATTAATCTAAGGAAACACGAAAGAATTTCTTAAACAAGCTAATGCCATGGAAGCTCACCTCCATGTAGGTGAAAGACATGAACTAATGTAACTACCAAGAAAACTTACATGACTTCCAAGTTCATATTGGCAAAAGGCCCATTACCTTGGCTAGGGCTGTCTATTTATAGCAAACCATAAGCCCTAGTCCTATAATATTATTACAAAAGCTTTTAGCTTGTCATTGGCCTTATTTACTTCATTACAAACCCCCCCGCTTCAATTAGCTTTTTCCTCAAAGCTACAAATGGCAAGATACTACAATGGATGCAGCATAAAAGTTCAAAGGCACAAGTTGAAGAAGAATCCATGGTCCAAGAAATTCATCACTATCTTCATGCTGCTCATGCTATTAAAGAAAGGGCTGTCATTGTAAAAGAGTCATAACTTATGAAATATAGCTCTGAATCAAACAAATGAGGTGTCATTTTGAAGAATACACCTAGGAGCATCACATCCAAGCATAAAATCTTGACTTTGTTGATGTCACACCATTTATTTTTATGATAGAAATTTAATACAACAAGTTGTATTAAATAGTGAACTCATGCTTCTTCAACTATTTCTCCCATAAACCAAATAAAAATCAATGAACACAAGCTGTCAATCATATTTGTAGGTCAAGGGAGCAAAAAGTCTAGCCATTCTTCCATAGCAATCCTCCCAGATCAAATGGGAATCCATCAAAGTGATCATCATCATGAAAACAAGTGCCAAAACTGTCAATGACTATGCCCGGGTCAAATGAAAAGAGTAATCATCCCAATGATCCCCGAGATCAAAAGGGTAATGAGCATTCTCATAATCTGCCTCATAGTCATCAAGGTCAAATGGATGTAAAGGATCTTCATTATCCAACATGTACATATCCCAGTCAGCTGTGGGCTGATATGCATCATCAATAGAATCACCATAGAAACCAAAATTTGTATAACCATGTCCCTCTTGAAGGACAAAGGTCTCATGAAAGTCCTCCTTATGTTGCATGATGTCCTTAGTAAGGTTCTTATGAATGTCCTCCTCATTGTCCTCATATTCTTCAGCATTGTTCTCATTATCGTCATTACGATCCATGTTGTCCACATCTACATGTACTTGCTCTTACTCATAGATATCTTCAGCTTGTAATTCTTTGGCTCATGTGGTACATAACCCATACTGTTGGGATGATAGTAAGTGTCATAGATCCAATTCCCATAATGCTGTCCATAAAAATGATCATAACTACTACATTTCTCATCATGATGGTTGACATTCTCATAGACATTACCATAGGCATCTTTATAGACATGCTATCCAAAGTCATGTGTATGAAACCTTGAAGGAGAAACATGATAATCATGATAAGAAGGCTGATCAAATACATCATGCTATTGTTCAAATGTATGTACATGCTGATCATAAGCAAAAGAATCTTCACAAGCATTATATCCTTGCTCAAAGTAGCCATGATAGTCATTGCTTTGGTAAGGAATACATGCATGATATTCTTGATCAAATATGTCAAAGAATGATTTAAAAGATACCCATTTTTCTCATCATGACATGAATTATAGCATCCATTTTTTTGAACACATCTACCAAAATGTTGCTCATATGAGGGAGAAGTGCCATATGGTTCATATGCCGAGTTGCCATGAGATACATACTCTTTCACTGTAGTATCATGACATTGTTGACCATAGTTCTCACAAGTGGAAGGACTTGAGCCATTAGAAACTGCTGTAGGTGGTAGCCATACATCAAAGAGAGTAATGAGTTTGTCAATAACCTCTTCATTTCCCTAATATCACTTTCCACACTTGCCAGACTGCTCTCTACATGCATGTTGTTCCAACTATCCATAGATAGTTTTGGCCATAACTTGATGAATACAAGTCTAAATGGAACAAATGATAGCTTTATTTGAATCCTATGATGTCTAGCTTCAAATGAAAGTTCTGGTTTCAATTTAGGAGTAGAAATACCCCTCTCTATAAAATAATTTACTATGTTTGTCCTCCACAGTAGACAGCACCTTGTCCGAAGTACCTAGTTGCATTGTTTCAACCATAATTTGAGAATTTCTGATCAGAATGAGGTGTTTGATAGCTTCACTTGAAGCCCACAATGTCTACCTTCAATTAGGAATCCTATTTTGCATAATTTTTTACCTACAATCCATTTTGGAAATGATTTTCTAGGCCTATTTATAGGTTTGTCTATAGTAGACAACACCCTGTTTTGCCCTGTGTGAGTGTTTTTGGTACTTCTCATCCAAATTTGAGCCAATACCCAATACCAAAGCACTGAAGAGAATAGGGAAGAGTTGTAGGTTACTATGTTAAGTGAAAGTAACCTTTGAAAATCCAAAATTGAAGCAAATCGTGCTTGTAGATGGCCATAAGAATGCCAATGAACATGTATGTCCTGTCAATACCACTGCATACTCCAAAGTACAAACCCTTCTAAGTGTAGGGCTGAAATAGATTGCATTATACATTTATTGCATTTTCACCCTTGCATTACATATTCCCATTGGAGATTACAACTTGCTACTGAATCCAATATCCCCATCCTTCTTACCACAATGCCATACATCATTGCCATATTGTATCCATTACATTGAACCATTTGTCCATAAGTGTGCATTGATCAATTACCATTGATCAAACAACCAAATACTTGCTGGAATGAAAAATAAAAATTCAATAACCAATTCCCTTCAAGCATTAAGTGCCTTGCCAAGAGAATTAAACCGTTCCATGAATATGGCATTGTGAGATTGCATTCCCAATTAACCAAGAAAGCATTGATGGGTGAAGAAGAAGTAGATGACTGTAGGAGATTTTTTTTGTAGACTAATGTTGCTTGAAGAACTTAAATTTTCAGCTTGAAAAGAGTAAAATAATCTTCTCATTGATGGTTCCATGAGGAGACATTTACTTATAGCATCATACCATTGAGAAAGCTCCATTTGTCTTCCATACAAGGTAGCTTGATAAAGAGGAATCAAATGGCACAAGACTTTGTTGAATCTTCAAAAGGAGTGTTACTGAGCCTTCCACAAGTATAAATGGACCCAAGATTTGAAGAAGAATCCCAAAATTTATGCTCTAGGCAATGCCTATGCTTTCCAAGATCTTCAATCTTCAAGAGATAGCCAAATCTCTTCAATGTTGATGAAGAATCTTCAAATGTTGATTGTTACTCATGTCAAGGACCTTCAAGAAGTGTAAAAGAGTAAAAGTCCCATAAAATGATAATGAATTATCAAAAATTTGTAGACATAGGCCATGTTGTCCAAGCCAGGTCTTTCAAGGGATGGATCTTTCAAAATTCTAGATATAAGCAAAGTGAAGTTGGTATCTCAAACTAGTCCAAGCAATGTAGGTGAAGGAGTAGGTCCTTCTCAAAGTAGAAAAATTTCTCCTTTCGTTGGATTCTCTCCTTCTCGTCCTTTTCATTCCAATCCTATCCAGTCAGGTTAGAAATTGAAGGGTCAGCTTGTGTGTGCCCCTAGCTCAATAGGTGTCGCCTCAGTTAGTTTAAATACTATCAAGGCCAATGGTGGTACTGAAACCAGCAATCAACCTGCAAATGCACCCTCGAATACTTTGACTAGTTTTAAAAACTGAGGATCATCAAAACATATTGACACAATGCCTTCATTCTTACTTCCCTCCAAATCCAGCTTTGCTTCAAAGGGACAAATAAGCAATAAAATGAGTAGAGAAACTAGTGAAGTTGGTGCTTAGTTGGTACCAAGAGACGGCTTATCAGTGCATTCTCAAATAACAAGGACACCGGTTAGAATGAATGCTTATTACTCCAAAATTCATAAGAGAGCTTCAAAACTAAGAAAATCCCCAAACCTTCATAAGCTTTTGAAGACCAAGCTGTCCATAACCTTTTATGAGCAAGAAGAAGCCCAATCTTCACAACGTAGTATCAAGGATGGCCAATGTTGATGATTATAGGTATAAGGAACCCTCAGGAAGCATCAAAGGCTAAAAGCCCCATGATCAAGATGAGGAAATCTGAGAATATGTGCTGTAAATGACTATCATGAAATAAGGTTTTCAAGATGCCTCCATTCCCATATGTGATTTCCACCAGTGCTTAAGAAGTGAAGCAGTAGAAACAGGAAGCTTACCAGCCCGCCTCTTCCTCACAATCTCATCCCTCACACTAGCCAATCTGCTGTGGTAGTTCTGTTTGAGCTCCATCTTTAATCCTTAAATTGCACTTCCCGTATGTGATTTCCACTAGTGCTTGAGAAGTGAAGTTGTTAAAATGGGAAGCTTACAAGCATGCCTCTTCCTCACAATCTCATCCCTCACACTAGCCAGCTTGCTACGCTAGTTCTCTTTGAGCTCCATCTTTAATCTTTAAATCGCACAACACTAGCTGCTTCTCAATTCGACTGTCCAGAAAGTAGCAATGCTTATGGAATGTTTAGTAAGGATGAATCCTTGTCTTTGGGCAAGTCTCAATAGTTGTTGACCAGCAACAATATCTAGAGAATAATTCCATTATTTCAAGATTTAGTCAGAATTTACAACAACAAGAGGAGGTATGTGTTATTCAGACTCCTAGTGCCTTCTAAATTGATCGGTAAAACCATTGGCAAGGATGGAAGTCACATCAAGCAGTTGAGAGAAGAGGCTAGTCCTCACATTAAGATTATTGCTCTGATTGTGCTTGCAAAGATTCCCATCAGTGACATGCCTTTTTCTTATACGTCATCTTGGACGATTTTGTTGACATGTCATCTTGGATTCTTCTGTCTATTGGAGCATTTAATACACAATGCTGGTGCTTCATGTGATGATCCTCCATATGTGTTGTACTCTTCAGAGTTATGGTCAGGGCAACCAAATCGATATGCGGATAAATGCTTAGGTTTTGCAAAGGGACTAAAGAAATTTCCAGAAGAAATGATGGTAAAGAAAGTGAACCGATCAATAGGAGATTGAGAGATAAGTATTGTGCACTCCTCCTTGGATCTAATGATTCTAACACACAAATGGAAGTGGAAGCTGATAGCTACAAGCCTGCATTTGAGAGTGATTGTTCCCAATCCTAGCCATCCCTAGATAGTTGCAAAAAAAAAAAATGGAAACTATCCTTCTCAAACCTTTTCTGTTACATGGTTATCACATGGTCACAACACATTTCGAATTTGGGAAGTTGCTTGGTCATAATGCTTGTTCCCCTCTTTATATTGATGAAGCTAATGAAATGTTGCACAACCTGACAATGTCGTTGAAAGACTTTGCTACGTTCATGCTCTTGTTTGATGAAGCGGATCATTCTACTCCAGATCATTTGCCATGGCTATTGCAAGTGGAAAATAGGAAACACCTAAGGGCAAGAAGGATCTAATCACGAACTAGAAGGGATGTGAGCATCGTCGGGGAGTAGCCAATCCATCCCGAGTAGACACTCATGGACCTCTAGATTCATTACTCTAAACTCTAACAGATGTGGGCTCTTCTTCGAGTAAAAATTCCACCTTAGCAAATTTTCTAGTGCAAGCAATTTCTCACCCATTTGCTGATTCGACAAGTAAAGTAGGTGCAGCTACACTGGCTATTCCTAACCTTCTTGCATGCATTGGTGATACCAATTGTAACGTGCCTGGGTTGCATCATGTTTTAGTCTAATCTAAAAGACGCTCTTTGGAACTCCCACCGAATGTCTTAGGGTTTGCCAGATAGTGAATCCTGAGTCTACTCCGCAACAAAGCGTATCGACCAACTCTATTATGATCAACCTAAATCCTCTTGGGTTTCTAATGGTCAAGTCATTCTACAGCCTTCTAACGTGATCTACTTTATGCAGAGCATCTAAAGTAAGGCAGACTTATATCCCACTTGGTTTAAAGAGAATGGGAAACAAGAGGATGCATCTCTTGGCCTCTCTACCCATAGGGTAAAGTCCCATTCCAATTGTCCCCTAAAATGATATTGGCTAAGGCTCTACCCTACATTAACTAAGGTCAATACATCATTGGGGTTTGAATGTTGAGAAGCCTCCCAGTTCTCTGGGACCACCCTAGCGTACCACCTGCTTTCCTTGATAGCTTTCTACTTACCTAAAGGCATATTAGTGGTAACATATTCAAGTAGCTTCCTTAATTAACCCATAATTCACATGTTTCTTTATGTAATTTTATGCACTGACACAAAAATAGTTTAGATACATTTCTTGAAAAATAAACTTTATATTAAAAATTCAACTGAGATACAAATCCCATCCATAGGACGATTCTTGCAATCCGTAAGGATGCATCTTATTTTTCCTCCAAGTTTTTGCCCTTGCACTAGTAACAGGGTCTCAAGAATCCATCTTGAGTCACATAGACTATTTGAGTAAGACTTAGAGGCATGAAATTTACAGCTAGAGCCCCCTAGCATCCAAGCATCCTCCTACGATCAAACTAATCCATAGAGAGACCTCTCCTAATGAGTTCGGTCCACATTCCCATCACGTTTATTTAGAACCCCTTGGATAGGGTTGCCGACCAGTTGAATGGTTTGGTGTGTCCCTCCAGGAAGTTAACCTGGTTCATTATACCATTTTCTTATGAGAGCTTGGGTCAAACAATCCTTTCACAAACAATGCTCCTAAAATTACAAGCACAAACAATAATGTGGGCGAGTGCTTAGAACACCTATTAAGGTGGAGTTCCTTTTTGAATGCTTAGCATTCAACCCTTGGATTTTTCTTACCTTGGTGAGATTGGCCATGATGTTTTTGCATCAATTCCTTGATGTTATCATCCATATCTCTCGCATAATAGAGATATCCTAGGTACAAGTCCTCTTACTCCTGGATGAGTAATTTATGGTTCATTCCTTGACTATCTGTGCAATAGGAATTGCATTTTGCCTTTGATAGGCATTACCATCCCCATTATTATCCCCATTAACCCCTACCCAATCCTCTAGACTTAGAGTTTCCACGTAAGTCAAATTAAGTCATCCTAGATCACTCTAGCCTTTATTTAGGGTCCCTTCTATTCTCATTATCCAAATCCTTTGATTTCTTTGCAGAAATCACTATCAACTACCTCATGAATTATAATAATAACTCTACCGCGGTTTGGATAACCACCACCATCATGGGATTTTATTTTTCTATAGTAGCAACCCTAGTTTGCTACGAATAGTCACGTGTTTGTGGGCAACTATGCTCCCATCAACGAGTGTGGAAAGAGAAATTAGTAGTCTTATGGGTCACAACTATTGCTCTAAGCTTTACCTATTGATCGCAGGAATCCCTCTAGAAACCTAAGTGAGTTGACATTATCCGTGTCATTATCACAAGTAGATCGAAGCTTGTATGTCTTTCAAGCTTTCATTATAGATACATATTTTAATGCTTAGTGAGCGCAACTAATTCGTGCACATTGCAATCATGGGGTGTAAACACAATTTCGTGAAAAAAGAAAGAATACTTTTATCCCCTTCAATTCTTTCCTCTCTACAAGTCAAGCGAAAATAGAATACACTACTCATGCAAGCGAAGAAGAACTTAACTCTTTGCACATGCATTGAAGTAAGAATTTAATGCTTTTCATGAATGCATTTATTTCTTGCAAAAATGGATGCAATTATTTCTTTATTAACTAAGATGCTTAGGATCTTGCCTTACAATCATAAGATGCAACTTCCTAGATGCAAGTCTCCTTCATGATATTTTTTATGTTCATCTCATTTTTCTACAATAATATTTCCCTCCCCCACCATATGACCCCCCCTTTAATTAATGAATTAAAAAAAAAGAATAAATGCCCCCTTACTCATGCTGCCAGCTCTGCTAGCGAACGGAGGGGGGGGAACTGCTATGGATGACGGGACGACATTGCAGAGGCAAGGGAGCTACAAGGATGGTCGACCAATGTGTGGGGACTGATTGTCATGGAGGCAATGTCTACTATCTCTTCCCCTCCACCATACTTAGCTTGGTGGCCATCCACCTCGCTGCCGTGATGGGGATAAGAGGGGGGCTCCATACCATGCTATCCCCCCCCCCCCCAATACCACTATAAAATCCCATTAGGCATAAGGAGGGGGATTACTACCACTACCCACTTGTGCTCTCAGTCTGGAGAGAGAGAGAGAGAGAAAGTAAGAGAAAATAGAGAGAGAGAGAGTAAGAGAAAAAAGAAAGAGAGAGAGTAAGAGAAAAGAGAGGGAGAGAGAGAGAGAGAGTAAGAGGAAAGGGAGAGAGAGAAAGGGAAATTAGAGTAGCCCACATTTGCATTAGGTCCGCATTAGCTCACAAGTCTCTATTTATGTTTTGCATAAAATGAATTCCCAAGAGTAGAAGCTCCACATTGCATCATCATCTTAGGAAAGACTTGCATCTAGATTGCATTGTATCATGGCCAATTTCAATTGCACTGCTAGGGGTTCATCTAAAAGATAGATATAAGATGCGCATATGAAGTGCTAAACTTAATTGCTCTAGGCAGTTCAAATCCTATATAATATGTAAGGCTAGGGATTAACTCGACTTATTTAGGGTTTGAAAGTAAATGAGTCAAACTATTGTTACATTCATTGGTTGACCTTGAGACAAGTGAACCACTCATGGGTCTCTATCCTACATCTGGCCGTGACAAAACCAAAACAACCTCTGAGGATATTGAAAATTGATGCTAAGGAAAGAAGGACAAATGTGAAGCATCAAAGATAGGGACTCCACCTTAGCAGATGTCCTGAGCACTCACCTTCACCATTGTTTGTGCTTGTAAATTTAGAAACACTACTTGTAAAAGGATTGTATGACCCCAAACTCATAAAAGAAATGGGAATAATGAATTAGGTTGAACTCTTGGAGGGCGTGCCAAACCACCCCCAGCTAGCAACCAACCCTAGGCAAGGGGGTTCTATTAGCCGTGTTGGGAACCTGGATTGAACCCGCCACGAGAGGTCTCTCCGTGGGTTGGTTTGAATGTAGGATGACACTTGGACACCAAAGGGGACTCTGGTTGTGAATTCCCTCCCTTCGGACCCTACTCAAATGATCTGCATGACTCGAGATAGATTCTCAAGGCCCCTGTTACTAGTATAAGGGCAGAATCTTGGAGGAAATAAGGTGCATCCTCACGGATTTTGAAAATTGTCCCTTTTGAACAAGACTTGTATCTCAATTGAAACACTAATATTAAGTTTACTTCCAAGGAACTTGTCTGAAATTATTTGCGTGTCAATGCCATAAGATTACATGAATGAATCCTATTTCCTAAAAGGCTTAATTAAGGAAGCTGATTTTAAATGTCACACATAAATGTGATAGGGGCTAATTAGATAACTAAAGTATGCCTATGGAGGGAAGCGGGTGGTCTGTGGTCCGCCCTATGGTAGGGTGGTCCCAGAGAACTGGGAGGCTTCTCACAAGGCAGCACTGGGTTAAAACCTGATTCATGCCATTTTAAGGGACCGAAATGGGATTACTCCCTACGGGCAAAGAGGTGGAGTGATGCATCTATCTCGTTTCTCATTCTCCTTTAACCAAGTGGGGTATGGATCTGCTTTGGATTGGGTAACTCCGCGTAAAGTAGAATGTCCAGGACTCGCCGATGGTAGAATGCTATCAGGAGACCTTGAGCACTAGGAACTCAAGTTTTAGGTTAATCCTAGTGGGATTTTTGGCCACGAACGTTCCATTGTGGGGCGGACTAAAAAAACCCTAGGTGACAAACCCCGTGATATTCCAAGGGAGTGCCGAGTGGCGACGCTTAGATTCGTTTCTCGATGGATTGCCAAAACGTGTTTGGACGGCCACGTCACGGTTGGTATTAGAGCAGACCAACGACTAAAACAATTAGGATAGATTGGGAAGGGTGAAGTGATGTTTTCATTAGAAAATATTTTTTCTTTTACTCACTTGTGGATTGTTGCCACTTCTACACTTACGAGGCATGGAGTAGGTTTCTCGTATTTCATATCATGTTCATGATAGCTATGAACTCTTCAAGTTATCACAAAACGATCCGACATGATGGGGATCTTGGATCAGCTCTACAACCCCTCACCATTTTATGTGGAAAGGCGTTGGACTAGGAGCACGGGATACTGCTACATAGATGCCAATTGACTCACCTATCTTCAAACAACCTAAAAAGGCTAAAGTGGTTGGAGGACTTGAAGATTATTAAGTTATTCATCTTCCATGAGACTCGTGTGAACTCGACCCTACACATCGGACGTCGGCAAGTAGATCAGAACCGCTACATCTACGAAGAGGTGGTTAAAATCTTACGAGCATACAAAATTAAAGTAATGGGGAAAAATGAATGTCATGGCTATCAAAAATAGGAATTTCCTAAACTTCCCATGACTTATCGCTTCTTGAGAATCCATTCTCCCAATCCATGCTATTTTGTCCATGTAGCTAAATCCAATAGGGAATTATTAACTTGGCGTTGACGTAACACCCGAAAAAAAAACCATCTCAGTCAATCTATATCCATTCTCGAATAATTGTACTTAAGGCTTACGCTTCCCTATGGTTAAATAAGAATTTTATGTTCATTCAATTTGTTGCATAGTGGCGATGGAAAATATGTGTGCATTGATTTAAGTTGTAGAGGGATGTGTGAATGCAATGTAACATGGAAAATTTAAATTGTAAACAGATATAACCCCAAGCACAAAACCAAAATCTTGTTTCTGCACTAAGCCCAGCAGAGACCCAAGAGAAGAAGTTTTATCTCAAACAAATTAAACCACCAGAATTTGATGGAAAAGGAAAGATTGATGAAGCCAATGCTGAAATATGGATTGAATTCATGGAGGATTATTTCAGTGCGGCGTTAGAACAAGACATGCGAACCAAGACATGATTGCCAAGCTCAAGCTCACCGGCGAAGTTAGACTATGGTGAAAGCAATGGTGTAAAGACCAAGCAGTTAACTGAAAGCACAATAACTTGGGAAAACTAAAGGAAGCAGTGCAGGAAAGGTACATGCCACTTGCATATAGAACTCAGAAGATGAATGAGTTCTTTAAATTGAAATAGTTGGGCCTGTATCTAGAAGCGTACTACTCGAGATCTGTCTCCTTGCAGAAATACGCCCCAACAATGAGTATCCCCCAACAAGTCTCAAAGTTCTATGATAAATTGAACCCACCAATGATCACTCGGTTGGAATCAATGCGACCTTGAATTTGCAAGATGCATTGATAAGAGCAAGACCTATTGCCCAAGAAGTCCAACCGAAGTCCAAAACTTGGTATTAAAAAGCACGAGGTTAGAACTTGATTCATGCCATTTTAGGGGACCGAAATGGGATTACGCCCTATGGGCAAAGAGGTGGAGTGACGCATCCCTCTCGTTTCTCATTCTCCTTGAACCAAGTGGGGTATGGATCTACTTTGGATTGTGTAACTCCATGTAAAGTAGAATGTCTAGGACCTGACACTAGAATGCTACCAGGAGACCTTGACCACTAGGAACTCAAGTTTCAGGTCAATCCTAGTGGGTTCGGCCATGAACATTCGACTCCTAGATTCATTTATTGATGGACTACCAAAATGTGCTTGGAAAACCAACAAGCAGCCACATCACATCTACACACTCGAGTGCAAATGCCTATCAATTCCTTTTATCTCTCATGCATGCCAACGCTAGTGCATAAAATTTAATGTTCTATGAACAAAAACCAATACAAAATCCCTAATGTCTGTGTGCACCAATGCGAAGTCTATTATGCAAATTGTTACATTCTATAACATTACTTTAGTGTAATAAAATCCATAAAAAATTTTCCCTACATAATGCAGTCAACCTACATTCATTGTTCCTTTTATGATGATTTCTACTAGAGTAAAATTGATTGAATGCACCTGCTTATTCAAGGACGTATTATCTAGACTCGAACTCGAGTTGTTGTTTGTCATACTGCCTTGGCCGGTTACTCCATTGGTGTTTATGGGATTTCCATCAACGTGAGGGAATCTTCACTTGGGGGTGATGCCAGGAGGCATATTCCACGGTGGATTCCGTGAGGTTTTACGGTGGATTCCGTAAACTTAGATGACCGGGGCTCATACACAAAGAGGATTCTTTGTGCGAGAAGTTGATGGGGACGCCTGTCCTTTTCGGGCGTTTCATTAATTTAGTGTGTACATGGGTGATTCCATAGCGGGTGATTCCGCAAAATGCATATTAAATTAATAAACGTTTATGAGTTTAGAGTGCGCACTCGTAATAAATTAAGGTTAGGATTTATTTCTAACCAGTTGATTTATTTATGTAGCTGAAGACTGCTAGGTATTCACTTTTGTCGGTTTAATTGTGTTAATTTACTAACGATTGTGAATGCTTCAGTTGATGTGTAGAGATAGCAGCAGTGGCGGAGGAAAGCATTGGAGTCTAGCGGGTTTTCGATCTTTGGACTATATTTTGATAGGCGCCACGCCTATATTTTGTTATGTCTATAGAGACATCGATTATTTATTATTATTTTGTATGCGCTTATGCGCCTGGATATGTTATTTCTATTTGGACATTGAGATTGGGCATGCCAGACTCTATGGGCACTGTCCATTAGCTTTATTTTCCTATTTTTGGTAGAAAGCAAACTCAAAAGCTAAAAGCTTGTCATATTTTTGTAATTCGGCTATTTTTTAGCATAAAGATTGGAAATATACATTAAATACATGCTTTGTGAAGCGCTCACACAAGGCATGGGGGAGATTGAACCCAATTTGTCTCTTGTCTCATGTCGTGCTTGTTTTTACATTGGTTTTTGTGCTAAAAAGTAGAGTGCTTTGTTCTTGGGGACCTTTGGGAATTCACTACGTGAGCTACCTACGTCCGATTTGCGCACCAGTGGTATCAGAGCGGAGCAGAGATCAAGGGCTTCCAATCGCTACCAATCTCGGGCGAAGGCGGAGCTTCAGGAACAAACGGCCTCTACAGTCAATCTCGTCGCGAACCGTCGATACAGGCAGACTTCTGGCGATCAAGAACCCCTATTTCCACTGTCAGATCGCGAAGGACCACTCTCTGTCGGCAGAGGACCACTCATCAATTCTCTTCATCAAGTCGTGATAAAACAGTGAGAAAGCTCTAATCTTCTTCATTAAAAAGCTTAATTACAAAGCTTAAGAGCTTAAGAGAAGCCTAAGCTTCAAATCGTCAAGTCGTGGTGTAAGAAGATCAGTCCGAAAATTCCGCGTTTAAAAAAAAACGGCCCCCCCCCCTCACGATCAGAAAACGGCGCCTTCTTTTTCTTCTTAAGCTTATGAAGCTTAAGCTTAATTTATTAAGCTTAAGTCCTTCTATACTCTGCAAGTCAGTGAAGGCAGAGAAGTCTGCAAACTCCGGGTCCTGCGCACCAGAAGTCAAGTTTCGCAAGTCGACTCTAAACAAGTCCTGCAAGTTCTGCAAGTCGGCTAAGTCCAGCAAGTCTACAACCCTGCAAGTCTGTTAAGTCTGCAACTCTGCAAGTCAGACTAAATCAGAACTGACTAACGCTCGAAACTCATAGAAGACTTGTTCGTTTGCAAAAACTCAGAACTGGAAAGTTGTTCCAGCAAGCTGTTTTACCTATCTACAAGTTCGTTCAAGTACTTTCAGCAAACGGAGACAGAAATATTGCAGAATTTCTGAAAATTGAAGAAGAAAATACCCAAAAATACATAGCCTTGTAACCCCAAATTTGAGCTACGCTCATCCCGCTAACTGATTTTGAGTGAGAAAGGTTTGTTGAGTTTTACAGGATGACTACCCCACATATGGATGATCCTATGACTGAAGACGACCTACCCGAGCCTACCATGGAACAAAAGCTGGATCTTATCATGTTACAATTGGACGAAGAGCGAAGAGCTAGGCAAGCCTTGCAAGCGCAATTGACAAAGCTACAAGGAGCGTCCACTGATAAAGAAGAACCCCAAGGTGAAGATCTGATTCGCCGTACCATCGACGCCACTCTTGAAGCACAAACCATTCGCAAGGAATCCAAGATAAGTAAACGAAGTTTCAAGTTTCGTACTTTCAATGGCATAAGAGAAGGAAAGACTGTTTTATCATTCATTAGCCAGTTTGATGACTATTTCCATGAGGAAACTTATCCTGAGAAAGATAAAATCAAGTGTGTTACTAATCATCTGATAGATAGAGCATCACTTTGGTGGACTGTAGTCCGCAAGAGTATAGAATGTCCTGCTACATGGGAAGATTTTAAGAAGAAGTTTATGCAAAATTTTCTACCACCGCAATTTCATGAGAAGGCTATCAAGTAATGGGATTTACTTCAACAGCGCGACCGTGAGCCTATTCCACAGTATACAGAGCGTTTTTGGAATGCACTCCTACAGCTACGCATGCTTGAAGACGTACCAGAGACGACACATAAGCGGAAGTACATGTCTGGACTTCTTGGACATTACTACGCTGAGGTGAATATGTTCAAGCCTGCTACCCTTGAAGATGCCATCTCCTTAGCTCACGACACTTAAGATAAGTTACGTGGAAGAGAACGATGACCACAGCCATTCCAAGCAAACGGTAATTATGGATCTAAACAATTCAATTCCAATTTCAGAAGGTTTAATCCAGGTCGTTTTTCATCACCATCTTTCCGCAAGAATTGGCCTAAACCACCTGCATTACCATCCACTGTCAATCCAAATCCTAAGCCTATCCAACAAGTAAATCCAAATATACCCAGACTCCCAGCCATTGCAAATAATGTGACCAAAGCCAAGCCCATCGTATGCTACAAGTGCCACCAGCCAGGCCATCTCGCAGCAAATTGTCATTCAAAGAAGCCATCAGCACATATCAACTACCTTGGAGCTATGGACGAAGAAGAGCATGAGGATATGTCGGATTTCACTGAAGAAGAAGATGATCCTACTACTACTTCCGACACTTTACCAGGTATGCCTACTTTACATTCATTGTTGACTATGAAATGTATGGTACATGGAAAAGAAAGAATTATATTGCATGATGACGGTAGTACGCATGACTTTATTTCAGCAAAATTGGTAAAGGAATTGAAATTGCATACAGTACCTACGCACTATCGCATAAAAGCTGCATTTTTAGGTACTAGGTACAATGGCACACAAGAAGTTCAAAATTTAGAAATTCAAATTGGTCCATATATTGAAAGAAGAAATTTCTTAGTTGTCCCATTACAGTCTAGCGACATTATTCTAGGAATGCCATGGAGACACCAGCACAATCCAAAAATAGATTATTCTACGCACACAATGAATATTAATTTTCAAGGAAAATCTATTACATTATTTGGTATGCATGCATCTCATATGTTTCCACTGCTTTCGCATACTCAAGCAAAACGTGCACTACGCAAGAACACTAAATCATATCTCATTTGGGTGAATGAATTGCACGCAAAAGAAACTCATATGCACCCTAGACATAAGGAATTTCTTGCATATTTTAAGGATTGTTTTGCAGAAGACCTACCACCAGGTTTACCTCCATCACGTCCAGAAGACCATAAGATTGACCTAATACCTGGCACACAACCACCTTGCAAAGCCCCATATAGGCACAATCAAATAGAGCAAAAAGAAATCCAGAGTCAAGTAGAAGAATTACTAAATAGAGGTTTAATTCGACCTAGCAGTTCCCCATTCAGTGCACCTGTGCTCTTAGTCAAGAAAAAGAATAATACTTATCGGATGTGTATTGACTACCGAGCATTAAACAAGATCACTGTAAAGAATAGGTATCATATACCTAGAGTTGATGACCTTATGGACAAACTGCAAGGATCTTCTATCTTTAGTAAAATTGACCTTAAATCTGGATATCATCAGGTGAGGTTAGATAGATCCGACATATTTAAGACTGCATTCAGGACACAGTTTGGCCATTACGAATTCTTAGTTATGCCATTTGGATTAACTAATGCACCTGCTACTTTCAGTAGAATGATGAACCGTATCTTTCTAAAATATCAATACTGTGTGATTGTTTTCTTTGATGATATTTTAGTGTTCAGTCAAATCGAAAAAGAGCATTATGAGCATTTATCATTAGTTTTTCAATTACTGAAAGAAAATCAATTGTTTGCAAATTCTGACAAGAGTGAATTCTTTAAGACAGAAATAGAATATCTAGGTCATATTGTATCAAAAGAAGGAATAAAAGTTGATCCTAAGAAAATTGACGCAATATTGCATTGGCCTATTCCTAAAAATGTACATGAACTACGCTCATTCCTTGGTCTTGCTAGTTTCTATAGGAAGTTTGTATGTAATTTCTCATTACTTGCTTTACCATTGACCAAACTTCTTAAGAAAGGCATTGTTTATCAATGGACTGAAAACCAGCAGAAATCCTTTGATTTACTCAAACGTGCATTGACCAATGCCCCTGTTCTACAATTGCCTGACTTTAACAGACCATTCTTTCTAGTTGTGACTGATGCTAGCGGATCAGGAATAGGAGCCGTACTAATGCAAGACAACCATCCAATAGCATATTCTAGTTCTAAGCTGAAACCCTCTGAGCTCAAATATTCCACTTATGACAAGGAACTCTTAGCAGTTGTACAAGCATTAAAACAATGGAAGCATTATTTAATGGGTTCAGAATTCATGATAAAGACCGATCAGCAAAGCATTAGACATCTACTTAGCCAACCCCAAATTTCTGACCGTCATATCAAATGGGCTTCATTCATTCAAAGTTTCCATCCTATCATCCAATACCAACCTGGAAAAGAAAATGTAGTTGCTGATGCATTGAGTAGAAGACCTGCAATTCATAACATTTCTATCATATCTTTTGATTCTTTGATTGCTATGAAAGACACATATCACCAGGATATTACTTTTCATTCTGATTGGCAAAAATTAGTTCAAAATAATTTCATTCCTGTTGATTTATTATCATATAATGATGGATTCATGTTCTTTGAAAAGAGACTGTGTGTTACTATTCCATTCCGATCTTTTGTTTTGAATGAAATTCATTGTCCCCCATACCAAGGTCATAGAGGTATCATTTCTACATTACGCATGTTAACTGAAGATTTTTATTGGCCGCATATGGATGCAGATGTATCTAATTTTGTCTCTGAATGTCTGATTTGTCAAAGAATAAAAAGACATCATGGTAAACAGTATGGGTTATTAATGCCTTTATCTATTCCATCTAAACCTTGGGAACACATATCTATGGATTTCATTACTGGTTTACCAAATACTAAATCTAACCATGACATGATTTGGACAATTGTAGATAGATTTAGTAAGCAAGCATATTTCATTGCATGTAAGAAAACTTTAACAGCATCACAAGCAGCACAGTTATTTTTGAAAACTATTTTTACTAACCATGGATTGCCAAAAGTGATTATTTCAGATAGAGATTCTAGATTTTGTAATAATTTTTGGATTACACTGTTTGCAAATCTAGGCACAAAGATTGATTTCTCATCTGCATTTCATCCAGAAACAAATGGACAAACAGAAGCCACAAATAGCACTATTCTAGACCTTTTACGTGCATACACTATCTCTAAACCTCAGACATGGGATACTCATTTGCATTTATTACAGTTTGCTTACAATAATACACCGCACACATCTACAAAGAAAGCACCTTTTGAAGTTATTTATGGACATAGATTATCTACACCTATTGCATCTTTGTCTAATAGAATACAAAGTGCCGATGATATTGCTGTTATGCATAACACTATTTTTGATGAGGTAAAGGATATGATTGCTAAAGCCCAACAATCATATACCAAACAAGCCAACAAGAAAAGACAAGCCATGAATTTCAAAATTGATGATTATGTCTGGCTTAGAATAGAAAAGCGTAGACTGCAAAGTGTAGATAGACATCCAGTTGTTAAATTAGCCCCTAGATTCTACTGACCATTTAGAATCATTCATAAGATTAATGACAATGCATTCAAGTTAGAATTGCCATCTCATTGGAAAATTCATAATACATTTCATATTAGTTTATTGAGACCATTTAGAGGACAATTACCTATCCACCTTGTATATGAAAACCCACCTTTACTAGAAGAAGAGACTGAAATCCTTGAACCAGAAGCCATCATAGACACTGATTACATGACCACTAGAACTGGCCGAAGGTACTCTAGATATCTCGTGAAATTTAAGAACCATCCTGTAGAAGAAGCACAATGGATGCACGCTAGAGACCTAAATGCTTTCCCCACTCTGTTAGCTCCACATTGAGCTAATAGCAATTGAGGTCAATTGCTATCCCACCCCGGGGGTATGATGCCAGGAGGCATATTCCACGGTGGATTCCGTGAGGTTTTACGGTGGATTCCGTAAACTTAGATGACCGGGGCTCATACACAAAGAGGATTCTTTGTGCGAGAAGTTGATGGGGACGCCTGTCCTTTTCGGGCGTTTCATTAATTTAGTGTGTACATGGGTGATTCCATAGCGGGTGATTCCGCAAAATGCATATTAAATTAATAAACGTTTATGAGTTTAGAGTGCGCACTCGTAATAAATTAAAGTTAGGATTTATTTCTAACCAGTTGATTTATTTATGTAGCTGAAGACTGCTAGGTATTCACTTTTGTCGGTTTAATTGTGTTAATTTACTAACGATTGTGAATGCTTCAGTTGATGTGTAGAGATAGCAGCAGTGGCGGAGGAAAGCATTGGAGTCTAGCGGGTTTTCGATCTTTGGACTATATTTTGATAGGCGCCACGCCTATATTTTGTTATGTCTATAGAGACATCGATTATTTATTATTATTTTGTATGCGCTTATGCGCCTGGATATGTTATTTCTATTTGGACATTGAGATTGGGCGTGCCAGACTCTATGGGCACTGTCCATTAGCTTTATTTTCCTATTTTTGGTAGAAAGCAAACTCAAAAGCTAAAAGCTTGTCATATTTTTGTAATTGGGCTATTTTTGAGCATAAAGATTGGAAATATACATTAAATACATGCTTTGTGAAGCACTCACACAAGGCATGGGGGAGATTGAACCCAATTTGTCTCTTGTCTCATGTCGTGCTTGTTTTTACATTGGTTTTTGTGCTAAAAAGTAGAGTGCTTTGTTCTTGGGGACCTTTGGGAATTCACTACGTGAGCTACCTGCGTCCGATCTGCGCACCAGGGGGCCATCTTGGAAACCTTTCCTACTAAGGGCGAATACTCACACAATCCTTGACCAAGGTAACTTGAATCCGCTCCTTGTACGTGCGTCCTTGGTAGATGGGTTGCTCCATAGAACCCCTCTCAAAGGGGGGTTGGAAACTTCTAGAAGTTTCCTCTCTCTCTCTCTCTCTCTCTGAGACTCTCTCTCTCTTTGTGTGTAGCTTGATAGGGGGTGGATAGGTATCGCCTTTATCCTGCGTGGGGGGGGAGGGGTTTCTTTATAGGGAGGAGGAGTGGTATGGTGGCCTTCTCCCCACCCTCCACCTGACGATTGCATGGCCATGGCCAGTTTCGGGCCGCCAAAGTGGAGGGGTTGGGGGAGGGATAGTGAGGGAAAGGGGGAGGGAGGTGGCACATGTGTGCCCCATTGATGGAGGAGACAAAGACACTATTTGTTACACAAGCGAATTAGGTTCCAAGATTGAGACTTGGACTCATAAACACAATCTTGTGTGTGTGGACAATGACACTGACACTTTATTGATAAGAAAAGAGTACTATCATTGCATTAAGAAAATGAAGCAAGTACAATGCTTTATAGGAAAGTAGAAAACTGTAGTAGGCACCACTGTGCATATGGGATAGGTAAGCCTGCATATCCTTGGCCCTGAAGCTCCATACAAAGAGGCTGTCAGTGAGTGTGATTGCTGAATCTCAACACATAGTTGGATATGAGTTTCTTAGTCATATGGTATCTTTCAACCAAATTCTCTATATTAGGAAGAACTCAAAACCTAAGGTGACCTACTCCCCACATACTTGCCTCCAATTTTAGCTCTTATCCTTGCTAGGAAAAGAAAACTTATTCATTGCATTGAATTTCTTATAACATACTCTAATTTTTACCACATTTTTTTGTACCATGACAATAGATGATACCCATTTAGAATGCTCAATCTCATAAATGAACTCAACCTTGTGTAATTTTTCATAGTTTCTCTTTCACATGCTAAGAATAGTGAGGATTCATGGGATAAGGCCTTTGCTTGATAGGCTTAGCATTGAACCACAAGAGAATCATGTGAGTAAGTACCTGAGATGGTACCCCTTTGAGATCTGTGTAAGTCCAAGAATACACATCATGAAACTCCTTGAGTAATCGAATGAGTGCCTCCTTATCTTGCTGGCTCAAATTGTCAGCAATAAACAAAGGCTTAGGTGTTTCCCCCTCTTAATCAAGGTCAACTTTCTTCATTATAGTTAGGCCCTCAATGGATTCACTAGTTGTACCTTGGCATTTGGCACCAAACATAATCACAATCTAGTCTCCTTTCTTAAATTAGGTAAAGCAATTAAGAAGATATCGAGGCTTGCATTGAGATCCTGCCCTTCTCAAGTGAAATATCAAGTTCATCTTGGAGTGGGGGATAGGGATAGGCTGAGGTATTTCAGGATCTTAGTTAGTGTTAGCATTGGACTCTAGATCAAACTCCTCGAATGTCGATGGATCATCAAAGGGTAGGCCATTTGAGGATTTAGTAGTGAACAAATTGGGGTTGGAGGTTGGGTCAAAGGTGTGGGATTCCAACTAATCATAATCCATGAGGCTTTTGGTTGATGATAATGTGCTCAATGGTTCTCCATGAGAGTTAGAATCCTTATCCAAGTACTGTCACTTTTGTACTTAGTTAGTTCATTGTCAAAGCCACTTCTTCAATATCAAACTCGTCAAGTGGCATCATATGTTGGGAATAAAGGGCCATCGTGCCCGCACCCACACTCGATGTGAATGTTCCTTTACGAGACATTATACAATGTACAATATAATTATTTGAAAATTAAATAAGTGATACACCTTCTAGTACCCACAAATGATTGTGTCTCTGTCTCTGTCTCTCTCTCAACCTGCATCTCCATTGACACATCTTTGAAGCTCCGTCTTCTACATCATGGAGACAAGTAGGTTATTATGATAATCAAACACAACTTGATGGAGTTAGAGGTGGAGCATGTTAAGAGTTCTTCTAGCATGAGGAGATTAGCAAAAACCTTGATGGTTGGTCTCCATAATGAGAGGATTTCATGTAATTCCAACCTATTGGTGGGTGCAAGAAAGCCATTTTGCCTAGATGTTCATGAGGGGCTACCATGCATCATCAACAAGGGCATAGAAGGAAGATCCTTTGGGCATTAAGGAAGTGGACGAGGGCTACCTCAAGTCTATGTTGATTAAGCTCTTCCCTGGCTTCTTTGTACTCCCTCTCCTCAATCAATGGAAGCCCCAAGTTGGCAAGAATATAAAGCCAGTCTTTCTCATCCTCAAGTCATGGAACACATTTGTTCATGGGCTTTTATGTTGGGGAACATAATGTGTCATCACACAAAAAACAATAAAGAACATCTACATCAACCAGGATAGTCTTCTAGCTATTCATTTCAATGCACACAATCTCAATTTTAATTCCCAAAAAGATTAGACTAGACCATTGCCCCAATCTTTGATGAGTCGAGCATTATGCATCCAAGTTGACATAGCCAACTTCTTTCATGACTACAAATGCGACAAAGAGCTTGAATCTAGCAATCTTGACTAGCCAATCCTTTAGCACACTAAGGGGTGCACCTTAGAGCCATCAGTGATGGTAAGATTAAAATGGATATGCTCAATCGGGGGGTTGCCCCATGTTTTAAGAACTACATGATTTACGATATTAACACTCGCACCTATACCTATGATACCTCATCATGTGGAGTTACAAAGGGCATCCATAGGTAAAATTTCATGTTCTTCAGTACCCTCCTAGAATGTGGCAACTTTGAGAGCAACAAGGACTAGGGTAGGTGGGGAACTAGGCACTTTTTCTAGGGGGTCGTCTTATCAACAGGTGGGGTCTCATTACATCACTCAACCAAAGTCTTGCGAGTTGTCCAAATGGTGGGGTTGTTCTTGAAGAGAAAACCCAATGGTATTATGGCACTTGTAGAGGCTAAGACAGCTAAAAGCCTAGCATTTACTTCTTCATATTGTAACAATCTTGACAAACCATGAGTATATAGTCATGCTCCTTGGTCAATAGTGGGTGTCTTTCAAAAGTTTTAGAACGGATCATCTACACCATGAGCAGTGTGCTATCGATTGAAGGTGGTTGCAAATTATCCTTGGTTTTTTCAACTTTAATTTCAGATTGAGTGTTTGCCATCCAGGTCATGAGTTTGGGTGTCTTTGATCTCAAGTTTTCCTCTACTAGATTGGGAGTCAGATTCTAGGCCCTTTCCTTTCTTGTCCTGAGCTCTCTCCTTGTGGAGGTCTTCCATGTGGATTGCTTCATCTAAAACTCCATTGAGATTTTTACAATCAAGCATAGAGTTGCTAGCTAGTGCCTCATAGGAATACTAAAGTGTGTGCAAAAGAGCAAAGTGAGAGAGGTCTAACAAAACAGTATATGCTGATATGTAAGAGTGCACATGTGAATGAGTGCAAGGGTACAACAAGCATGCGCATGACTACTATGGGAATGGTGTGAGACTGCGAGTGTGTTTGTGGGTGCAAATGAACTTATTTATTTCTCTATATGTGAATGAATGTGTTGTGTAATGTGGGTGTGTTTGTCTATTAAGCGAGTTTAATGTGTGTGTGTGAATGGGTGGGTGAAGAATTGTGGGTGGATGTGTTTGTGTGGTGGCATGTGTTGAGGGGTATATTTGTTTTTATTTTATTTATTTATTTACATTTGTGTGTGTGTGTGTGTGTGTGCACGACCTAATGTGTGTGTATTTGTTTTTGAGTGTGTGTTTGAGGTGTATGAAATGTGTGTGTGTGTGTGTGTGTAAGTGCGTGAATGAGGTATTGTGTGCATGCACGAGTGTATAATTGTGTGTGTGATTGCATGTGTATGGGTGTGTTCGTATGGGTAATGAATGCATGTATGTGCTCGTGTGTGTGTGATTATGGTGGTGTAAGTGTGTGTAGGACACATGAATAAGTGTGTGATGGATGCATAATGTGTGTAGAGGTTTTATGGTAGTGTGCATATGCAATTTAAGGGGGTTTATAGGGTGTGTGTGTTTTAACATGTGAATGTGTGGGGTGTTATGTGAGTTGTTGTGTATGTGTGTGTGGCAAGGTGCACAAGTGTGTGTGTGTTTTTATGCGGGAGAGTAAGGGGTGTGGGAATGGGTGTTGTGTGTGGGTGTTTTGTGTGGTAGTGTGAGAATGTGCTTGTGAATAGGTGCGCGAGTGTGTGTGTGTGTGTGTGTGTGTGTGTGTATGTGGGGGGAGGGGAGAAGAGTATGTGTGAGTGAACTGTGTAGTGTGTGAATGTGAGTGTGTGTTAAAATAATAATAATAATAAAAGAAAGAAAATAAACCTGTCGAAGAGCAGCCGCCCATTGCCAGTCCAGTTGCCGCCCCAGCGGGCAGCCGTCGCCAAGAACACAACCTTCATCCGTGGACTGAGCTGCCAAGCCAGCCGCCCGCTCCAGGGAATGTAGGCTAGCGCAACCACTTTAGCCTCCTGCTGTCGACTAGCCCACACGATAAGTACAGCCGCCGCCTCGAGATCTCCAACTGCCGCCACCTCTAGCCGACGACTGTAGCCACAACACCAGCCTATTTGTTGCCTTCACACACTGCAGTCCTTACACCATGTCACATCACCTCAAAAACATAGCACAACAGGCTGTCGCCTTCACACTGACCTACAATGCCACAAAAGAAAGCAAGCACAGACACTAGACACA
The DNA here is from genome assembly GCF_053477565.2 of Lygodium microphyllum. Classification (NCBI taxonomy): domain Eukaryota; kingdom Viridiplantae; phylum Streptophyta; class Polypodiopsida; order Schizaeales; family Lygodiaceae; genus Lygodium; species Lygodium microphyllum. The sequence goes on along the minus strand of NC_141138.1, from coordinate 164,534,252 downwards.
ATGCTCATCGATTGCCCCAGAGATTGCTAAGGAGGTTGCCACAACCTCACATCAATGCACTGCTGTCTACGCGGTCACACAAAGTTACGTGTTTACTAGGAATGATGCAGCTACGACATCAGTAGGGCAGTAGTCAACTCGGTCATCACCGGCAAGGCAGTTCATGATGCCAACGTACAGAAAAGCTACCGCCCACAACCTAATAAACGCAAGGCCAAAGATATAGATATATCTCTTCCCAACCTGCCAGCTTTCTCTCTCCACCACCGTCCTCTTTCTCTCTTCTTCCTACTTATTTATCCTAAAAAGATAGAACTAAAAGTCATTTAAAAAAAAAGAGAAGTGATGTTTTAGTTAATTTTGAAGATTTTATAAAAAGAAAAAAATGAAGAAAAGTGATTGCTGAAATTGTGCGGACCGCGACCATAGTCTATAGGTAGTAGACAACACTTCAACCAAAGAAAAGGAGTGAACTAAGAGCTTTCTAATCAAGTGTCTTAGAGTTTTACCCCCCTTTTGGAGCCAATGCAACCATCAAATTTATGATCTGAGCATCAGATCACTGAGTCTTCCAAGAGCCCTCTATTATTGTTCTCAGCCTTATCCCCTCCTCTGTAATTCATTACAAATATGAGGCATGGGGAGGCACAAGGGGGTATAAGGAGACCTTGAGAGGCTGTAAGCGAGAGGTAGAGAGAAGGATATCCCCTCCAAGAGAGAGAGAGAGTGAGAGAGAGAAGAGTTACCCCGAGAGGCTACACAATTCCCTCTATCTCAATCCTCCACTTAGTCATTTTCTCTAACCCTCTCCCATCTTGGATCTATTCTGCCTTCTTAATCTCTTGAGTCTACTTGTGGACGATGGCCTCCAAGCGAAGAATGTCACCTGCGGATGACAATCCTATAACCAGCAACAAAGCTTCCAGCGAAGGCATCACTGTCAATCCAATTGCGGTACCAGTTGTAAGTAATGTATTTTCAAATTGATTGATGCTTGTTTTGATTCTCGCATGAGATACATTAGCTCTCTACTCTGATGAATGGGAATAGGTCATGGGATGGGATAGACCTCTTCTCACATATTTAAAAGATGAAATTTGCAAAATGCATATATCAAGGGAAGTTAATTGTACTTAGTTGCGTACAGCTTATTCGTTGATAGAGCAATCAGTGATCAGGGGTTATGAATAGCATAATCGTAAAAAGAATGACATTAAGAATTGTGCATACAAGTATTAATTTTTTTTTGCATAGAATCGCTCTTTGATCCCAAGGGGGAGAGCGAATATGCGATGGGATTATTATCGCGTCTATTCTTGTATTGTTTGGAAAAAATACAATTAGTTTTGTTGGTTGATTGAACAAAACTCTAAATGTTTTTCTTTCAATCAATTGATTGTCGCATTGTGATTTGGATAAATATTCCAAGGCTTGTGTTGATGGTAAATGCATGGCATGGGTCTGTAATGACAAGTTACAATGGGAATAAAGAGATGTTTTTCTAGAAGATGATATTAGGGCTGATTGCCTTGATTATGCTTGTCAATTTTTAATTTGTTAATTAAGAAAGGATATTTGCACGGGTGGATCATCTTCAAGATCACACTGTGGGTTACCCCAAGAGGGTACTACCCGATTCACGGGCCGAATGTCAAGTGGTGAAAATGTCAAGCACAGAAAGTATGTCTCACTCCTAAGTCGCTTGGGATCAATGGAGCTTTGGACACCCCTTGCCGACTCTGGAACAGAGTTGTAGACTGCCGTGAGCCCAATGTCTGGGATGTTGAAAGATCCTATTCTAGATAAAGGATAGAAATTTTGGTGCCATGTGATTTGGACTAGGTACTTCTGTTGGACAAAAGGGATACATAATTCTCTTGTATGGGTAAGATACAAAGATTCACTTGAAGATAAATTAATGAATTTGTTTGTAAAAAGATATGCTTGCTTTATTTTCGTGTCAGTGCTGTAAATTACACGAACGAACCCTGTTCCCTAAAAGGCTTAATTAATAAAGCTGATTTTAAATGTCACATATTTATGTAGTAGGACCTAATTAGAAAACTAAAGCTATCAAGGGAAGCGGGTGGGTGAAATCCCCGATGGGTCTGTCCTACGGCTTGGTGGTCTCAAAGAACTAGGAGGCTTCTCACAAGGTTTTACCGACGATGACTTTAGGTATTATTAAGTTAGAACTCGATTCATACCATTTTAGGGGACCGGAATGGGACTATGCCCTAGGGGTAGAGAGGTTGAGTGGTGCATCCCTCTTGTTTCCCACTCTCTTTGACTGCAATATGGATCTGCTTTGGATTGGGTATATATGCGTGTGAAGTAGGATGTCCAAGACCCGATGCTAGCATGCTGTCAAGAGACTTTGTCTATTAGGAACCCAAATTTTAGGTCCATCCTAGTGGGTTCGTCGGAAGTGGATATTTCGTTACGAGGCGAACTCGAAAAACCCTAGGCGACAAATCTTGAAACATTCCATGGGAGTACGAGGCGGTGATGCCTAGAATCGTTTCTCGATGGACCGCTAAAACGTGCTTGGACAACTAATAGACGGGCACGTTACAGTTGGTGTCAGAGCAAAACTTCATGATGATGTATGATTGATTAATGTTTGGTTCATAGACATATCCTAAATAGAAATAACCTAGGTGGTATGGCTTGATTGTCACGCACCTTCTGCACCCACAAATGCCGACATGCAAGAGAAAAAATTCATTCTCAAGCAAATTAAGGTACCCGAGTTTGATGGAGAAGGGTTAGACGTTGTAGTAGTTTCGGAGACATGGATTAAGTCGATGGATGACTATTTCTCTGCTTCGAAAACTACCTCCATGAATCAAGCAATGATTAGCAAACTGAAGTTAGTTGACCAGGCTCGACTATGGTGGAAGCAATGGTGCAAAGATCAAGGTGTTTCTAAAGCCATTGTTATGTATACTCGGTTGAACGATGCTATACGCGAACGATACCTTCCGCCAACCTACCAAACTTTGAAGATGAATGAATTCTTCAAGCTCAAGCAGCTGGAATTAACCCTAGAAGCTTACTACTCAAAGTTTGTAACCCTACTAAAATATATGCCACCTATGGATATTGCACAGCAAGTATCCGCGTTTTGCCATGGCTTGAATACTCCTCTAAACCATAGTCTTGAAGCAATGCGTCCAACGAACTTGCAAGATGCATTACTCTGAGCAAATTCAATCATCCAAGAACTTGAATTGGAAAATTGTAGCAAAGATGATTCTTGAGATATGGGTAAGAGATGCCACACGTGCAGAGAGATAGGGCATATCGGTAGGAGATGTCCCTACCATCAATGCTTCCATTGTAATGAGCTAGGACACATCCAAGCAGACTGCACTGATCTAAGTCTAGAAGACATTGAGCCTCCAAGAAAATGAAGCTATACAGGTGCAATATATGGATATATAGAGGAATCAGATGAAGAAGAAGACCTAGAACCCATTACACTTTATCAGGATGACTAAAAAAATTCTAGGAGCTTAATTGACATGTAATACAATTGAGAATAAATCCTACTCTTGTACCTATGGTTAATTGGAATAATATAAGTTGCACTGCATCAAACAATAAGAGTAGCGCAGTGGATGCATGGTGGGTCCTAACCCATAGGCCCTAAGCCCCATTCATACTTCTCTTCCCCAATTTTTTCGAGATGAGGACATCTCGATTTCTCTAAGGGGAGAAGGATGTAATATTTCCACGTAATAAAAGTTAGTTGGTTAGTTCAAAAGTTTGTTAGTCAATTAATAAGTTAGTAAGATTACTAACTAAATACTAACTAAGGTAAAAATTAATTAGCATTAATAACTAATAATTTTTATTTAATTAAAAATATATATAGTAAAAAAATCGAGAGTCGTAAATCTGATATTTGTCTCGGATTGACAAGGACCATAGCCACCCTTTGCGGAAGTTACAACATGAATGAGACTTATGAGCCATATTAATCACTAGTATTATTGTGTATAGTTTGAATGGCTTTTTAAAAAAAGAGTATATTTTAGATATTATCCTAAAAAGATAGAAATAAAAGTCACTTTAAAAAAAAGACACGTGATGTTTTAGTTTGTTTTGGAGATTTTATGAAAAGAACAAAATAAAGAAAAGTGATTGGCGAAATCGTGTGCGACGTGATCATAGTCTACATGCACTAGACAACACTTAGAATAGAGAAAAGAAGAAGGAGTAAATTGAGAGCTTTCTAACCAAGTGTCTTGAGGTTTTATCCTCCTTTTGGAGCCAATGCAACCATCAGATTTATGAGCATTAGATCACTGAGTCTTCCAAGAGCCCTTCCATTCTTATTCTCAGCCTTATCCCCTACTCTCTAATTCATTATAAATATGAGGCATGGGGAGGCACAAAGGAGTATAAGGAGACCTTGAGAGGCTACGAGCGAGAGTTAGAGAGAAGGATACCCCCTCTAAGAGATTATGAGAGAGAGCTTGAGAGAAAGAGAGAGAGAGACTGAGAGACTGAGAGACTGAGAGAGTTACCCTGAGAGGCTGCACAATTCTCTCTATCACAATCCTCAACTTGGCCATCTTCTCTTACCCTCTCCATCTTCTCTTACCCTCTATCTCAATCCTCGACTTGGCTATCTTCTCTTACCCTTTCCCATATCAAATCTATTCTACCTTTTTAATATCTTGAGTCTACTTGCAGGCGATGGTCTCCAAGCGAAGAATCTCGCACGCAGATGGCAATCCTACAACTAGCAAGAAAGCTTCGGGCGAATGCATCACTGTCAATCCAATTGTGGTATTGGTCGTAAGTAATGTATTTTCAAATTGAAAGATGCTTGTTTTGATTCTTACATGAGATACATTAGGATCCATACTATGATGGATGGGAATAGGTTATGGGAAGGGATAGGCCTCTTGTCACATATTTGAAAGATGGAATTTACAAAATGCATGTATCAAGGAAAGTTAACTGCACTTAGTTGTATATGGCTTATTCGTTGATAGAGCAATCGGTGAAGGGTTATGAATAGCATAATCGTAAAAAGAATGACATTAAGAATTGTGCATACAAGTATTAAGAAATTTTTGCATAGAATCGCTCTTTGATCCCAAGGGGGAGAGCGAATATGCGATGGAATTATTATCGCGTCTATTCTTGTATTATTTGGAAAAAATACAATTAGTTTTGTTGGTTTATTGAACAAAATCCTAAATGTTTTTCTTTCAATCAATTGATTGCCGCATTGTGATTTGGATAAATATTTCAAGGCTTGTGTTGATGGAAAATGCATGGCATGGGTCTGTAATGACAAGTTGCCATGGGAATAAAGGGATTTTTCCTAGAAGATGATATTAGGGATGATTGCTTTGATTATGCTTGATTCTTAATTAGTTAATTAAGGAAGGATATTTGCATAGGTGGACCATCTCCAAGATCACACCGTGGATTACCCCAAGAGGGCACTCCTCGATTCACGAGCCGAAGGTCAAGTGGTAAAAAGGCCAACCACAGAAAGTGTGTCTCACTCCTAGGTCGCTTGGGGTTAGTGGAGCTGTGGGCACCCCTTGTCAAGTCTCAAAATGGAGTTGTAGACTACCGTGAGCCCAACGTCTGGGATGTTGGAAGATCCTATTCTAGATAAAGGATGGAAATTTTGGTGCCATCTGATTTAGACCATGTACTTCTATTGAATAGAAGGGGTACATAATTCTCTTATATGGGCAAGAGACAAAGATTAACTTGAAGATAAATTAATGAACTTGTTTGTAAAAAGATTTGCTTACTCTATTTTTGTGTTTGTGTTGTAAATTACGCAAACAAACCCAATGCCCTAAAAGGCTTAATTAATGAAGCTGATTTTAAATGTCACACATAAATGTGATAGGACCTAGTTAGAAAAATAAAGCTATCAAGGGAAGCGGGTGGGCGGAATCCGGATGGATCCATCCTAGGGCTGGGTGGTCCCAAAGAACTGGGAGACTTCTCACAAGGTTTTACCGACGATGACTTTAAGTATTGTTAAGTTAGAACCCGATTCATGCCATTTTAGGGGACTGGAATGGGACTATGCCCTAGGGGTAGAGAGGTTGAGTGGTGCATCCCTCTCGTTTTCCATTCTCTTTGAACCAAGTGCGCTATGGATCTGCTTTGGATTGGGTATCTTTGCATAAAGTAGGATGTCAAAGATCCGATGCTAGGATAGTGTCAAGAGACTTTGTCTACTAGGAACCCAAATTTCAGGTCATTCATAGTGGATTTAGCCGTGGACATTCCGTTGCGAGGTGGACTCAGGAAACCCTAGGCAAAAAACCCCAAAACATTCGATGGGAGTGCTGAGCGATAACACCTAGAATCGTTTCTCGATCAACCACTAAAACATGCTTGGATAGGGCATGTTACGTTTCTCCTATTCCGCCCTCCTCTTTCTTCAATCTGTCTTCTCCTTCCTTTCAAATGTCTCTTTTTCTCTTCTTCTTATCTTCCTATACCTCTTGTTCTTCTTCTTGAATCTTCCTCTTATTCTTTTACGTTACCTTCCTTTTCTTCCTTTTTCGGTTTCTCCTTCTCTTCTTCTTCTTCTTCTTCTTCTTCTTCTTCTTCTTCACTCCCTTCTTCTTGCCACCCTTTACCAACCCTAGAGGCTTGACAAGAAGACCACAAGTAGCAATTATACCTCTTCACTCCGTTCAACCCTAGACTGAGAAGAAGACCATTGGAATGAGATATTCATTGAATTAGATTTCAATCAAAGCCAAATGCACCTTTAGCTCATAAGAAAACCACACAACAAGTCCAACGTCAAGACTAGCTTTAAGTTTTGAGTTTTGTGTTTATGTTTTGAGTTTTGAGTTTTTTTTTGTGTTCTTTTCCTACCCTAACAATTCCTATTTCTTCAATCGCAATCCAAACAATTGGTTCATTATGATTCAACCTTCCTAGTCTACTTGCATGGTTTTCAATGTATGCTAGCCACAAACATGGACGATCAATACTCCACTAATCACATTCATGCTCATGCACAAGCCTCCTATTCTTCCACACAATAGGAGTGTGAGAACCTTGGTGGTTATACTATCCTTTGTTCTCATAATGAAACCAAACTATTGGCCTAAATGCATACTAGTCAAGAAGCTTAGGTTCAACTTCATCACCAATCACAAGATGCCAATAGTCTTTTCTGATGAGAAAGTTCTCCATACTGAATTTTTGGATAGCAATATAATTGTTATTGTCTATCTTTCACCCACTATTTGAGTGATATTGTCATCGTTTTTAGTATTTTCCATGATTACAGCTCCATGTATTACTACAGCCCTTAAATGTCAATGCTTGACTCCTTGCAAGCCAAGTTGATCTTTCACTAACCACAATGCTTGTAGAACACATCCAAACAACACATGCATTTGTATCTATTTTAACTTAGTCGTCCTACTCAATCCATACATGTAGCAAACATCCATTCTCAAATGAGAATCCCAAGACCTTCAATCAAATTGTATAGACAAGTTACTGCTCGATAGGACAATTTTAGTCCGCTAACTTTATGATAGTAAAACTTTGCAAGACCCATGTAAATTGTATTTATCAACCGCATTTTATTTTTCACACTCACAATAATTTTGTGCATTATGCCCATAGAAATGTGATTAGAATAGTGTAGTCTAGGTCTAATCATGGTATGGTGCAAGCATGCTTTAAGGAAGGACCAACCTAGATCCCACAAAGGAGATATGATACCCAAAAGAGGGCACAAATCCTAATTCACAATGATGGAAATCCTAAACTGCAAAAGGAGTGCAAACCCTTACCCTAAAATAGTGTACCATTATAGAGAAGTAACCTAACCCTAACCCTAATTTGTGTCCATATAAGGGTGGGATCTCTTAGTTGTATTTATCATATTGGCACATCCATGCTATGAAAGCTCTATTAGTGTAACTATTGAAGGTTTCTATTCTCTTCTTCTTTTCTATCATCTTGTTTCGATTGTTGAGATTGAATGAGGAAGAATGCGTGAGAGATGTGTTAGTGGACATAGAAAATGTGAAACTCCTCGTATTCTTACCTTTTTCTTTTTCTCTACTAGATTCTCGACTTGTTGGTGTGGTTATTGTGGATGAGAAGGAGTGATGGTATTGGATCGTGCTATTTAGGTCGTGAAATTGTAGCACATTGTACAAAAAGATAACCTAGTGGCATGTATGTCATCTAGAGCCATGTATGATGAGGGGGAGGAGGATATGTAACTTGAAAGCTTCATGTATCCATCTTGCCCACATTTAAAATGTAGCGAGATGCCACTCTAGCTATTGCTACCACTTATAGGTGTATAGAACCATTATGCTCAAAAATATGATGCATATTACTACAATATATAGGCCCACTTATATTGATGTTTTTAGTAATCTTTTTGGTTTTGGATAAATTGCCCTTATCATGGCAAAAAGTTTCATTATTAGCATTGCCATAGAATCATCACTTCTAGCATCACTATTTATATATCTAATGCAAATAGCAGTGGTTATAGTAGAAATAGAAATATTTGCAATTTGTGATGCTAATAACAATGGTTGTAGGAAAAAAAAAAGGGTGACTGAGCTACAAGAAGCCTTGCCACCCTTCTAGCCACATGGACTAAGAACAATATTCTACCACATTACATTTACAATCAATCATGCCATAAAGTTTAAAATGCTATATGTCATCATGATTTGATAGACTATAAATACATTGCCAAAAAAAGTGATTATTTGATTCAATATCTAGAAAAGTACAATAATAACATGATCAACATAGAAAGTCCTCAAAAAGTAATAATCGACCATTAAATAAATCCTATACTTTGATTTCTCTTTGACATTGTTTGACTTTACCTTCACACAATATTATTAACATCAACCATCTACGCGACGACTAGTACTCTTGTAGGCATTACTCCTATAGGGACACCAATTGTACTATGTGCATCTCCTAATATTTCTCTAAAGCATGCTTCTAGGTGGAAGAAGATATAAATTAGACCTACCTCACCATGCCACTAGTACTTGATGGAGATATCCACTAGTGTTGTCTATATGAATGATGAGGGGAGAAGACTCATAGTATACACATGCTAGTAGTGATAGTAGATCTTTTGCCACAATGTATTAGATAAATAGAAAAAATGTACCAAAGATTAGTAATGACTATGTGATAGCATCCATACATGAGAATTGGCTGGTACCTTCTACGACTAACCATTTCTCTATAGAATGGATGATGAAGCAAATGCAAACCTACTGATGCCAGGAGGCATATTCCACAGTGGATTCCGTGCCACAGTGGATTCCGTAAACTTTTATTACTAGGGCTCATACACAAAGTGGATTCTTTGTGCGAGAAGTCTATGGGGATGCCTATCCTTTTTGGATGTTTTGTTAATTTAGTGTGTACATGGGTGATTCCATAGCAGGTGATTGCGCAAAATACATATTTAAATTAATAAATGTTTATGAGTTTAGAGTACACACTCGTGATTAATTAAGGTTAGGATTGATTTCTAACCAATTTATTTATGTAGCTAAAGACTGCTAGGTATTTACTTTTGTCCGTTTAATTGTATTATTCTACTAACAATTGTGAATGCTTCAGTTGATGTGTAGAGATAGTAGCGGTGGTAGTGGAAAGCATTGGAGGATTGGGCACGTGTCTTAGGCATGGCGCCTATATTTTGTCGCACTTATTTATCAAAGTGCTTGATATTTATTTATCATTTTTATATGCATGGGTGCACGATTTAGATATCTGTATTTGGACATTGTATTCGGGTACACTTGACTTCTTGGGCGCCCATTAGCTTTAATTCTATTTGGCACAAAAGCAAACTCAAAAGCTAAAGCGTGTTGTTTTGTAATTTGGGCTATTATTTGAGCTTAAAGATGATTAATATATGAAATACATACTTTGTGGAGTGCTCACACAAGGCATGGGGGGAGATTGCACCCAATTGGTCTCTTGTTTATGTCGTATAAGCTTTCTACATTGATTTGTGTGCAAAAAGTAGAGTTCTTTTGTCCTTAGGGACCTTTTGACACTCACTACATGCACTTATGGCATCCGATCTGTGCACCAGTGGTATCAGAGCGAAGTTGAGATTGAGAGCTTCCAATCGCTTAGCATCCTGCGCGAAGGCGGAGCTCTTGGAATGATCGAGCTCTACAATCAGTTTCGTCGCAAACGGTCAATACTGGTGTGTTCCTGGTGGTCAAGAACCCCCTTCTGCACTCTCTGATCGTGAAGGACCAGCCTGTGGAGGCGGAGGACCATGTAGACATCTCCTACATCAAGTCGTCTTCAAACAACAGATAAGACTCCATAGCTTAAAACCTTCAAAGCTTTAAAAGCTTAGTAAGCTTAGTAATAAGCTTATTAAAAAGCTTAAAGTCCCAATTTTTTTTAATTTGGTATTGCGGCATATACGTGCCTGGATCGTCGGCGCAAAAAACGGCCCCCCTCCTAAATACGAAATCGTCGACTGTTGATTCTTAAGCTTAGTTACTTAAGCTCCTAAATCTACTAAGTTATTCCTTCCAAGTTATACAAATTCTGCAAGTCACAGAAGTCAATAAAAGACTTACTTCAACCACTCCCATAAAGGTTGTTCACACACAGAAGCGCAGAATCACTGTATTGCTCTCTCGTAGACTATGTTCACACCTGTAGACTTGCTGAACCAGTTTTAGCGAACGCAGAAGGTTATACGCAGTTTCTATGAAGACAATGAATACCACAATCGCAAAAGACAAAGACTACAAAAGCCAAACAAAATTTACAAGCCTTGTATACCCGCCTTTGAGCTATGCTCCAGCTAATTAGATTTCTAGAGTGTGAGGTATTTTGAATTTTACAAGATGACCGATCCAAACATGGACGATCTTATGGTTGAAGGTGATTTACTCGAACCAATGATGGAACAAAAGTTGGATTTGATTATGATGGAGCTCGATGAAGAACAAAGAGCCCGACAAGCTTTGCAAGTTCAATTGGCCAATTTGCAACGAACTACCACCGACAAAGATGGACTGCAACCTGAAGATCTTATACACCGTACCATCGATGTGACACTTGAAGCCCAATCCATCCGTAAAGAAACAAAGATAAGTAAAAGAAACTTCAAATTTTGTACATTCAATGGATCTCGAGATGGAAAGACTATACTTGCATTTATCAGTTAATTTGATTATTACTTCCATGAAGAAACATATGCTGAGAAAGACAAAATTAAATGTGTCACTAACCATTTAGTTGATCGAGCATATTTATGGTGGATTGTGGTCCGCAAGAGCATTGATTGTCCTACTACATGGGAGAGTTTCCAAAAGAAGTTTTTGCAGAATTTCCTTCCTCCTCAGTTCCATGAAAAAGCCATCAAGCAATGGGATCTTCTTTAGCAAAGAGATCGCGAACCTATTTCCCAATACACTGAACATTTTTGGAATGCCCTACTGCAACTACGCATGCTCAAAGATGTACCTGAAGTGACTCACAAACACAAGTTTATGTCTGGCCTACTTGGACATTTCTATGCTGAAGTCAATATGTTCAAGCCAACAACCCTTGAAGATGCAATTTCCTTGGCTCATGACACTGAAGACAAGATTCGCGGAAGAGACAAGCGTCCACAACAATTTCAAACTAATGGTAACTATGGTTCCAAACAATTCAATTCAAATTTTCAAAGATTCAATCAAAGTCATTTTCTTCCATCTTCATTCCGTAAGTCTTGGACACGACCACCTGTTTTGCCATCAAAAACCAATCCAAACCCTAAGCCATCCTCACAACTAAATCCTAATATTCCTAAACTTCATGCCATTACCAACAATGTATCTAAAGCCAAACCTATAGTTTGTTACAAATGCCATCAACCTGGACATCTAGCAGCCAATTGTCAATCTAAAAAGCCACCTATCCATATCAATTATCTTGGAGCAATGAAAGAAGAAGAACGTGAGGAAATGCCTGACTTTACGGAAGATGATGACGACGTTGGTAATATTCGAATATAGAAGCAATTTTAAATTGGCCCATACCCAAAAATGTGTATGAGTTACGTTTTTTTCTAGGTCTTGCTAGTTTCTACAGAAAGTTTGTCAGGAAATTCTTGTTACTCGCATTACCTTTGACTAAACTTTTAAAGAAAGGTATTGCTTATAATTGGTCTGATAATCAACAAAAATCATTTGACTTATTGAAACATGCATTAACCCATGCTCATGTATTACAACTACTTGACTTTAATAGACTATTCTTTTTAGTAGTTACTGACGCTAGTGGATCTGGAATAGGAGCCGTCCTTATGCAAGATACTCATCCCATAGCCTACTCTAGCTATAAACTGAAACTATCTGAACTTAAATATTCTACGTATGATAAAGAATTGCTAGCTGTAGTACAAGCCTTAAGTCAATGGAAACATTACTTAACGGGTTTTGAATTTATGATCAAAATTGACCAACAAAGCATTAGACATCTCCTTAGTCAACCACAAATATCTGACCGACATATTAAATGGACAGCTTTCATTCAAAGTTTTCATCCCCTTATACAATATCAACCAGGAAAAGAGAATGTTGTAGCCGACGCTTTGAGTAGAAGACCAACAATTCATAATATTTCTATAATATCATTTGATTCCCTTATCCCTATGAAAGATACTTATCATCATGATATTACTTTTCAAGCTGATTGGAATAAATTAGTTGCAAATAATTGGATTCCTATTGATTCACTATCTTACAATAATGGATTCATGTTTTATGAAAAGAGATTATGTGTGACAGTTCCATTCTAATCATTTGTTTTGCATGAGATTCATTGTCCTCCATATCAAGGTCATAGAGGTATTATACCTACTTTGCATACATTGACTAAAGATTTTTATTGGCTACATATGGACACTGATGTATTTAACTTTGTATCTGAATGTTTAGTTTGTCAACAAGTTAAAAGACACCATGGTAAACAATATGGTTTACTAATGCCACTATCTATTCCGTCACAACCATGGGAATAAATTTCTATGGACTTTATTACTGGTTTACCTAACACTAAAGCTAACCATGATATGATTTGGACCGTTGTAGACAGGTTTAGCAAACAAGCATATTTAATTCCATGCAAGAAAACTTTAACTGCATTTCAAGTTGCTCAATTGTTTTTGAAAACTGTGTTTACTAATAATGGTTTACCAAAAGTTATTATTTCTGATCGTGATTCTAGATTTTGTAATACTTTTTGGATTACTTTGTTTGCTAGCTTAGGAACAAAGATTGATTTTCTACATTTCATCTTGAAACAAACGGTCAAATAGAAGCTACTAACAGTACTATTTTAGATCTTTTACGTGCTTACACTATTTCAAAACCACACACATGGGATACATATCTACATTTACTTCAGTTTGCATATAACAATACACCACACATATCTACAAAGAAAGCACCATTTGAAGTTATTTATGGATATAGATTGTCTACACCTATTGCATCATTATCAAACAAAATTCAGACGGCTGATGATATTGCTAACATGCATGCCACTATTTTTTATGAAGTTAAAGATATGATTGCCAAAGCCTAGCAATCATATACAAAGCAAGCAAATAAGAAAAGATAGGCTATGAATTTTAAAGTTGATGATTATGTTTGGTTACGAATAGAAAAACATAGATTACAAAGTGTAGATAAACACCCAGTTGTGAAATTAGCACCTAGATTGTATGGACCATTCAAGATCATACACAAAATCAATGACAATGCATTTAAACTAGAACTACCACAACATTGGAAAATCCACAACACCTTCCATATCAATTTATTACGACCCTTTAGAGGCCAATTACCTGTACATCCTGTCTATGAAAACCCTCCTTTATTAGATATGAGACTGAAATCCTTGAGCCTGAAACTATTATAGATACTGAATTTATGACCACTAGAACTGGCTGTAGATATTCTAGATATTTGGTCAAGTTTAAAAACCATCATGTTGAAGAGGCCCAATAGATGCACGCTAGAGACTTAAATGCTTTCCCCACTCTGTTAGCTCCACATTGAGCTAATAGCAATTGAGGACAATTGATATCCCACCCCGGGGTATGATGCCAGGAGGCATATTCCACAGTGGATTCCGTGCCACGGTGGATTCCATGAGGTTTTACGGTGGATTCCGTAAACTTTTATTACCGGGGCTCATACACAAAGTGGATTCTTTGTTCGAGAAGTCGATGGGGATGCCTATCCTTTTCGGACGTTTTGTTAATTTAGTATGTACATGGGTGATTCCATAGCGGATGATTCTGTAAAATACATATTTAAATTAATAAATATTTATGTGTAGAGAGCGCACTCATGATAAATTAAGGTTAGGATTGATTTCTAACCAATTTATTTATGTAGCTGAAGACTGCTAGGTATTCACTTTTGTCAGTTTAATTGTATTATTCTACTAATGATTGTGAATGCTTCAGTTGATGTGTAGAGATAGTAGCGGTGGCAGTGGAAAGCATTGGAGAATAGCTTGTATTCAAAGTTATCGTCAATATTTTGATGGGCGCGTGTCTTAGGCATGGCGCCTATATTTTGTCGCACTTATTTATCAAAGCGCTTGATATTTATTTATTATTTTTATGCACATGGACGCACGATCTAGATATTTATATTGGACATTGTATTTGGGTACACTTGACTTCTTGGGCACCCATTAGCTTTAATTCTATTTGGCACAAAAGCAAACTCAAAAGCTAAAGCATGCTATTTTATAATTTGGGCTATTATTTGAGTTTGAAGATGATTAATATATGAAATACATGCTTTGTGGAGTGCTCACACAAGGCATGGGGGGAGATTGCATCCAATTGGTCTCTTGTTCATGTCGTGCAAGCTTTCTACATTGATTTGTGTGCAAAAAGTAGAGATCTTTTGTTCTTGGGGACCTTCTGATGCTCACTACGTGCACTTACGACATCCGATCTGTGCACCACCTACGTGTCCCATAAGTGATCAGATGCATAAAAGGAAATAAAGAATGACACATGGAAGCTTAAGTAGCTAGATTAAGAGGATTGGAGGATTCTAAGAGAGGAGCATGCTTTCTGTAAAATATCAAATGAATAAAAGAAAAAAAAATTCCCTCCTTCTCCTCCAGCCCACGTCGCGCTGGAGGGGAAGGAGGACATGGGATGCAGCACACTGGCGCCCATGTAGGTGCTGGGGCCATGCGAGATGCCATGTAAGAGTCTAGGGAGGATTCCCCCTCCCCTCCTATTTAAACCAGGCCATGTAGGTGCAAGGCAAGGATGGGAGGGCAAAAAAGGAAGGACGCTGCCAAGAATCCAACGTCAGTTACTGCCGAGGAACTCGCTGGCAAGCGGAAGGCGAGGTGGTACAAGGGGGGTCGCCGCCAGGCTGAAGGCGAAGAGCCTCTACGTGCTGCCACGTTGAAAGGGAGCCACCTTCCTCTTGGGATATCACGTTGACCCCTACCCCTCTTTTCCCCGAGAAGCTTCTAAGAAGATTCTGAAAAGTTTCTAAGAATCTCCTCCAAGCCCCCCCTTTCTGTGGGCTTGGAAATTTTCCCCCCGGGTTTTTAAAAACCCTTAAGCCCATTTATTTTCACCTTGTGATCACACATCTCCCCCTCTTGGTTTTAATTATTTTTTAAGGCCCTTTCACCCTCCCTCGTGTCCCCTTTTTACACACCCTTCCCCCCCCCCCCCCCCCCCCCCCCGTGCTATAAGCCCCCTTTCACCCTTCACCTTTCCCCTTTTTCTTTTTCACCCCCCCCCTTGTGTTACCCTTCATCTTTCCCTCCCCCCTAGGTTTGAAACCCCTAAGTCCTTTTCACCCCCGTGTCCACACACTCCTCCCCTGTGTCCTAAAAAAATCCCTCCAAGATCCCCCTTCCTATACCCTTTCACTCCCGTGTCCAAAGCTCTCCCAAGGCCTCTTCTTACGCCTTTTGGAACCACACACACACACACCCTTTTCCCCGTGTATATACCCCTATAGGGACTTTTCTTTAGGCTTTGTAAACCTTTCCCTCCCAAAGAAACTAAGAACTTAAAGGTCTTATTAACCCTCCTCATGGATAAACCCTTAACTATTCCGTGCCTTTCCAAAATACCCTTGGGACTTGGTTTTTTTTTTCCCTACTCGAAAAAGAGAAGAAGAGTATTGACGTTCAAGGGATGACGCTGGAATTCTGAAAAAGAGTGTAAAGCTACTTCCACATTCAAAGGTCTACAATTGGGATGCCTCCTAAGAAAGTCCAAGGAGTAGCTGTGGGAGGGTCATCTCCCGGTATCCATGTGGATATCTCACCCCCCAAACCCAGGTTTTTCCTTCTTAATTCTATATCGGTTTTAATTCAATCGTGCAAGATGACTTGTAGGGATAGGATATATATTTTGTCCTAGTTATTTACGACAAAGGAATTTAGTTTAATTGAATATCCAAAAAAAATAAAGTATAAACATAGTTTTCCTTCAAATAGCATTATGCATTGAAACGAATTATGAGCAAGATTATTTACCCACTAAAGTAGTATACTTCGGTTAAGCCTAGAAGGTATAAAACTGCATCTTGCACTATTAACCCCTATTCCTTTTACAACAAATCATCATGGAAAGTGCAAATCATGAAAGGATTATTGTGATGCTTAAACTCTAGGAAGTTATCATTGCTAATTGCATAACTTAGCAAGGGAAAGATTGCTTATTTAGCATGAGTTTGTTCGCAAAGAAAAGGGAAGATTAGTTGGATTTAACCTGACCTCAAATCGATGAAGTATAAGATTGAAAAGTCAATTGACACGTAGATAACAAATCATACGGAAGTAATCTCGAAATTACCTTCTAGAGTTAACCAAATTGAAAATGTTGTGAAATATTAGTTGGAAATGAATTAAAATTCCAAGAAACAACTGTACCTTAAATACTTGTCTACATTCCCTAAATATAGGGTCAGTAATTGTAACCGAAAAAAAAAACTAGGGTTTATCCCTGAGAAAATAATAAAGCTAGGAAACCCTAGGTCTGACAAACGTCAGCTTAAAGAAACTGAAAACGGATTGTTCCGTAACTCCATTATGGCATAGTACGATGCAGGACTTGCGCGGCAAGTATGAAGTCATATGGTCTTGTGATCGATTCACAAGAAGAAAGGCTAAATTCTAGCAACAAGGATGGCGGATCCTTATGCAAGTTATCTTGCAAAAGGATGTGTACTTTGATATCCTTCTAAGTAAGGAAGGTTAAAAAATCGGAAACTGAAGTATCCGATGAACTTTAGGGTTTGACCAAGTTGGATTAATAGGGTACGCCCTAACCCAGAATATAAGGGATCTTGCCAAGTTGCAAGACACCCTGAATCGAGTGCTGGATGCATTCGAAAGGAAAGATTCTTTCCTTAGCAGTTTGCCAACAATAAAATCGATCAATGGAAATGTTTGTGTTTGCTAGAGATTTTAGAGCACTGTTTGACTTGTTTGACCAATGAATTACAAAATAAATAAGTATCTATACTTCAAGTTGAAGGCCTGAAGGGAGTGGCAGTTTCAGTTACCCCCGACTGCTTGCCTTATCCTAACCAAGAGGGTTGTTGACCGCGCCGGGAACGTGGACCGAACCAGCGCGAGAGGTCTCTCCGTTGAGCGCTACTTAGAGCAGGAGGATGCTTGGGTGCCATGGGGGCTTTGGCCGTAAATTCCTCGCCTTCCGGGTCCTGCACAAGAGGCTAACGTGACTCGGGATTGGATCTCGAGGCCTGCATACTAGTCTACGGGCGGAAACTTGGAATAGTGATCCCTGTGGATTGCTGGATAGCCTTCGGGCGGATTGTGGATAAGCCTACGGGCATAACTTTTGTATTTCAAAGATAAATATGATGATATGTTAATAAAGAACTTGTCTGGTATTATTTTTCTATGTCATGTGATAAGATTACGTGAAAGAACCAGTGCTTAATGGATTAATTAAAGAAGCTGGTTGTTACATGTCCAACTAATGTGTTAGATAATTACATAACTAAAACAAACCGAGGAAAGTGCGGAGGATGGGCCATGGGTCCATCCTACGGTTGGGTGGTCCCGGTTGGCTGGGAACTTTTCTCAAATCTCAAAGAACAGCGGGATGATCGTCAAGGGACACGAACAACGAAAGTGTTGACCTAGAGTTATGTCTTACCCGATATACGCTGTTTTAGGGGAACGGAATGGGACTATGCCTTATGGCAGAGAGGTTGAGCTTTGCACCCCTCTCGTTTCCCATTCTCCTTGAACCAAGTGCAGCGTGAATCCGTTTCGAACTTGGCATTTCTGCGTAAAGTAGTTCGCTTGGGTCCGACACTAGTTGCTATTAGGAAATGACCAATCATGAAAACCCTAATTCCGGTCGATCCTAATTGGGAACGACTAGAATACTTCCGCTATGTGGCAGATGCAGAAAGCCCTAGATCACAAATCCCGTAACATTCCATGGGAGTGCTGGGCGGAGCTTTCTAGACATCCTTTCCGATGGACTGTTAAGACGTGTCCTGGATGATACTAGTGGACACGTTACAGTTGGTATTAGAGCCGACCAACAACGGAATTGTTTTTATGAAATCTCAATGAAATGAAGTAAAGCAATCGTTGTTGCCCAAACATTTCCTTACCTTCAATGCTGTCTTGCAGAATTACGAAGCGTGGAACAAGTTTTGGGTATTTCGAGTCATGTTTATGACTGCAATTCATTCTCCGCCTTATAGACAAAGGATTGGGATGATAAACATCCTGGAGTAGATCTATAATCCATCATCTTTGTACATGGAATGAAGATGGACGGGTGCTTCAGGAATCTACTATATAGCCGCCCACCGGTTTGCTTATCTACAAACCAACCTAAAGAGGATCAAGTGGTTTGAAGATCTGAAAGTTGTGAAGCTGTTCGTTTTCGTGGAAGCTCACGTAAATTCAACTTTACATATTCAAGGTCGGAGGGCTGAGATGAACTCATATATATATGAGGAAGTAACTCGTGTAATTCCCGCTGACAGGATTAAAGTGTTGGGCCGCCATGAGAAGTATGGATTCCAATGGAAAGGATACCCAAATTTCCAATGACTTATCGATTCCTGAAGATCCATGACCCAAAACCTTATTATTACACAGTTCCTGTAGATAAATACAATACAATGTTGTTCTCCCCAAACTAAATGTAACTGTAACGTGTCCCCTAGTGTCATCCAGGACACGTCTTAGTAGTCCATCGGAAAGGATGTCTAGAAAGCTCTGCCCGGCACTCCCATGGAATGTTACGGGTTTTGCGATCTAGTTCTTCCCGCGTCTGCTACAGAAGTATCCTAGCCCTTCCCACTTAGGATCGACCGGAATTAGGGTTTTCCTAATGGGTCATTAGCTAATAGCAACTAGCGTCAGACCCGAGCAAACTACTTTACACAGAAACGCCAGGTCCGAAGCGGATTCACGCTGCACTTGGTTCAAGGAGAATGGGAAACGAGAGGGATGCAAAGCTCAACCTCTCTGCCATAAGGCATAGTCCCATTCCGTTCCCCTAAAACAGCGTAAATCGGGTAAGACTTAACTCTAGGTCATCGTTATTCTTTTTGATGATGATGATCATTCCGCTGTTCTTCCAGACTTTTGAGAAAAGTTCCTGGCTAACCGAGACCACCCAACCGTAGGACGGACCCATGGCCCATCCTCCGCACTTTCCTCGGTTTGTTTTAGTTATGTAATTATCTAACACATTAATTTGACATATAACAGTCAGCTTCTTTAATTAATCCCTTTAAGCACTAGTTCTTTCATGTAATCTTATCATGTGACATAGAAAAACAATATCAAGCAAGTTCTTTTAACATTTCATCATTTTATCTTTGAAATACAAGGAGTTCCACCCGTAGGCTTGTCCATAATATGCCCGAAGGCTATCCAGTAATCTCCAGGGATAACTATTCCAAGCTTCCGCCCGTCAACTAGTATGCGGGCCTCGAGATCCAATCCCGAGTCACGTTAGCCTCTTGTGTAGTGTTGAGATATCGAGCTCCACTCGTGATACGCCAGGGTGACCGTTGTGTATTTATGTCACCGACTTGTCAGTTGCAGATGCGGTTGGTACACCGACCATGAATAATAGCTACATGATAGCTATCCTTATCTACTCTAGTTCGTGGCTCAGTTAGTATGCCACCTTAGTTAGTTGAGTTTGGTTTGAGACCCATATATAGGGTTCTTCTATTTCTTTGTACTTGAGTTCTTTTGGCTTACACAACTAAGAAGAGGAAAACTGTTTTCATCCTCCACCCTTGTGTGTCTTCCCCCATTGTGCAAGCAAGAAAGCTTCAAGCGAGACTCCTTCCTTCTCTCCCACAATCTTGACATGGTATCAGAGCCTTGTTCGTGGTAAGGAGCTCAAGAAAGCAAGCCAAGCTCGCGGTGTTCTGGTAAGAGGAGCAGTGTTGCTTTCATTTTCTGTTTTGGGAGCAGATCTTTGTAGGTAGCACAGCCGGAAAGTGCAGGAGTGCATTGTCTCAGGTTGAGATGCCCTTCGCGGTGAAGCAAGAGGGCAGTATATGCTGCGGGCAAGGGCTTTAGCCCTTGGCGACCTTGTTTTTTTTATTTAAGGCCATTTCGGGGCCTGTTTTGGAGGCGGAAGTTTTCTGCACGCACTCAGGAAAAGGCTCAGTTTTATACTGTGCAGTCACTGTTCTACAGGTCGGTGAATAGTTACTGTAAAAATTGCATTGTATGCTTGTGCGCAGAGACATTGGGAGTTACAAAATCATCCGTGTTGCCTGTTGATGCAAAATCGTCACTAGGAAGTGACTGTGTGGTCAAATACCACTTTCGCCAGTTTTGCAGATTTTCCCTTGTGAGGGTGAAGCTGTGGTTTTTGCAATGACAGAATTTTTTGCAGTCTTCTGTAATGGCATCTGATTCTCTTTCACAGATTGTCACTGAAAAGCTTGACAAGAACAACTTCCAAGCATGGAAGTTTAGAATGACGAATTTCCTTATGGGAAAAGGATATTGGGAATTTGTTGCAGGAAATGAAGAAGAACCAGTTCTTCCTGATGTTCCCAATCAACAGCAAATGCAGGCATTTAAAACATGGCATGAGAGAGCCAGGAAAGTTATGTACTGGCTATCTATCAGCATTTCAGACTCTATGATTGTGCATATTCAGGATGCAAGTACGCCAAAGGAGGCATGGGATACTTTGTCAAAAATGTATAGCACAAATATGCAAGCTAAGAAAATGCAGCTCAAGCAAGAGTTGCATAATGTGCAAAGAGAAAATATGAGTATCAATGACTACCACATGAAAGTGAAGAAGATTGCAGATGCACTTGCTTCCATCGGGTCGCTAGTGGAAGATAATGATTTAGTTTCTGTGACCTTGAATGGTCTAGGAAATGATTATGCACAGTTTCAGACATCCATTTCAGTTCGTGAAAGATTTCCTGATTTTGAGGAGCTGATTGCTCTTCTAATTTCTGAGGAGCAAAGAAATGGTGGTGCATCTTCTTTAGGAGGAACTTCAAAAGAAGTTGTCTTCTACTCAAATGCTGGAAGAGGTAGAGGCAGAGGTAGAGGAGGCCGATTTGGAGGCCGTGGCAGAAATCAGAATATGCAGCAAACTCAAGAAAACCACTCCTATGGAGGAGGACGTGGTAACTCTAGAGGCAGGGGGAGCCAAAGAGGTCGTGGTGGATGGCAAAGAGGCCAAAATGCAAACAATAATGTTGAATGCTACTATTGTGGTAAAATGGGTCATATGGCTAAAGACTGCTATAAAAAGCAGAATGACATCATGAATGGAAAACTGCAACAAGGAAATTATGCATCCTCTAGTAGACAGGGTGATGACAGGAATGAGCAACTGTTTATGGTGCAGCACATGAACAACTCTGTGACAAATGCAGAAGAAAGCAATGATGTATGGTATGTTGACTCAGGTGCATCAAACCACATGACAGGTCATGCAAAATGGATGGAGGATGCAAGGAAAATGGAAAAACCAGGATTTGTGGAGACTGGTGATGATACTGCACATCCTATTGTGCAGATTGGAAAAATTCCCTTGTCTATGCAGGATGGGAAAAAGAAATACCTGTCCGATGTATTTCATGTCCCGAATATCACCAAGAATCTGGTTTCTGTTGGTCAAATGGTTGAACAGGGCTTGCAGGTCAGATTTAATCATCATGGATGCTTTGTTGAGGATATGAAAAATAAAGGTCGCTTGATAGAAAAAGGAAAGAAGAAGGGCAGAATGTTTACATTGGATGCAGACATGTCTGAATTGAGTGCAGCAATGTTTGCACATGGGACCGGTGTAGTTGCAGATATTGATATCTGGCATAAACGCATTGGTCATGTTATTGTACAGCGACTTAAATCAATGTAGGCCCAAAATATTGTTGCAGGTTTGCTGAAATTCAAGGTTGCAGAAATGCATAAGGTATGTGAAGCCTGTCAATTTGGAAAACAGGCAAGGAAACCATTTCCTAGACATGTTCAAGAGAGTAAGAAGCCATTGGAATTAATCCACTCTGATGTGTGGACTACTAAAGCTGCATCTCTTAGAGGCTGTCATTATTTTGTCACTTTTATTGATGACTATAGCAAAAAAGTTTCGGTGTATTTTATGAAAAAGAAAAGTGAAGTTTTTGGGCATTTCAAAACCCTTAAAGCTATGGCTGAAAAAGAAACAGGTCTGCAAATAAAATGCCTAAGGTCAGATGGAGGGGGAGAGTACCTCTCAAATGAGTTTGCAAAGTTCTTACAGGAGCATGGCATAAAGCAACAATATTCATGCAGTTATACCCCACAACAAAATGGAATTGCAGAAAGAAAAAACAGGCATATTGGAGAGGTATCTCGTGCCATGCTCAATGAAAAAGACTTGCCAGATTTTTATTGGGTTGAAGCAGTTGCTACAGCAGTCTATATAATGAACAGGACTCCCACTGCAGCAATACATGGGATGACTCCAGAGGAGAGGTATACTGGTAGGAAACCAGATATTTCTCATTTGAAAATTTTTGGTTGCATTGCCTATGTACATGTGCCAGATGAGTTGAGATCCAAGTTGGATCCAAAAGCTGAGAAGTGCATCTTTATTGGTTACTCTCTGCAGCAAAAAGGGTATAGATGCTATAACTCTTCTACTCGTAAGTTTACAGTGAGCAGAGATGTTTTTGATGAGATGAGTAGCTGGTATAAACCAGTAAATGTGATTGATGATGTAGATGCACAAAATGGTAATGCTGCACAGAATTCACAGCAGCAGTCACAAAATATTAGTGGACCTGGAGCGTCCTCTAGCAGTGGTTCACATTCTTTGCCGTGGACAAGCAGATTGAGATCAGGAGAATTTTCTCAAAGTAATGCAGATAGTGGTATGCAGGTATCACGAAAAGGAAAAGAGAAGGTTGATCAGCCCATGTTTGATGTGAATGCAGGTCACTCTTATGTGGATGATGAATCCAGTGGCTCATAACAGAGCATTGATGATGAGTTGGGTATTTCTTCTATTGTTACACCTGGAGTAAGGAAGACCAGGGATGTTTTGAGAGCACCTGGGAGTGAACCTACTTTGCGCAGGTCTACGAGAGCTAGGTATCCTCTGGATAGGCTGAAATATGATGGATTTACAGCCATTCACTATGCATATATGGTTAAAGTGATACAGGAACCAGAACCCACTTCTTTTGAGGAAGCCATGGGAAAAAAAAAAAGGGAGAAAGCCATGGATGAAGAAATGGATGCCTTGGAAGCAAATGCTACATGGGAATTGGTACCTTTGCCTAAAGGTAAAAATGCAATTGGTTGTAAGTGGGTTTATAAGGTAAAGCACAATGCAGATGGTTCTGTGAATAGATACAAGGCAAGATTAGTAGTCAAGGGGTATGCACAAACATATGGCATTGACTATGAAGAAACATTCAGTCCGGTTGCAAGGATGGCAACCGTAAGAGCAGTCATTGCTATGGCTGCATCAAAGGGATGGTCTTTACATCAGATGGATGTAAAGAATGCCTTCTTGCATGGTGATTTGCAAGAAGAGGTCTATATGGAGCAGCCACCAGGTTATGTGCATGCTGTTCATCCTGAGTTTGTTTGCAGGTTGAAGAAAGCCTTGTATGGCTTGAAGCAAGCACCTAGAGCATGGTCTAACAAGATAGGACAGTATCTTGTCACTATTGGCTTTCAGATTTCCAAGGCAGATTTCTCACTTTATGTGAGAAAAACAGAGAAAGGTATTATGCTACTTGTCATTTATGTTGATGATTTGATTATGACAGGTGACAGTGATGAAGATATCCTTCATGTGAAAATGCTATTGAAGCAAAAGTTTGAGATGAAGGATTTGGGAGAGCTGCGTTATTTCTTGGGCATTGAGGTGATTAGATCACCAAGTGGGATACAGCTCTTGCAGAGGCAGTATGGATTGGACATGCTGTCCAAATATGGGATGACAGGCTGTAAGCCTATTTCAGTTCCTTTGGAGCAAAATGTGAAGCTGAGCACAGATGCAGGTGAGCTTCTAGAAGACCCTACTATGTACAGACGCATAGTAGGAAGTTTGATTTATATGACTATTACCAGGCCAGATTTGAGCTATGCTGTTGGATTGGTAAGTCAGTTTATGCAGGCTCCAAGGAAACCACATTTGGATGCGACTAGACGCATACTCAGGTATGTGAAGTCCACATTGCAGTATGGACTATTTTATGAGACTGGGGTTCAGATACAGTTGCATGGATATACTGATGCTGATTGGCCTGGTAGTATTTCTGATAGACGATCTACCAATGGATATGTGTTCTCTTTTGGGAGTGCTGCAGTCACTTGGAGCAGCAAGAAACAGCCTACAGTTGCCTTGTCGAGCATAGAGGCTGAGTACAGGGGTGCAATAATGGCTGCATGTGAGGTAGCTTGGTTGCATAAGCTACTTTATGATATGCATCAGCCTACAGATGGACCAGTTGTCATTTATTGTGACAACATGAGTAGTATACACTTGGCAAATAACCCAGTCTATCATGCTAGAACAAAGCACATTGAGGTGCATTATCACTATGTGCGAGAGAGGGTTTTACTAGGTCTTATTGATCTAGTTTATGTCAGCACAGAGGATCAGATAGCTAACATATTCACGAAGGCATTGGGCACAGAGAAGCTGCGCAAGTTCAGAGACCTGCTTGGTGTGCAGGAATTGGGATTGAGCTCGAGGGGGAGTGTTGAGATATCGAGCTCCACTCGTGATACGCCAGGGTGACCGTTGTGTATTTATGTCACCGACTTGTCAGTTGCAGATGCGGTTGGTACATCGCCCATGAATAATAGCTACATGATAGCTATCCTTATCTACTCTAGTTCGTGGCTCAGTTAGTATGCCACCTTAGTTCGTTGAGTTTGGTTTGAGACCCATATATAGGGTTCTTCTATTTCTTTGTACTTGAGTTCTTTTGGCTTACACAACTAAGAAGAGGAAAACTGTTTTCAGCCTCCACCCTTGTGTGTCTTCCCCCATTGTGCAAGCAAGAAAGCTTCAAGCGAGACTCCTTCCTTCTCTCCCACAATCTTGACATGTAGAACCCGGAAGGCAAGGGATTTACGGCCAGAGCCCCCCGTGGCACCCAAGCGTCCTCCTGCTCCAAGTAGAACTCAACGGAGAGACCTCTCGCGGCGGGTTCGGTCCACGTTCCCGGCGAGGTCAACAACCCCTTTGATTAGGGTCAGGCAGGCAGTCGGGGATAACTGAAGCTGCCTCTCCCTTCAAGCCTTTAACCTGAAGTATAGGTACTCATTTAATTTGTAATTCATAATTCAAACAGAGCTCTAAAATCTCTAGTAAGAACAAACATTTTCGTTAATCAACCGAGTTGTTTGGCAAACTGCTAAGGAAGTGTTCTTTCCTTTTGAGTGTAACAACACTCGTTCCCAAGGTGTCTTGTAAATTGGCAAGATCTTTTACATTCTGGTGTAGGGCATACCCAATTTGGTTAACCCTAAGTGCCTTAGATATGCTAGTTTCCGATTTACAACTCTCCTTATTTAGAAGGACATCCAAAAATACGTCTTTTTGCAAGATAACTTGCGTAGGGATCTACCGTCCTTGATGAGGGTTTTTACCCTTTCTCCTTGTGAATCAATCACAAGACTAAATGATTTCATACTTCTTGCGCAAGTCCTGCGATGGAATAATCTGTTTAGATTCTTTAAGCTGACGTATGTCAGGCCTAGGGTTTCTTCTTTTAAGAACCTTAGGGACAAACCCTAGTTCCTTATCTTTACGAATTGATTGTCCCTACAGTAAGGAAAGTAGTCAAGTGTTTAGGGTATGAATGTTTCTATGTTTAGATTGGTTGAGTTATCTTTTGGAAGGTAATATTAATCGTCTTGTCACGGTTTTGCTATCCTTGTGACAATTTACTTCCTAGTCAATACAGTTTAATTTAACTTCCGTTCTCCTTAAAGATGAGCTCATGCCAACTAACAACACTTGCCTTGCTAAGATGTGCAAATATTCAAGATAACTTTCTAGTAATTTGAGCATCAAAAGAAACCTTTCATGAATTTAACCATTTACAACGATTCGTTGCGAAAGGAATAAGACTAATGGTGCAAGATATAATTTCTACACCTTAAGAATATATTACTATAGTAAATGGTTAATCTTTCTCGTAATTTATAATGCTTGATGCAATTTGAAGAAAGCTAAGTTCTATACATTGTCATTCATAAGCTAAACTCCTTCGTTACAAATAACTCGAATATCCTATCCTTAACAATTTTTCTTTGCATGATCGACTTAGAACCGAATTAACTCCAAGAAGAAAAACCTGGCTTTGAGGTGAGATATCCACATGGATACTGGGGGATGACCCTCCCGCAGCTACACCTTGGACTTTCTTCGGCAGCATCGTAGTTCGAATGTGAGATAGCATTTTCCTCTTTCTTCTGGAATTCCACCGTCTTCTCCGTCCTTCCCTTTCTTTTGACTTTTTCCCACTCTTCCTCCTTCACTCCTTCTTTTATCTCCTTTTACTTTCCCTCCCTATCTTTTATCGCATGGCTATTTTTCCCTTACGGGATACCATCCGAGACCATGATGATGGTTTGGATTTTTAGGTTCAAGAAGAAAATAATAATGGGGATACGGGGGATTAGGAAGAAAGCTTAGGGAGTTGTGGAAAAATGAGAGTTATGAGGGGGGTTTAAAATGGGGGGAAAAGGGAAAAAAGGACTTTAGAGGGATTAAACCCGGGGGGGGGGGGGGGGGGGGCAAAGGGGGTTTAAAAAAAACATAAGGGGGGGGGTGAAAGGGGGCTAAGAAGGTTCTTTAGAAGCTTCCCCCCAGGAAGCTTCTAAAGCTTCCACGTGGGAGGGGGGAAGCTTATTTGGCAGACTAACGGCGGTGAGTGGAGGCGTGATGATCAGGCGGCGAGGCCTCAGCGTCTTCTGTTCCTCCCTCTCTCTTCGTTGCCACATGCAGC
Organism: Lygodium microphyllum; assembly: GCF_053477565.2. Classification (NCBI taxonomy): domain Eukaryota; kingdom Viridiplantae; phylum Streptophyta; class Polypodiopsida; order Schizaeales; family Lygodiaceae; genus Lygodium; species Lygodium microphyllum. The sequence continues at coordinate 164,506,698 of NC_141138.1, read as the reverse complement.
AGCGGCACGGCCTCTTCCAACCCTTCTTCCTCTATTCCTCACGGCTCCAGCCTCTTTCATCTCCAGCGGCCCCCCCCATTTAAATAGTGGAGGGGAGGGGGATCTTCCCTCCCTGCTGTCATCACGCATGTTCCCCCTCCCTCCATAAGGCTCCACCAAGGAGCTTAATGGCTCCTTCTATTCCCTCCCCCTCCAGCTCGTCATTCAGCTGGAGGGATAAGGGGGGAATTTTAAAAAAAAAACATTTCTCCCATTTTTTCATATTCATTTGAGACAAGTTCACGCGCGTGCTTTTATTAGCGAATTAGGATATTACATTCTCTCCCCCTTGGAGGAATCGAGATGTCCTCATCTCGAGATAAACTGGGGATATTGTTGGTTGAATGTGCCTTCATCTATCCAAGTGGCATCCTCTTCGGGATAATCTTTCCAGTGGACAAGGAATTCTCTCAAGTTTCTTGATCTTAATTGTCTCTCCCTAACATCTAAGATCCTATCAGGCCTTAGTTCAAGGACTCCTTGACTAGGCATTACAACTTGTTGATCGTCAAGTACATGTTTAGGATTAGGTACATATTTTTTTAATAGGCTGATATGGAATACATTGTGAACCTTTAGGTTCTCAGGGAGTTGCAATCTATAAGCATTGGATCCTAAGCATTTGAGGATTTTATATGGCCCACAATACCTTGGACTTAGCTTCTTGCATTCTCCTAAGGATAGAGAACTCTTTTTAGGGCGTACACGAATGAAGACCATATCTCCTTCTTCGAAGACTCTATCTTGACGTTTCAAATCTGCGTATGCCTTTTGCCTATCCTTGGCCACTTGTATGTCTTGTCTTATTGATCTTATTTGATCATCCATGTCCTCCAACATTTGTCTTGAAGCTTCAACTCTTAGGGTTGGATCAGAAAAGTTTAGGGGACTTCGACAATCATGACCATACAATGCCTGGAAAGGGGTCATTTGAATGCTCTGCTGGTAAGAAGCGTTGTAGGAAAATTCAACCAAAGGCAATATTGAATCCACCTCGTAGGCTCTCGACAGTAGTATGCCCTAAGCATATCCTCGATGACTTGATTTACTCGCTCTGTTTGGCCATCTGTTTGGGGATGGTAGGCGGTGCTAAAACAGAGTTGAGTCCCAATAGCTTCAAAGATAGCTCTCCAGAAGTGTGATGTGAAGAGAGAATCTCGATCACAAATGATTCTTTTAGGTAACCCATGTAGCTTGAATATCTCCTTGATAAACAATCTTGCAATGTCGGAGGCTTTATAGTTTGTCTTTACTGGTATCAGGTGTGCAACCTTGGTAAGCATGTCAACCACAACCATAATGGAATTGTATCCTCCTTGGACTTGGGGTAAGCCCACAACAAAATCCATACTGATGAATTCCCATTTCATTTGGGAAATGTCAAGCGGTTGCAGTTTCCCTGGCATCATGACATGTTCGGCCTTGATACGTTGGCAAGACAAACACTCAGTGACATACTTGAGAACGTCACCTTTAAGCCTCTCCCAATGGTAGCTCTTCCTAACTGCATTAAGAGTCTCAGCATAGCCAGGATGTCCTGCGAAAGGAGAATCATGAGCTTTCCACAATATCTTCTGCTTAAGTAACTAGCTTGCTGGTATACACAGCCTTGTTCTGTAGTAGACAAGTCCATTATCAATGGAAAATTCTTGATACTTAGCTTGCAACTTCTGATTCTGCTCCTTGGTAGATATCTCCTTTATCATTGTTTGGTAGGCCAAATCATGGCATGCTTCCTCTCTAGCTAGTTCAAGTATAGGGTTGTTTGGCATAGATACTTTTGTAGCCAGAGATCTGGCCGTTGATGGATTTTGCAAGATTAGGGAATTTAGGAATGCCTTGCGAGTGAGGGCATCGGCAACTACATTCTCTTTCCCTGGTTGGTACTTGATTTCAAAATCATATTCCTCCAATACTTCAATCCACCGACGTTGCCTCATGTTGAGCTCGTTCTGGGTAAAAATCCATTTGAGACTCTTATGATCGGTTACTAGAGTAAACTTGTTACCCAACAGGTAGTGTCTCCAAAGCTTTAGAGCATGGATGATAGCTAGTAATTCCAGATCATGCGTGGCATAATTCTTTTCATGACTCTTCAATTTCCTTGAAGAGTATGCATCTGGATGACCTTCCTGCATAATTACACACCCCAAGGCAAGAATGCTAGCATCAGTTACTACCTCGAACTCCTTATTGAGGTCACGAAGTTTTAGAATAGGTGCTGATACCAAACTTTGCTTCAGTTTGTCGAAGCTATTTTGTTCTGAAGTTAACCATGTAATGGAAGTCTACTTCTTTAGTAAATCTGTAAGAGGTGCTGCAATCAAAGCATAGTTTTTTATGAAGACCCTATACCATCCTGTTAATCCAAGAAAGCTACGTATTTCTTTGACAGATACTAGTATTGGCCATTCAAGCACATCTCTGACCTTGGCTGGGTCTACTGATATTCCTTCTAATGATACTATGAATCCCAGATATTCAATCTGACGCTTGAAGAATGCACACTTCTTCATTTTTGCATACAGCTTATGAGACCTCATTGTCTCAAGGACAATCCGAAGTTGAGGTTCATGATCTTCTTCCTTTTTAGAATAGATTAAAGTGTCATTGAAGAAGACAAGCACGAAATCATCAAGATATGGTCTAAAGATATCTTGCCTTAATCTGTTGAAGGTGGCACGTGTGTTTGTAAGCCCGAATGACATAACCAGGAACTCAAAGTGCCCATATCTTATATTGAAGGCCGTCTTTGGAATGTCTTCTTCCTTGATCCTTATCTAATAGTAACCTGACCTGAGATCAATCTTGGAGAAGATCTTTGCACCTTGAAGACGATCAAGAAGCTCATCTATTCTAGGAATAGGATACTTGTTCTTGACTATTGATTGATTCAACCCTCGGTAATCAATACATAGTCGAAGTGTCCCATCTTTCTTTTTCTGGAATAGTACTGGAGCTCCCCACGGTGAGTTGCTCGATCGGATGTAACCCTGATCTAACAGTTGCTTGAGTTGTTCCTTCAACTCAATTGCTTCCAGTATGGACATTCTATAAGGTCTCCTTGCAATTGCTATAGCTCCAGGCACTAGTCTAATCTCATGATCTACTTCTCTTGGAGGCGGAAGTTCAATCAATTCCTCAGGGAATACGTCAGCGTATTCCTTTAGCCAAGAAGGTCCTTCTTGAGACTCTTGCTTTTGATCTAACTTGTTGAGTTTGATCAAGTAAACAGGTAATCCTTTTCTGACTCCTTTTATGATCCTAGATACTTTGGCTAATTGGATTCTTGGCACTCCTGCCTCACCTTGAGTTGTGACAAACTCCCCTTCAGAGTTTCGAAATGAAACTTGACCCTTTCCATAGTGGATGTGGGCGTCATTAGGCTTAAGCCAATCCATCCCGAGTAGACACTCATGGATACCTAAATTCACGACTCTGAATTTGACTGAGGTTTTCTTTTCTCCCAGAAAGAATTCCACCTTAGCAGTTTGCCTAGTACAAGTTACCTCACGACCGTTTGCCAATTCCATAAGCAGGGTAGGTGCTTCTACTGTGGCTATTCCTAATCTTTTTGCACATGCTGGTGAAATAAAGGAATGTGTACTGCCACAATAAATCAAGGTTTTGAAACCTTTACCTTGATAGTCGGACGGTGTCTGAATCACCGAGAACTGGCGATTCCGCCCTTTCTTGTGTAAAGCGGCATGGACTGTCGCTCTTTCGAATTCTGTTTCCATAGTCGGATCTTCCTCATCTTCTTCTTCGCATCTTTGCCTATTGGCAATGCAGGCAATTCTTCCTCTTCCACGGGTGGCGGCTCCTTGACCGCGGCCTGCACCTTGGGAAGGCATTTGACGATGTCCCCCGCTGAGCTTGGGACATTGCCTCTTGAAGTGACCGGGTTCGTTGCAATGGAAACATCAGAGGTTTCGGCCATTACTTTGAGTAGGAACAAAGTTGTTGACATTATTTGTCCTTTCTATCTTCCTTTGTCCCTGATTGTGACCTTGAACTCTCTTCATTTGAGGTCTGAATGCTCCTCTGTTCGGGTCACTATAGGACTAAGTTTTGTTACCCCTTGGTCTAGCTTGCACCTTCTGAATTATAGGCGCCGCTCGAATGAGTGCATCCTGAAGATCTGATGGACGCATAGATTCGAGACGGGTATTTACCGGTGGATTTAAGCCCGCGCAAAATTTGGACACCTGCTGTGTCATGTCCATTTGTGGCGCATACTTTAAGAGTGAGATGAATTTAGAGTAGTATGCGTCAAGGGTGAGTCCTAGCTATTTTAGCTCGTAGAACTCATTCATTTTTTGCATACGATATGCAGGTGGCAAATATCTTCCCTGCACGGCTTTCTTCAACTTCTCCTAGGTAACGGACCCCTCTGAAGTCCCTTGATCCCTGCACCATTACTTCCACCAAAGTTTGGCTTCGCCGATGAGTTTTAACTTGATGAGCATGGCCTGATTGGTAGGTGCAGTACCAGCTGCTTCAAAGTAATCCTCCATGGATTCAATCCAAATTTCAGCATCAGACTGGATGAATCTGCCTCTCCCGTCAAACTCGGGTGGCTTTATCTGCTTGAGGAGAAACTTCTTCTCCTAGGTCACAGCTTGATGTAGGGGGCGAATTTGGAACCTGTACCTGGGGTTGTGTCTAGATAAAAGTTTTCTTAACATTATTATATGATAATCAACGTTAGCTTATCTTTCATTTCTAGTTTAGCTATCTTATAAACAATGTAGCTACTTAACATTTTTAACATCTCTTATGCACAGCCAAATATTGATAAAAGAAGACTTTATTTGTATTTACATGGGCATAGCCTTATACAACGTTTCATGTGTTGATAATCCAATCATTACGTTCAGTTTGGGGAGAACAACGTTGTATTGCATTTGTCTATAGGAACTGTGTAATAGTAGGGTTTTAGGTCATGGATCTTTAGGAATCGATAATTCATTGGAAGTTCAGGATACCCTTTCCGTTGGAATCCATACTTCTCATGGCGGCTCAACACTTTAATCCTGTCGGCTAGGATTACACGGGTTACTTCCTCATATACATATGACTTCATTTCAACCCTCCGACCTTGAATATGTAAAGTCGAATTTACGTGAGCTTCCATAAAAATGAACAGCTTCACGACTTTCAAGTCTTCCAACCACTTGATCCTCTTTAGGTTGGTCTGTAGATAAGCAAACCGGTGGGCGGCTATATAGTAGATTCCTGAAGACCCCATCCATCTTCGTTCTATGTATAAAGCTTATGGATTATAAATCTGCTCCAGGATGTTCATCATCCCAATTCTTTGTCTATAAAGGGGAGAATGCATTGCAGTCATAAACATGACCTGAAACACCAAAAACTTGTTCCACGCTTCATAGTTCTGCAAGACAGCATTGAAGATGAGAAAATGTTTGGACAGTAACAATTCTTTACTTCATTTTATTGAGATCTCATAAAAACAATTCCGTTGTTGGTCGGCTCTGATACCAACTTGTAACATGTCCCCTACTATCATCCAGGACACGTCTTAGCAGTCCATCGGAAAGGATGTCTAGAAAGCTCCGCCCGGCACTCCCATGGAATGTTACGGGTTTTGCGATCTAGTTCTTCCCGCGTCTACCACGTAGCGGAAGTATCCTGGCCGTTCCAACTTAGGATCGACCGGAATTAGGGTTTTCCTAATGGGTCATTAGCTAATAGCAACTAGCGTCAGACCCGAGCGAACTACTTTACGCAGAAATGCAAGGTCCAAAGCGGATTCACACTGCACTTGGTTCAAGGAGAATGGGAACTGAGAGGGATGCAAAGCTCAACCTCTCTGCCATAAGGCATAGTCTCATTCCGTTCCCCTAAAACAGTGTAAATCGGGTAAGACGTAGCTCTAGGTCATCGTTATTCTTTTTTATGATGATGATCATTCCGCTGTTCTTCGAGATTTTTGAGAAAAGTTCCCGGCTAACCGGGACCACCCAACCGTAGGACGGACCCATGGCCCATCCTCCGCACTTTCCTCAGTTTGTTTTAGTTATGTAATTATCTAACACATTAATTTGACATATAACAGTCAGCTTCTTTAATTAATCCCTTTAAGTACTGGTTCTTTCACTTAATCTTATCACGTGGAGCCCCGAGAGGAACACCAAGGAAAAGGGAATTCTCTTGCAAGAAAATCTATCTTGTAACATCAACAAGCTTGTTTATTATGTTTCATATGATCACAATGAAGAAAAGAACACCAGGCACAACAAATCTTCATACAGCATCATGTAGATCTCCTACAGTTTTTAATAGAATCAACCATATTCTTCAACATCTTCACAAAATCCATCAATAGAACAAAGAAAGCAAAGAAATACACCATCTTTGGATGGAAATACATCACATAGTATTCATCTTAATATCTTCATAGTCTTCTCTCTCAATCTCTCATATACAATCACTTTGTTTCAGTAGAATTGGCTATCTCTGACTCTCTCTCTCTCTCTCCATCAATAATACATCATATCCTCACTACAATCTCTCAAAATCACTCTCAATAATCCTTCTTAGGTCGTGGATACCCCTCCCAAGAGGTATGTCTGATATGAAGAGTCACCAGAGCCACTACAGTGTCTTTTCATAGCTCACTACTGTCACTTCACTCTAGTCTTCACTTAAGTCTTCAGCAGCTACTTCTTCCACTTCCTTCAGCTCTTTTGCACTTGTATTCACCTCTTTCCAAGGCTAGAAAACTTTCCCAAAGTCACACATACATTCCACAGAACACTTACAGAAGCATACAGAACAGTCTACAGAACAGTACCAGAACAGCTACAGTACAGAACAGAACATAAACAGAACAGAAGCAGAAGCTCTACAGAAGACCTACAGAAGGTTACAGAAGGTCATCAAAACTACATAACTCATTCTCAAATCATTCCAAACTCTCACAAACCATTCAATAAACTTTCACAATATCTCATTCTTCATCAATCAATACTCTATCCCTCTTTACAGAAGACAATCAGAACAAAACAGACCAAAACAGAACAAAACAGAAGGTTTACAGAACCAATCAGAACATTACAGAACCACCAATAAACATCATGATCTTCCAAAACACAATCAATATCATCCAAAACACTCTCAAACCACTTCCAAATCAATCAATCATCTCATAAAATCAACCATTCAGCTCTCAAAAACAACAAAAATCAGCCAAAAAACAAGTCATTTCAACACTCAACATATCCCCACACTTAATAAGGAAGCGTCCTCGCGACCCAGGAAAAAGGGAATACAAGTTCATTTAAAATCGCAACTTTGATCTTCAATAGCTTTTCACAAAGAATCCATCCACCACGACCCCAACTTATAACCTGTTTCTGATATAAAAATACAGAGAAAGGAAAACCCTTTTGAAATTAACACCTCTTATCAAACTAAAAATCACCACAAATTTGTAAAGGATATAAGAGTTTGCTTCTTCTTCATGAGCATCAGCTTCAACTCTCCAACCACGACCCCATCACCACAAATCTCCAAAATATAGCTTGTACACGAAATCCAATAGGAAACCACCACGTTCGTTTGACATAAATGAACTCACAACACAAACACTAATACACAACACAACCATTTGAATGACTCCTTCAAAAAGAGAGTTTGTCATTAAAAAGCTTCCACCATACATTGGAAAGGTATCAATGAAGATGATCCCTCTTAAAAGATTGATGTTGTCGGAAACGATCCATAGATAAGGATTCATCTACAAAGTTTTTAGGAGGATTTTGAAAAAATTGGAGACAGCACATCCTTTCCAACAGGACCAAGTATCTGCTAGGCAAACAAAGGGCATGAAAATACAATATCTCCAGCTGCTGGGAATCAATGCTAACATTGACATTCATGCACAACTTTGGAATAGGCTTGGAATCAGTATGAGAGTGCCTATGCATATACGCCAGGTACCAAGCAAAGTGAGCAGCTAATCTCACTGAGGGATCTACAGACTGTGAATACTGTTGGGCAAAATGAACATAGTTCTGATAAGCTTGACTGGAAGCTGTCCATTCTCCTGGAATTACTGGCCAATTAATCTGCGGTCCTGTAAGGCAATCATCCGAACTCCATCCCCTTCTTCTGGAAATCTGATTATCAAACCCATCACAGTCACTAACCAACTGAGGTGGTTGAGATATAGAAGTGTTAGGAGAGGGTAGTGGAATAAGGGAAAGTGGATGTAGGGAAGGATAGGAAAAATCATAAAATGAAGAAAAGGTTAAAGAAGGAGTGGCAGAAATTTGTAAGGAATCACTAAGGAATGGTGTTAACTGATAAATAGGAAACGTGGAGGGTACATTAATGAGGGGTGAAGGACAGGGTGGAGAAGGGGAAAATACCCTATCCTCAATAAAGGAACAGTATGTGAAAATAGGAATTTGAGGGAAAGATGAAGGTTGGAAAAGAAGGGGTAAAATTATTGTGGAATTAGATTGACAAAGGGAAAGATATATAGCATAGCGGTGAGTCATTTGTTGGTAATAGAGGAGGGTAGGAACAGAAGGTCCTAAGAGAGATCGTCTATGATAAGCATCAAAGAAGGGAGCATCAAATGGACTATGTTTGGAAAGATAGGTTAAGAGATCCATCCTCAGTTGGTTAGTACTCTGGGCAAAGGTAGGAGCTATGTTTTGTCTTTCATTTAGGACCACCGAATCAATCATGGGATGCCACGAATTATCTTGACAATCAGCTATTTTGGAGGAATAACTTTGGAACATATCAGCTATGCGCAACTCCAAATGATTGACATATAAAACAGCCTGTAAGGCCACATCCCCCACATACCACGCCATATCTACCTCATCTGGAATTAACAAGTCTCCTCGTAGATACATGTATGACATCAACATGGTATCTGGCGTGACAAAATCTTCAAAGACCATTCTGACTACCTCTGTCAACAACTCAGCAGACCAAGCCCCACTCCAGCCATCCTCTGGAAAAGGTAAATCCATAGTGGAAAGCTTCATGTAGAAGACCAACTTCTGTAAGTGGTAGTGGACAAAGAAAGAATGGTCAGGTAAAACATATTCTTGAAACTGCTCAAAGGTAGACCATAACAAGTCCATTCTAGACTGCAATCGTTCCACTTTATCTTGGAATAGAGGGCACAAAGTAGCCTGTCTCTGAAGGGCAGCCAAGTCCTGCTGTGATAGAGAAGGAATTAATGGAACAGGAGGGCTTGGAGGAACAGAGCGGGACTTTGCAAGCTGATCTTGCAACTGCTGGATTTGGAAGGCTTGGTTGGCCACTGTGTCATTAGCCATCTGTAAAGCTGAAAGCTTGTCATCTAAGATAGCGTGGAATTCCTTCGCTTCTCTGGACATCCTCTCTTGCTCTGCTGAAAGGCTAGTAACCTGTAATTGAGCCTCTAGTAACTGGGTCTTCAATGAAGAAATCTCATCGCTTTGGGTGGCAACCAGTTGGGCTTGCTGTTCCATTTGCTTAAATAAATCTGTTAGGGTATCCTTAGCAGAAGCTAACTCAGATGTTGCCTTATGCAACTGGTCTTTGGACTGCATGAGTTCTTCATAGAAAGATGCGTACAGCTGTTGAACACAGGCTGTCACTGACAACTCAATGGAACTTTGAATATCCTTGCAGAGGAAAGGAATGGCATCTCTTGAGACGAGACTGTTCAGGGAAGGAACTGAGATCTCCAAGGAGCCTTCTCGATGTGCTCGGAACAGGTTATTACAAGTGAGATACCCAGGGAGTTCACTGCCAGAGGTAGCAGGGATAGGTACTGACGAAAGTACAGAAGGGGCTTTATCCGCTACCCTTTTCAAGCATTTGCGTTGTATGACCAGGGGAGGCAGAGAATCATCATCCTCTATGTCAATGGGTTCTGACTCTTCTGAAGGTGGAGGAGGAGGTACTGGATCTGATGGAGGAGGTGGAGGCACAGTCTTCTGTAAACCTGAATAGGTCAAGAAGGCAGACAAATATGATCCATACGTGACATTGGTAACATTACCCCTGGTGACTTTGACAAAATGCTGATCCATTTTAGTGAGGAGGTAAGTGCTCCAATCAATAGCAACTCCTTTCAGTACCATCCTGGAAGCTGTGAAAAGCTCTTTGGACAAATAGTGGGATGTCATTTTGGCAGGCATAAACCTGTCCGGAAGGAACTAACACAGCGTCTTCCATACGGGATCAGTAATCATAGAAAAGGAAACTCCTGAAGAGTTTATCACCTTCTTAACATCGAGGATTTCCCTTGTTTGCTTTTGCAACAGCTTGAGAATCTCTTCATTAGAGAAGAGCTGACGAGTGGTCACAAAAGGTTCACCTTTGAAGGGAAGAGACAGAACCTTCCCTAAGCCTCGAGGTGTCAAAGTCATAGACATGCCTTGGACTACGCCTGTCTTCTTGCTGTAAGAGGCCAGGAACTCATCACATAACAACGGATCCTCCGGAAGCAAGGGAAAAGGAGTGGCCACAAAAGCAGCAAGTTCCGCCTTCGTGAGAGGCTCAAAAGTACGTAGGGAAGAGTAATCCCTACTAACTAATGGGACGTACTGGATAGGGGGAGGAGCATGAGAAGGCGCCATTCAGATGGTTACACACACACCACAAACACAGAAAATCAAGGAGAATGCCTACAAAGCAACAGACAAAAAACCAAGGATAAGAGAATAACCAATAAAACAATAAAATGTGACACGACCAACTAACCCCAAGCAAACCACATCCTAGAAAAAATTTGACATGACCTTGAGACAAATGCGACCGAAAGCTTCATGCGATGCATTAGACAAACACCCAGAACCCCGTATCAAGCAATAAAAGAAAAAAACTGCATACCGTACCCGTAACCGTAACTAAGACAGGAAACCAAAATAAGACCACATCTGACACATATCAAAACTATATCGGTGATAAACCAAGACTGGACCACAAAATAACTCTAATGACTGCGTATACCCATCCCACGAAACGGTTCATTAAAAAGGGGAATTAAGTGCAGTGAGGGGGGAATGAATTTAATGAAGGGTTGATTTTAATAAATTATTAAAAATTGGTGAATTTTTATTAGGTGATAAACCTTAGCAAGAAAACGGCGGTTTCTTATTATAAATTTAATTACCAATTATTAGGTGAAAACGGTGCTTTTATTCGATTCCCGGACTGCGATACCCGACTGGGTCTCTAAATGCAATTCATTGATTACAAATTAAGGTGATGTGGAGCACTTTTTTGCCAGTGCGTGCTCATGTGACGGCTGGTTCTTTTTAATTAAAAATTAAAGTGCCTCTTTAGCGCACGTAGCACGTGCTAAGTGAACGGCTCGTTTATTTTATTTAAAAAGTATCTGTGTATAGCGCGAATGCGCGTGGAAACTGTGGGTGAATTAAAGGGTTCATTTTAACAATTAATTTGTGATTAAGGGGAAATAAAAATAAATAAAATACATAAAATAAATACCTGAAAGGGGTGTGTATGTAATGCAGAAATGCGCACGGAAGAGTCCACCAAAAGAAGTGAATCCAGTAAAGGAAAAGTAAAGATCACTGATGAAACAACAACGACAACACCTTAGCGGATGTGTGGATTTGGTGTGTATTGGTTGTTTATTTTTATTTTATTTTATTTTTTATGGTTTTTTTTTAGTTGTGATTATTTATGGTTGAATAAATGGAAAATGATGAAGGGAGGTGAGGGGAATTTTTTAGAATTTTTTAGAATTTTTTTACTATTTTTAAATGAATTTTCTACATTTATTGGTAATTTGGGGGTTAAATGAGGAAATATTGAGTTTTCAGAAATTTTAGGGTGAGTAATTTCCAGCGGACAAATTCCCACAAATTGGCAAAAGGCAAAAGGAATTTTTAGAAATTTTTTTAAATTTTTTTATGGAAAAATTAATTGAAAATTTAAGTAAATCACATAAATCATGTTAATCAAATAAGTCAGTTAGAAAAAAGTCAGTTAAGTCTGGTTAGTGTGGGTAAGTCATGTTAGTCACAGGAAGTCAAGTCAGGTAGGTTAGGCAGGTTAGGTTAAGTTAACTAGGTTAGGTTAACTAGGTTAGGGTTAATGGGAATTAACTAGTTTAGAGTTAATTTTTAACTGGAGTTCCGATGGAAGGAGGAGGGGTTCACATGTGAAAAACTCCAAAAATACTCCCGAAAACGCATTTAAAAATGAATAATAAAAAATCCAAAAGTCGAAAGAGGGAGGAGGAAAAAGGAAAAAGGTGAGGGAAGGCACAGGGGACACGGTTGTCAGATCAAATTGAAATTCCGATGCAAATAGGGCAGGTTCACATGGAAAAATGTCAAAAATACGCATGAAAAAGGCTTTAAAAACTGAAAAATTAATAACGGACAAACCGTGTATCGGAATGATGCGCAGTAAGAAGGAAAAATATCAGGGGAAAAGTGGTTGGCAGGGCTAGGATGTTAGATCATAGTTTCGAAGCAAGAAAAGTGCGTTCACATGGAAAACCGGCTAAATTGCGCAAAATGCTTCAAAAATTAATAACGCAAAAACCGTGCACCGGAACAGGGGTAGGTAAAAAGGAAAAATGGTCATTTCAACAGGAGGAACAGGGCTACAAGGTTGGATTTTGGACTTCGGTGAACGTAGGGTGCATTCACATGGCAGGACCTCAAAAGCAGGGAATGAAGGAAAACTGCAAGGGAAGAGCCCCAAGGGTGGGTGGAACATAACCGGGTGGGTGGGAAGGGACCCCAACAGGGTAAAAGTAAGGCATGGCCTACATGCATGAATAGGGTAAGGCATATGCAAAAGGGTATGCAATGTAGATGCGTAGGGACACGTCCCCACACTTAAGACCTTAACGGATAGGGTTAACCGAGCAACAGGGACCTAGGACCACGCCATAGACCATCCACTAATGTCCCCACACTTAAAACATGACCGTCACGAAGAAACCAAAGTGTAGGGTTAGAAAAACTTGGCCCGTTTCGTCAAGAATCAAGGTTGAGTGTCGACGGCACGTCCATGGTGGTTGTCTGCGCTGGAGGGACCAAGGCATCTTTACAGCACACGTTCGTCATGGAAGGGACCACGCAGTAGCACCCAGGGAGGTAGCTGATGGAAGAAGTCACAGGAAATGCGTCGATGATGAGGGATATTTCACTCAACTCGCAATCACTCAATTGCAATGAAAGAACAGTCACTCGCCCCATGACTAATATCACTTAAGGAAAAAGGATTGAAACCCATATCGCATACCCGGTTGAGGAATCGACAAGGGGGGAATGGTGCAAAAGGAGTATGCCAGGGTGCACAGTTGATGGTGCAGTAGTGCGTCCAACCCGTCTGGCATAGGTGCAAGGAGGAAGGCAAGGGAGCCTTATGGTGCAATGTACAGAACAGGGTGATGTGTCTTGTGATGACAGCAAAGACCCATCCTGTGGGTGCATAGGGAAACGGGAACATACCTGACTCCAAGTGTCGTAACGTCCCTCAATCTCACCTCTCGGTAATGGATTGAAGAAACGCCAGTCACACTCAGCCCACCCTCTGTCTCACTCTCTGTTGATAGATACAAAAGGGCAGCCTTTTCCTGAAACTCGTTGATGTAATCCTCACGGTCACTTGTGCAAAGGTTGTATGCCTTGTGCACATTTGATGGTGCAACGGTGCATCCCGCCCTGTGCCGGCATACGGTGCGAGAAGGAAGGCAAGGGAGCCTTATGGTGCAGTGCACAGAAACAAATCGTGCTTTGTGCATTGACAGGCCCATCCCGTGCGTGCAACACTCCATTCACACTACTCACCTCTCATTTGATTTGAAGGGAAACGACTCGTCTCTCGACCCACCCTCTGTATCATGCTCGGTTGATAATTACAGAGGGTAACCTTACTCACTTTCCCATCCGGTTAGGATGAAAGCTCACATCACTCGATTGTTTGTCGATGAAGATCGTATCATCAGTTGTTGAAGAGGCGTACCCAGGGAGGTAGCCATCAAAGTGAACGTTTTATTGGACAGGAACATGTCGTCTCCTAGAGGACATTTAGATGCTTTGCAGAGAGGCCCAGGACATAGCGTACCAAGGGAGGCAGCTTCGGAATTGGATCCTAGGAATATCAATTAATGAATCCACTTTCTGGACTGCTGGGTGTTACCACCTTTTCCACAGCCAGCCTCTCGCCCAAGGGTGTTTACCACCTTTTCTTGGCACGAGGCCTGCTATGACAGGGAATTGCTTCCTTTTATCTCATAACAGATTTGTTTTGTTTTTTTTTTCTCTTTTTCTTGTTTTCCCCTATTCCCGAGGGTGTTTCCACATTTTCTCGAAGAATAGGTCGGCATGACAGGGACCTAAGTCCTTTTCTCCCATGACCGATATGTTTTTTTTTTTCTTTTTCTTTTTCTTTCTTTCTTTCTTTTCTTTATTTTCTTTCTTTTCTTTTCTTTTTTTTTCTTTTGTTTTTTCGAATTGAGCAAGGGAACGGTAGAAAAACCATGTGTCAGAACCAACCTCGCCACTGATGCTGATGGAAAATAGAGGATAAGAGATTAAGGCTGGAAGGGGGTTTTGAGGGGACAGAGGGTTGCGTCCACCTCATCAGAAGTGGCTAAAGAACGACTATCAGAAGTAGCATTATAAGAAGGACAGTGCTGCGCCAACGAGGGAAAGGATCAAGTGTCCGTAATTGTCAAGATCCCCAAGGAGGGAAGTACTTCTTCAGGCGATATCCATTGATCAGAAAGGGATCATCAGAGGCATCAACGGTCTGCACTTGGACGGAACCATTAGGGTTGACTGCAAGTACCTTATAGGGGCCCATCCACCGCTGCTGAAGCTTGCCAGAAAACTTACCAAATCGTGAATCATAGGCTAGGACCAAATCACCTTCTTTGAACTCCTTGTGCTTGATGAAGCTATCATGGTAAACCTTACGTCGAGCTTGCGTGGCTTCCATGCACTGTAGAGCCATCTTACAAATTTCGTCCAAACATTCCAGGTGCAGGAGACGGCATTGCAGTGAATCATCATCCCCCAAACGCTCTTTGATAGCCACTCTCAAAGAGGGTAATTCTAGTTCAACAGGAAAAACAGCTTCTGTTCCATACACCAACTGGAAGGGTGTCTGTCCTGTTGCTGCTTTATGGGAGGTTTTGTACGCCCAGAGGGCCTCTGTAAGTCGATCGTCCTAATCACGACGATGTGCGGCAATCGTCCTTATCAGAATCGAGCAGAGGATGCGATTGGTGACTTCGACTTGGCCGTTGGCTCTGGGGTAATAGGGAGTGGACTTGCGATGGCGGATCTTATACAACTCTGTCAACTCTTCCATGACTTTGTTGAGAAAATGAGTGCCTCTGTCACTTACCAGCTCTAAGAGACTACCAAAACGGGTGATGATATTCTCGTACATGAACAGGGCCACGCTGTTACCATCGTCCCGCTTTAGGGCTTTAGCTTCACACCACTTTGTGACATAATCCGTACATACGAGGATGTATCGGTTCTGTTTCCTTCTAGTGGGAGGATCGATTGGACCTACGAAGTCAATACCCCACTTCTCAAACGGCTTCAAAGGAAGGATAGGTTGCAGTGGCATGGCACTTGTCTTCGTGGGTTTCCCCATTCTTTGACAAGCATCACATCTTTTACAGTAATCATATGCATCCTTGTGAATGGTAGGCCACCAATATCTTGCTAGCAGAGCCTTCCTAGCTGTAGCTTCTCCTGCAAAGTGACCTCCACATGGCTCATTGTGGCAAGCCTTCAGAACAATCCCAATCTCATTTCCTGCAACACATCTTCTAATCACTTCATCTTTGCCTTTCTTGTACAGTGCACCGCCTAGCAGGGTGTAGGGGGCTGATTCTAGCATAAGCTTCTTCCTTTCCCGACTAGAAATGCCAGGAGGATACTGTTGGGTTGCCAGCAGATTGGCAATGTATGCATACCAGGGAGTTACAGTTTCTACCAAGAATAGGGAAGCATCAGGGAGGTCTGGATCATCTTGTTCCTCGTCTGCAGTTTGCGGGATACGCGACAGATGATCAGCCAGAACATGGGAACGACCAGGCTTAGTAATCACCTCAAAGTCGAACTCCTGAAATAGAAGGAGCCATCTCATCATTCGTCCTTTCACATCGGCTTTGTTCATCAAGAAGGACAGGGCCTCATGATCCACATAAAATTTAAAGTGGGTAGATAGGAGGTAATGGCGAAACTTCTCTAGGGCAAACACCGTTGCCAAGCACTCCAACTCTGTCACTGTATAGTTCCGTTCCCTATCAGTAACTTTTCGGCTTACGTAATAGATCGGTTGATCCAACTTTGAGGAGCCCTTTTGGCAGAGGACAGCACCTAAGCCTTCAATTGATGCATCAGTGTGTACATGGAACTCTTTCGTCCAATCAGGAGGTTGCAGAATGGGTGCCTCAATCAGACACTGCTTCAGAGTGTGGAAGGCTTTGTCACATTCATCCGTCCAAGTAAACTCTGCATCTTTCCTCAGAAGCTTGTGCAAGGAAGTTGCCTTTGTCACAAAATGAGCTATAAACCTTCTGTAGTAACTCACATGACCTAAGAATCCCCTCAACTATTTGAGGTTGGTGGGTGCTGTCAAAGCTGCGATCTTTTCAATCTTTGCACGGTCTGTTGATATCCCTTGTGCACAGACAATGTGGCCCAACAAAACTCCAGAAGAAACCCCAAAGATGCATTTGTCAGGGTTGAGGGAAATCCCATACTCCCGGCATCGGTCAAAGCATTGTTCCAGATGTTCCCAGTGTTCACGGATCAAGCTATAGACACAGAAGTCATCTAAATATACCTCAATGAAGTCGTGAAGATGATTTTGAAATGCGGCCATCATGACTCGTTGGAAAGTAGCAGGGGCATTGCATAGCCCAAATGGCATCACTCGGTAAGCATAGGTTCCCCATTCTGTGGTGAAGGTTGTTTTGGATTGGTCTTCTTCTGCGATTTGAACTTGGTTGTATCCGCTGAATCCATCTAGAAGAGAATAAAGCTCATGTCCTACCACTGTGTCCAACAGTTGGTCTATGAAAGGGATAGGAAAGTGATCCTTCTTTGTCTTGGAATTAAGCTTTCGAAAATCCACACATATTCGCAATTTGCCATTCTTCTTGGGTACAACCACGATGGGTGAAACCCATTCACTATTTGCCAGTGGATAGATGAACTCGGCTTCCAGAAGCTTCAGCAGCTCCACTTTCACCAATGTGGAATAATTCGGATTCATTCACCTCTATCGTTGTCGTACTGGCTTGGCATCAGGCTCCAAGTCAATATGATGTTGACATATTGTGGGATCAATCCCCTTTAGGTCTTTGTAGGACCATGCAAACACGTCCAAATTTTCTTTCAACAAGTTGTACAAGGTTGACAACTCCTCTTCTAGGAGACTTCTACCCACCTTCAAGTGGCGTTCAGTGCCTTCTGCATCCACAAAGGTTAATTGCCTTTCACCTTCTACTTCACGGATGAAGGTCCCGCAGACCGCTTCTGGATACAGATCCGACTCCTTCAAGGGAGTGATGTCCTCTTCTGATGTCCCACTAGAACCAACTTCTTCTTTTGGTGGAGACTTAGGTTGCTCCTTAAGACGTTGGAATGGGATTAGAGATGTTTCGGATTTGGTTTCAAGATTAATTACGTCTTGGCTTGAAGACTCATCTTCTGAAGATGACACATCCAAGAACGTCACATAACAGGGACCCTCTGATTTCTGTTGGGTTTGTGGGACTGGTGCTTGTTGGCACGGTGCATCATCATCATCTTTCTTTGGCAAGGATGGGTTAGGACGGCAGGAGCCACTCTTGAAAGGCGGCTTGCTCTTCTTAATCCATCCCTTATAAAAGTTTTGCATATGAGAATATCCATTTACCAGACCAAATGGTACCATCACCATTCTGTCCCATAGCATGAGCTCATCGGCTTCTGATGCTTCTGGAACTTCTTCCTCAAATGTATCCTCTTCAGGTGGGATAGACTCTTCCGTTTCACTTTCATAATCTTCTTCGTCCATATCATATCCATCATCTTCTCTCTCTGTCTCTGCTTCTGTTTCTGCTTCTGTCTCTGTCTCTGCTTCTGTCTCTGTAGGAGCTCTGTAACAGAAGAATAGATTCTCTGTTTCCTCTTCTGCCTCTGTCTCTGCTTCTGCTTCTCTCTCTGCTGTGGCCATGTAACAGGGAGAGCAGTACATCCATGCTTCTATCTCACTGTCAGAAGTGATTTCAGAAGTCATGCCTGGTTCAAGCAGGAAGTATTCACCCATTGATAATGGCTTTGCATCTTTTGGAAGTCGGCTTACAGTATCCACTGTTAAGGAATGTGCCACTGTTTTCTTGGGAAGGATCTGTTTGACAGCATCCTCGTCTGCTGACGTTCCATCCGTAACCTCATTAGGGGAGTCAGAAGATAATTCCAAGGAGGTGGATCCATGTCCTTTTTGAGAACCATACAGTTTCAGCACCACTTTATTGGGTCCTCTGCCCAAGGTCAAGGTTCCTTTGAACCAATCCGTCCTTGCTCTGGCTTCAAAAAGCCATGGTCTGCCCAGTAACAAAGGATAGGATGTACCATAAGAGTTTGGCTTCACCACCAAATAGGTCAGCCAATAATCTTTTCCAGCCACTGTAGTCTTCACATATGGAAGAATGCCCAAAGGCTTGATTCTACTCTGATCCGCCAGTCTGATGAGCCATTGGGTGGGTTGCACACCTTGTAGGCCTAGATCCTTCATTGTCACATCCGTCATAATGTTCACTGACGAACCACCATTAATCAGTGCGTTTGAAATGAAGCAACCTTCTATCCATACACCAGTCTCTAGAGTACCCGGATCTAGGAAAGCATTAGCCACATCCACTTCTTTTACAGGCTCTGGAGCCTTATTAGGCTTTGTTGCTATTGAGGGAGCAATCCTTAAACCACGTCTTCTTGTCAGTATACTTTTGAACCTTTTTTGGCAACTGGGAGACAACATCAATAATTGTCGGAATGTGAGGTTTGGTTTAAAGGTATCTAGATCTCTAACCAGATCGTATTCCTTAATAGGATCCACTGGCTTCTCTAACCGATTAGGGAATGGGGCAACACCCATTTTCATTTTCCCTCTTTCTTCCATTAGAGGAATCATGGAACTTCTTCTGCCACTTGTGGCACTGCCTCCTCTTCTGTATCCTGGACCTCTCTGTAACTGTCTCTGTAACTCTCTGTGGCACTGTAGTGCTCTGTACGGCACTGTTAGGCTCTGTTCTGTTCTGTTCTTCTGGTGGAAGACTGAACTTCACTGTTCTGGCAGGAGGGTTATTTTCTTTCTGGACAGGTGGTTCCTTCTGCTTTGCACGCGTGATGGCAGCAACTTCCAATTCCACCAAATTGGAGGTAGGCTCTTGGGCCTTGGCTGGACTATCACTAGCACTATTTTTCACTGGGGCTGGGCTTGGACAGTCTTTTGCAGTGTGGCCTTCTCCTTTGCATCGATTGCATAAGGGCTTGTAATCCACTGACCTTCAAGGATTTGGACAATTTGGTGAGATGTGTCCCTTTTCTCTGCATCTGTAACACTCCACTTCTGATCTCTGACCACCGCCAGACTGTCTTCCTCTGTAACTTTGGGAGGGAAATATTCTGGGTCCGAAATTAGGACCAAACTCTCTAGGCTTGGGTCCAATATCCTGTGTTGTCATTTTGGATTCCAGCAAGTTAAATCTTGCGTCTTCTTCCTTTCTTCTCCTATCATGCATCTCCTTCAGAGAGCAAATGTCCTCTGTATGGTTCTTCCGCAAATAGTAGGAACAGAAGGCTCCAGGGATGGTTGGTTTTCGTGTACATTTAGTGGCTAAATGGCCTGCTTGATGACACTTACCACACCAAGTATTTGACCGCATCACATCTCTTCCTGCTCCTGCAACGTTGGATATGCTCGCTGTGTTCACTTTCATCGTCTGTAGCTGCTCTGTAATCACATCCATCAACTCCTTTTTTATGTTTGCAATTGAGTTAGATAAGTAGTCCTTCAAGCTTTCACCTCCTGAGGCACTGGTAGGAGGGTTTTGAGGAGTCTCTGTAATTACTGCATAAACGGGTTGGGCTGGTACAGAGGGGTCTCTAATCTAGTTCTGATTCAGAGCTCTTGTTTGAACAGTTGACTGTTGGCTCCAGTTGGTAGGGTTCCACTGTTGCTGTTGATTTGGCATTGAGGAAATTGGTTGGGACCATTGTTGTTGTGGTTGAACCATCATTTGAGGCATGGATTGTGGCCACTGTGGATTTGGTGCACTGTATTGTGATACCGGGGGCATCTGTTGGTAGGGATAGGGAACAGTCCCTGGAACTACATTTGGTGGATACATCATTCCTGGCATCAGAGGAGGTAGGACTCCTCTTCCTGTATTCATCGCTAATCGAGCTTCCACTTCATCGTACAGTCTTGCACCTTCTGTTGCAGCTTGCAGTGTGGCTGGTCTTTGTAGCTCCACAAACTTACGGACTTCTGGTTGTAATCCTCTGAGAAACACCCCCTTCCGAATGCCATCATCTAGATTATGGTTAGTCCATCTCTTCAGGATGGATTCCATTCGTGAGACATAGGCTTCTACTCTTTCTCCAGAGGACTGACTTAGGTTCATAAATTCCTCTCTCATCCGCTCTTCAAAACCTTCACGCCTGAATTTAGTGAGGAAGGCCAACTTCAAGTCGTCCCATGTGCCAAAAGTTCCTTATGCTTGTCTCTCATACCACTGAAACACTGCGCCCTTGAAAGTGGCGGGGAATATTGCTAACCAATGCTCAGGGGTTCTGGCATTGTTAGCCACACATGCTACCATAAACTCTGCTACATGAAGATCGGGGTCTTCATTGTACTCTCCCTTAAAAACTGGAAATGGAACTACATTCGCTGGCCTGTCATAAATATTTCCAGGACGGATCTGGCTTGGAAGTGGACCTCCAGCAGGAGGAAGGGCTTGATGTGCCATTGGGACTTCTGTAAAGAGTTCTGCAAGGGCGTCAAAGGCGGCTTCTGCTGCTAGCTCGTTCTCAGCCTTGATTTTTGCTTTCTCTCTTCTCACGTACCTCTGAACTCGTTCTAACGCTTGCCTTTTTATTGCATCATTCATCAGGGGTGTGGCTCCACTATATTGTTAGTGCTCCACAAAGGGTTAACAAAAGGCTTCAGTCTCTGGAGGACTCTCTTGCCAACATTTCTTCTACTTCTTTCTTTTCAACGTCCCTGAATTCTGCTTTCATGCCACTGCACAGGGGAAGATATTCGGTTCTGAAGGTGTCAAAATGCATACGTCTGAGCATTATGGTGGTGCCATCATCATAGTAATGCCAGCTTCTGATGGTTTCAACAATGTATGTTGTGAAAAACACTCTGTCTACCAGCTTCTAGCGGGTTGCTAATTGAACAAACAGAAGATTATCAGTACACCAAGCATCCCATGTATCTTGTTGTTGAGCGTCCACGAACAAATTCCAACTCTTTTCCTTCTTGTCTTTGTGAACCTCTACAGACCAAGACTCCTGAAGCTTCTTCACAATCTCCCACTTGATGTTGTCTGGAAACTTCTCAATGAATGCCAAATCTTCCATGGATGTTCATTCTCTCTGTTTCTGCTCTTCAGTTTGTTCCCAAACAGTTTGCCACCAAGATGCAAGTTTCTGCTGCTTCATTAGGAAGAGGAAACTATCCACCACATAGAGCATGCATCATGATGGTGATTTGTTTCTGCCATTGTGGGATGAACTTCTTGTGGAAAGTGGCTTTGATTATGAGAAATTCCAATTCTTCAGTGGAAGAAGGAACTTTACAAACATCCATTGAATTCTTCTCTTCTTGGCAATGCCATTTCCTTCATTTTCAGCCTCTTCTGGTGCTTGTTGATGGCAAGTTTCCCCGGCTGCGCACCAAAAACATGGAGCCCCGAGAGGAACACCAAGGAAAAGGGAATTCTCTTGCAAGAAAATCTATCTTGTAACATCAACAAGCTTGTTTATTATGTTTCATATGATCACAATGAAGAAAAGAACACCAGGCACAACAAATCTTCATACAGCATCATGTAGATCTCCCACGGTTTTTAATAGAATCAACCATATTCTTCAACATCTTCACAAAATCCATCAATAGAACAAAGAAAGCAGGGGAATACACCATCTTTGGATGGAAATACATCACATAGTATTCATCTTCAATATCTTCATAGTCTTCTCTCTCAATCTCTCATATACAATCACTCTGTTTCAGTAGAATTGGCTATCTCTGACTCTCTCTCTCTCTCTCTCCATCAATAATACATCATATCCTCACTACAATCTCTCAAAATCACTCTCAATAATCCTTCTTAGGTCGTGGATACCCCTCCCAAGAGGTATGTCTGATATGAAGAGTCACCAGAGCCACTACAGTGTCTTTTCATAGCTCACTACTATCACTTCACTCTAGTCTTCACTTGAGTCTTCAGCAGCTACTTCTTCCACTTCCTTCAGCTCTTTTGCACTTGTATTCACCTCTTTCCAAGGCTAGAAAACTTTCCCAAAGCCACACATACATTCCACAGAACACTTACAGAAGCATACAGAACAGTCTACAGAACAGTACCAGAACAGCTACAGTACAGAACAGAACAGAAACATAACAGAAGCAGAAGCTCTACAGAAGACCTACAGAAGGTTACAGAAGGTCATCAAAACTACATAACTCATTCTCAAATCATTCCAAACTCTCACAAACCATTCAATAAACTTTCACAATATCTCATTCTTCATCAATCAATACTCCATCCCTCTTTACAGAAGACAATCAGAACAAAACAGACCAAAACAGAACAAAACAGAAGGTTTACAGAACCAATCAGAACATTATAGAACCACCGACAAACATCATGATCTTCCAAAACACAATCAATATCATCCAAAACACTCTCAAACCACTTCCAAATCAATCAATCATCTCATAAAATCAACCATTCAACTCTCAAAAACAACAAAAATTAGCCAAAAAACAAGTCATTTCAACACTCAACATCACGTGACATAGAAAAACAATATCAAGCAAGTTCTTTTAACATTTCATCATTTTATCTTTGAAATACAAGGAGTTCTGCCCGTAGGCTTGTCCATAATCTACCCGAAGGCTATCCAGTAATCTCCAGGGATCACTATTCCAAGCTTCCGCCCGTCAACTAGTATGCAGGCCTCGAGATCCAATCCCGAGTCACGTTAGCCTCTTGTACAGGACCCAGAAGGCGAGGGATTTACGGCCAGAGCCCCCCCTGGTACCCAAGCGTCCTCCTGCTCCAAGTAGAACTCAACGGAGAGACCTCTCGTGGCGGGTTCGGTCCACGTTCCCGGCGAGGTCAACAACCCCCTTGGTTAGGGTCAGGCAGGCAGTCGGGGGTAACTGATGCTGCCTCTCCCTTCAGTCCTTTAACCTAAAGTATAGGTACTCATTTAATTTGTAATTCATAATTCAAACAGAGCTCTAAAATCTCTAGCAAGCACAAACATTTTCGTTAATCAACCGAGTTGTTTGGCAAACTGCTAAGGAAGTGTTCTTTCCTTTTGAGTGTAACAGCACTTGTTCCCAAGGTGTCTTGTAAATTGGCAAGATCTTTTACATTCCAGTGTAGGGCATACCCAATTTGGTTAACCCTAAGTGCCTTAGATATGCTAGTTTCCGATTTACAACTCTCCTTATTTAGAAGGATATCCAAAAATACATCTTTTTGCAAAATAACTTGAGTAGGGATCTGCCGTCCTTGATGAGGGTTTTTACCCTTTCTCCTTGTGAATCAATCACAAGACTAAATGATTTCATACTTCTTGTGCAAGTCCTGCGATGGAATAATCTGTTTAGATTCTTTAAGCTGACGTATGTCAGGCCTAGGGTTTCTTCTTTTAAGAACCTTAGGGACAAACCCTAGTTCCTTATCTTTACGAATTGATTGTCCCTATAGTAAGGAAAGTAGTCAAGTGTTTAGGGTATGAATGTTTCTATGTTTAGATTGGTTCAGTTATCTTTTGGAAGGTAATATTAATCGTCTTGTCACTGTTTTGCTATCCTTGTGACAATTTACTTCCCAGTCAATACAGTTTAATTTAACATCCGTTTTCCTTAAAGATGAGCTCATGCCAACTAACAACACTTGCCTTGCTAAGATGTGCAAATATTCAAGATAACTTCCTAGTAATTTGAGCATCGAAAGAAACCTTTCATGAATTTAACCATTTACAACGATTCGTTGCGAAAGGAATAAGACTAATGGTGCAAGATATAAAATCTACACCTTAGGAATATATTACTATAGTAAATGGTTAATCTTGCTCGTAATTTATAATGCTTGATGCAATTTGAAGAAAGCTAAGTTCTATACATTGTTATTCATAAGCTAAACTCCTTCGTTACAAATAACTCGAATATCCTATCCTTAACAATTTTTCTTTGCATGATCGACTTAGAACCGAATTAACGCCAAGAAGAAAAACCTGGCTTTGAGGTGAGATATCCACATGGATACCGGGGGATGACCCTCCCGCAGCTACACCTTGGACTTTCTTCGGCAGCATTGTAGTTCGAATGTGAGATAGCCTTTTCCTCTTTCTTCTGGAATTCCACCGTCTTCTCCTTCCTTCCCTTTCTTTTGTCTTTTTCCCACTCTTCCTCCTTCACTCCTTCTTTTCACTCCCTTTACTTTCCCTCCCTATCTTTTATCTCACGGCTATTTTTCCCTTACAGGATACCATCTGAGGCCATGATGATGGTTTGGATATTTAGGTTCGGGGGGAAAATAATAATGGGGATACCGGGGATTAGGAAGAAAGCTTAGGGAGTTGTGGAAAAATGAGAGTTATGAGGGGGGTTTAAAACCGGGGGGAAAAGGAAAAAAAGGACTTTAGAGGGATTAAGCCCGGGGGGGGGGGGGGGGGGGGGGAACAAAGGGGGTTTAGGGGGGAATTAAACTCGGGGGGGGAAGAACAAGGGGGCTTAGGGAGGATTAAACCCGGGGGGGGGGGGGGGGGGGGGGGGGGGGGGGACAAAGGGGGTTTTAAAAAAACATAAGGGGGGGTGAAAGGGGGCTAAGAAGGTTCTTTAGAAGCTTCCCCGCAGGAAGCTTCTAAAGCTTCCACGTGGGAGGGGGGAAGCTTATTTGGCAGACTAACGGCAGCGAGTGGAGGCGTGATGATCAGGCGGTGAGGCCTCAGCATCTTCTGTTCCTCCCTCTCTCTTGGTTGCCACACGCAGCAGCAGCACGGCCTCTTCCAACCCTTCTTCCTCTATTCCTCATGGCTCCAGCCTCTTTCATCTCCAGCGGCCCCCCCTCATTTAAATAATGGAGGGGAGGGGGATCTTCCCTCCCTGCGTGTCATCACGCATGTTCCCCCTCCCTCCATAAGGCTCCACCAAGGAGCTTAATGGCTCCTTCTATTCCCCTCCCCCTCCAACTCGTCAGTCGACTGGAGGGATAAGGGGGAAATAATTTTTTTTTTTCATTTCTCCAATTTTTTTATATTCATTTGAGACAGGTTCACACGCGTGCTTTTGTTAGCGAATCGGGATATTACAGTAACAATTGGCTTATCATCACATGAAACGTTGTATTCGAAAGGGCTATGCCCATATAAATACAAATAAAGACTTCTTTTATCAATGTCTGGCTGTGCATAAGAGTTGATAAAAAGTTAAGTAGCTACATTGTTTACGAGATAGCTGAACTAAAGATGTAATATAAGCTAACGTCGATTATCGTATAATAACGTTAAGAAAACCTTTATTCAGGCACAACCCTAGGTATAGGTTCCTAACTCGCCTCCTACTTCAAGTACTATTGTAATCCAGGAGAAGAAGTTCCTTCTTAAGCAGATTAAGCCACCCGAGTTTGACGGGAGAGGCAGATTCGTCCAAACTGATGCTGAAATTTGGATTGAATCCATGGAGGATTACTTCGAAGCAGCCAGTACTGCACCCGCCAATCAGGCTATGCTCGCCAAGTTGAAACTCACGGCGAAGCCAGACTTTGGTGGAAGAAATGGTGTAGGGATAAGGGATCGCAGAGGGATCCGTTACTTGGGAGAACCTGAAGAAAGCTGTGCAGGGAAGATACTTAACACCTACATATTGCGCGCAGAAAATGAATGAGTTCTACGAGCTAAAACAGTTAGGACTCACTTTTGACGCATACTACTCTGAATTTGTCTCACTTTTAAAGTATGCGCCACAGATGGACATGACATAGCATGTGTCCAAATTTTGTGCGGGTTTAAATCCACCAGTAAATACTCGTCTCCAATCTATGCATCCACCAGATCTTCAGGATGCACTCATTCGAGCGGCGCCTATAATTAAGGAGGTACAAGCTAGACCAAGCGGTAACAAAACTTGGTCTTATAATGACCCGAACAGAGGAGCATTCAAACCTCAAATGAAGAGAGTTCAAGGTCATAATCAAGGACAAAGAAAGAAAGCAAGGACGAATAACGTCAACAACTTTGTTCCTACTCAAAGTAATGGCCGAAACCTCCGTTATTTTCATTGTAACGAACCCGATCACTTCAAAAGGCAATGTCCCAAGCTTGGTGGAGGACATCGCCAAGCACCTTTCCAAGGAACATGCCGTGGTCAAGGAGCCGCTACCCGAGGAAGAGGAAGAACCGCCTGCATTGCCAATAGGCAAATGTGTGAAGAAGGAGAAGAAGAAGATTCGACCATGGAAACGGAATTCGAAAGAGTAATAGTCCATGCCGCTTTACACAAAAAAGGGCCGAATCGCCAGTTCTCGGTGATTCAGACACCGTCGGACTATCAAGGTAAAGGTTTCAAGACCTTGATTGATTTTGGCAGTACACATTCCTTTATCTCACCAGCATGTGCAAGAAGATTAGAAATAACCATAGTAGAAGCACCTACCCTGCTTGTGGAATTGGCAAATGGTTGTGAGGTTACTTATACCAAGCAAACTGCTAAGGTGGAATTCTTTCTAGGAGGAAGGAAGACTTCGGTTAAATTTAGAGTTATGAATTTAGGTATCCATGAGTATCTACTCGGAATGGATTGGCTTAAGCCTAACGATGCCCACATTCACTGTGGAAAGGGTCAAGTTTCCTTTCGAAACTCTAAAAGGGAATTAGTCACAACTCAAGGTGAGGCAAGAGTGCCAAGAATCCAATTGGCCAAAGTATCTCGGATCATAAAAGGAGTCAAAAAAGGATTACCTATTTACTTGATCAAACTCAACAAATTAGATCAAAAGCAAGAGTCTCATGAAGGACCTTCTTGGCTAAAGGAATACACGGACGTATTCCCTAAAGAGTTGACTAAACTTCCGTCTCAAAGAGAAGTGGATCATGAGATTAGGTTAGTACCTGGAGCTGCGCCAATTGCAAAGAGACCTTATAGAATGTCCATACCAGAAGCAATTGAGCTGAAGGAACAACTCAAGCAACTGTTAGATCAGGGCTACATCCGACCTAGCAAATCACCGTGGGGAACTCCAGTACTATTCCAGAAAAAGAAAGATGGGACACTTTGACTATGTATTGATTACCGTGGATTGAGTCAAGAACAAGTATCCTATTCCTAGAATAGATGAGTTTCTTGATCGTCTTCAGGGTGCAAAGATATTCTCCAAGATTGATCTCAGGTCAGGTTACTATCAGATAAGGATCAAGGAAGAAGATATCCCAAAAACAGCCTTCAATACAAGATATGGGCACTTTGAGTTCCTAGTTATGTCATTCAGGCTTACGAATGCACCTGCCACCTTCAATAGGTTAATGCAGGACATCTTTAGGCCATATCTTGATGATTTCGTGCTTGTCTTCTTCGATGACACTTTATTCTATTCTAAACAGGAAGATCATGAACCTCAACTTCGGATTGTCCTTGGGACAATGAGGTCGCATAAGTTGTATGCTAAAATGAAGAAGTGTGCATTCTTCAAGCGTCAGATTGAATATCTGGGATTCATAATATCAGCAGAAGGAATATCAGTGGACCCAACCAAGGTCAGAGATGTGCTTGAGTGGCCAATACCAGTATCTGTCAAAGAGATACGTAGCTTTCTTGGATTGACAGGATGGGGTGGGGTCTTCATAAAAAACTATGCTTTGATTGTAGCACCTCTGATAGACTTATTGAAAAAGCAAACTTCCATTACATGATCAACTCCCGAACAGAATAGCTTCGATAGATTGAAGAAAATTTTGGTATCAGCACCTATTCTAAAACTTCCAGACCTCAATAAGGAATTCAAGGTAGTAACTGATGCTAGCATTCTTGCCTTGGGGTGTGTACTTATGCAGGAAGGTCATCCAGTAGCATACTCTTCAAGGAAATTGAAGAGTCATGAAAAGAACTATGCTACGCATGATCTATAATTACTAGATGTCATCCATGCTCTAAAGCTTTGGAGGCGCTACCTATTAGGTAACAAGTTTACTCTAGTAATCGACCATAAGAGTCTCAAATGGATCTTTACCCAGAACGAGCTCAACATGAGGCAACGTTGGTGGATTGAAGTGTTGCAGGAATATGACTTTGAAATCAAGTATCCACCAGGGAAAGAGAATGTAATTGCCGATGCACTTAGTCGCAAAGCATTCCTAAATTCCCTAATCTTGCAGAATCCATCAACGGCCAGATCTCTAGCTACAAAAGTATCTATGCCAAACAACCCTATACTTGAGTTAGCTAGAGAGGAAGTATGTCATGATTTGGCCTACCAATCAATGCTAAAGGAGATCTCTATGAAGGAGCAGAACCAAAAATTACAGGCTAAGTATCACAAATTTTCAATTAATAGTGGACTTGTCTACTACAGAACAAGGCTATGTATACCAGCAAGCCAGTCACTTAAGCAGAAGATATTGTGGGAAGCTCACGATTCTCCTTTCGTAGGACATCCTGGCTATGCTAAAACTCTTAATGCAGTTAGGAAGAGCTACCATTGGGAGAGGCTCAAAGGTGGCGTTCTCAAATATGTCACTGAGTGTTTGTCTTGCCAACGTATCAAAGCCGAACATGTCATGATGCCAGGGAAACTGCAACCGCTTGACATTCCCCAAATGAAATGGGAATTTATCAGTATGGATTTTGTTGTAGGACTATCCCAAGTCTAGGGAGGATACAACTCCATCATGGTTGTGGTTGACATGCTTACTAAGGTTTCACACCTTATTCCAGTAAAGACAAACTATAAAGCCTCAGACATTGCAAGATTGTTTATCAAGGAGGTATTCAAGCTACATGGTTTACCCAGAAGAATCATTAGTGATCGTGATTCTCTTTTCACATCACACTTCTGGAGAGCTATCTTTGAAGCTATTGGGACTCAACTCTGTTTAGCACCGCTTACCATCCCCAAACAGATGGCAAACAGAGCAAGTAAACCAAGTCATGGAGGATATGCTTAGGGCATACTGCTGTCAAGAACTGAAGAGGTGGATTCAATACTTGCCTTTGGTAGAATTTGCATACAATGCTTCTTACCAGCAGAGCATTTAGATGATCCCTTTCCAAGCATTGTATGGTCATGACTATCGAAGTCCCCTAAACTTTTCTGATCCAACCCTAAGGGTTGAAGCTTCAAGGCTAATGTTGGAAGAGATGGATGACCAAATTAAATCAATAAGACAAGACATACAAGCGGCTAAGGATAGACAAAAGGCATACGCAGATTTGAAGCGTCAAGAAAGGGTCTTCGAAGAAGGAGACATGGTCTTCATTCACGTATGCCCTAAAAGGATTTTTCTATCCTTAGGAGATTGCAAGAAACTAAGTCCAAGGTATTGTGGACCATAAAAAATACTCAAATGCCTAGGACCTAATTCTTATAAACTGCAACTCCCTGAGAACCTAAAAGTTCATAATGTATTCCATATCAGCCTATTGAAAAAGTATGTAACGTGTCCACTTGAATCATCTAGGACACGTCTTAGCAGTCCATCGGAAAGGATGTCTAGAAAACTCCGCCCGGCACTCCCATGGAATGTTACGGGTTTTGCAATCTAGGTCTTCCCGTGTCTGCCACGTAGCGGAAGTATCCTGGCCGTTCCCACTTAGGATCGACCTGAATTTGGGTTTTCCTGTTTGGTCATTAGCTAGCAGCAACTAGCGTCAGACCCGAGCGAACTACTTTACGCAGAAACGCCAGGTCCGAAGCGGATTCACGCTGCACTTGGTTCAAAGAGAATGGGAAACGAGAGGGATGCAAGGCTCAACCTCTCTGCCATAAGGCATAGTCCCATTCCGTTCCCCTAAAACAACGTAAATTTGGGTAAGATGTAACTCTAGGTCATCGTTCTCGTTATTCGTTTTGATGATGATGATCATCCCGCTGTTCCTCGAGATTTTTGAGAAAAGTTCCCGGCTAACCGGGACCACCCAGCCGTAGGACGGACCCATGGTCCATCCTCTGCACTTTCCTCGGTTTGTTTTAGTTATGTAATTATCTAACACATTAATTTGACATATAACAAACAGCTTCTTTAATTAACCTTGTTAAGCACTGGTTCCTTCACGTAATCTTATCACGTGACATAGAAAAACAATATCAAACAACTTCTTTATTATCATTTCATCATTTTATCTTTGGAATACAAGGAGTTCCGCCCGTAGGCTTGTCCATAATCCGCCCGAAGTCTTATCCAGTAATCCGCTAGGGATCACTATTCCAAGCTTCTGCCCGTAGACTAGTATGCGGGCCTTGAGATCCCATCCCGAGTCACGTTAGTCTCTTGTGCAGGACCCGGAAGGCGAGGGATTTACGGCTAGAGCCCCCCCTGGCACCCAAGCGTCCTCCTGCTCCAAGTAGAGCTCAACGGAAAGACCTCTCACGGCGGGTTCGGTCCACGTTCCCGGCACGGTCAACAACCCCCTTGGTTAGGGTGAGGCAGGCAGTCGGGGGTAACTGAAGCTGCCACTCCCTTCAGGCCTTCCACCTGAAGCATTTAGATATCTTTTCATCCTTTAGTTCCTTGAGCAAACAATGCAAACAGTGCTTTCTAAACTATTCAAGCACAATCAATTTCCAGTGGTCGTTTATTTTGGCCAAGTGCTAAGGAGTGAATCCTTCTCTCCGAATGCATCCAGCATTCGATCTAGGATCAATTGCGACTTGGCAATTTTTCCCAATAAGGGTGATGTAACAGGATGACTACTCATCCCCTTGCAAGTTAAACTTGCGCAAGAACCTGCCAACCTCATTTCAAGAAATGGTAAAACTCTCTTGTGAACTAACCCCAAGTCTATGCGACGTTGCAACTTGTTTGCACAAGTGTCGCCTCTATTCCAAGGGATCATTTCACCCATTGACCGGTATTTTCTGGTCAAGGAATTATGATTAGGCTAGAAGTAAGGTTTAGCGTGTCTTCTTACTCAACCCAATCCTAAACGCACTAGGCCGACAACGTTCGGTCATAGGGATCCAACTCAACCCAAGTTCTAGCATTAGGTCGAATGATCCTTAGGGTAGAAACCCTAGATCATTATTTGCGTGAGCGTCCAATTGACTCAACATTCCGGAAATGTGGGTAGGACCTTTGGGTTTGAGGACTTCGACTTGGCGTCCAAGTACGATACTTGGCTGCATTTCTAATGTGCCAAGCCCTAGCTAGTACTTTGAGGTTTTTTATTGAATCGGCTAGTTATGCCTATACGAAACCCTAACAGTCATGATACCACAAATGACTTGGATAAACTGACCTACTTGTCTTATGACAAGGACAATTCTTTCCTAGAGATGATAAACTTGATCTAAAGTAGAAAAAAATAGTTGCAAAATGTTACAATACATGTAAACATGTAATTCATTACTTCTACGCACCATAAGATTCGCAATAGCCCTATCCCTTTTTGCTAAAGTCAAAAGGCATGATAATTTGAAGAATAACTTGCATAGGGCCTACTAGGATTTACATCAAGGAATAACGCCTACAACCTTTTGTCTAAGTATTTGAATTTCATGCTTTTATAAGCCATGCAATCATTCCTAAATGCAACTTGATGAAATGAAATTTGCGAAAGTATAAATGCGACCCTTAGATACAACAACATCGTGAATGAAGTTCATGCAATACTAAGGCAAGTGTCGATTTAATCTAATTGCAAGCATCTTTTCCCATGCAACTTATATAAGATCGGGGTTCTTTTTCATGCCGTGCAACAGGAATTAACAATTTCCTCATGGGAATCCTAACGAAGGGAGTTATTGCAAAAATACTCCCTTCCTTCATGACCAATGCACTTAACAATTTCCTCTTTAACCCTAGGCAATATGTGGCTTTCCTTTGAAAATGCACGACAAGGCAATTTACTGTTAAGGTCGTAAGATGGATGGACGATTAGCGTTTATATTGAAATTACCAATTTTTACCAATTGCATTTAACTTAGGTTAGGTGAATTTGAACATGCACGGTTGCTTCCTAATCCATGGAGTTGTCATTCTTAACGCATTACTTTAGTATGAAATCACAATAGAAAAAAAAAACCTGGGTCTGTGGGTTCGGGGAGATGTCCACGTGAATGCTAGGAGAAGAACCTCCCGCAGGCGCGCCTTGCGACTTCTTGGGAGCCATCGTTAGCGTGTTTACAGACTTCTGGTTTGCCTTTACCCTTACGCGATCGGTGAGTCTTCTCCAACCGTTGTAAGCAGCTTCAAGATCTAACCCTTTTCCCTCGTACGCAGGAGATCCCCTCCGAAGTATGGATCCTCGAGAATACCGGCTTGCGGGGTTTGGGCTTATTGGAGGCCTTGTGGGGTTGGAGCTTGGATTGTGGAGATGGTCCTTTTACGAGAGAGCTATGGGAATGGAGGCTTTCTAAGCTTCTTCTTCTTCTTTTAAAATCCCGTGGTGGCCACGCGAAAATAGGGCTTAAGGAAGCTGGGACTTTTCCCCCTCGTGCGCAAGAATTCTTCCACAAAAATGGGTTCCCTTGAAAACCCGCGGTGGCTAGTGGGAAGGGACTTATAGATGGCTTGTGTGAATGGGGCTTATGAAAGCCCCCTTAGAAGCTTCTTAAAAGAAGCTTCTAGGAAGCTTCTGACTAAAAGTCAGAATCGACGTGGAAAAGAGAGGAAATTGGGAGATTAACATAGGGGGAAAAAGAAAAAGAAAATCTTATGATTGGGCCGTCACGAAAATGGCGGCGGCCTAACACGGCGGAGCTGGCGGACTGGACTAGGCGGGGATAGCCGATGGCCTGCAGCGAGTACATCGGCGGCCTCCTTCTCTCACGGCGTCGGCATCAACTTCTTTCCCCAACTCCATGCAGCACGACAGCTTTTCTTGCACGGCGGCCTTTTTGCACGGCGGCCTCTTGCAACAACAGTCTTTTCCCTCCCTCTTTTGGGCAGAATGGCGTCCTCTCAGTCCCCTCTCCTTCGCGGCAGCCTCCTCACGGCCCTTCCACAGCAGCCTCCTCACGGCCCTTCCGCAGCAGGCTCCTCTTCCTCCACCTCTCCTATTTCCCAACATAGCCCCAACCTCTTCCCGCAGCCACTCCTCGACTGAGGGAAAGAGGAAGAAATTTTTTTTTTTTTGAAATAAATCTAATATTATCCTCTTAACCTCCCCCCCAAGAGGAGGTTCATACGAGGATATGCAGGTTTCTTTAAACCATTAGACGTCGTTTCTGCCACTATCGTAATACAATTGCAGTGTCCGTTAACATAATACTAGCATTATCATTTGCCCGAGACTTCGCACGGCCTCGTAACATTTTCAACGGGAATATTACATTCTCTCCCCCTTAGAAGAATCGAGATGTCCTCATCTCGAGATAAACTGGGGATATTGAAGGTTGAGAGAGCTTTCATCCATCCAGGTAGCATCCTCTTCGGGATAATCTTTCCACTGGACGAGACATTCTTTCAAGGTTCTAGATCTTAACTGTCTCTCCCTAACATCTAAAATCTTATCCGGTCTTAGTTCAAGGACTCCTTGACTAGGCATTACAATTTGTTGGTCATCAAGTACATGATTAGGGTTGGGTATATATTTTTTTAAGAGACTAATATGGAATACATTATGAACTTTTAGGTTATCCGGAAGTTGCAATTTATAAGCATTGGGTCCCAGGCATTTGAGGATTTTATACGGCCCACAATACCTTGGACTTAGCTTCTTGCATTCTCCTAGAGATAGAGAACTCTTTTTAGGGCGTACACGAATGAAGACCATGTCTCCTTCTCCGAAGACCCTCTCTTGGCATTTCAAATCCGCATATGCCTTTTGTCTATCTTTGGCTGCTTGTATGTCTTGTCTTATTGACCTTATTTGGTCATCCATGTCCTCCAACATTTGTCTTGAAGCTTCAACTCTTAGGGTTGGATCAGAAAAGTTTAGGGGACTTCGACAATCATGACCATACAATGCCTGGAAAGGAGTCATTTGAATGCTCTGCTGGTAAGAAGCATTGTAAGCAAATTCTACTAACGGCAAGTACTGAATCCACCTCTTCGGCTCTTGACAGCAGTATGCCCTAAGCATATCCTCAATGATTTGATTTACTCGTTCTGTTTGTCCATCCGTTTGGGGATGGTAGGCAGTGCTAAAACAGAGTTGAGTTCCAATAGCTTCAAAGATAGCTCTCCAGAAGTGTGAAGTGAAGAGAGAATCTCGATCGCTAATGATCCTTCTAGGTAACCCATGTAGCTTGAATATCTCCTTGATAAACAATCTTGCAATGTCGGAGGCTTTATAGTTTGTCTTTACTGGAATTAGGTGTGCAACCTTAGTAAGCATGTCAACTACAACCATAATGGAATTATATCCTCCTTGGACTTGGGGTAAGCCCACCACAAAATCCATACTGACGAATTCCCATTTCATTTGGGGAATGTCAAGTGGTTGCAATTTTCCTGGCATCATGACATGTTCAGCCTTGATACGTTGGCAAGACAAACATTCAGTGACATATTTGAGAACGTCACCTTTGAGCCTCTCCCAATGGTAGCTCTTCCTAACTGCATTAAGAGTTTTTGCATAGCCAGGATGTCCTGCGAAAGGGGAATCATGAGCTTCCCATAATATCTTCTGCTTAAGTGACTGGCTTGTTGGTATACACAGCCTTGTTCTGTAGTAGACAAGTCCATTATCAATGGAAAATTCCTGATACTTAGCTTGTGACTTCAGATTCTGCTCCTTGGGAGATATTTCTTTTATCATGGATTGGTAGGCCAAATCATGGCATGCTTCCTCTCTAGCTAGTTCGAGTATAGGGTTGCTTGGCATAGATACCTTTGTAGCCAGAGATCTGGCCGTTGATGGATTCTGCAAGATTAGGGAATTTAGGAATGCCTTGCGACTGAGTGCATCGGCAACTACATTCTCTTTCCCTGGTCGATACTTGATTTCAAAATCATACTCCTCCAATACTTCAATCCATCGACGTTGCCTCATGTTGAGCTCGTTCTGGGTAAAAATCCATTTGAGACTCTTATGATCGGTTACTAGACTAAACTTGTTACCCAACAGGTAGTGTCTCCAAATATTTAGAGCATGGATGACAGCTAATAATTCCAGATCATGCGTGGCATAATTCTTTTCATGACTCTTTAATTTCCTTGAAGAATATGCTACTGGATGACCTTCCTGCATAAGTACACACCCCAAGGCAAGAATGCTGGCATCAGTTACTACCTCGAACTCCTTATTGAGGTCAGGAAGTTTTAGAATAGGTGCTGATACCAAACATTGCTTCAATTGGTCGAAGCTATTTTGTTCGGGATTTGACCATGTAATAGAAGTCTGCTTCTTTAGTAAGTCAGTAAGAGGTGCTGCAATCAAAGCATAGTTTTTGATAAAGACCCTATACCATCCTGTCAAGCCAAGAAAACTACGTATTTCTTTGACGGATACTGGTATTGGCCATTCAAGCACATCTCTGACTTTGGCTGGGTCTACTGATATTCCCTCCTAGATATTTAATCTGACGCTTGAAGAATGCACACTTCTTCATTTTTGCATACAGCTTATGAGACCTCATTGTCTCAAGGACAATCTGTAGTTGAGGTTCATGATCTTCTTCTTGTTTAGAATGGAATAAAGTGTCATCAAAGAAGACGAACACGAAGTTATCAAGATATGATCTAAAAAAATATCTTGCATTAACCTATTGAATGTGGCAGGCATATTCGTAAGCCCTAATGACATAACTAGAACTCAAAGTGTCCATATCTAGTGTTGAAGGTCGTCTTTGGGATATCTTCTTCCTTGATTCTTATCTGATAGTAACCAGACCTAAGATAATCTTGGAGAAGATTTTGGAACCCTGAAGACTATCAAGAAGCTCATCTATTCTGGGAATATGATATTTGTTCTTGACTATTGATTGATTCAACCCTCTATAATCAATACATAGTCGAAGTGTTCCATCTTTCTTTTTCTAGAACAGTACAGGTGCTTCTCATGGTGAACTGCTAGGACGGATGTAGCCCTAATCTAGTAGTTGCTTGAGTTGTTCCTTCAACTCAATTGCTTCCGATATAGACA
Organism: Lygodium microphyllum; assembly: GCF_053477565.2. Classification (NCBI taxonomy): domain Eukaryota; kingdom Viridiplantae; phylum Streptophyta; class Polypodiopsida; order Schizaeales; family Lygodiaceae; genus Lygodium; species Lygodium microphyllum. The sequence goes on along the minus strand of NC_141138.1, from coordinate 164,470,125 downwards.
TTCTATAGGGTCTCTTCGCAATTGGCAAAGCTCCTATTACTAGCTTGATCTCATGATCTACTTCACTTTGAAGCGAGAGTTCTGTTAACTCTTCAGGAGCTACGTCCACGTATTCAGCCAAGTGACCAAATCACTTTACTTCTTTATCAATATTCATAGTCAAGACAATCGAAAAAAAAAAGTTTTATTCCATTCATATCAACATAGCCCTTTCAAGGTACAATTATTTCTTGGGGCGATGGAACAAGTTGATACTTTAATTCGAGGAGAATAAGATATTGTTGCATTCAGCTACAGGAACTGAGTAGTAGTACGGATTGGGGTCATCGATTTTCAGGAATCGATAGTTCATTGGAAGATTAGGGTATCTCTTCCTTCGATATCCATTCTTCTCATGACGCCCCAAAACCTTGATTCGGTCGGCAGGGATTCTTTGAATCACTTCCCCGTACACATACTTATTCTGGTTAACCCTTCGACCTCCAACCTGTAGGGTCGCGTTTGCGTGAGCCTAAACAAAGATGAACAGCTTCACGATCTTCAAATCCTCCATCCACTTGATTCTCTTCAAGTTAATTTGAAGGTACGCAGGTTGATGGGCAGCTATGTAATAGATCCCTGAAACACCCATCCATCTCCATTCCATGTATACAGGCGATGGATTGTAAATGCGGTCTAGGATGTTCATCATCTCAACCCTTTGTCGATAATCCGTGGAATGCATCGCGGTCATAAACATGACTCGGAACACTAAGAACTTGTTCCATGCTTCATAATTCTGCAAGACAGCATTGAAAGTAAGGAAATGTTTGGGACAATAACATTTTCTTTACTTCTTCTTATTAAAATTTCTCTTAAAAAAATCCTTTGTTGGTTGGCTCTGATACCAACTGTAACGTGTCCACTAGAATCATCTAGGACACGTCTTAGTAGTCCTTCGGAAAGGATGTCTAGAAAACTCCGCCCGGCACTCCCATGGAATGTTACGGGTTTTGCAATCTAGGTCTTCCCGTGTCTGCCACGTAGCGGAAGTATCCTGGCCGTTCCCACTTAGGATCGACCTGAATTTGGGTTTTCGTGTTTGGTCATTAGCTAGCAGCAACTAGCGTCAAACCCGAGCGAACTACTTTACGCAGAAATGCCAGGTCCGAAGCGGATTCACGCTGCACTTAGTTCAAAGAGAATGGGAAACGAGAGCGATGCAAGGCTCAACCTCTCTGCCATAAGGCATAGTCCCATTCCGTTCCCCTAAAACAACGTAAATTTGGGTAAGATGTAACTCTAGGTCATCGTTCTCGTTATTCGTTTTGATGATGATGATCATCCCGCTGTTCCTCGAGATTTTTGAGAAAAGTTCCCGGCTAACCGAGACCACCCAGCCATAGGACGGACCCATGGTCCATCCTCCGCACTTTCCTCGGTTTGTTTTAGTTATGTAATTATCTAACACATTAATTTGACATATAACAAACAGCTTCTTTAATTAACCTTGTTAAGCACTGGTTCCTTCACGTAATCTTATCACGTGACATAGAAAAACAATATCAAACAACTTCTTTATTATCATTTCATCATTTTATCTTTGGAATACAAGGAGTTCCGCCCGTAGGCTTGTCCATAATCCGCCCGAAGGCTTATCTAGTAATCCGCTAGGGATCACTACTCCAAGCTTCTGCCCGTATACTAGTATGCGGGCCTTGAGATCCAATCCCGAGTCATGTTAGTCTCTTGTGCAGGACCCGGAAGGCGAGGGATTTACTGCCAGAGCCCCCCCTGGCACCCAAGCGTCCTCCTGCTCCAAGTAGAGCTCAACGGAAAGACCTCTCGCGGCGGGTTCGGTCCATGTTCTCGGCACGGTCAACAACCCCCTTGGTTAGGGTCAGGCAGGCAGTCGGGGGTAACTGAAGCTGCCACTCCCTTCAAGCCTTCCACCTAAAGCATTTAGATATCTTTTCATCCTTTAGTTCCTTGAGTAAACAATGCAAACAGTGCTTTCTAAACTATTCAAGCACAATCAATTTCCAGTGGTCGTTTATTTTGGCCAAGTGCTAAGGAGTGAATCCTTCTCTCCGAATGCATCCAGCATTCGATCTGGGATCAATTGCGACTTGGCAATTTTTCCCAATAAGGGTGATGTAACAGGATGACTACTCATTCCCTTGCAAGTTAAACTTGCGCAAGAACCTGCCAACCTCATTTCAAGAAATGGTAAAACTCTCTTGTGAACTAACCCCAAGTCTATGCGACGTTGCAACTTGTTTGCACAAGTGTTGCCTCTATTCCAAGGGATCATTTCACCCATTGAACAGTGTTTTCTGGTCAAGGAATTATGATTAGGCTAGAAGTAAGGTTTAGGGTGTCTTCTTACTCAACCCAATCCTAAACGCACTAGGCCGACAACGTTCGGTCATAGGGATCCAACTCAACCCAAGTTCTAGCATTAGGTCGAATGATCCTTAGGGTAGAAACCCTAGATCATTATTTGCGTGAGCGTCCAATTGACTCAACATTCCGGAAAGGTGGGTAGGACCTTTGGGTTTGAGGACTTCGACTTGACGTCCAAGTACGATACTTGGCTGCATTTCTAACGTGCCAAGCCCTAGCTAGTACTTTGAGGTTTTTTATTGAATCGGCTAGATATGCCTATACGAAACCCTAACAGTCATGATACCACAAATGACTTGGGTAAACTGACCTACTTGTCTTATGACAAGGACAATTCTTTCCTAGAGATGATAAACTTGATCTAAAGTAGAAAAAAATAGTTGCAAAATGTTACAATACATGTAAACATGTAATTCATTACTTCTACGCACCATAAGATTCGCAATAGCCCTATCCCTTTTTGCTAAAGTCAAAAGGCATGATAATTTGAAGAATAACTTACATAGGGCCTACTAGGATTTACATCAAGGAATAACGCCTACAACCTTTTGTCTAAATATTTGAATTTCATGCTTTTATAAGCCATGCAATCATTCCTAAATGCAACTTGATGAAATGAAATTTGCGAAAGTATAAATGCGACCCTTAGATACAACAACATCGTGAATGAAGCTCATGCAATACTAAGGCAAGTGTCGATTTAATCTAATTGCAAGCATCTTTTCCCATGCAACTTATATAAGATCGGGGTTCTTTTTCATGCCGTGCAACAGGAATTAACAATTTCCTCATGCGAATCCTAACGAAGGGAGTTATTGCAAAAATACTCCCTTCCTTCATGACCAATGCACTTAACAATTTCCTCTTTAACCCTAGGCAATATGTGGCTTTCCTTTGAAAATGCACGATAAGGCAATTTACTGTTAAGGTCGTAAGATGGATGGACGATTAGCGTTTATATTGAAATTACCAATTTTTACCAATTGCATTTAACTTAGGTTAGGTGAATTTGAACATGCACGGTTGCTTCCTAATCCATGGAGTTGTCATTCTTAACGCATTACTTTAGTATGAAATCACAATAGAAAAAAAAAACCTGGGTCTATGGGTTCGGGGAGATGTCCACGTGAATGCTAGGAGAAGAACCTCCCGCAGGCGCGCCTTGCGACTTCTTGGGAGCCATCGTTAGCGTGTTTACAGACTTCCGGTTTGCCTTTACCCTTACGCGATCGGTGAGTCTTCTCCAACCATTGTAAGGAGCTTCAAGATCTTTCCCCTTTTCCCTCGTACGCAGGAGATCCCCTCCGAAGTACGGATCCTTGAGAATACCAGCTTGCGGGGTTTGGGCTTATTGGAGGCCTTGTGGGGTTGGAGCTTGGATTGTGGAGATGGTCCTTTTACGAGAGAGCTATGGGAATGGAGGCTTTCTAAGCTTCTTCTTCTTCTTTTAAAATCCCGTGGTGGCCACGCGAAAATAGGGCTTAAGGAAGCTGGGACTTTTCCCCCTCGTGCGCAAGAATTCTTCCACAAAAATGGGCTCCCTTGAAAACCCGCGGTGGCTAGTGGGAAGGGACTTATAGATGGCTTGTGTGAATGGGGTTTATGAAAGCCCCCTTAGAAGCTTCCTAAAAGAAGCTTCTAGGAAGCTTCTGACTAAAAGTCAGAATCGACGTGGAAAAGAGAGGAAATTGGGAGATTAACATAGGGGGAAAAAGAAAAAGAAAATCTTATGATTGGGCCGTCACGAAATGGCGGCAGCCTGACACAGCGGAGCTGGCGGACTGGACTAGGCAGGGATAGGCGATGGCCTGCAGTGAGTACATCGGCGGCCTTCTTCTCTCACGGCGTCGGCATCAACTTCTTTCCCCAACTCCACGCAGCACGGTAGCTCTTCTTGCACGGCGGCCTCTTGCAACAACAGTCTTTTCCCTCCCTCTTTTGGGCAGAATGGCGTCCTCTCAGTCCCCTCTCCTTCGCGGCAGCCTCCTCACGGCCCTTCCACAGCAGCCTCCTCACGGCCCTTCCGCAGCAGCCTCCTCACGGCCCCTCCGCGGCCTCTCAGTTTTTCCCACCACCCACCCCTTTTCACCCCCTTAGAGGGGGGGTATTTATAGGAAGGGGGGTAAGGTCTCCCTCCCCCACGTGGTGCCTGCATGGCTCCTCTTCCTCCACCTCTCCTATTTCCCAACATAGCCCCAACCTCTTCCCTCAGCCACTCCTCGGCTGAGGGAAAGAGGAAGAATTTTTTTTTTTTGAAATAAATCTAATATTATCCTCTTAACCTCCCCCCCAAGAGGAGGTTCATACGAGGATATGCAGGTTTCTTTAAACCATTAGACGTCGTTTCTGCCACTATCGTAATACAATCGCACTGTCCGTTAACATAATGCTAGCATTATCATTTGCCCGAGACTTCGCACGGCCTCGTAACATTTTCAACGAGAATATTACACCATGTACTTGACGACCAACAAGTTGTAATGCCTAGTCAAGGAGTCCTTGAACTAAGGCCTGACAGGATTTTAGGTGTTAGGGAGAGACAATTAAGATCCGAACTCCTGAGAGAATGCCTCGTCTAGTGGAAAGACTATCTCCAAGAGGATGCCACCTCGGTAGATGTAGACACACTCAACCATCAATATCCTCGGTTTATCTCGAGATGAGGGCATCTCGATTTTTCTAAGGGGGAGAGAATGTAAAATATCAAATGAATAAAAGCAAAAAAAAATTCCCTCCTTCTCCCCCAGTCGACGTCGTGCTGGAGGGGAAGGAGGACACGGGATGCAGCATGCTGGCGCCCATGTAGGTATTGGGGCCATGCGTGCTGCCATGTAAGAGAGGGAGGATTCCCCCTCCCCTCCTATTTAAACCAGGCCATGTATGTGCAAGGAAAGGACGGGAGGGAAAAAAAGGAAGGACGCTGCCAAGAATCCAATGTCAGCACTGCCGAGGAAGTCGCCGCTAGGCGGAAAGTGAGGTGGAGCAAGGGAGGTCGCCGCCAGGCTGAAGGCGAAGAGGCTTTGCGCGCCGCCACGTTGAAAGGGAGCCACCTCCCTCTCGGGATATCACATTGACCCCTACCCCTCTTTTCCCCCAGAAGCTTCTAAGAAGATTCCTAGAAATTTCTAAGAGTCTCCTCCAAGCCCCCCCTTTCTGTGCGCTTGGAAATTTTCCCCCCAGGTTTTAAAAAACCCTTAAGCCCATTTATTTTCACCCCGTGATCACACACCTCACCCTCCCAATTTTAATCCTTTTTTAAGGCCCTTTCACCCTCCCTCGTGTCCCCTTTTTACACACCCTTTCCCCCCCCCGGTGCTATAAGCCCCCTTTCACCCTCCCTCGTGTTCCCTTTTTACACACCCTTTCCCCCCCATGCTATAAGCCCCCTTTCACCCTTTCACCCTTCACCTTTCCCCTTTTTCTTTTTCACCCCCCCTTGTGTTACTCTTAAATTTTCCCCCCCCTGGGTTTGAAACCCCTAAGTCCTTTTCACCCCCGTGTCCACACACCCCTCCCCCGTGTCCTAAAAAAATCCCTCCAAGATCCCCCTTCCTATAGCCTTTCACTCCCGTGTCCAAAGTTCTCCCAAGGCCTCTTCTTACGCCTTTTGGAACCACACACACACACACACCCTTTTCCCCATGTATATACCCCTATAGGGCCTTTTCTTTAGGCTTTGTAAACCTTTCCCTCCCAAAGAAACTAATGCCTTAAAGGTCTTATTAACCCTCCTCGTGGATAAACTCTTAACTATTCCGTGCCTTTCCAAAATACCCTTGGGACTTGGTGTTTTTTTTCCCTACTCGAAAAAGAGAAGAAGAGTATTGACATGCAAGGAATGACGCTAGAATTCTGAAAAAGAGTGTAAAGCTACTTCCACAATCGAAGGTCTACACTTGCAATGCCTCCTAAGAAAGTCCAAGGAGTAGCTGCGGGAGGGTCATCTCCCATTATCCATGTGGATATCTCACCCCAAACCCAGGTTTTTCCTTCTTAATTTTATATCAGTTTTAATTCAATCGTGCAAGATGAATTGTAGGGATAGGATATATATTTTGTCCTAGTTATTTACGAAGAAGGAATTTAGTTTAATTGAACATCCAAAATAAATAAAGTATAAACATAGCTTTCCTTCAAATAGCATTATGCATTGAAACGAATTATGAGCAAGATTATTTACCCACTAAAGTAGTATACTTCGGTTAAGCCTAGAAGGTATAAAACTGCATCTTGCACTATTAACCCCTATTCCTTTTACAACAAATCATCATGGAAAGTGCAAATCATGAAAGGATCCTTGCGATGCTTAAAATCTAGGAAGTTATCATTGCTAATTGCATAACTTAGCAAGGGAAAGATTGCTTATTTAGCATGAATTTGTTCGCAAAGAAAAGGGAAGATTAGTTGGATTTAACCTAACCTCAAATCGATGAAGTATAAGATTGAAAAGTCAATTGACACGTAGATAACAAATCATACGGAAGTAATCTTGAAATTAGCTTCTAGAGTTAATAAAATTAAAAATGTTGCGAAATATTCGTTGGGAATGAATTAAAATTCCAAGAAATGTCTATACCTTAAATACCTGTCCACATTCCCCGAATATAGGGTCCGTAAATTGTAACCGAAAAAAAAGAACTAGGGTTTATCCCTAAGAAAATAATAAAGCTAGGAAACCCTAGGTCTGACAAATGTCAACTTAAAGAAACAGAAAACGGATTGTTTTGTAACTCCATTATCGCATAGTACAATGCAGGACTTGCGCGGCAAGTACGAAGTCATATGGTTTTGTGATCGATTCACAAGAAGAAAGGCTAAATTCTAGCAACAAGGATGGCGGATCCTTATGCAAGTTATCTTGCAAAAGGATGTATACTTTGATATCCTTCTAAGTAAGGAAGGTTAAAAAACCAAAAACTGAAGTATCGAATGAACTTTAGGGTTTGACCAAGTTGGATTAATAGGGTACGCCCTAACCCAGAATATAAGGGATCTTGCCAAATTGCAAGACACCCCGCATCGAGTGCTAGATGCATTCGAAAGGAAAGATTCCTTCCTTAGCAATTTTCCAACAACAAAATCGATCAATGGAAATGTTTGTGCTTGCTAGAGACTTTAGAGCACTATTTGACTTGGTTGACCAATGAATTACAAAATAAATAAGTATCTATACTTCAGGTTGAAGGCCTGAAGGGAGTGGCAGTTTCAGTCACCCCTGACTACCTGCCTTACCCTAACCAAGGGGGTTGTTGACCGCGCTGGGAACGTGGACCGAACCCGCCACGAGAGGTCTCTCCGTTGAGCGCTACTAGGAGCAAGAGGACACTTGGGTGCCAGGGGGGGCTTTGGCCATAAATTCCTCGCCTTCCGGGTCCTGCACAAGAGACTAACGTGACTCGGGATTGGATCTCCAGGCCCGCATACTAGTCTACGGGCGGAAACTTGGAATAGTGATCCCTGTGGATTGCTGGATAGCCTTTGGGCGGATTGTGGATAAGCCTACGGGCATAACTTTTGCATTTCAAAGATAAATATGATGATATATTAATAAAGAACTTGTCTGATATTGTTTTTCTATGTCACGTGATAAGATTACGTGAAGGAACCAGTGCTTAATGGATTAATTAAAGAAGCTGGTTATTACATGTCCAACTAATGTGTTAGATAATTACATAACTAAAACAAACCGAAATTGAGAGAGGGAGGAGGAGGAGGAGGAGGAGGAGGCGGCGGCGGCGGCGGCGGCGGCGGCGGCCAGGGCAAATCTTGAAGAACAGCGGGATGATCGTCAAAGGACAGAATAATGAAAGTGTTGACCTAGAGTTATGTCTTACCCGATTTATGCTGTTTTAGGGGAACGGAATGGGACTATGCCTTATAGCAAAGAGGTTGAGCTTTGCACCCCTCTCGTTTCCCATTCTCCTTGAACCAAGTGCAGTGTGAATCCGCTTCAGACCTGGCATTTCTGTGTAAAGTAGTTCGCTTGGGTCCGACGCTAGTTGATGCTAGGAAATGAACAATCAGAAAAACCCTAATTCCGGTCGATCCTAAGTGGGAACGGCCAGAATACTTCCACTACGTGGCAAACGCGGAAAGCCCTAGGTCATAAATCTCGTAACATTCCATGGGAGTGCCGGGCGAAGCTTTCTAGACATCCTTTCCGATGGACTGCTAAGACGTGTCCCGGATGATGCTAGTGGACACGTTACACTTTCTCTATACAATGATAGTCGCAATAGCAGGAGGTGGTGAGAGCATGGCTAGATTGGAGTCATGTATCACATTTGTTATTATGGCTTTCATATTTTTTGTATTTCTTGTAGTATGAACCTAATTCTAAAAATATTCGCTTGTCTTTTTTGTTATAGTACTCCATCATAAGTTGCAATTCTACAGGCCTTGAAATAAGATATGTAGGAAGACATGGTTTGATTGCACTCATTAGCAAGCTCTATACACATTATGGTCAAGTATGCCATGTCCCTGTCAAGAAGAGGACATGAGAGAGAGAAGAAGAGAGAGAGTGTGTGCAAAAGAGAGAGAAATGCTGCAAGAGAGAGTGTGCAGAAGAGAGAGAAATATTGCAAGAAGAGAGAGAAAGAGAGTGAAGAGGAGAAAGAAAGACTAGAAAAGAAGAGAGAAAGACAAAAAGAGAGAGGAAGAAGCCATGAAAGCTTGGAGAGAGAGGTGAAGATGAAAGGAGAATTGCATTATAATCTGATGATCCAAAAATAAAGTCCCTAACACCTTATATACCAGCTAGTGTAGCTAGTATTTCCCCATTATTAAATCCCCCTCTCTTACATTCCATCACCATCTGAAGGTTTTTTCTCTCAAAAACAATTTGGGCAGTTATGATAACTTGGCAGGAGTAGATTAGAGATCTACTATGCTGCATTATTACAAGGATATACAAATGAATGAAGAGGTATTATTGCATATGATGGGTCATTTGGGTATGTACGATACATGGGCCTTATTGGGAAATCATAAAAATGAATTTTGACCCAAATATCTTGAGTAAATGCGAGCTACAGATAGTGGACCGTAAACTATTTACTACAGGGCCATGCTCTAGTAAATCTGTCATAACTTTCTGTAGGAGACTCCGATCGGGGTGTGCTATATATCAAATCGGATCTCTCAAGGAGTAATTTCAGCCCATGTATGATGTTCCTTGCTGTCCATAGTACATAATAAAATCTGCTTTGAAGCAGAAAGCTATCAACAGTCAATCTCAGAGAAAATAGGGCCATAGTTAGCTAGATTTCAGCCAAATCTACTTCTAGTAGGTATGGAAACTCTTCCAAAACTAAATTTGGCCTTCAAGAAGCTTCCTCAAGTGGTAAACCTTGCCATTTAATCAAGTATTCCATGATGGAGTGAGAGCAAAGCTTATTTTCCCTTTGTCCTATGACTTGCTTGGGTATGTATTGAATGATGCCTTCTTCATCTATCAGTGGTAGCTCTTCCATATAATCCATGATGATCCAATGAAGGGATTCAATTGACTCACATGGAAGACATTATGAATCTTTGTGGATGGGGGCAATGCCAACCGATATGCCAAGTCTCCCACTCTTTTGACAATCTAGTATGGCCCATAGAACCTTTGAGCTAACTTATTGCTGGACCCATCCTTAAGTGTAGCAAATCTAGACTTGGGCACCTTCAAAAGCACCAAATCCCCTTCTTGGAACTCAACATCCCTTCTTTTGTCATCAGCGTAAAGATTCATTTGATCCTTAGCTTTCTTCATGTTGACTTTATACTGCTGAAGTAAGGCATGCATTCTATCCAAATCCTCCTTACTTTGTGGGTTTATTTATCATTGAAGATAACAGTGGAAAGGGGCACATTATAGCCATACAATGCCTCAAAAGGTGAAACTCCAATGCTAGAGTGTGTAGAGTTATTATAGGCAAACTTAGCCAAATGAAACCATGAGTCCCAAGCATGCTGGACATCATAACAGAAATGTCTCAAGCAGTGGAAGGGGCTCATAGAGATAAAAACTGCCTATCAAAAGTTACTCATGAACTTAGCATCCCAGTCATGCACAATGACCTGTGGTAAGCCATGTGATCAGAAAACATATTCCATGAATTGGTTGGCTACTTGAGAAGCATTATATTGAGTCTTTGTAGGAATGAAATGGGCTACCTTGATGAGTCTGTCCACAACAACATAGATGTTGTTCCATCCCTTTTTGGTCATCGATAGGCCGGTAATGAAGTCCATAGTAATGTGTGTCCATTTTCCTTCGGGCATAGGCAATGGCTGCAGTAAACTATATGATTTTAAGGTGTTGTCCTTGTTTTGCTGACATGACACATAGCTCAAGACAAAATCTTTTACATCCTTCCATAGGCCCTTCCAATGAAAGATTTTAGAAATCTTCTCATAGGTTTAAAATATGCCCAAATGACTAGTTGTAGGTGAGGAATGCATCTCTTGCATGATCTTTTGCTTGAATGGAGAAGTGTATAGAATGGCAATCCTTCCCTGAAACCATAAACGTGTGTTCTTAAGCTAATACGGAGTGTTTTCTTCCATATGCCCTTATTGTAATTTCTAGAAATTGTGGCTAAAATGGACATCTAACAAATTGGCCTCCTGAAGCTCTTCTATCCAATCATTATGAAGTTCCATGATGGCTCAAACTTTACAAGCCCACATTCTAGATAATGAATCAACAACTACATTGTCTTTTTCCCGAGTATGTGTAATGTCAAAGTCATAGTTCTACAATGTAGCTACCCATCTGCGTTGTTTGGGGGTAAGATTAAACTAAGAGAGGAAATATTTGACAACCCTATGGTCGCTCCTGGCCCTAAATCTGTTGCCATACAAGAAGTGGTGCCATTTGTTAAATGGCATGAAGGATGGCCAGCATCTCTTGGTCATATACATTCATGATCATCTCATTTTCAACAAGTTTGCGGCTCTCAAATGCTATGACCCCATTCTCCTGTAACAATACAACCCCTATGACGCCACCACTGGCATCACACTGAATGGTGAATTCTTTCAAAAAATCTGGGAAAACCAAGATGGGAGCTGAGGTAAGCAATTCCTTGAGTTGATTAAAGCTCTTATCAGCTATGGCATCCTAGGGAAAGGTCTCTTTCTTAAGCCTATCCGTCAAGGGAGCTGCAATAGTGGCATAATGCCTAATGAATTTGTGATAGAATGATGAGAGACCAAGAAATCCGCTAAGTGAAGTCCGCTAAGTGAAGTGGTATTTGCAAGTGTGGGCCAGTCTTTTATACACTGCACTTTCTTAGGATCAGCCCTAATTCCATCTTCACTGACAATGTGCCCCAAGTATTCCACTTCTGTCTACATGAAAGAACATTTTGTCTCCTTGGCAAAGCGTCTACGTTGTCTCAATAGATCAAACACCTGCCTCATATGCCAAAGGTGATCCTTCAGTGATCTACTATAGATGAGGATGTCATCAAAGAAAACCAACATAGATCTGAAAAGAAAGGGCTGAAGTATTTTGTTCATTAAGCTCTGAAAGGTGGCCGGTGCATTAGTGAACCCTAAAGGCGTAAAAAGAAATGATAAAGCCCTCAATCAGTCTGAAATGTTGTTTTGACCTCATCCCCTGCCCTTATGCAGATCTAGTGATAGCTTGATCTCAAATCTATCTTTGTAAAGTACTTAGCCCCCTTGAGCTCATCTAGCAAGTCATCTATGCGTGGAATGGGATACTTGTTCTTCATGGTGATCTTATTAAGATCCCTATAGTCTATGCACATCCTAAAACATCCATCCTTCTTTTTGACCAATAACACAAGGGAAGCATATGGTGAAGAACTAGGCTCAATAAATCCCATGTCCAGTAATTCTTTGACTTGTTTGGCAACTTCTTCTCTTTCACACCTAGACAATCTGTAAGGTGGCTTGTTCATAGGCTTTGACTGAGGCTCCAAATCTATGGGATGATCAACCACCCTATTAGGGGTAGTGCTGTAGGTACTTGGAAGAGGTCCTTGTACTCTTCTAAAAGATCTCTCAATGCTAAGTTATCTACTGTTTTAGTGGACTGACCTGAACTTTCTTTATTTAACTGCAATACAAAGATTTGGGATCGTTTCTTGAACTCTTTTTTGAGTTGTTTGTTGGTAAGGAGTTGAAATTCACTGTTATTTTGAATTCCTTCCAAGTGAATGAGTTGCCCTGCACTGACAAACTCCATACACAGCAAGGAAAAATCCATGGTTATAGTGCCCAAAGTTTTTAGCCACACAACCCAAGACAACATCTATAGCCCCCATTTCCAATGCAATTAAATCCATTTGCTGTCCAAATTTTTCAACAAACTAAATATGAACAACACGGCATACTTACGTACTAATTTCTTCATTCCCATTGGCAACTTGCACCTTCAATGGCTACTATAAATTAGTGGGAAAACACTTCAACCTGTCCATGGTTGCTCCATTAATGAAACTATCAGTGCTACCATTGTCTACAAGTATAAACACATCCTTCCCATGAAATTTTCCCTTAATATGCAATGTATTAGGGCTTCTGGATCCTGTCCAAGCATCCATAGATATGATATAAACAATGGCAGCATGTATTACAGCATGTGGTTCATTCTTTCCACCCACATCCCATGATACATGACCACCGAGGTCAAAAGGAAAAGAGTTAGCAGGGTCAAAGAACTCTTCTTGATCAAACTCTTCATGAGCATCATCCGTTTCAGCAGTCATCATAAAAGCATGTGCATCCTCATGGTCCTCCTCTATAAATACCAACATGCTATGAATCCATGTCTTTGCATTTCTAAAAGCACTTGAAACAAAGTCCTTTTCCTCATGATTAGGTGGTTATCCCACTTGAAACAAAGTCCTTTTCCTCATGGGATAACCACCTAATCATGATGACTGTTGAAAAGGACTTTGTTTCTCTCATCTCTCTTTCATGATTAGGTGGTTATCCCATATATCCAAACTAAGGTTAATTCATGTGGCTGCCCAAAAATGATCCATTATTAGAGTAATTCCTGCCAAAAGATGGCTAAACTCACATAGATGGTATGGGCCCTTACAAAGCTGGAAATTACCCCTCATTGCATTGTTTATGGGCTCCTTTTGCCTATGTGAAGGCTCTCCCTATTCAAAAGTGCTATTAGGGATGCCCACTCTCCCCAAAATACCTTGGAGTTCACATTTGTTGCATTCACTAATGGGTCAATCACTCTTTTAGCATGAATACCCGACCTATCCTCATGTTATTTCCCTTTCATTTGGAATTCCATCCACTTAGTGAGCTAGGCGGCAAGGGTGTCCATAGTGGTCTTCATTTGACCAATGCCTTCCATCAATTCTCTATGCCTCTCAGCATGCCTTATCTCATGCCAATCGAGGGTGTTAGTGAGCGCACTGAGGCTCCCCACATCATGAGAGTAATCTTCTTCATCCACCTTAGGGTTAGTTTTAGCCCTTGGGATGCATGAATCCATTATTTGTTGTTGAACATCTTCATTGGCCTTGGTTTTTCCCATATTCCCTGCCATGGTTAGGTGCAGTCCCGTTAGACCCCTGTCACTTTTTTCCTCGTAACTTGAGCTAGGAAGCTCTGATTGATCTAGGTTTTAATCAAGTCAAATCCAAGGATGCCCTCTTTGAACTGAGTATAAGCACATGCTCCCAGGTTTTATACATAAAATTCTATAATAGGAAAAGTATTGTTACACTGTGCAGTCCACCACCTTGTCTACACCTGTAGGAGGCATGTTTTGATCTGTAAGTATCTTGTAGGGTCCAACTGCGTCATGTCCATCTGTGGCGCATACTTTAAAAGTGAGACGAATTTAGAGTAGTATGCATCCAGAGTGAGTCCTAACTGTTTTAGCTCGTAGAACTCATTCATTTTCTGTGTACGATATGCAGGTGGCAAATATCTCCCCTGCACGGCTTTTTTTAACTTCTCCCAGGTAACGGACCCCTCTGAAGTCCCTTGGTCCCTGCACCATTGTTTCCACCATAGTCTAGCTTCGCCGGTGAGTTTTAACTTGGCGAGCATGGCCTGATTGGTAGGTGCAATACCAGCTGCTTCAAAGTAATCCTCCATAGATTCAATCCAATTTTCAGCATCAGATTGGACGAATCTACCTCTCCCGTCAAACTCGGGTGGCTTTATCTGCTTGAGGAGGAACTTCTTCTCGTGGGTCACAGCAGTACTTGATGTAGGGGGTGAATTTGGAACCTGTACCTGGGGTTGTGCCTGGATAAAAGTTTTCTTAACGTTATTATATGATAATTGACATTAGCTTAACTTTATTTCAGCTATCTCATAATTAATGAAGCTAATTAACTTTTTAACAACTCTGATGCACAGCCAGATATTGATAAAAGAAGTCTTTATTTATATTTTCATGGGCGTAGCCTTATACAACATCTCATGTGATGATAATCCAATCATTACATTCAGTTTGGGGAGAACAACGTTGTATTGCATTTGTCTACAGGAACTGTGTAGTAGTAGGGTTTTGGGTCATGGATCTTTAGGAATCGATAATTCATTGGAAGTTCAGGATACCCTTTTCGTTGGAATCCATACTTCTCATGGCGGCCCAACACTTTAATCCTGTCGATTGGGATTACACGGGTTACTTCCTCATATACATATGAGTTCATTTCAACCCTCCGACCTTGAATATGTAAAGTCAAATTTACGTGAGCTTCCACAAAAATGAACAGCTTTACAACTTTCAAGTCTTCCAACCACTTGATCCTCTTTAGGTTGGTCTGTAGATAAGCGAACCGGTGGGCAGCTATGTAATAGATTCCTGAAGACCCCGTCCATCTTCGTTCTATGTATAAAGGTGATAGATTATAAATCTGCTCTAGGATGTTCATCATCCCAATTCTTTGTCTATAAAGCAGAGAATGCATTGCAGTCATAAACATGACCCGAAACACCAAAAACTTGTTCCACGCTTCATAGTTCTGCAAGACAACATTGAAGATAGGAAATGTTTGGACAGCAACAATTTCCTTATTTCATTTTATTGAGATCTCATAAAAACAATTCCGTTTGTTGGTCGGCTCTGATACCAGCTGTAACGTGTCCCCTAGTATCATCCAGGACACGTCTTAGCAGTCCATCGGAAAGGATGTCTAGAAAGCTCCACCCGGCACTCCCATGGAATGTTATGGGTTTTGCAATCTAGTTCTTCCCGCGTCTGCCACGTAGCGGAAGTATCCTGGCCGTTCCCACTTAGGATCGACCGGAATTAGGGTTTTCCTAATGGGTCATTGGCTAACAGCAACTAGCATCAGACCCGAGCGAACTACTTTATGCAGAAACGCCAGGTCCGAAGCAGATTCACGCTGCACTTGATTCAAGGAGAATGGGAAACGAGAGGGATGCAAAGCTCAACCTTCCTGCCATAAGGCATAGTCCCATTCCGTTCCCCTAAAACAGCGTAAATCGGGTAAGACGTAACTCTAGGTCATCGTTCTCGTTATTCTTTTTTATGATGATGATCATTCTGCTGTTCTTCGAGATTCTTGAGAAAAGTTCCCGGCTAACCGGGACCACCCAACCGTAGGACAGACCCATGGCCCATCCTCCGCACTTTCCTCGGTTTGTTTAGTTATGTAATTATCTAACACATTAATTTGACATATAACAATCAACTTCTTTAATTAACCTTGTTAAGCATTGGTTCCTTCACGTAATCTTATCAGAGATATATAAAAACAATATCAAGCAAGTTCTTTTAACATCTCATCATTTTATCTTTGAAGTACAAGAAGTTCCACCCGTAGGCTTGTCCATAGTCTGCCCGAAGGCTAACCAGTAATCTCCAGGGATCACTATTCCAAGCTTCCGCCTGTCAACTAGTATGCGGGCCTCGAGATCCAATCCCAAGTCACATTAGCCTCTTGTGCAGGACCCGGAAGGCGAGGGATTTACGGCCAGAGCCCCCCCTGGCACCCAAGCGTCCTCCTACTCCAAGTAGAGCTTAATGGAAAGACCTCTCATGGCGGGTTTGGTCCACGTTCCCGGCGTGGTCAACAACCCCCTTGGTTAGGGTTAGGCAGGCAGTCGGGGGTAACTGAAGCTACCTCTCCCTTCAGGCCTTTAACCTGAAGTATAGGTACTTTTTTTAATTTGTAATTCATAATTCAAACAAAGCCCTAAAAATCTCTAGCAAGCACAAACATTTCCATTAATCAACCCAGTTGTATGAACACCATATTGGGGAATATGGGAATTTCCCATAAGTTTGGGACACGTGGTCAAATCTTTGGATTTGTCATAACTTGAACACTATAACTCCAAATCAAGCGCTCTATAGCTCAATAGATTCCATTTTTCAAACGCTTTCCAATGATAGGTCACATCATATAGTTTTGAGAAACTCATGGGCATGTTATCCGGGTGCCACCTTTTTAGTATCAAAAAATGGGAATTGGGAGATTCCCAAACTTACTAATATTGTATTTATGGCAAATTGCTAAGGAAGTGTTCTTTCCTTTTTTCCTTGTGAATCAATCACAAAATGATTTCATACATGTTGCGCAACTCCTGCGATGGAATAATCTGTTTAGATTCTTTAGGCTGATGTATGTCAGGCCTAGGGTTTCTTCATTTAGGGACAAACCCTCGTTTCTTATCTTTATGAAATTATTGTCCTTACGGTAAGGAAAGTAGTCAAGTGTTAGGGTATGAATGTTTCTATGTTTAGATTGGTTCGGTTAGCTTGTGGAAGGTAATCTTACTTGTCTTGTCACGGTTTTACTATCCTTGTGACAATTAACTTTCCCAATCGATACAGTTTAATTTGGCATATAGCATAATGCGAAGATGATACAAAGGCAACAATACTCCTTGGGACAAAAGGCCTAGTTGAGAAATTAGTGTATACACACTTTATTAGTCCCAAGTCCTCAAATAGCAGGGGAAAAGTTTTAATAGAGTGTCATCCAGCGATTCCCCATTACATTTTCTTTCCAAATGAGTTCGTATATCTAATTTTTATACTTGTTAATTCCTAACATTTAACTTCCAATTTCTTTAAAGATGAACTCGTGCCAAATAACAACAATTGTCTTGCTAAGATATGCAACTAGCAAAGATAACTCCCTAGTAATTTTAAGCATCGAAAGAAACCTTTCATGAATTTAGTCATTTTACCATGATTCGTTGCGAAAAGAATAAGACTAATGGTGCAAGATATGATTTCTACACTTATAGTAAATGGTTAATCTTGCCTATAATTTTATAATGCTTGATGCAATTTGAAGAAAGCTAATTTGTATACATTTTCATTCATAAGCTAACTCCTTCGTTAAAAAATAACTCGAACAAATATATCCTATCCTTAACAATTTTTCTTTGCATGATCGACTTAAAACCGAATTAACACCAAGAAGAAAAACCTGGCTTTGAGGTGAGATATCCACATGGATACTGGGAGATGACCCTCCCACAGCTACACCTTGGACTTTCTTCGACGGCATCGTAGTTCGAATGTGAGATAGCCTTTTCCTTTTTCTTTTTGGAATTCCACCGTCTTCTCCTTCCTTTTCTTTTTCCTTTTCCCCACTCTTCCTCCTTCACTCCCTCTTTTCACTCCCTCTACTTCCCTCCTTATCTTTTATCTCACGACTATTTCTTCCTTACGGGATACCATACGAAGCCATGATGATGAATTGGATTTTTAGGACATGGGAGTGTGTGGACACGGGCTTGTTTGATAAGACTAAGAACACAAAGCTCAACTACGAGAGCACTTGCACAAAAAGATTTAAAAGTGAGTGAAGGAATTAATGCAAGAGAATGGAAGTCTGCAAGGTAGCCTAAGGACAAAGTAGGCCTATGGTTGTGACTTGAATAGTCTAAAGAGCTATGAGGAGGAAAAAAAAAGAACAAGGGCTTAGGGGGAACATTAAAACCGGAAGGGGAAACAAGGGGGCTTAGGGGGGGGAAAATTTAAACCCGGGGGGGGGGGGGGGGGGGGGGATAATAAGGACTTTTGGGGGATTCAAATCCGGAGGGGAAAAGAACAAGGCTTAGGGGGGGGATTATACCGGGAGGGGGGGGGGAAACAGAGCCTTACGGGGGGTTTAAAAACCCGGGAGGGGGGGAACAAGGCCTTAAGGGGGGTTTAAAATCCTGGGGGGGGAAACAAGGGGCTTGGGGGGGGATTTAAAACCCCGGGAGGGGGGAGAACAAGGGGGCTTAAGGGGGGGATTTTAAAACCCTGGAGGGGGAAGGGTAATAAGATTTTAAGGGAAGGGTATAGGAAGGGGGGCTTAGATGACCCCCCCCTTAGAAGCTTCTGTGGGCAGCCACGTGGAGAAAAAGGCCACTTAATGGACTACGAGGGGCGGCGTCAACAGCAACTGGTCGTGGTGTAGTGACAAGCGG
This sequence comes from Lygodium microphyllum, assembly GCF_053477565.2. Classification (NCBI taxonomy): domain Eukaryota; kingdom Viridiplantae; phylum Streptophyta; class Polypodiopsida; order Schizaeales; family Lygodiaceae; genus Lygodium; species Lygodium microphyllum. The sequence goes on along the minus strand of NC_141138.1, from coordinate 164,451,336 downwards.
CGCTGGCGGTGTAATCTAGCTCGGCGGCTGACGGTTTGGACAGGCGGTGACCACCATTCTCCCACCACGACAATCTCTGGTAGCAACGAAGCCTCCCTCAGTCTGGCATGCAACACGGTAGCCTTTTTCCTTCCTCACGGCTCCGCCTCCTCACACTTTATATAGTGGAGGGAGGGGGATCTTCACTTCATGCGTGTCGACACGCATGTCCTCCCTCCCTCCACAGGCTCCACCAAGGAGCCTAGTGTCTCCTTCTATTCCCCTCCCCCTCCAGCTCGTCAATCGGCTGGAGGGATAAGGGGGGAATTAAATTTTTTTTCCAAAGGTCCGATTTATTTTCTCCACGCGGAATTTTACAGATACTAGCTTTGAATATTCATTAGTGTGGGCGGTCATCCAAGTAATCTAACTCTTAAATCATGGTCCTCTAGAAGAATATAGCATGCCTATGGTAGACCATCTTTTTCATGGTCTAGGACCTTCAAGAGTACAACTTTGGTTCACACAATGAACATACACGATAACCAAGGTGGCCAAGCCTATCATAATATCTATATTTAGTTAACACAAACATAAATGAGCCATGTGGGATACCAACAATGAGAATGGAAGCTCACTTACTTGAGCACTTCTTGAGTCCCAAAAAGTCATACATGGTCCACATAAGAATGACTCGTATATTAATGGAATACCTCCCAATATGATTGCTCATCTCTTCCACAATAATTTCCTCATGCAAATCTTGATCTCTTCAACTAATGGATGGAGATAGATATCCATATTCTTGAATTTGTAGTGCCTAAGAACGAGCAAGATCGGGATCACATGTCCCTTCTTCATAGAAAGCCATGGTGGGATGTTATATTTCACAAGGACTATTGGCCACATACTATAAGAAGTCAAGCAAAGATCGAATGGATTTACACCATCCATAGCAAGACCAAGTCAAATATTCCTAGCCTCTTGTACAAATCTTGAAAAGGTGGAGTCAATGTGACCCTATGCTCATGAGTCTACTGGCATTCATTGGATTCCATCTATGGACTTATTTTGCACATGCCACATTGTCAAACTCACCATGTCCGATGTATAAAACATGAGATGTATATGTGATATAAGTGAAAAGTGACCGAAAACCTTCTGAGGAATGCTTTGTGCCTATAGGAGTTGATGATACATATGAGCACCACACTTTGGACATGCTTTCATAGATTTGTATTCTCCTCAAAAGAGCACACAATCATTGACACATGCATGAATGCTATTATAATCCATGTCAAGGTTTCATAATACTCATCATGCATCATCACTTCGGGGGTCACTCATCATGAATATATGTGTATATCACGTGGGTTTAAAATATGAGATTTTTAAAATATCATTTTTATCAATTTTTTACATATAGAAGGGTGTTATATAAAGGATTTTTTTATAGATTGAATTAAAAAATATCGTGTTTTATTCCAAAAAATTTCACTTATAAAGGTATTTATAAAATGATCTTAAACGCATATGATATAGAGGATATACATATAGTGAACCCTCCAACCATCATCATGACACTCAAGCATCGTGTTTCCAAATGGCAATATATGACATTTGAGTAACCTGAAAAAAACACCTTTGAAAAAATAAGAAATTATTCTTATTTATACATCAAGATAAAGGAATATAGTATGTAACAAAACAACTTGGTCACACTTGCATCACTCCATTTGTACTTAGTTTATATTCTTAACCTTATCTCCTATTTGGCACTGTAATTTAGGAGTAAATTTATTACTTGTGAGATAATAGTAGAGTAATTGTAGTAGTGCTTTGGAACATCTTTATATTTTTTTCTATCCTCCTCCTCATTATGTGTGTGGTGCTAATCAACTAGTTGACCTTAAAACATGCATTGAGCACAAGGAGTGTCCTTACGCAAGATACTTGGCACCCATCATATAATGATATGGGTGCCTCCTCTCCTAATGGATTGAATGACCTCATATCCATGGATAGTAATGCATCAATCATAGCCTCCATCTTAGGCTCCAACATTTGAGGAAGGTTTGGATAGTCCCCAATGTCTTCTATTATTGAGGACGTAGTTAGTAGAGCGCCCTATACTTTATCAACTTGGGCACTCCCACTATACAACCATGAACTCTTCTTATATGCCATAATAGGTGCATTTCTTGAGATGAACAGACACCTCCCTATGGACACATTCAATATTATTGAAGTTTATTTTAAATAGAGTTTGATTGCAAAGCATGATCGATACACAATTTGCTCACTGTTAACTTAAAGTCCAAGACTGCTTGATCGATGATTTTCAATTGAAACTCACCAAAGTGTCACATATGTTCTATAGACAAGCAAGGTTTTCATTGAATTACAAGCTTACATTGAGTGCAAGAACGAACATGGGATATACATTGAGATATGCCTCTTGATCTCAAATGACATGGTACTCATTATTGTCCATTTTCTCTATGTCATAGTGGACAATAGAGTTTTCTCTCTCAAATCATTACTCTCTCTCTTTCTCCCTCTCCCTCCCTCCCTCCCTCTCTCCTCCCCCTTTGCATCTTTTTTTCTCTCCCTCACTTTCTATTTGTTTCTATTTCTCTCTCTACTTCCCTCTATCTCTCTCTCTCTCTCTCTCTCTCTCCATCCCTCTCTGTCTCTATATTTTGTTTCTCTTCCTGTCTCCTACTTTATTTTTCTTCATTTTGATTTGCCTTTGTTTTTATTTCTTTTTCTCTCTTCCTCTATTTCTCTATATTTCTCTCTTCCCTCTTTATTTCTATTTCTCTCTCCATTCCTCATTGTTTCTACCTCCTACCTCTCCTCCCAATTGTTTCTCTCTCTTTCTCTCCCTCGCGTTCTATTTATCTCTCTTCTCCTCTCTCTCCCTCTTTGTTCTCTTCCTTTGTCTCTCTTTCTCTCCCTTCCTTTCCCTCTTTATTTCTCACTCTCTCTCCCTTTCTTTCTCACTCTCTCTTCTCCCATCTTGCTTTGATTTGCTCCCTCTCTCTCTTCTTCTCTCTCTCTCTCTATTTTTTTCTCTCCCCTTCTCTCTCTTTGTTTCTATTTTTTTCTCTCCCTCCCTCCATCTCTCTATTTTTCTCTCTCCTCTCTCTACCCCATCACTTTCTCTTTGTTTCTCTCCCCCTCTCTCACTCACTCACTCTCTCTCTCTCTCTCTCTCTCTCTCTCTCTCTCTCTCTCTCTCTCTCTCTCTCTCTCTCTCTCTCTCTCTCTATTTTTCTCTCTCCCCTCTCTCCCCCTTCACATCTTTATTTTGCCCCCTCCTCTCGCTTTGTCTCTATTTCTTTCTCTCCTTTATTTGTACACTTCTCTATCCCTCTCTTGGTTTCTCTCCCTCTCTATATCTCTTTAGATTCCATTTCTCCCTCCCTCTTCTCTACTTCATTTCTCCCCCTCTTTGTCTCTCTCCCTCCCTTACTCTCTTTATTTCTCTCTCCCTCTCTCCCTGTATCTCACTCTTTCTTCTCCCCTCTTTCTTTGATTCTCTCCCTCAAGTTTTCCTCTCACTCCTCCTCTCTCATTGTTTCTCTCTCTCTCGTCCCCTCTCTCTCTCTCCCTCCCTCGCTCTAATTCTCTCTCCCCTCTCTCTTTGTTTTTGTTCCTTTCTTTCTCTTCCTCTATCTCTCTATTTTTCTCTCTTTCCCCCTCTCTCTCCCTCTTTGTTTCTCTATCCCCCATCCCTTTCTCTTTGTTTCTCTCCCCCTCTCTCATTCTCTCTCTTGCCTCCCCTCTTTCTTTGTTTCTCTCTCACTCCCTCATTACTATCTTTCTCTCCCCCCTCTCTCTCTCTATTTTTCTCTCACCCCCTTTCTCTCCCTTGGCATCTTTATTTCTCTCTCCCCATCTCAATTTGTTTCTTTCTCTTTCCCTCCCCTTTGTTTCTACACCTCTCCACCCATCTCTTTGTTTCTCTCTCTCTCTCTCTCTCTCTCTCTCTCTCTCTCTCTCTCTCCCCCTCCCTTCCTCTCTCTATTTCTCTCTTCCTCCCTCCCTTTCTTTATCTCTCTCTCCCTCTTCCTCGTTCTTTATTTGTTTCTCTCCCTCTCCCTCCCTTCTCTCTATTTTTTTCTCTCCCCCCTCTCTCTCCCTCTTTGTTTGTCTACCTTCTTCTCTCTTTCTCTCCCTCCCTTCATGTTTCTTTCTCTCTCTCCCTTCCTCTCAATGAATCTCTGAACAAACAAAAAGATAACGAGGAGAAAAAAATAAAAAACAAAGAGAGTAGAAACAATGTACCCACCTCAAAGGCATGAAGAAGAAACCCTTTGCCTTCGCAACTTCCCTCCCTATTCTACTTTGCACCCCTTTCCTCCTTCTTTGCAGATGGAAGTGGTAGCAACAATAGTTAGAATCTCTCTCTCTCTCTCTCTCTCTCTCTCTCTCTCTCTCTCTCTCTCTCTCTCTCTCTCTCTCTCTCTCTCTCTCTCTCTCTCTCTCTCTCTCTCTCTCTCTCTCTCTCTCTCTCTCTCTCTCTCTCTCTCTCTCTCTCGTTCACTTTTGTTTCTTCGCACTAAAAATGTTGTGCTCGGGTTTTCATCGATGTTTTTTTCTCAGTATGTTGTCAATATTAGGATCACTAATAGTGTTGTTGGTTTGATATTCTATTGTAGTATTGGCAAAGAGGGCTCCAACTATTCTCGTGTAGATAATAGAAAAGCGAATGACTTTGAGCATTGACATAATAAATGGCTAGCTAACCCAATCATAAAACTTGTCAAAATTCATATTCAACAAGACAAAATCAATCCCAATGCTCAAAGAAAGGTCCATTGAGAATACCAAGTTCAAGAAAGCATCTTCCATTTTTCTCACATTGAAAAACTTATATTTGCCTTGGGTACCCCACATTCAAGAGCACAAATTTTCTACTCAAGGCTAGCAATTTAGCAAAGAATTTCTAGGAAAATTTGAGCATGGTTAGAGGCCTCCAAGTTGCCTTGTTTTCAAAGCTCTAGGGAGATCATCATAACTAACCCCATATTAGAGCATGCAAAAGCATTATACATTACTTGTAGCAATAGTTTACCATGTTGTCAAATTCCTTCTCACATATGTTCCACACCTTTTAGAAAATCTCTACTGGCAACCCATCAACATTAGGAGACTTTCCATGCTTCATAACATTGATAGCTAGATTAACCTCCTCTTTAAAAAATAGGTGTTCAAGACCAAGGGAAAGATCAATTAGAAGAGGAAAGTTAGAAGCTTAAAAGAATGAGCTTACCACATGATCTCCATGATTCTCAATTCAATATTAACAATCTTGACTAGTTTTTAAGATTTGCAAGATGTTAGCATTGACCATCAAATATTTTTCCACCTTCATCCTCCACAGTAGCAATGGTTTCTCTCTCTTTTTTTTTGTTGAAGTAGAACATTGGGGCATTTCCCATTATCTCCCAATATCCATTTAGTTACATTTTTTAGGTGTGTAGCTTGAACACATACATCTTCTCTATATTGAATGTAACTTTTAATTTCCTTCAACAAGTGATGTAGAAAGGGGTTAGTAGGATCATTTCTAATAGCAAGCAAGAGCCTACTCACTATGTTGAAATTCATGAAAGTCGTAACTTCTACCATTTTTTAAGGCTTTTTTTTCCCTAATGCTAAGAAGCATACACATTTCCCCACACTAGATCATTTCCAATACACAAATTTTCTAGTTAATGATCAACTTAGGACACATGATTATGGAATTTTCAAATTCTATATGTTCCATTTATACAAAATTTGGGAGTGAGGTTACAAAAGAAAATTAGTTTTTGGGACGGAGGTCATACAAGAGGATAAAATAGATTCAAAATTCAAATGTGAGTGATTGTGATATGGCTAGCTTTTGTGTGGAGGACTATTGATTGAGCCATTTGACAAGCTCCTTGGCCTTCATCATCCTAGAGGAGAGATGGCTATTAGTTTGTAGGGCAACCAAGGTTTCTAAGTTTCCACAATCTTTCAAACTTCAAGAATATGAGATAGCATTTTGCATAAGGAGCTTTTGAAGATTTCCTATGTAGGAAAACCTATGGAATGTAGGAAATTCTCTAATATTTCCTAGGTATATCGAAATGCATTCCCTACATATAACTAGGGAATTGCATTCCCCACCTCTTATAGTAGGAAATCTTAGATATGCTTACATGAATTCCTACATATGACTAGGAATTCCATTCCTCACATCTTATAATAGGAAATCATAGGTTGTATAGCTAGGGAATTCTATTCTCCACATGTCGTAGTAGGGAATTATAAGCCACATAACTAGGGAATTCCATTCTCACCATCTTATACTAGGGAATTATGGATGGCCGTATCAAGATAGTACATTTTTTTAATTGTTTTTTCTAGCAATATCCATGGGGAATGGTTGCCATATAAATTAGGCTCTAAACAAAGTAATAACTTACTCCTATGCTAATTACATGGATCTCTTTTATTCATTTCATGAGAACTTGATACAACATTACTTCTCATACTATTTTTCGATATTTTGTAAAGTTTTTCTCTATACTCCCCTAAACAGTATTTTGATGGTGCTTTAAGCCTTGTATGGTTGATAAATGATTCAACATTTACCATCATTTGACCTAGCTCGACACCTATATACTTAACCTTACACAAGGTACAATGTTATAAAAGATATATACACTTACTAAGTTTATCTCCATGGCATCCAAAGAAATATGTTAAACATACCAAAAGGTATGGCATTCCATGTTGCAAAAGTTGGACTTTTGCATTGATCACTCACATGCATAAGTTTTTATGCTTACTTCAAAATGCACATGCCTTGACAAAAATAGCCTAACTTCCTTGGGGCTTTGATTTTTCTCACATTTTTTAATGGGATCAACTTAGGTGAAGTGGGAAATATATCCTTAAATTTTCATAGGATTTGGATTAATCAATCTATTTCCTATGACATGAAGGAGTATAGGCATTTAATTAAATGCAAAGGCACCCTATTAGTTCCTTGTGTGCCCATGAGCTCTTCCAACAACCATTAATTCCATTTTAAGAGATATAATATGACAATTTAGGGTTTTTGTTAACAAAAATGTATCCTCCTTAAAGGGAGCCAAATAGACAATCGATGTGAGGAATCAGTCATTGCCTAACCATCTATCCAATATTCATTATTTCAAGATATGGCTATTGATATTCATGTTTTCCATGGGTGGGATACCCTTTAAGGAGGATCTTTGACAATGGGTGAAATACATATTTATTGGCAAGGGCTTTGTTCATGATTGGTTGACTTTAGAGGGGATTGGTCTACTATTTTCCCTAACTAGCAAGCTTCTCCCATGTAGAAGCAAGAGAGAGCATGTTTTTACAGCATCACAAGGCTATGCACTTAGTAGTAACAAGGAAATGCAAAGCATAAACAAGCTTAATGAGGAAAAATGGAAAGTAATTGAATGATGATGGAGATCACATAAAAGTTATCCCAAAAGGAGCTACTAATAAGAACACTTGCAAGGAGCTAGAGCCAAGAGTGGAGCACCAACCAACAGTGAGTGAACAAGTGCACATAATATGTGGGGTGCCAAAAAGGGTTGCCCTTATTAATAGGCTATAACTAGGATGAATATTGAGAGGACAGGACCTAAGAGGAACCTTATCAGAGAGACCCTAATAAAATTTTATAGAGCAATATACAAACTTTTAACACCCCCTCTTGATGCTCAATAAATGTTATGAGTAAACAGATATTAAAATGATTAAAAGACTTCAACAAAATACTAGATCCATGGTTGTCCCGGTCCTATGCAAAGACTAGATGTGCATGAGGGATAGCACGGAAAAGACTCCTCAAGTAAAGCCATGGGATGAAGAAACAACTCCCCACATATGGTCACTTACCAATGTCTAGGGTAGTTCGAGTAAGAGTTGCTCAAAGTCCAAGAAGGCCATCCTATTCTCATCAATCATACAAAACATTTGAAAGAGCACTCACTGTAGAAGCAAAATCCAATCCCAAGCTACTAAACACATTGATGACTAGGCTCACAAATCACCTCCCAAAAAGTAGCAATGGATTTCTTTGAGGGAAGCAAAACAAAAGTACACCCAATAAGTACCAATCACAAAAATCCAAGGTGAATGATCTAATATTTCCTAGGACGGAACTAGTTCCCCCTCTTGAAATGCCACTTCATATAATCCTCCCATTGATCAAATAAACTAGAAAGATTTTTCCATGAGGCTACTGAATAATCTCTTAGGTGAGGGCAGCCACATTGGGCCACCTCACCTTGGATCAAAGTCTTTATCTTAGTAGCATTCATGCTAATTTACATGTATCTTGGATCAAAGTCTTTTTACACACACACACACACATTCATGCTAATTTACATGTATCTTGGATCAAAGTCTTTTTACACACACACACACATTCATGCTAATTTACATGTATCTTGGAATTAGCCACATTGGGCCACCTCACCTTACTAACGAAGGTCTCCCAATATATTTACAAGCGACATTAAAATGTGCATATCAACTTTCACCATCTTAGCCTCATTCATTATTTATAGTTAGGAGGGGCCTTTAGGATTTATATTTTACCACTAGAATGACTCAAACCTCCAACATTGGTTGGACGTGGCTAATTCCAAGAGAGATTCAAATGTCGTGCCTCCCAAACAATTCCTTAACTTGTCCAAGTACAATGATTCATACTTATAAATCCAAGTGAATGTCCTTTCCTTGGTTGTTGGCGTTGTGATACAATGAGCGTATTACATTTAAAAAAGTTACTTCATAATGACTTACATACCAAAAACATCATGTTTCCACTTTACCAAAACATTAGGGAGGGTGTTTACATGGCTAATTTTTTTAGATTTTGGATATTTAGAGTGTGGTCTTTGATCTCTTTCTGTTGATCTATAGTACATAATGAGATTCTTCATATTTCAAAAGATTCCAAATTGATGTGACATTTACCCCCTAATTAATCTAGATTTAGTTTGCAAAATGTACATCGTGGCTTCATTTTTTAGGAGAGAGAGTGAGTCCAATCCCCTTAAAAGGCTAATTTTTTAGTCCAATTTTTTCCTAGTGATTCCCCTCAACCAACAAATCATCCCTTGGATGAAACTCTATGTTTATGAAATCTTTGTAAGCATATGCATTTTGAATGCTTCTTGTCTAATCCTATACCTTCTGATGTGAAATAAGAAAATTAATGTATCAGCAATATTGTATATAAACACCTATCACTAGGATTATTATATAAAACTAGCAACTAGATAGAATTTGTAGCTTAGTTATAAATACGAGTGTGCCTTATATATGTGAAGGTGCTAAGAGATTTATCCACCACATAGGACAATAGACTCATGTATTTTAGCTCCATGAATATAATGGTTTCCACCTAGACAATGATATATTAAAAGTTTTCATTATCACAAATAGTGTAAACACTTGGTGTCTTGCCTTTCTTACCACATTTTTAGTCAATATTTTTATTCATTAAGTTATTATTTTCAAATTTACTTATTCCTTAAGCTAAGTTACTTCTTATTATTCAATATCTACTTCCTTGAGTTCTCCTTATTATGATATTAAATTTAATGTTTTAATTTTTCAATAATATACTAATTATATGGATTATTTTAATTGTAATTCTAATAAAATTAGTATTTATAAACTTCAACATTAATATACCATCATATTTAACACTACTTGTTAGGCTTTGTTAGAATCATGGGGCTAGCCTAAATGATTTCATCAATCCATTGGAAGCACAATTAATTATAGAGGAAACCTTTAAATCACTAGGAAAGTAGATCCAGTCCATCTCCTAGAAGTCCGCCAATTATAGAGCGTAGGAGGATTTACCTCCATGCTCTTTGAAGAAGATGAGAGAGCTATGCCCATTAATTCTTAAGAGGAGATTCTTCAGAAATCCAAGAATTACAAAGATATGGCACTAGTAAAGTTCTTAGATTGTCCACATGTTGGGTTGGAAAAACTTATTCTCAAATGCTTTGCTAAATTTGATAAGGTGATACCACACAATAAGAATTTTCATTTATATCTAGCGCAACAAATATATGCCCATGATGCACTAAAAAGAAAAGTGAGCTGGATACAGAAGCCAATCAATGCAAGGACTAGTCTGGGAAGGACAAATAGCAAGGCTATCACCAGAAGATAGAATCATGAACCAGATGAGAGAAATGTGAGAAAATTATCGATTATAATGATTCAAGAATATCATGAGGATTTCTATAACAAAATGGACTCATTGAAAGAACTTACAAAGATCCTCACTAGAGAAGTTGATGTACTTCATAGAGAAGGATATTGTGCATGGTAGCATCTTGTTGATTTGTTGGCATGGCTTCAGACTGCTCAAGCTCTTCCAATTAAAAGGTAATGATGATAGTGAGTGGAAGCTTGTTGACAAGTTCCTTAGCAAGCTTACCCAAGTCATGCCTCAAGATAATGTATATAGCAAGGCATGTTCTTCAAATACTAATGAAGTTGATCCATCATATTGCAAGTGTGACTAAATAAAGGATATAACAATATTGAATGAGGGTAAACTAGATTTTAATATGTCTGAGAGAGAGAGAGAGAGAGAGAGAGAGAGAGAGAGAGAGTGTGTGTGTGTGTCACGTGCCTGCCTAACAATTCCATGGTAACACATTTTAGTGGTCCATCGGGGAACTAACCTAGTCGGCTTTGCCCAGCACTCGCAAGAATGCATGGAGTCTATTGTCTAGGTTTCCCAAAGCCCACACTATAATGGAAGGTACTAGTCATCCCCACGAGGATCAACCTGTAAGCTTGGGGTTCTAATTTGACAACTTAGGTCTTGATACATTAGCTAGCTCCATCAGAGGTGTCCCACAAGAGCTTCTCATTTGATTGGAGCGATCATAGTTTGGTTCATGGAGCGCAATGCTTTTTTCTAGTAACTAGTTAGGATTCAGGGAATCTTAATAGAGTTCTGGCACAACTGCCGCACCTTTTTGCTAAGATAATTTCTGATCAGGGTTTTAAGACCGGACCCTAGGTAAGTCAATGCTCGAATCTAACTAATTTCTCCTAATTAATGTTTCGTTCAATCTCTTGAGAGAAGCTTCCAGCTTACCAGGACCACCCATCCATAGGACGGATCCATCAGGGATCTCACCCATCCGCTTCCAACAAATGGTTTTTTTTAGTTTTCTAATTACCTATCACATTAAGTTATGACATATGAAAGTAGCTTCATTAATTAACCCGTTATCACCTATTCCTTTGTGCAAATTTTAGGGCACAACACAAAGACAAAGAAAATAGTCTTTTAGCAAAACATATTTTGCAAAATTATTTACAATGATTTTTCCCTTCTACCTACACAAAAGATAACAGAAAATCCCTTCTGTCTACGCAAAAGAAAAGAAACCCTCCAAGATTTTGGTCCCTTCACTAGTACCGGAGACTCCAGGATCCTATCTTGATTCATGTGAGGGTCAAGCAGTTTCTAGGAGCAATCAAGAGATTTATGGCTAGAGCTCCCCTAGCACTCCTACCTCCTCTTGTGCCTAATGGCTTCCTCACCAAGTGACCTCTCACAATCGAGGCACCGTGATTTAATGCATTTATTGTTTAATCATATTATCTATTTTTTAAATAAATTAGTATAAAAATCATATGCATATATTTATCATTAGCAAAATGAAATAGAGATAGTCAATTTTAGGAGAAATTTATAAAATATTCCCTCCCCTAACACCGTCTATCTTTTTTTTGTTATTATGATCACATGCATCATCAATGAAATAACAATAAATATCATGAAATAAACCATAGTTAAGATATTTTCTTAATGAAAATAATATAATCATTTTTCAAGTGAAATAGTCTTTTCATTGAATATCTAATTATTATATTACTTAGGTTATTTTCTTAAGCATCAATTCATATGAATTTTCTTTAAAATGTGTTTATAATCGTTTAAAGCCAAATATAGTGATATGATTATAAAAAATATTTTTTTCCAAACCGACAGATATTATCTCACTTAGGTTTGCTATAACGGGGGTTTCGCCAATTCCTACTGCGTCATTTTTTCTATAAGTTGTGTTCTTTGCTTCCCTTGCTTCAAATGGACTTTTTGAAATTCTATGACCTCGTGGAGCCATGGATGTTAGGTGAAATTGATGTGATAGTTCATGGAGATTTGATGGTCGTCCATAAAAATTTCGCCAACGTTTTGCTTAGCGATATGGTTGTAATAGAGAAATGAAAATGAGGTAGAAGTTTAGCAAGAGGGGATCAAAATGGCATTTTCCCCTAACGTTTGAGAAGGCATATCTCTCTCCCACACTCTCTTGCTCTCCAATTTTCACAATATAATGGCCTATGAATCTCTCTCTCTCTCTACATGAGGGGGGGTATTTTTATCTTTCAAGCTTCAAAGCTTCAATGGATAAGAGAAGTAGAGAAATATTGCTAGCAATAGGAGGCCTTCGTTCTTGCCTTTTTTGTGAAGGAGAAGGGGTGTATTTATAGGCATGAGAGGGAGCATGCAATCGACTCATTATTTTGTCTACTTGTCAAGAGCCAACTAATCTTTATTAATAATCCATTTTGATTGCCTACCTATTGGATGGTGGCATGGGGATGATTCCCTCTAGGCATAAAAAAAGTTGTGAATTTTGGCCTATCTTTTCAAAAACGTCTTTTTTTCTTCAAAACGAGTTTATATGGTGGTTTTTAGCCAAGTTACCTCATGCCTTATCTGGTTTATAAAGTCATGCCATACTCTTTGATACTTAACTTCCTCAATATCATGCTCATTCTTGCACGTTCTTCATCTAGCGATTAAGGCTTTTGCATTTTGTATTGTGGTTATGAAATCAATGCGATCTTTGATGCATTAAATGGCATTGGGAATGCTAAATCATATATAATGTGGGAAAATTTATGATCAATCCGTCGTAATATTATTTACAAGGCATCTTTACTTTTCGTTGGCTAGGAACATTGAGGCATCTTCTCGTGTCGGATTGTGGAATTGATTTAATGCAAGACTCGATATTAAGAAAATTACGTGCAATCACTTATGTGATAGCTCAACGAGTAATTTTTAAAATGCCTCAAGCCCGAATTCGTTTCTTGATATGAAATGTTATGGAGGGAATATTACGCGCACACGCACACACACACACACACACAGAATGTGTGAGTAAACATATTGTTTTCTTGGTGCATTTATGGGTGAATAAATGTGAGAGATGGACACATATGCATGGTGTGTGTGCATGTGTGTTGTAAGGGAGATCCTTCTTTTTGTGTTTCATTAGAAATGTCCCACACTAAAAACAAGTATGTTAAGTCGAAATCCCCTCAAGTTTATCCTACTCTCTAGATTTTGTATATAGCAAAGTTGAACTTTTTGGAATAATGTTGATTTGGTAGTAAATAACTCTCAATCACAATGACTTGATATTTCTATCATTATCTCTAGATCGAACTGTAAAGATGCATGCATGCTACAATTAAGGGTGCAAGCATGCTTTGTTCCTTCTTTTGGGGGGAACACCACACATACACACACTTGCACACAAGAAAATAGGGGACATATTGATGAAATTTAAGATAAGAATATTGCAAAATTATTTTGAAAGGTCAATTCCCACCATTTGAATACGTGTCAATCTATGTAGGATAATATTTATTCTAGAAAATGTGATTATATAAGACTTATAATAAATTTTGATAAATATTTAAATTTCATTGGTGCTTATTGCAACAATTATATCGATAGTTATAGAAATTATGCTAATATTGATGTTTACATATCCATGTTTGCTATCCTATCAGACATAGATTCTTGTTGCAACCTGTATAAAATCCCAAGCACTAATCAAATAAATATAGTACAAAGAAATATATAAAATTCATGATATTTCTTTAGTTTCAATGGTCTACCAATTAGCACCTCGCGTGTACTGATGGGCCAATTCTATATCCTTCAATTGAGATTGAAAATAAGAGAGGTTTTGGGTTGGTTTGTACAAATATTGAGAGAAATCCAATGGAATGCATGTTGTCTATTGGGATGCCTAAGTTGAAGGGATCCTATTTACCTTGTGTCCACTTAGCTAGATAAATAAATTGTTTATCTAAAATACAAGCTAAGAAATGGAGTTGTATTCAATTTCTTTTATCTTTGTTGGGATCATCTTCTGAGAAGCAATAAGAATATTTAGTTGCTCTACTTTCTATCCTCATTGAAGAAGTTGATGATAGCAATCGGACTATTAGATCTATAGGCGGAATATGTCTAATATTATACCTCTATAGTCGACACAACACTACCATTTCAGTTTGTGAAGGATGCTGCCATTTTCATGGTCCATTGAACACAAAGATATTTTCCCTGAAGTTAATGAAAAGAGGATCATGTGGTGGAAAAGGTGCATCAATTATTGATGCTCATGGATTGGGAGTCTTATAGATACATGTGAGCTACACTTGGCTATAGTTGGATTATTTCACCAACATTGGCTATTGGGGTGAATATAAACTTTAGACACTCAGGGATTGGATTGCTTTTCATTGGGCTACACATTGTAGTAGGGAGGCAATGGTTGTAGCACTTCTTATTTCTTGTAGAGTCATTAGAGTCATCATTCATTATCCATCTTTCATCATTCGTATTCAAAGAAATTATGAATGACAACATATTTGGAGCTCCTATGTTGTTTGGAGCTCATTTAGGTAAGCTAGCCATAGAAATAGTTTCAATAAGGACTAGTGTTGTGCCCTCCCATGGTCAAAACTCTCCTTGCAAGATTCACTTGATGCTAATAGTATGTGAGATGCTACACATGCAACATCTTTTACCCAAATATCCTTTCATGGATAAGATCAAGCCTAAAAATAGGTGCCAATCACATTGGCTCATTGCTCCTTTCCTTGGCTTAAAGGCTCTAAGATATAGTGTTTGATATACTCCATATGATTTCAAGAGCTTATTTTATGCTTGAGGATGTCCGTGTGGTTGATTTAATGGTTAGAAATGAAGGAGAGGCAATACTAAACAACCTTAAGATCAGTGCAAATTGTGCTAATGGAATGCCTTACTTCAGATAGTAGTATAGGTCCTTTCCCCTCCATACTAATTGTAACAATGAAGCTTACCAAACTTGGTGTACTCTTCAAAGGTCCTATGATGTCTAAGAAGATTGGAGAAGATAGAGGCCAAAATCTTTCATGGAAGCTTACAACGATTTGAAAGAAAGAGGGAAAAAAGGCTTGTCTCTCAAAAAAGTAAATGAGTCATTTTCTCTCTTCTAACTACAATGAAGGATATTTTCCACCAAACACAATGTCAAAATGGCATGAACTTGAAGCATGACATACTATTTTAGCGTTGATACCACCAAACTTGTCCAAAAGAATCTTGTGAATGGCTTCAAATATGGTGTCTACTACCTCTAGAAGACTTGCTAGTTAGTGTCATTCACAATCCATAGCTTGTACCTATGATAGGATAGATCATTCAAGAGAAAAATATAAATAACAGATATGGAAAATGACTAAAGGTGGATTAAAAACTTGAAGCTTTGATGCCACTTGTAAGAGAATGGCCTCGAAAAGGAGAGAGAAAATGGTCTAAGAAGGAGAGAAAATAGAAAGAAGAGAGAGAATACAAAAGAGAGAAAAAGACAAAACAAAGGGAGAGAAAGAGGTGGAAGCCATTAAAGCTATGGAGAAGAAGGTTGCAGATGAAAGATGGCTGTTTATTACTCAATCATAATGAAAAATGAGGCTCTTTTCATCTTATATGCCCTTGGAGCCCCAAGAGGAACACCAAGAAAATGGAGAATCTACTACAAGAAAATCTACCTTATATCATCAACAAACATCTTTTTCATATTTTATGTGACCACAAGGAAAAGAACACCAGGAACAAGAAATCTTCACACAACTTCATGTAAACAATTCTCCCATGGATTTAACTTGAACAAAATCAATTATGCTCTTCATATTCTTCATAGGATTCATCAAGAGACCACAAAAACACAAGAGAATACACCACTTTTAATGGAAATCACCACATTAAATTCTTCTTCAAAGGTTCCATAGCTAATTTCTCTCACAATCTCTCACTCATAAATACATTGTTTTGCATAGATTTGGCTCTCTCTCACTCACTCGCTCACTCACACACACACACACACACACACACACACACCTCTCTCTCTCTCTCTCTCTCTCTCTCTCTCTCTCTCTCTCTCTCTCTCTCTCTCTCTCTCACATATATTCTTTCTCTCAAATGTACAATAAAATAATGAAGAATAATTATCCATAACCCCTCTAACACCATATTAGAGAATTGGGGAATCTCCCAAGTCTCACTTTTAAATACGGGGTAAATATTTAGCCATGTGGCTAAATCTTAGCCTATGCTTCAAAGTGAGACTTGGAAAGACAACCTATATAGTAACTAGGGTAGACTCCACTTTTAAGTAAGGGGACAAGATTTGATTATGTGGCCAAATGTTAAGTATATTGGGAATTCCCAAACTAAATGAGAATTTCAAAATTCCCTAATATAGTGTTCTCTTTGGTCATGGATACCCCTCCCAAGAGATATGTCTAATATGAAAGGTCACCAAAGCCAAAACCATTTTTCCCCTACCCTTGTTTCCTTTCCTCTTTTCACATGTGACCGTCTACTTTTCTGTCGTCTCATATGCATGTTGATATTTCCTAAGGTCTTATTCACGTGTGCGGTTTTGGACCTCGTAAGCGCGTTTGTGATCATGGGCGTTCACGCCCGAGGACACACGTGATGTTTCTTCTACACGATGGACAACTTGGACTTGTTCACATATAGTCCACGCCGACCATGACTAGGTACCATATTTTCCTTCTTTTTAATTTTTGGAAAAAATGAAAAAACATTTAAAAATGATCTAAAAACTATAAAAATTCAAATAAGAGTTTAAAAAAGTAGAGAAAAAACATTTTTTTTAATTTTTTTTTGAAAAATTGGAGCCTTTCATATTAATTGAAAAATGCTAATAAAAATAGAAAAATATTATAATATTTAAAAAATCACAAAACTTTAACACATCTTTAAAAATAAATAAATTCTAAATAACTCTAAATAAATTTCCATCATGATAATGACTAGTTGAAACTACATAAAAATTAGAAAACATATTCAAAATGCTTTGTTTGAAGAAAAAAACAATGTTACCAATGAGAAATTGTGGAAATTTACAAAAATGGTTGTTTAAATTCCTAAAAATAAAAAAATCAAACAAAATTCTTTTCATATTTTTAATATTTGTGTTGCCATGTGGGTACTCACATTCATCTATTTATTTATTTATTTATTCACAAGAAAAAAACAAACTCCAAAATCAACAAAGAACAAAAAGGAAGACAAAAACCAAACCCAACTTAAGACACATACACCCAAATATTTTTTTTAAAAAAAACAAAAAAAAATGCAACACATAATTACCCAAGTGCCAAACCCCTCTTTGTCCCCGTTTTTTTTATATTAGTATTTGATTTTTTGTATCTCATAGGAGGCCAACTACCACTTAGTTATCATGTTGTTTGAGTACAATGATTTTCCTATTTTTTGGATTGTTTAGGCATGGGATTCTGCATGTCAGACCTTGTGGATGTCCATACCTCACGAGGTTTTTCAATTTCCCTCCTTCACATGCAACATAACACATATGTAATTGTAATTAAAAATCAACTAATTGTTGCACCCACAAAATAAACAAAAATCACATCTTAAATTTCTAATTAAAAAGAACCAATTGTTAATTTATAAAAGGATCCCTACCATTGCATGAGCACATAGCACCATAACCCACTTAATTTGTTAAATTAAAATCCATTCACAATACACGCACACATGTGCTATATAGACCTTTAATTTGTAATTAATAATGAACTCTCCAAAGTCATGCATGCATGTCCTTTGCACCATAGATCATATAACTTTTCAAAAAATGAATTGCATTTGTAGAGACCCCTAGTCCAATCCAGCCAAGTCAATCTGAGTAGGGATTGGGATACAAATACAACTTATCGTGCATTTATGGAATAATTCAATAATGAATTGTGATTAATTGATCATCTAATCTAAATAAGTCGTGTAGTTTTCACTCACCCACTTCACTGCACCATAGATATACGCCATACAATTACGAAAATTGGGATTTTTATTGGTCAAAGACAATGATCTTGTGCATCTATATTTATTGTGATGGTTAGAGTCTATGGTTTAGTCTTGACTATGTTTAGGAGATACAGTATAAGTGGAATTTTATTTTCTTTTGATTGTTTGATTACGAGATTTTTGGGTGCTTGTGTATATGCATCATGCATGAAGCTTTCGGTTGAATATGTGCATAGGTCATATCGAATTTTTCATAGAATGTGGAATGCTCGGGGAGGTTTGGCTTAGCCCAGTCAATGTGTTGTAATTGTTATTTTTGTTTACCCTATTATTTATCTTAGTGGTGGTATATGTGGGTTTTGCAGGAATCCTTCCTCCTTTTCTTGGTTTTCTCTGTGTGTGGATACTCTAGTTTGGCCTAAATGGGATATTCTTCCACTCCCCTACTTGCAATCCTGCATGTACCATTACCGATTCATGATTATTCTCTTCACTTGGATGCTAACAATACTTGAAAGGTTGGCATTCATCTCTTTGTGGCCTTAAAGTTTCCTCCCATGGATGTAAATCTTTGTTACTATTTTTTAGAGAGTTACAAGAAGCTTTCAGGCTTGATTTATGGCCTTTGATTTTGCTTATCTATAAGAGAGAGGGATTTAATAATGGGAAAATACTAGCTACACTGGCTGGTGTATAAGGTGTTAGGGACTTGATTTTTGACCATCAGATTTTAATACAAGTCTCCTTTTATCTTCATCTCCTTCTCCAAGCTCTCATGGCTTCTTCCTCTCTCTTTCTGTCTTTCTCTCTCTTTTTCTAGTCTTTCTCTCTCCTCGTCTGTAATATTTCCGCACAAAATATTAAATAACTTTAACGCCCCACACAAAAGTAGTGGTAAGTCATCTCCCGCAATGGAATAATGTCAATGGCTAAGTCCTTACCCCGCGTGTGCATTAATAAACCCCAACCATGTTGTGCAAATAAGGCTGAGGCTAAAACTCGCAAGCCGCACGGGAACACCCTTCACGGAGAAAAAGGGGTTAATGGATAAAGTTAGTGAAATTTTTTTTAAATAATTAACCCTTCCCCTCAGGCGATGCATGGCAAGGGGAGAGGGAGTATGAGAGGAGTAGTATTATGTGGAGAGCATGGGGGAGAGAGGAAGCATGCAAGCCACCCACGTGAGAGGCTATCTGCCCCCCCCCCCCCCCCCCCCCCCCCCCCCGCCTTAGCCTATATAACCACCCCCTCCCCAGGCTTGAGGGAGGGGAGAGAAGAGAGAAAAGGATTCGTGGGCAGCCATGCTACTACCATCACACCGTGAAGTCCACCTGCCGCCTATAGCCGCGTTGCTACCGCCCACTCCATCGCCATCACCATCACCTTCATAATCATCCTCTTCGTCCAGATCTTTCCTCCTTCCCAATAATTTCCCCTCCACGACACGTTCTGTCACTCACAGAAGTTAAAAGCTTCTTTAGAAGCTTCTAAAGACAAAGCTTCCATAAGCCTTGTGCATACGGCTTATCCCTGGGAATTTAAACCCAAGCCTCCAAGGCCCTTGATCATGCGTGGGAGAGGGAGATCGCAAACTGTGAGTCTTCAGGACGCGCGAGTAACCCAAGGGAAGCTGCTGCAACAAAAAAATGCATTGCATAAATGGCCCCAAAGTCAAAGATGTGAGGCGTACATGCGGGAGCCTCCAACCCAAGTCTACGTATGGACATCCCTACGAGTCCTCATGCCTAGGTTCTTAGAAGTTTAATTCCGCATAAAAGGAATGCGTTAGGCACATTTAAATTTCATGAGGAAGTTATGAATGCAATTATTCATTCGTCTTACAAGTTTTAGTTGCATGTTGCACTTTGCTTGCATTTCCAAAGCTGCAATCCTAAACGCATATGGCATAGATTAAAAAGATGAAATTGTTTAAATGCATCCTTGTCTTCCTCGCAAGAAAGAACAAGTACTTAATGCATTTAGGCAATGATTCCCTAGATGTGATTCGTAGGAAATAATCATCAACATCCATAAAAATTTTGTCCAAGTGATTGCATTACATGGAAAAGATTTATGTACCATGCATATTGCATGCGATGTTAATTGCATCATAGGTTTGTTAAGTGTCGAAGGACAAATTAAAATCATTAATGGTCTCGTGATATTGATGAACTTCTTTTGTAGAATATGTTTTAGAAAAAAATGCATTTCATGTTAAATCATGAATTCAATGCATTGGACAAAGGGTTGTTAGGAATAGTTCTCAACGTAGGTTTCTATATGAGTTAGTCTAAATCGTCAATCACTATGATTTAGGCAAGGAAAAGAAATGGTTATTGCAAGCCTTATAGTAGCAAAGAAGGTAAAGTCTATGATTCACATACTCACATGGAATGTTGCATTTTGGGATTATTTACATCTTTTTAGGGAAAAAGTATTAGCATCTTAAGGAAAGATCCCTTCTTGTCAAGACAATTAGTTCAAATAGGTAATTCGCTTGCAGTGGTGTAACTCAAATGGTGATTACCTCAATGCGCTAGGTAGAGTTTAGTATGCTAAAAATTCTGCCTAGTATCACACTTGGGACGCCAAGTCAAGACTTTCAATCGCAAAGGTCCTACCCACATTCACGGAATGTTAGGGTTAGTTAGTCGCCCATACAATAACGATCTAGGGTTTTACCCTAAGGATCGAATGACCTAACACTAGACTTTCGATTGAGTTTAGAAACCCTAGGGCCAAACATTATTGGCCTAGTAAGAGTAGGGTTGGGTTGAGTTAAGAGGACATCCCAAACCCTACATCTTGATTAAGTGTATTTCTTAACCAAGAAATGCCATTTGATGGGAGAAATGATCCCACAAGTTAGGTGCGACACTTGTTCATGCAACAAGTTGCAACGTTGCATGGCGTTGTGTTTAAATCACAAGATAGATTTGCTACTCCATTGGAACAAGGTTGGCAGGTTCTAGTGTAAGTCTAATTTGCAAGAGGATGAGTAGATATCCTACTACATTACGTTTCCTTGGGCCGATTTGCCAAGTTAAGGGAAGTTATGTATTGCCTAGCAAGAAATTGACCAATCAAGTTAGGGCGACGAGGTTGCCCAGGATTTACTGTCTTAGTTTAAGGAACCTAAGGTGTTTGCTAATTTCGGCTGACAGTGTATAAACCCTAACCCAAGGATAAAAGGCTAAACAAACAAACCCTTGGGTAACTTGCCAAGTCGCCATTGATCCCGAATCGAATGCTGGATGCATTCGGAGAGAAGGATTCACTCCTTACTAGTTGGGCAAATAAACGACCACTGGTTTGATTGTGTTTGTACAGTTTAGGAGCACTATTTATATTGCTTTGCTCAAAGAACTAAAGATGGAAAAATAAATTAATGCTTCAGGTTGAAGGCTTGGAGAGAGAGGTAGCATTAGTTACCCTCGACTGTCTGCCTGACCCTATCCGAGGGTGGTGCGCAGATCGGATGCCGTATGCTTGCATAGTGAATGCCGGAAGGTCCCCAAGAACAAAAGAACTCTACTTTTTGCACAAAACTCAAGGTAAAAAGCATGCACGACATGAACAAGAGACCAATTGGGTGCAATCTCCCCCCATGCCTTGTGTGAGCGCTCCACAAAGCATGTATTTTATGTATTGATCATCTTCAAGCTCAAATAATAGCCCAAATTACAAAATAGCACGCTTTTGGCTTTTGAGTTTGCTTTAGCACAAAATAGAAATAAAGTTAATGGGCGGCCCCCAAAGAGTTAGGCGTACCCAATACAATGTCCAAATACAATTATCATAATCCTGCACCCATGCGCACACAAAATAATAAATAAATATCCAACGCCTCGATAAATAAGCGCAACAAAATATAGGCGCCATGCCTAAGGTATGCACCCATCAAAATATAAGTGATAACTCGAATACTCACTATCCTCCAATGCTTTCCTTCGCCACTGCTACTATCTCTACACATCAACTGAAGCATTCACAATCGTTAGTAAAATAATACAATTAAACCGACAAAAGTGAATATCTAGCAGTCTTCAGCTACATAAATAAATCAACTAGTTAGAAATCAATCCTAACCTTAATTTATTACGAGTGGGCACTCTGAACTCATAAACGTTTATTAATTTAATATGCATTTTGCAGAATCACCCGCTATGGAATCACCCATGTACACACTAAATTAATGAAACACGTGAAAAGGATAGGCATCCCTATCAACTTCTCGCACAAAGAATCCACTTTGTGTATGAGCCCCCATCATCAAAGTTTACGGAATCCACCGTAAAACCTCACGAAATCCACCATGGCACGGAATCCACTGTGAAATATGCCTCCTGGCATCATACCCCCGGGATGGGATAGCAATTGACCTCAATTGCTATTAGCTCAATGTGGAGCTAGCAGAATGGGGAAAGCATTTAAGTCTCTAGCGTGCATCCATTGGGCTTCCTCTACAGGATGGTTCTTAAACTTGACTAAATATCTAGAATATCTTCGGCCAGTTCTAGTGGTCATAAAGTCAGTATCTATGATAGCTTCAGGTTCAAGTATTTCAGTCTCTTCATCTAACAAAGGTGGGTTTTCATAAACAGGGTGTACAGGTAATTGGCCTCTAAAGGGTCGTAATAAACTAATGTGAAATGTGTTGTGAATTTTCCAATGAGGTGGTAATTCTAACTTGAATGCATTGTCATTAATTTTGTGAATAATCTTAAATGGTCCATAGAATCTAGGGGCTAATTTCACAACTGGATGTTTATCTACACTTTGTAATCTACATTTTTCTATTCTCAACCAAACATAGTCATCAACTTTGAAATTCATTGCTTGTCTTTTCTTATTGGCTTGTTTGGTATATGATTGCTGGGCTTTGGCAATCATGTCTTTAACCTCATAAAAAATAGTAGCGTGCATAGTAGCAATATCATCAGCACTCTGAATTCTATTTGATAAAGATGCAACAGGTGTAGACAATCTATAACCATAAATCACTTCAAACGGTGCTTTCTTTGTAGATGTGTGTGGTGTATTGTTATATGCAAACTATAGTAAATGCAAATGTGTGTCCCATGTCTGTGGTTTAGAAATAGTGTAAGCACGTAAAAGATCTAGAATAGTACTATTAGTGGCTTCTGTTTGTCCATTAGTTTCAGGATGAAATGCATATGAAAAATCAATTTTTGTTCCTAGGTTAGCAAATAAATTAATCCAAAAGTTGTTACAAAATCTAGAATCACGATCAGAAATAATAAATTTTGGTAATCCATGATTAGTGAAAACAGTTTTCAAAAACAATTACGCTACCTGAGATGCTGTTAAAGTTTTCTTACATGGAATGAAATATTCTTGTTTACTAAACCTATCTACTATAGTCCAAATCATGTCATGGTTAGCTTTAGTATTAGGTAAACCAGTAATAAAATCCATAGAAATTTGTTCCCATGGTCTTGATGGAATAGATAAAGGCATAAGTAATCCATATTGTTTACCATGATGTCTCTTAACTCTTTGACAAATCAAACATTCAGAAACAAAGTTAGATACATCAGTGTCCATATGTGGCCAATAAAAATCTTCAGTTAATGTACGTAAAGTAGATATGATACCTCTATGACCTGGGTATGGAGGACAATGAATCTCATTCAAAACAAAAGATCTGAATGGAACTGTAACACATAATCTCTTTTCATCAAACATGAATCCATCATTATAAGACAGTGAATCAATAGGAATCTAGTTATTTCCAACTAATTTATTCCAATCAGCATGAAAAGTAATGTCCTGATGATAAGTATCTTTCATAGGAGTTAGAGAATCAAATGATGTAACAGAAATATTATGAATGGTGGGTATTCTACTTAATGCATCCGCCACTACATTTTCTTTACCTGGTTGATATTGGATAATTGGATCAAAACTCTGAATAAAGGCTGCCCATTTGATATGTCGGTCAGATATTTGGGGTTGGCTAAGTAAATGTCTAATACTTTGTTGATCAGTCTTAATCATAAACTCAGAACCCATTAAGTAGTGTTTCATTGTCCTAAAGCTTGTGCTACAGCTAATAATTCTTTATCATATGTGGAATATTTAAGTTCGGAGGGTTTCAGTTTACAACTAGAATAGACTATGGGATGATTATCTTGTGTAAGTACGGCTCCTATTCCGGATCTGCTAGCATCAGTAACTACTAAAAAGAATGGTCTATTAAAATCAGGTAGTTGTAATGTAGGAGCATGGGTTAATGCATGTTTCAATAAGTCAAAAGATTTCTATTGATTATCAGACCAATGATAAACAATACCTTTCTTTAAAAGTTTAGTGAAAGGCAAAGCAAGTAATGAGAAATTTTGCACAAATTTCGTGTAAAAACTAGCAAGACCTAGAAAAGATCGTAACTCATGCACATTTTTAGGTATAGGCAAATTCAATATTGCTTCTATCTTCTTAGGGTCAACTTTAATACCATCTGATGATACAATATGACCTAAATATTCAATTTCTGTTTTAAAGAACTCACTCTTTTCCGGATTAGCATACAGTTGATTATCTTTCAATAACTTGAAAACCAAGGACAGATATTCATAATGTTCTTTCTCATTTTGACTAAACACCAAGATATCATCAAAGAATACAATAACACAATGCTGATATTTCAAAAATATATGATTCATCATTCTACTAAATGTAACAGGTGCATTAGTCAATCCGAAAGGCATCACTAAAAATTCATAATGACTAAATTGTGTTCTAAATGCAGTCTTGAATATGTCAGACTTATCTAATCTCACCTGATGATAACCAGATTTAAGGTCTATTTTGCTAAATATGGCAGAACCTTGCAGTTTATCCATAAGGTCATCAACTCTAGGAATTGGATATCTATTCTTTACTGTGATCTTATTGAAAGCACGATAGTCAATGCACATACGATAAGTATTATTGTTCTTCTTTACCAACAAAACAGGTGCACCAAATGGAGAACTACTAGGTCTAATCAATCCTCGATTTAGTAATTCCTCAACTTGATTTTGAATTTCTTTTTGCTCTATCTGGTTATGCCTATATGGTGCTTTACAAGGTGGTTGTGTACCAGGAATCAAATCTATTTTGTGGTCTTCTGGACGTGAAGGAGGTAAACCAGGTGGTAGATCTTCTGAAAAATGATCTTTAAAGTGTGCAAGAAATTCTTTATGCCTAGGGTGCATATGTTTTTCTTTAACTTGCAGTGCATTCACCCAAATGAGATAAGATTTACTACTTTTGTGTAATGCACGTTTAGCTTGAGTATGAGAAAGCAGTGGAAAAGCATTAGATGTATGCATACCATACAATGTAATATGTTTTCCTTGAAAGTGAATATTAATTGAATGTGTGGAATAATCTATATCAGGGTTATGCTGATGACGCGAAGGCATACCCAAAATAATATCACTGGACTGTAATGGTACAACTAGAAAATTCCTTCTTTCAGTGTATTCACCAATTTGAAGTTCTAAATCATGCACCTCTTGTGTTCCATTATACCTTGTGCCTAAGAATGCTGCTTTAATGCGATA
The DNA here is from genome assembly GCF_053477565.2 of Lygodium microphyllum. Lineage (NCBI taxonomy): Eukaryota > Viridiplantae > Streptophyta > Polypodiopsida > Schizaeales > Lygodiaceae > Lygodium > Lygodium microphyllum. The sequence goes on along the minus strand of NC_141138.1, from coordinate 164,425,563 downwards.
ATGCGTAGGAACAGTTTGTAATTTCAATTCTTTCACTAACTTTGCAGAAATAAAATCATGAGTATTAACATCATCATGCAAAATAATTTTTTCTTTTCCATGCACGAAACATTTCATTGTCAATAAAGAATGTGGAGTTGGCATACCTGGCAAATTATCCGAAGGAGTAGTAATGTTGTCTTCATCTTCCGTGAAATCAGGCATTTCTTCATGTTCTTCATCTTCCATTGCTCCAAGATAGTTGATATGGACAGGTGGCTTCTTCGATTGGCAATTGGCTGCTAGATGTCCAGGTTGGTGGCATTTGTAACACACTATAGGTTTGGCTTTAGATACATTGTTTGCAATGGCAGGAAGTCTAGGAATATTAGGATTTGGCTGTGAAATTGGCTTGGGATTTTGATTGATATTGGATGGTAAAGCAGGTGGTTTTGCCCAAGTCTTATGGAATGATGATGAAGGAAAACAACCTTGATTAAATCTTCTAAAATTTGAGTTGAATTGCTTAGATCCATAGTTACCATTGGCGTGAAATTGCTGTGGATGCTTGTCTCTTCCTCGAAGTTTGTCTTCAGTGTCATGAGTTAAAGAAATTGCGTCTTCAAGAGTTGCAGGCTTGAACATATTGACTTCAGCGTAGTAATGCCCAAGTAATCCAGACATATACTTGCGCTTGTGAGTCGCTTCATGTACGTCTTCAAGCATGCGTAACTGAAGTAATGCATTCCAAAAGCGTTCAGTGTACTGAGGAATAGGCTCACGATCTCTTTGCTGAAGAAGGTCCCATTGCTTTATGGCTCTTTCATGAAATTGTAGAGGAAGGAAATTCTGCATAAACTTCTTCTTGAAACTCTCCTAGGTAGTAGGACAATCTATACTCTTACGAACCACGGTCCACCAAAGAGATGCTCTATCCACTAAATGATTAGTGACACACTTGATTTTATCTTTTTCTGCGTATGTTTCCTCATGAAAGTAATCATCAAACTGACTGATGAATGCAATAATAGTTTTTCCATCTCGAGTGCCATTGAAAGTACGGAATTTGAAATTTATTTTACTTATCTTTGTTTCTTTGCGGATGGATTGAGCTTCGAGAGTCGCATCGATGGTACGCTGGATAAGATCTTCAGATTGTGGTTCCTCTTTGTCAGTAGTCGATCTTTGTAAATTAGCCAATTGAGCTTGCAATGCTTGTCGGGCTCGTCGTTCTTCATCCAACTACATCATAATTAAATCCAGCTTTTGCTCCATCGTAGGTTCAGGAAGATCGCCTTCAGCCATTAAATCATCCATATGTGGTTCCGTCATCCTGCAAAACTTCAAAAAACCTCACACTCTTAAAATCCAATTAGCGGGATGAGCGTAGCTCAAGATCGGGTGTACAAGGCTTATATATTTTTGTGTGTGGCTTTCACAATCTTCGTCTTTGGCTATTGTGGGATTTGTAATCTTTGAAACATCTGTGTTTTGACCTTCTGTGTGTGCTAAAACTGGTTCAGCAAGTCTGCATATGCGAACAGTACCTGTCAGAGAACAACTTTGCAGTTCGGAGCTTCTACGCAGGAACAGCCCTTATAAGAGTTTTGAGCATAAGTCAGTTCTGACTTCAGGTGACTTGTCTGACTTGCAGAGTTGCAGACTTATGAGACTTGCAGAGTACCAGAACTTATATAACTTGATCAACTTGATAGATTTATGTGACTGTTGACCAACAGAACTTGCAGGACAAGTAACTTTGAACTTGAGTAGTTGGGAAGCCTTAGTAGACTTAGAGTATTAAGAAGCTTTAAGCTTCTTTAACAGTCGGTGATTTTTTGGACATGAGTATGTCCTTGGCTAAATTTTCGCCACCCTGAAGATCCTTCCATCACCTTTAATCAACGATTTGAAGCTTTTATAAAGCTTCAAATTAAGTTAAGCTTTAAAACTTTAGAACTTAAGCTTTTAAGCTTAACAATAGATATGGCTTAACTCTGTATCTCCACGCCTTGTATAAGAGGATGTAGGAGTGGTCCTCTGTCGTTGCAGGCCGGTCCTTCGCGATCAGAGGATGGAAACAGAGGTTTTTGACTGCCAGGAATCCACCCGTATCGACCGTTCGCGATGAGATTGACCGTAGAGCTCGATCATTCTAGGAGCTCTGCCTTCGCACAAGATGGGTAACGATTGGAAGCTCTCGATCTCAGCTTCACTCTGATACCACTGGTGCACAGATCGGATGCCGTATGCTTGCGTAGTGAATGCCGAAAGGTCCCCAAGAACAAAAGAACTCTACTTTTTGCACAAAACTCAAGGTAAAAAGCATGCACGACATGAACAAGAGACCAATTGGGTGCAATCTCCCCCCATGCCTTGTGTGAGCGCTCCAGAAAGCATGTATTTTATGTATTAATCATCTTCAAGCTCAAATAATAGCCCAAATTACCAAATAGCATGCTTTTGGCTTTTGAGTTTGCTTTAGCACAAAATAGAAATAAAGCTAATGGGCGGCACCCAAAGAGTCAGGCGTACCCAATACAATGTCCAAATACAATTATCATAATCGTGCGCCCATGCACATACAAAATAATAAATAAATATCCAACGCCTCAATAAATAGGCATGACAAAATATAGGCGCCATGCCTAAGGTATGCGCCCATCAAAATATAAGTGATAACTCGAATACTCGCTATCCTCCAATGCTTTCCTCCGCCACTGCTGCTATCTCTACACATCAACTGAAGCATTCACAATCGTTAGTAAAATAATACAATTAAACTGACAAAAGTGAATAGCAGTCTTCAGCTACATAAATAAATCAACTGGTTAGAAATCAATCCTAACCTTAATTTATTATGAGTGCGCACTCTGAACTCATAAACGTTTATTAATTTAATATGCATTTTGCGGAATCACCTATGTACACACTAAATTAATGAAACGTCTGAAAAGGATAGGCGTCCCCATCAACTTCTCGCACAAAGAATCCACTTTGTGTATGAGCCCTGGTCATCAAAGTTTACGGAATCCACCATAAAACCTCACGGAATCCACTGTGGCACAGAATCCACCGTAAAATATGCCTCCTGGCATCAGAGGGGGTTGTTAGCCGCGCTGGGTACGTGGACCGAACCCGCCATGAGAGGTCTCTCCCTAGGTGCTACTTGGAGCAGGAGGATGCGTGGGTTCCATGGGGGGCTTTGGCCGTAAATCCCTTGCCTTTTGGGTCCTGCACAAGAGGCCGATGTGACTCAAGATTGGATCTTGACGCCCGCATACTAGTCTACAGGTAGAAACTTGGATTAGTAATCCCTGAGGATTGCCTTTGGGTGGATTATGGATTGCCTTCGTGCAGATTATGGATTACCTTTGGGCGGATTATGGAATAGCCCACGGGTTGGATTATATGATGTATTCCAAAGATAAATAAGATCAATTGTTGAAAAGGGACTTGTTTGACATTGTTTTTCTATGTCAGTGCTTAAATTACGTGAAGGAACTGATGAATAATTGGCTAATTAAGGAAGCTATTTTTGTGTGTCAAACTAAATATGATAGCTAATTAGATAACTAAAGCAACCCTGAGGAAAGTGCGGTGGATGTGACCATAGGTCCTCCTATGGATGGGTGGTCTTAGTTGGCCGGGAACTTTTCTCAAAGAAATTGACAACAAGGAAACGATGACCTAGAATCTAGGAAGTTAGAGTCCTGATTTATGTTGTTTTAGGGGAATAGAATGGGACTATGCCTTACGCGTAGAGAGGTCATGCTTTGCATCCCTCTCGTTTTCCATTCTCCTTGAACCAAGTGCACCATGAATCCGCCTCAGCCCTGATGTTTCTGCGTAAAGTAGTTCACTTGGGGTTTGACGCTAGCTACCGTTCTAGGAATTTGACTACAAGGAAAATCCTGATTCATGTCGGTCCTAAGTGGGAATGGCCGGAATGCTTCCGTTTCGTGGTAGACTCGGGAAGACCTAGATCACAAACCCCATGTCATTCCGTGGGAGTGCCGGGCAGTGCTTTCTGGACTCTCTTCCCGATGGCCTGCTAAGACGTGTCCTACAAGTGCACAGGTGGACACTTTACAGTTGGTATGAGAGCGAACCAACATGAAACTAATGTTTACAAGAAAACTTAATAGGGAGAAGTAGAGCAAATGTTGTTGTTAAGAACATTTCCTTACTTATCAATGCTGACTTGTAGAGTCATGAAGCATGGAACAGATTCTTAGTATTTCAGGTTATATTTATGATCGCGATGTTGAGATATCGAGCTCCACTCGTGATACGCCAGGGTGACCGTTGTGTATTTATGTCACCGACTTGTCAGTTGCAGACGCGGTTGGTACACCGCCCATGAATAATAGCTACATGATAGCTATCCTTATCTACTCTAGTTCGTGGCTCAGTTAGTATGCCACCTTAGTTAGTTGAGTTTGGTTTGAGACCCATATATAGGGTTCTTCTATTTCTTTGTACAAGAGTTCTTTTGGCTTACACAACTAAGAAGAGGAAAACTATTTTCAGCCTCCACCCTTGTGTGTCTTCCCCCATTGTGCAAGCAAGAAAGCTTCAAGCGAGACTCCTTCCTTCTCTCCCACAATCTTGACATGGTATCAGAGCCTTGTTCGTGGTAAGGAGCTCAAGAAATCAAGCCAAGCTCGCGGTGTTTTGGTAAGAGGAGCAGTTTTGCTTTCATTTTCTGTTTTGGGAGCAGATCTTTGCAGGTAGCACAGCTGGAAAGTGCAGGAGTGTATTGTCTCAGGTTGAGACGCCCTTCGCGGTGAAGCAAGAGGGCAGTATATGCTGCGGGAGAGGGCTTTAGCCCATGGCGACCTTGTTTTTTTTATTTGAGGCCATTTCGGGGCCTGTTTTGGAGGCGGAAGTTCTCTGCACGCACTCAGAAAAAGGCCCAGTTTTATGCTGTGCAGCCACTGTTCTACAGGTCGGTGATAAGTTACTCTAGAAATTGCATCGTATGCTTGTGCGCAGAGACATTGGGAGTTACAGAATCATCCCTGTTGCCTGTTGATGCAAAATCATCACTAGGAAGTGACTGTGTGGTCAAATACCACTTTCGCCAGTTTTGCAGATTTTCCCTTGTGAGGGTGAAGCTGTGTTTTTTGTAGTGAGAGAATTTTTTGCAGTGTTCTGTAATGGCATCTGATTCTCTTTCACAGATTGTCACTGAAAAGCTTGACAAGAACAACTTCCAAGCATGGAAGTTTAGAATGACGAATTTCCTTATGGGAAAAGGATATTGGGAATTTGTTGCAGGAAATGAAGAAGAACCAGTTCTTCCTGATGTTCCCAATCAACAGCAAATGCAGGCATTTAAAACATGGCATGAGAGAGCCAGGAAAGTTATGTACTGGCTGTCTATCAGCATTTCAGACTCTATGATTGTGCATATTCAGGATGCAAGTACGCCAAAGGAGGCATGGGATACTTTGTCAAAAATGTATAGCACAAATACGCAAGCCAGGAAAATGCAGCTCAAGCAAGAGTTGCATAATGTGCAAAGAGAAAATATGAGTATCAATGACTACCACATGAAAGTGAAGAAGATTGCAGATGCACTTGCTTCCATCGAGTCGCCAATGGAAGATGATGATTTAGTTTCTGTGACCTTGAATGGTCTAGGAAAGGATTATGCACAGTTTCGGACATCCATTTCAGTTCGTGAAAGATTTCCTGATTGTGAGGAGCTGATTGCTCTTCTAATTTTTGAGGAACAGAGAAATGGTGGTGCATCTTCTTCAGGAGGAACTTCAAAAGAAGCTGTCTTCTACTCAAATACTAGAAGAGGTAGAGGCAGAGGTAGAGGAGGGCCGATTTGCAGGCCGTGGCAGAAATCAGAATATGCAGCAAACTCAAGAAAACCAGTCCTATGGAGGAGGACATGGTAACTCTAGAGGCAGGGGGAGCCAAAGAGGTCGTGGTGGATGGCAAAGAGGCCAAAATGCAAACAGTAATGTTGAATGCTACTATTGTGGTAAAATGGGTCATATGGCTAAAGACTGCTATAAAAAGCAGAATGACATCATGAATGGAAAACTGCAACAAGGAAATTATGCATCCTCTAGTAGACAGGGTGATGACAGAAATGAGCATCTGTTTATGGTGCAGCACATGAACAATTCTATGACAAGTGCAGAAGAAAGCAACGATATATGGTATGTTGACTCAGGTGCATCAAACCACATGACAGGTCATGCAGAATGGATGGAGGATGCAAGGAAAATGGAAAAACCAGGATTTGTGGAGACTGGTGATGATACTGCACATCCTATTGTGCAGATTGAAAAAATTCCCTTGTCTATGCAGGATGGGAAAAAGAAATACCTGTCCGATGTATTTCATGTCCCGAATATCACCAAGAATCTGGTTTCTGTTGGTCAAATGGTTGAGCAGGGCTTGCAGGTCAGATTTAATCCTCATGGATGCTTTGTTGAGGATATGAAAAATAAAGGTCGCTTGATAGCAAAAGGAAAGAAGAAGGGCAGAATGTTTACGTTGGATGCAGACATGTCTGAATTGAGTGCAGCAATGTTTGCACATGGGACCGGTGTAGTTGCAGATATTGATATATGGCATAAACGCATTGGTCATGTTAATGTACAGCGACTTAAATCAATGCAGGCCCAAAATATTGTTGCAGGATTGCCAAAATTCAAGGTTGCAGAAATGCATAAGGTATGTGAAGCCTGTCAGTTTGGAAAACAGGCAAGGAAACCATTTCCTAGACATGTTCAAGAGAGTGAGAAGCCATTGGAATTAATCTACTCTGATGTGTGGACTACTAAAGCTGCATCTCTTGGAGGCTGTCATTATTTTGTCACTTTTATTGATGACTATAGCAGAAAAGTTTGGGTGTATTTTATGAAAAAGAAAAGTGAAGTTTTTGGGCATTTCAAAACCCTTAAAGCTATGGCTGAAAAAGAAACAGGTCTGCAAATAAAATGCCTAAGGTCAGATGGAGGGGGAGAGTACCTCTCAAATGAGTTTGCAAAGTTCTTGCAGGAGCATGGCATAAAGCAACAATATTCATGCAGTTATACCCCACAACAAAATGGAATTGCAGAAAGGAAAAACAGGCATATTGGAGAGGTATCTCGTGCCATGCTCAATAAAAAAGACTTGTCAGATTTTTATTGGGCTGAAGCAGTTGCTACAGCAGTCTACATAATGAACAGGACTCCCACTGCAGCAATACATGGAATGACTCCAGAGGAGAGGTATACTGGTAGGAAACCAGATATTTCTCATTTGAAAATTTTTGGTTGCATTGCCTATGTACATGTGCCAGATGAGTTGAGATCCAAATTGGATCCAAAAGCTGAGAAGTACATCTTTATTGGTTACTCTCTGCAGCAAAAAGGGTATAGATGCTATAACCCTTCTACTCGTAAGTTTATAGTGAGCAGAGATGTTATTTTTGATGAGATGAGTAGCTGGTATAAACCAGTAAATGTGATTGATGATGTAGATGCACAAAATGGCAATGCTGCACAGAATTCACAGCAGCAGTCACAAAATATTAGTGGACCTGGAGCGTCCTCTAGCAGTGGGTCACATTCTTCGCCATGGACAGGCAGATTGAGATTAGGAGAATCTTCTCAAAGCAATGCAGATAGTGGTATGCAGGTATCACGAAAAGGAAAAGAGAAGGTTGATCAGCCCATGTTTGATGTGAATGCAGGTCACTCTTATGTGGATGGTGAATCCAGTGGCTCAGAACAGAGCATTGATGATGAGTTGGGTATTCCTTCTATTGTTACACCTGGAGTAAGGAAGACCAGGGATGTTTTGAGAGCACCTGGGAGTGAACCTATTTTGCGCAGGTCTACGAGAGCTAGGTATCCTGTGGATAGGCTGAAATATGATGGATTTACAACCATCCACTATGCATATATGGTCAAAGTGATACAGGAACTAGAACCCACTTCTTTTGAGCAAGCCATGGGAAAAGAAAAATGGGAGAAAGCCATGGATGAAGAAATGGATGCCTTGGAAGCAAATGCTACATGGGAGTTGGTATCTTTGCCTAAAGGTAAGAATGCAATTGGCTGTAAGTGGGTTTATAAGGTGAAGCACAATGCAGATGGTTCTGTGAACAAATACAAGGTAAGATTACTAGTCAAGGGGTATGCACAAACATATGGCATTGATTATGAAGAAACATTCAGTCCGGTTGCAAGAATGGCAACCGTAAGAGCAGTCATTGGTATGGCTGCATCAAAGGGATGGTCTTTACATCAGATGGATGTAAAGAATGCCTTCTTGCATGGTGATTTGCAAGAAGAGGTCTATATGGAGCAGCCACCAGGTTATGTGCATGCTGTTCATCCTGAGTTTGTTTGCAGGTTGAAGAAAGCCTTGTATGGCTTGAAGCAAGCACCTAGAGCATGGTCTGACAAGATAGGACAGTATCTTGTCACTATTGGCTTTCAGATTTCCAAGGCAGGTTTCTCACTTTATGTGAGAAAAACAGAGAAATGTATTATGCTACTTGTCATTTATGTTGATGATTTGATTATGACAGGTGACAGTGATGAAGATATCCTTCATGTGAAAATGCTATTGAAGCAGAAGTTTGAGATGAAGGATTTGGGAGAGCTGCGTTATTTCTTGGGCATTGAGGTGATTAGATCACCAAGTGGAATACAGCTCTTGCAGAGGCAGTATGGATTGGACATGCTGTCCAAATATGGGATGACAGGCTGTAAGCCTATTTCAGTTCCTTTGGAGCAAAATGTGAAGCTCAGCACAGATGCAGGTGAGCTTCTAGAAGACCCTACTATGTACATACGCATAGTAGGAAGTTTAATTTATATGACTATTACCAGGCCAGATTTGAGCTATGCTGTAGGATTGGTAAGTCAGTTTATGCAGGCTCCAAGGAAACCACATTTGGATGCGGCTAGACGCATACTCAGGTATGTGAAGTCCACATTGCAGTATGGACTATTTTATGAGACTGGGGTTCAGATACAGTTGCATGGATACACTGATGCTAATTGGGCTGGTAGTATTTCTGATAGACGATCTACCAGTGGATATGTGTTCTCTTTTGGGAGTGCTGCAGTCACTTGGAGCAGCAAGAAACAGCCTACAGTTGCCTTGTCGAGCACAGAGGCTGAGTACAGGGGTGCAGCAATGGCTGCATGTGAGGTAGCTTGGTTGCATAAGCTACTTTATGATATGCATCAGTCTACAGATGGACCAGTTGTCATTTATTGTGACAACATGAGTAGTATACACTTGGAAAATAACCAGTCTATCATGCTAGAACAAAGCACATTGAGGTGCATTATCACTATGTGCGAGAGAGGGTTTTACTAGGTCTTATTGATCTAGTTTATGTCAGCACAGAGGATCAGGTAGTTGACATATTCAGGAAGGCATTGGGCGCAGAGAAGCTGCGCAAGTTCAGAGACCTGCTTGGTGTGCAGGAATTGGGATTGAGCTCGAGGGGGAGTGTTGAGATATCGAGCTCCACTGGTGATACGCCAAGGTGACCGTTGTGTATTTATGTCACCGACTTGTCAGTTGCAGACGCGGTTGGTACACCGCCCATGAATAATAGCTACATGATAGCTATCCTTATCTACTCTAGTTCATGGCTCAGTTAGTATGCCACCTTAGTTAGTTGAGTTTGGTTTGAGACCCATATATAGGGTTCTTCTATTTCTTTGTACAAGAGTTCTTTTGGCTTACACAACTAAGAAGAGGAAAATTGTTTTCAGCCTCCACCCTTGTGTGTCTTCCCCCATTGTGCAAGCAAGAAAGCTTCAAGCGAGACTCCTTCCTTCTCTCCCACAATCTTGACACGCGATGCGTGGCTCGGATTATCGACGGAGGATCAATATGATGAATATCCTAGACCACATCTACAATCCTTCACCCTTATACGTGGAACGGATATGGATGGGTGATTCAGGAATCTATTACATAGTTGCCCACCAATTTTCGTACCTTCAAACCAACTTAAAGAGAATCAAGTGGTTGGAAGACTTAAAGATGGTGAAGCTGTTCTTTTTTTTTAAAGCTCACGCAAACGCAACCCTACATGTCGGCGGTCGAAAGGTCAAGTAGAACACATATGTGTATGAGGAAGTGACTCGGATAATCCTTGCTGACAAAATCAAGGTGTTGGGACATTATGAGAAGAACAGGTATTAAAGGAAAGGATACCCTAATCTTCCAATGACCTATTGATTCCTAAAAATCCATGACCCCAATCCATACTATTACTCAGTTTCCGTAGCTAAATGTAACACAATCTTATTCTCCCCGAATTAATGTATCAGCTTGTTCCATTTTCCCAAGAATAATTGTATTCGAAAGAGCTATGCCCATATGAATGAAATAAACTTTTTTATCAATGTCTATCATGACTGTAAGTATTGATAAAGAAGTTAAGTGATTAGGTCACGTGGCTAAAAGCAAAATTGGACATGAAATGTAATGCGAGAAAATACTTAGCAAGTTTTAACGTTAAGAACTTCATGCCCAGGCACAACCTCAAGTGCAGATCCCTAGTCCGACCCCTACACCAAGTACGGCCGTGATCTAGGAGAAGAAGTTTCTTCTCAAGCAAATCAAGCCACCAGAATTTGATGGCAAGGGAAGGACCGTCCAAACTAATGCCGAGATCTAGATCGAATCCATGGAAGATTATTTTGAAGTAGCAGGTATTGCACCTGCTAACCAAGCAATGCTCACCGAGCTAAAGCTCACCGGTGAAGCAAGACTTTGGTGGAAGCAATGTTGTAGAGACCAAGGGATCTCCGAAGGGTCAGTTACTTGGGAAAATCTTAAAATAGCAGTGCGAGGGAGATATCTACCACCTACCTACCGCACGCAAAAGATGAACGAGTTCTATGAGCTGAGCTTGGTTTATCTCTTGACGCATACTACTCAAAGTTCGTCTCTCTTTTGAAGTATGTGCCACAAATGGATATGACACAACAAGTGTCAAAGTTTTGTGCCGGATTAAACCACCTATAAACACCCACCTCGAATCAATGCACCCAACAGAACTTCAAGACACACTCATTCGAGTTGCGCCCATAATACAAGAAGTGCAAACCAGGCCAAGAAGTAATAAGACTTGGTCTTATAAGGATGAGAACAAAGGAGTGTATAGATCCAAGGCGAAGAGAGCTCAAGGTCAAAACCAGGGACAAAGGAAGAAATCTAGGACCAACAATGTCAACAATTTCATTCCTACCCAAGGTAATGGCCGTAATCTCCATTGCTTCCATTGCAATGAGCCCAGTCATTTCAAAAGGAAATGTCCCAAGCTTGGCGGAGGACAACATCAAGGACCATCCCAAGGAACCATCCGTGGCCAAGGAACCACTACCCGGGGTAGAGGAAGAACCGCCTATGTTGCCAATAGGGAGATGTACGATGAAGAAGACCCAACCACGGAAGCAAACTTTGAGAGGGAAATAGTTCATGCCGCCCTTCACAAGAAAGGCCCGAATTGCCAACCTTTCGGTGATTCAGACTCCATCGGATTATCAAGGTAAAAGCTTTAAGACTTTGATTGATTGTGGCAATACACATTGATATATTTCACCAGTTTGTGCAAGAAGATTAGGAATAGCCACAAAAGATGCACCTGCCTTGCTTGTGGAATTAGCAAATGGTCATGAGGTCACTTGTACTAGGCAAACTGCTAAGGTAGAATTCCTACTGGGAGAAAAGTCGACTTCGGCCACATTCAGAGTTATGAACTTAGGTATCCATGAGTGTTTGCTCAGAATGGATTGGCTTAAACCTAATGATGCCCACATTCACTATGGAAAGGGCCAATTTTCCTTTCGAAATTCTAAAGGGGAATTGGTCACAACTCAAGGAGAGGCTGGGAAGCCAAAAATTCAATCGGCCAAGGCATCTCGGATAATAAAAGCAGTTAGGAAGGGGCTACATGTCTATTTGATCAAGCTAAATAAGCTAGATCAGAATTAGGAGTCTAGTGAGGAACCTTCATGGCTAAAGGAGTACGCAGACATATTTCCTGAAGAGCTGACAGAACTTCCTCCTCAAAGGGAATTTGATCATGAAATCAAGCTAGTGCCAGGAGCTGCACCAATCGCAAAGAGGCCATATAGAATGTCTATCGCGGAAGGGATTGAGCTGAAGGAGCAACTCAAGCAACTATTAGAACAAGACTACATCAATCCTAGTAGTTCGCCATGGGGAGCTCCAATGTTGTTCCAGAAGAAGAAGGATGGAATGCTTTGGTTATGTATTGATTACAAAGGGTGGAATCAATCAACCATTGAGAACAAATATCCCATTCCAAGAATAGATGAACGTCTTGACCGTCTTCAAGGTGAGAAGATCTTCTCTAAGATTGATCTCAGATCTGGATATTATCAGATAAGGATCAAGGAAGAGGATATCCCAAAGACGGCATTCAACACAAGATATGGACACTTTGAGTTCCTAGTCATGTCATTTGGGCTGACAAATGCTCCTGCCACCTTCAACAGGCTAATGCAGGATATCTTTAGGCCATATCTTGATGACTTTGTACTCGACTTCTTCGACGATACCTTAGTTTACTCCAAACAGGAAGAAGATCATGAACCCCAACTTCGCATTGTCCTTGAGACAATGAGGGCACACAAGCTTTATGCCAAGAAGAAGAAGTGTGCATTCTTCAAGCGACAGATTGAATATCTCGGATTCATTGTATTAGCAGAAGGAATCTTAGTGGATCCGCCGACTAAGGTCAGAGATGTTCTAGAGTGGCCAACACCAACAACTGTCAAAGAAATACATAGCTTTCTTGGATTGACAGGATGGTACGGGGACTTTATCAAAAACTATGCTTTGATTGTAGCACCTCTAACCAATCTACTAAAGAAGCAAACATCAATTGTATGGTCAGCTGCTAAACAATCTAGCTTTGATAAACTAAAACAAAGCTTGGTATCAACACCTATCCTGAAACTTTCAGACCTTGGTAAGTAGTTTGAAGTGATAACATATGCTAGCACACTTGCCTTAGGATGTGTGCTTATGCGAGAAAGTCATCCTGTAGCATACTCTTCGAGGAAACTGAAGAGCCATGAGAGAAATTATGCTACTCATGATCTGGAGCTATTAGTTGTTATCCATGCTCTCAAGCTTTGGAGACACTACTTGCTGGGTAATAAGTTTACCCTAGTGACGGATCATAAAAGTCTCAAATGGATCTTTACCCAAAATGAGCTCAACATGAGGCAACACTGATTGTGATTGAAGTGCTGGAGGAATATGATTTTGAAATTAAATACCGGCCTAGAAAGGAGAATGTAGTTGTCGATGCACTCAGTCGCAAGGCTTTTCTAAAATCTCTGATCCTGCAAGATCCATCAACAGCTAGATCTCTAGTCACAAAGGTATCCATGCCAAAAAACCCAATACTTGAGCTAGCTAGAGAAGAGGCATGCCATGATCCAACCTATCAGAAGTTGCTAAGGGAGATCCCCATCGAGGATCAAGACCCAAAGCTATAGGCAAAGTATCTAGAATTCTCTATCAATGGTGAACTTTTCTACTATAGAACGAGATTATGTATACCAGCAAGCCAGTCCCTCAAGTAGAAGATACTTTGGGAGGCTCATGACTCCCCTTTTTCAGGACATCTTGGCTATGCCAAGACCCTCAATGCAGTCAGAAAGAGCTATTATTGGAAGAGGCTTAAAGGTGACATTTTCAAATATGTCATAGAATGTTTATCTTGTCAACGCATTAAGGTTGAACATGTCAAAATGCCAGGGAAGTTGCAACCACTTGACATTCCCCAAATGAAATAGGAATTCATTAGTATGGATTTCGTTGTTGGCCTACCTCAGGTTCAGGGAGGTTACAACTCCATTATGGTTGTGGTTGATATGTTAACCAAGGTTGCACATATTATCCCTGTTAAGACAAACTATAAAGCCTCAAACATTGCAAGGTTATTTATCAAGGAGATATTCAAATTGCATGGGTTACCTAGAAGAATCATTAGTGATCGTGACTCTCTCTTCACATCACATTTTTGGAGGGCTATTTTCGAAGCCATTGGGACTCAACTCTGTTTGAGTACAGCTTACCATCCCCAAACCAATGGTCAAATAGAGCGAGTCAACCAATTCATTGAGGATATGCTAAGGGCACACTGCTGCCATGAACCCAAAAAGTGGATCCAATATTTGCCCCTACTGGTTGAGTTTGCCTACAATGCTTTTTACCAACAAAGCATTCAAATGACCCCTTTTCAAGAATTGTACGGGAACGATTATCAAAGTCCTTTAAACTTTTTGGATCCAAACTTGAAGGTTGAAGCTTCAAAGCAGATGTTGGAAGATATGGATGACCAAATCAAGTCAATAAGACAAGAGCCGCCAAGGATAGACAAAAGGCTTATGCAGACCTAAAATGTCAAGATAGATCCTTTGTTGAAGAAGACATGGTCTTCATTCGCGTACGCCCAAAGAAGAGTTCCCTATCCTTGGGTGAATGCAAGAAGCTAAGTCCAAGGTATTGTGGACCCTACAAGATCCTCAAGTGCCTACTGAAGATGTATGTACCTAACCCTAATCACGTGCTTGATGATCAATAAGTTGTAATGCCTAGCCAAGGAGTCCTTGAGCTACAGCCTGACAGGATCTTAGATGTTAGGGAGAGGCATTTCAGATCCAAAACCTTGAGAGAATACCTCATCTAGTGGGGAAAGATTATCCCAAAGAGGATGCCACTTGGATGGATGAAAGTACTCTCAACCAACAATACCCCCAGATCTTCTCGAGATGAGGACATCTCGATTCCTCTAAGGGGGAGAGAATGTAATATTTTCACACAAAATATTAAAGAAGTTTAACGCCCCACGAAAAAGCAGTGGTAAGTCCTCTCCCGCAACGGAATAATGTCAATGGCTAAGTCCTTACCCCGCGTGCGCGCATTAATAAAACCCAACATTATTGTGAAAATAAGGCCAAGGCTAAAACCCGCAAGCCGCATGGGAACACCCTTCACGGAGAAAAAGGGGTTAATGGATAACTTTAGTGCAAATTTTTTTAAATAATTAACCCCTCCCCTCACTCGATGCATGGTAGGGGGAGAGGGATTATAAGAGGAGTAGTGTTATGTGGAGAGCATGGGGGAGAGAGGAAGCATGCAAGCCACCCACGTGGGAGGCTATCTCCCCCCCTAGCCTATATAACCACCCCCTCCCCAGGCTTGAGGGAGGGAAGAGAAGAGAGAAAAGGTTTCTTTGGCAGCTGTGCTGCTGCCATCACGCTGTTAAGTCCACCTGATGCTGCTTGCAGCCACGCTACTACCACCCACTCCATCGCCATCATCATCACCTTCATAATCATCCTCTTTGTTTTCATCTTTCCTCCTTCCCAATCATTCCCCTCCACGACACGTTCTGTCCACAGAAGTTAGAAGCTTCTAAAGACAAAGCTTCCATAAGCCTTGTGCATACGGCTTATCCCCCTGAATTTAAACCCAAGCCTCCAAGGCCCCTAATCCTATGCGGGAGAGGGAGATCGCAGACTATGAGTCTTCATGACGCGCGAGTAACCAAATTGAAGGCCGTGGTCTATGGCTATGGTTGCCCCAAATGTCCAGCTTGCAATCTTGCCTGCATCTTCAAGTACGGGCCTCTTGATGCTTGCTTCTTCAAGGATTCCTGTAGATACAAGTCCCTGGGACCAAGGAAGGCAAAAGGCCTCAAGAATCAGTGAATGCTGAAGGAGAATCCATGGTTGTCCATGGCCTACACCTGTTAGGGTTTCAGAGGCTGAAGGATGTTGAAGAGGATGAAAAGGAGGCTTCAATCTTGCTGGAATGAACTGTCAGATGATGGGGAACAAGGCTAGGATGAAGAAAAGGCCTGGTCTGCTGCTAGTTTTGCCTAGGATGTAGCCCATTCCAATATCTTAAAGAGCAACCTAAGTCTCCACCAAAAGAAGAAATTGGTTCTAGTGGGACATCAGAAGAGGACACCACTCCCTTGAAGGAGTCGGATCTCTACCCAGAAGCAGTCCGCGGGACCTTCATCCGTGAAGTAGAAGGTGAAAGGCAGTTAACCTTTGTGGATGCAGAAGGCATTGAATGCCACTTGAAGGTGGGTAGCAGCCTCCCAGAAGAGGAGTTGTCAACCTTGTACAACTTGTTGAAAGAAAATTTGGACGTGTTTGCGTGGTCCTACAAAGACCTAAAGGGGATTGATCCCACAATATGTCAACATCATATTGACTTGGAGCCGGATGCCAAGCCAGTACGGCAACGACAGAGGCGAATGAACCCGAATTATTCCACATTGGTGAAAGCGGAGCTGCTGAAGCTTCTGGAAGCCGAGTTCATCTATCCAGTGGCAAATAGTGAATGGGTTTCACCCATCGTGGTTGTACCCAAGAAGAATGGCAAATTGCGAATATGTGTGGATTTCCGAAAGCTTAATTCCAAAACAAAGAAGGATCACATTCCTATCCCTTTCACAGACCAACTATTGGACACAATGGCAGGACATGAACTTTATTCCCTTCTAGATGGATTCAGTGGATACAACCAAGTCCAAATAGCAGAAGAAGACCAGTCCAAAACAACCTTCACCACAGAATGGGGGACCTACGCTTACCGAGTGATGCCATTTGGGCTCTGCAATGCCCCTGCTACTTTCCAACGAGTCATGATGGCCGCATTTCAAAATCATCTGCACGACTTTATTGAGGTATATTTGGATGACTTCTGTGTCTATAGTTTGATTCGTGAACATTGGGAACACCTGGAACAATGCTTTGACCGATGCCAGGAGTATGGGATTTCCCTCAACCCCGACAAATGCATCTTTGGGGTTTCTTTTGGAGTCCTGTTGGGCCACATTGTCTCTGCACAAGGGATATCAACAGACCCTGCAAAGATCGAAAAGATCGCAGCTCTGGCAGCACCCACCAACCTCAAACAGTTGAGGGGATTCCTAGGCCATGTGGGTTACTACAGAAGGTTTATAGCCCATTTTGCGACAAAGGCAACCTCCTTGCACAAGCTTCTGAGGAAAGATGCAGAGTTTACTTGGACAGAAGAATGTGACAAAGCCTTTCACACTCTGAAGCAGTGTCTGATAGAGGCACCCATTCTGCAACCTCCTGATTGGACGAAAGAGTTCCATGTACACACTGATGCATCAATTGAAGGTTTAGGTGCTGTCCTCTGCCAAAAGGACTCCTTGAAGTTGGATCAATCGATCTATTATGCAAGCCGAAAAGTCACTGATAGGGAACGGAACTATACAGTGACAGAGCTGGAGTACTTGGCAATGGTGTTTGCCTTGGAGAAGTTCCGCCACTACCTCCTATCCACCCACTTTAAATTTTATGTGGATCATGAGGCCCTGTCCTTTTTTATGAACAAAGCGGATGTGAAAGGACGAATGATGAGATGGCTCCTTTTATTCCAAGAGTTCGACTTTCAGGTGATTACTAAGCCTGGTCGTTCCCATGTTCTGGCTGATCATCTGTCGCGTATCCCACAAACTGCAGACGAGAAGCAGGATGATCCACACCTCCCTGATGCTTCCCTATTCTTGGTAGAAACTGTAACTCCCTGGTATGCAAACATTGCCAATCTGCTGGCAACCCAACAGTATCCTCCTGGTATCTCTGGTCGGGAAAGGAAGAAGCTCATGCTAGAATTAGCCCCATACACCCTGCTAGGCGGTGCACTGTACAAGAAAGGCAAAGATGAAGTGCTCCGAAGATGTGTTGCAGGAGACGAGATTGGGATTGTTCTGAAGGCTTGCCACGACGAGCCATGTGGAGGTCACTTTGCAGGAGAAGCTACAGCCAGGAAGGCTCTGCTAGCAGGATATTGGTGGCCTACCATTCACAAGGATGCCTATGATTACTGTAAAAGATGTGATGCTTGTCAAAGAATGGGGAAACCCACGAAGACAAGTGCCATGCCAGTGCAACCTATCCTTCCCTTAAAGCCGTTTGAGAAGTGGCGCATTGACTTCATAGGTCCAATCGATCCTCCTACCAGAAGGAAACAGAACAGATACATCCTCGTATGTACGGATTATGTCACAAAGTGGTGTGAAGCTAAAGCCCTAAAGCGGGACGATAGTAACAGCGTGGCCCTGTTCATGTACGAGAATATCATCACCCATTTTGGCAGTCCCTTAGAGTTGGTAAGTGATAGAGGCACTCATTTCCTTAACAAAGTCATGGAAGAGTTGACAGAGTTGTATAAGATCCGCCATCGCAAGTCCACTCCTTATTACCCCAGAGCCAACGGCCAAGTCGAAGTCACCAATCGTATCCTCTGCTCGATTCTGACAAGAACAATTGCTGCACATCGTCGTGATTGGGATGATCGACTTACAGAGGCCCTCTGGGCGTACAGAACCTCCCATAAAGCAGCAACAGGACAAACACCCTTCCAGCTGGTGTATGGTACAGAAGCTGTTTTTCCGGTTGAACTGGAATTACCCTCTTTGAGAGTGGCTATCAAAGAGCGTTTGGGGGAAGATGATTCACTGCAACGCCATCTCCTGCACTTGGAATGTTTGGACGAAATTTGTAGGATGGCTCTACAGTGCATGGAAGCCACGCAAGCTCGACGCAAGGCTTACCATGACAGTTTCATCAAGCACAAGGAGTTCAAAGAAGGTGATTTGGTCCTAGCCTATGATTCACAATTTGGCAAGTTTCCTGGCAAGCTCCAGCAGCGGTGGATGGGGCCCTATAAGGTACTTGCAGTCAACCCTAATGGCTCTGTCCAAGTGCAGACCGTTGATGCCTCTGATGATCCCTTTCTGATCAATGGATATCGCCTGAAGAAGTACTTCCCTCCTTGGGGATCTTGACAATTACGGACACTTGATCCTTTCCCTCGTCGGCGCGGCATTGTACTTCTTATGATGCTACTTCTAATAGCCGTTCTTCAATCACTCCTGATGAAGTGGGCGCAACCCTCTGTCCCCTCAAACCCCCCTTCCAGCCTTGATCTCTTTTCCTCTATTTTCCACCAGCGACAGTGGCGAGGTGGGTTCTGACAAATGGTCTTTCTACCATTCCCTTGCTCAATTCGAAAGAAAAAGAAAGAAAGAAACAAACAAACAAAACATATCGGTCATGGGAGAAAAGGACTTAGGTCCCTGTCATGCCGACCTATTCTTCGAGAAAAGGTGGAAACACCCTCAAGAATAGGGGAAAACAAGAAAAAGAAAGAAAAAAGAAAAACAAAATAAAACAAATCTGTTATGAGAGAAAAGGAAGCAATTCCCTGTCATAGCAGCCCTCGTTCCAAGAAAAGGTGGTAAACACCCTTGGGCAAGAAGCTGGCTGTGGAAAAGGTGGTAACACCCAGCAGTCCAGAAAGTGGAGTCATTAATTGATATTTCCAGGATCCAATTCCGAAGCTGCCTCCCTTGGTACGCTATGTCCTGGGTCTCTCTGCAAAGCGTCTAACTGTCCTCTAGCAGACGACATGTTCATGTCCAATACAACGTTCGATTTGATAGCTACCTCCCTGGGTACGCCTCTTCAACAACTGATGATGCGATCTTCATCGACAAACAATCGAGTGATGTGAGCTTTCATCCTAACCGGATGGGGACGTGAGTATGGGCTGCCCTCTTATATCTATCACCAGAGAGTGAGACAGAGGGTGGGGCGAGAGACTAGTCTTTTCCCTTGAAATCAAATGAGAGGTGAGTAGTGTGAATGAAGTGTTGCACGCACGGGATGGGCCTCTCAATGCACAAAGCACAATTTGTTTTTGTGCACTACACTATAAGGCTCCCTGGCCTTCCTTCTCGCACCGTATGCCGGCACAGGGCGGGATGCACAGTTGCACCATCAAATGCGCACAAGGCATACAACCTTTGCACAAGTGACTGTGAGAATTACATCAATGGGTTTCAGGAAAAGGTTGCCCTCCTGTATTTATCAACAGAGAGTGAGACAGAGGGTGGGCTGAGTGTGACTGGAGTTTCTTCAATCAAATACCGAGAGGTGAGATTGAGGGACGTTACGACACTTGGAGTCAGGTATGTTCCCGTTTCCCTATGCACCCACGGGATGGGTCTTTGCTGTCATCACAAGACATGTCACCCTGTTCTGTACACTGCACCGTAAGGCTCCCTTGCCTTCCTCCTTGCACTTATGCCAGACGGGTTAGACGCACTAATGCACCATCAACTGTGCACCCTGGCATACTCCTTCTGCACCAATTTCCCTTGTCGATTCCTCAACCGAGTATGAGATATGGGTTCTAATCATTCTTCCTCGAGTGATATTAGTCATGGGGCGAGTGACTGTTCTTTCATTTCGTTTGAGTGATTGTGAGTTGAGTGCAATATCCCTCATCATCGACAAATTTCCTGTGATTCCTTCCATCAGCTACCTCCCTGGGTGCTGCCGCATGGTCCCTTCCATGACGAACGTGTGTCGAGAAGATGCCTTGGTCCCTCCAGCGCCGACAACAACACTGGACGTGCCATCGATACTCAACCTTGATTCTTGACGAAACGGGCCAAGTTTTTCTAACCCTACAACTTCTGTTTCTTAGTGATGGTCATGTTTTAAGTGTGGGGACGTTAGTGGATGGTCTGTGGCGTGGTCCTAGGTCCCTGTTGCTCGGTTAACCCTATCCATTAAGGTCTTAAGTGTGGGGACGCGTCCCTGCGCGTCTATATTGTATATCCCCTGCATATGCCTCAACCTGTTCCTGCATGTATGCCATGACTTGCTTTTACCCTCATGGGATACCTTCCCACCCACCCGTTTACGTTCCACCCACTCTTGGGACTGTTCCCTTGCAGTTTTCCTTCATTCCCTGATTTTGAGATTTTTCCATGTGAATGCACCCTACGTTCACCATAGTCCAAATCCAACCTTATAGCCCTGTTTCTCCCTTTGAACTGATCATTTTTCCTTTTTACCTACCCTTATTCCGGTCCACGGTTTTTGAGTTATTAATTTTTGAAGCATTTTGCGCAATTTAGCCGGTTTTCCATGTGAATGCACTTTTCTTGCTTCGAAACCGTGATTTGATGACATAGCCCTGCCAACCACTTTTCCCCTGTCATTTTTCCTTTTTATTCCGCATCATTCCGCTACACGGTTTGTCCATTATTAATTTTCCGGTTTTTTAAGACTTTTTTCTGCGTATTTTTGACATTTTTCCATGTGAACCTGCCCTGTTTGCATCGGAATTCCAATTTGATTTGACAGACGTGTCCCCTCTGCCTTCCCCCACCTTTTTCCTTTTTCCTCCACCCTTTTTTGACTTCTGGATTTTTACTTATTAAATTTTAAAAGAGTTTTCGGGAGTATTTTTGGAGTTTTTCACATGTGAACCCCTCTTACTTCCACCGGAACTGCAGTTTAACGTGATCACCTTGTGCCACTCCTTCCTGCGGACATTTTTCCTTCTTACTGCCTGTCTTTTCGGTGAACGGTTGGTCCGATATTACTTTCCGATTCCATTTTCGGGTTTGTTTTTTGGGTTTTTCCCATGTGAACACGTCTTATCTCCGTCGGAATTATGTTTTGATGTGCTAAGATTGTCGGGCACATCTTTCTGCACATTTTTCCTTTTTTTTGCACCTCATTCCGATGCACGGATCTTTTGATATTAATTTTTAATTCGGATTTTTGGTTCGTTTTTTGTGTTTTTTGCACGTGACCGCCCTTACCCCTCCCGGAACCTCCTTCATATATTTTTATTGTTTTCCCTTTGTCGTCCTGCCCACTTTTTGTTTTTACGCTATTTCGTTTTGATGTCCGGATTGGGAGTTATTAATTTTTCTTTATTTTTACGTTTTTCTCGCGCCCGTTTTGTGCGTGAACGCGCTTTTTTTTCGATTTTACGAGTCTCCACGCGCCCCGGTCGTGTCCGCGTAACCCGTACCGTCTTCCCCGCGTCATTTCAATCCCGTCACGGCAAATTTTTTTTACCCCGCCCCGCGCACGAGCGCGGGACGGGGGTACGCGCCCATGGGCCCCCACCCCTTTCCCCTAACTGCCCACCCCTTCCCCCCAACCGCCCGTTTCTCTCTCTTTCTTTCTCTCTCTCTCTCTCTCTTTCTTTCTCTCTCTCTCTCTCTCCTTCTTTTCCCTCCTCCCGCCGTGCTCCTCCCCCCAGCCCGCCAGCCCACCTTCTTTTCCCTCCTCCCGCCGTGCTCCTCCCCCCAGCCCGCCAGCCCGCCTTCTTTTCCCTCCTCCCGCCGTGCTCCTTCCCCCAGCCCGCCAGCCCGCCGTTCCTTCCTCCCTCCCCCCGCCGTCTGTCCTCCTTCCCCCAGCCCGCCAGCCCGCCGTTCTTCCTCCCTCCTCCCGCCGTGCTCCTCCCCCCAGCCCGCCAGCCCGCCTTCTTTTCCCTCCTCCCGCCGTGCTCCTTCCCCCAGCACTCCAGCCCGCCGTTCTTCCTCCCTCCCCCCGCCGTCTGTCCTCCTCCCCCTAGCCGGCCAGCCCGCCGTTCTTCCTCCCTCCCCCCGCCGTCTGTCCTCCTCCCCCCAGCCCGCCTTCTTTTCCCTCCTCCCGCCGTGCTCCTCCCCCCAGCCCGCTAGCCCGCCTTCTTTTCCCTCCTCCCGGCGTGCTCCTCCCCCCAGCCCGTCAGCCCGTCGTTCTTCTCCCCTCCCCCCGCCGTCGTCGTCGCGCCTCCAGCCGCCAGTCACCACGAAGGTCGCCGAAACGCCGCCGTCAGCCGCCGACATTGCCGCTGCCGCCGGGTCGCCGCCGACACCGCCACCTCCACCTCCACACCTTCTCTAACTACCTTTGGTTAGTTGGTCTAAACCTAACTAACCCTAACTAGGACAACTAACCTTAGTTAGTCTAAACCTAACTTAACCCTAGCTAGGTTAGTTTTAATTAACCATAGTTAACCTAGTTAAACTACCCCAAGTTAACCTAGCTAACCTAACTAACTTAACCTAGTTGACTAACCCCTAACCTAACTAACTTAACCTAGTTGACTAACCCCTAACCTAACTAACTTAACCTAGTTGACTAACCCCTACCTAGTTAACTTAACTTAGTTGACTAATCTAGCCTAGTTGACTAACCTAAGCAACCTTGACTAACCTGACTTGACTTAGGTAGACTAACATGACTTACCCCCACTAACCAGACTTAACTGACTTATGCCTCACTAACTTATATGATTAATGTGATTTAGGTGATTTAACTAATCACTACATTAATTTTTCCATTAAAAAAATTCAAAAAAATTTCTAAAAATTCCTTTTGCATTTTGCCAATTTGTGGGAATTTGTCCGCTGGCAATTGCCTACCCTATAATTTCTGAAAATTCAATATTTCCTAATTTCACCTCCAAATTGCCAATAAATGTAGAAAATTCATTTAAAAATTCTAAAAAAAATCTAAAACAATTCTAAAAAATTCTAAAAAATTTCCCTCACCTCCCTTCATCATTTTTCCTTTATTCAAACATAAATAATCACAACTTAATACAAAGAAAATAAAAAATAAAAAATAAAATCAACATAAACAACCAACCACAATCAAATCCACACATCCGCTAAGGTGTTGTCATTGTTGTTTAATCAGTGATCTTTACTTTTCCTTTCCTGGATTCACTTCTTTTGGGAGACTCTTCCGTGCGCATTCCTGCATTACATACACACCCCTTCCAGGTATTTATTTTATGTGCTTTATTTATTTTTATTTTTCCCCTTAATCACAAATTAATTGTTAAAATGAACCCTTTAATTCATCCACAGTTTCCACGCGCATTGTGCTCAACACACATACTTTTTAATGAAAATAAACCAGCCGTTCACTTAGCACGAGCTACGTGCGCTACAGAGGCACTTTAAATTTTAAATTAAAAAGAACCAGCCGTCACATGAGCACGCGCTGGCAAAAAAGCGCTCCACATCACCTTAATTTGTAATCAATGAATTGCACTTAGAGACCCAGTCGAGTATCGAAGTCCGGGAATCGAATAACTGCACCGTTTTAACCTAATAATTGGTAATTTAATTTCTAATAAGGAACCGCCATTTTCTTGTTAAGGTTTATCACCTAATAAAAATTCACCCATTTTTAATAATTGATTAAAATCAACCCTTCATTAAATTAATTCCCCCCTCACTGCACTTAAATCCCCTTTTTAATGAACCGTTTCGAGGGATGGGTATACGCAGTCATTAGAGTTATTTTCCATGGTCCAGTCTTGGTTCTATCACAGATATAGCCTTGATATGTGTCGGATGTGGTCTTATTTTGGTTTCCTATCTTAGTTACGGTTACGGGTACGGTATGCAGTTTTTTCTTTTATTGCCTGATACGGGGTTCAGGGTGTTTGTCTGATGCATCGCATGAAGCTTTCGGTCGCATTTGTCTCAAGGTCATGTCAAATTTTTTTTAGGATGTGGTTTGCTTGGGGTTAGTTGGTCGTGTCACGTTTTATTGGTAATTCTCTTATCCTTGGTTTTTTGTGTGTTGCTTTGCAGGCATTCTCCTTGATTGTCTGTGTTTGTGGTGTGTGTGTAACCATCTGAATGGCGCCTTCTCATGCTCCTCACCCTATCCAGTACGTCCCATTAGTTAGTAGGGATTACTCTTCCCTACTTACTTTTGAGCCCCTCACGAAGGCAGGACTTGCTGCTTTTGTGGCCACTCCTTTTCCATTGCTTCCAGAGGATCCGTCGTTATGTGATGAGTTCCTGGCCTCTTACAGCAAGAAGACAGGAGTAGTCCAAGGCATGTCTATGACTTTGACATCTCGAGGCTTAGGGAAGGCTCTGTCTCTTCCCTTCAAAGGAGAACCTTTTGTGACCACTCGTCAGCTCTTCTCTAATGAAGAGATTCTGAAGCTATTGCAGAAGCAAACAAGGGAAGTCCTTGATGTTAAGAAAGTGATAAACTCTTTAGGAGTTTCTTTTTCTATGATCACTGATCCCGTATGGAAGATGATGTGTCAGTTCCTTCAGGACAGGTTTATGCCTGCCAAAATGCCATCCCACTATTTGTCCAAAGAGCTTTTTACAGCTTCCAGGATGGTGCTGAAAGGAGTTGCTATTGATTGGAGCACATACCTCCTTACTAAAATGGATCAGCATTTTGTTAAAGTCACCAGGGGTAATGTTACCAATGTTACATATGGATCATATTTGTCTGCCTTCTTGACCTATTCAGGTTTACAGAAGACTGTGCCTCCGCCTCCTCCATCAGATCCAGTACCTCCCTCCTCCACCTTCAGAAGAGTCCGCACCCATTGACATAGAGGATGATGATTCTCCGCCTCCCCTGGTCATACAGCGCAAACGCTTGAAGAGGGTAGCGGATAAAGCCCCTGCTGTACTTCCCTCAGTGCCTATCCCTGCTACTTCTGGCAGTGAACTCCCTGGGTATCTCACTTGCAATAACCTGTTCCGAGCACATCGAGAAGGCTCTTTGGCGATCTCAGTTCCCTCCCTGAACAGTCTCGTCTCAAGAGATGCCATTCCTTTCCTCTGCAAGGATATTCAAAGTTCCATTGAGTTGTCAGTGACAGCCTGTGTTCAACAGCTGTACGCATCTTTCTATGAGGAGCTCATGCAGTCCAAAGACCAGTTGCATAAGGCAACATCTGAGTTAGCCTCTGCTAAGGATACCCTAGCAGATTTATTTAAGCAAATGGAACAGCAAACCCAACTGGTTGCCATCCAAAGCGATGAGATTTCTTCATTGAAGACCCAGTTATTCGAGGCTCAATCCCAAGTTACTAGCCTTTCAGACGAGAAGGAGAGGATGTCCAGAGAAGCGACAGAATTCCACGCTATCTTAGATGACAAGCTTTCAGCTTTACAGACTGCTAATGACACAGTGGCCAACCAAGCCTCCCAAATCCAGCAGTTGCAAGATCAGCTTGCAAAGTCCCGCTCTGTTCCTCCAAGCCCTCCTGTTTCATTAATTCCTTCTCTTTCACAGCAGGATTTGGCTGCCCTACAGAGACAGGCTACTTTGTGCCCTCTATTCCAAGATAAAGTGGAAAGATTGCAGTCCAGAATGGACTTGTTATGGTCTACCTTTGAGCAGTTTCAGGACTATGTCTTACTCGACCATTCTTTCTTTGTCACTACCACTTACAGAAGATGGTTTTCTATATGAAGCTTTCCACGATGGATTTACCTTTTCCAGAGGATGGCTGGAGTGGGGCTTGGTCTGCTGAGTTGTTGACAGAGGTAGTCAGAATGGTCTTTGAAGATTCTGTCACGCCAGATACCATGTTGATGTCATACATGTATCTCCGAGGAGATTTGTTAATTCCAGATGAGGTAGATATGGCATGGTATGTGGGGGATGTAGTCTTACAGGCTGTTTTATATGTCAATCGTTTGGAGTTGCGCATAGCTGACATGTTCCAAAGTTATTCCTCCAAAGTAGCTGATTGTCCTGATAATTCGTGGCATCCCATGATTGATTCGGTGGTCCTCAATCAACGACAAAACACAGCTCCTACCTTTGCCCAGAGTACTAACCAACTGAGGATGGATCTCTTAACCTATCTTTCCAAACATAATCCATTTGATGCTCCCTTCTTTGATGCCTATCATAGACGATCTCTTTTAGGACCTTCTGTTCCTACCCTCCTTTGTTACCAACAAATGGCTCACCGCTATGCTATATATCTTTCCCTTTGTCAGTCTAATTCCACAATAATTTTACCCCTTCTTTTCCAACCTTCAAATTTCCCTCAAATTCCTATTTTCACCTACTGTTCCTTTATTGAGGATAGGGTATTTTCCCCTTCTCCACCCTGTCCTTCACCCCTCATTAATGTACCATCCACATTTCCTATTTATCAGTTAACACCGTTCCTTAGTGATTCCTTACAAATTTCTGCCACTCCTTCTTTAACCTTTTCTTCCTTTTATGATTTTTCCTATCCTTCCCTTCATCCACTTTCCCTTATTCCATTACCCTCTCCTAACACTTCCATATCTCATCCACCTCAGTTGGTTAGTGACTGTGACGGTTTTGATAATCAGATTTCCAGAAGAAGGGGATGGAGTTCGGATGATTGCCTTACAGGACCGCAGATTAATTGGCCAGTAATTCCAGGAGAATGGACAGCTTCAAGTCAAGCTTATCAAAATTATGTTCATTTTGCCCAACAATATTCACAGTCTGCAGATCCCTCAGTGAGATTAACTGCTCACTTTGCTTGGTACCTGGCATATATGCATAGGCACTCTCATACTGATTCAAAGCCTATTCCAAAGTTGTGTATGAATGTCAATGTTAGCATTGATTCCCAGCAGCTGGAGATATTGTATTTTCATGCCCTCTGTTTGCCTAGCAGATACTTGGTCCTGTTGGAAAGGATGTGCTGTCTCCAATTTTTCCAAAATCCTCCTAAAAACTTTGTAGATGAATCCTTATCTATGGATCGATTCCGACAACATCAATCTTTTAAGAGGGATCATCTTCATTGATGCCTTTCCAATGTATGATGGAAGCTTTTTAATGAACAACTCTCTTTTTGAAGATGTCATTCAGATGGTTGTGTTGTGTATTAGTGTTTGTGTTGTGAGTTCATTTATGTCAAACGAACGTGGTGGTTTCCTATTGAATTTCGTGTACGAGCTATGTTTTGGAGATTTGTGGTGATGGGGTCGTGGTTGCAGAGTTGAAGCTGATGCTAAAGAAGAAGAAGCAAAGTCTTATATCCTTTACAAATTTGTTGTGATTTTTAGTTTGATAAGAGGTGTTAATGTATAAAGAGTTTTCCTTTCTTTGTATTTTTATATCAGAAACAGGTTATAAGTTGGGGTCATGATGGATGGATTATTTTTTAGAAGATATTGAAGATCAAAGTTGAGCTTTTCCCTGAACTTGTATTCCCTTTTTCCTGGGTCGCGAGGACGCTTCCTTATTAAGTGTGGGGATATGTTGAGTGTTGAAATGACTTGTTTTTTGGATGATTTTTGTTGTTTTTGAGAGCTGAATGGTTGTTTTTGTGAGATGATTGATTGATTTGGAAGTGGTTTGAGAGTGTTTTAGATGATATTGATTGTGTTTTGGAAGTTCATGATGTTTGTTGATGGTTCTGTGATGTTCTGATAGGTTCTGAATGGTTCTGTATACCTTCTGTTTTATTTTGTTTTGGTCTGTTTTGTTCTGATTGTCTTCTGTAAGGAGGGATGAAGTATTGATTGATGAAGAATGAGATATTGAGAAAGTTTATTGAATGGTTTGTGAGAGTTTGGAATAGTTTGAGAATGAGTTATGTGGTTTTGATAACCTTCTGTAGGTCTTCTGTAGAGCTTCTGCTTCTGTTCTGTCTCTGTTCTGTTCTGTACTGTAGCTGTTCTGGTACTGTTCTGTATGCTTCTATAAGTGTTCTGTGGAATGTATGTGTGACTTTGGGAAAGTTTTCTAGCCTTGGAAAGAGGTGAATACAAGTGCAAAAGAGCTGAAAGAAGTGGAAGAAGTAGCTGCTGAAGACTCAAGAGAAGACTAGAGTGAAGTGACAGTAGTGAGCTGTGAAGAGACACTGTAGTGGCTCTGGTGACCCTTCATATCAGACATACCTCTTGGGAGGGGTATCCACGACCTAAGAGTGATTATTGAGAGTAATTTTGAGAGATTGTAGTGAGGATATGATGTATTATTGATAGAGTGAGAGAGAGAGAGTCAGAGATAGCCAATTCTACTCAACCAGAGTGATTGTATAAGAGAGATTGAGAGAGAAGACTATGAAGATATTGAAGATGAATACTATGTGATGTATTTCCATTTCAAGATGGTGTACTTCTTTGCTTTCTTTGTTCTATTGATGGATTTTGTGAAGATGTTGAAGAATGTGGCTGATTTTATCAAATCCGTGGGAGGTCTACATGATGCTGCATGAAGATTTGTTGTGCCTGGTGTTCTTTTCTTCATTGTGATCATATGAAACATGATAAACAAGCTTGTTGATGTTACAAGATAGATTTTCTTGCAAGAGAATTCCCTTTTCCTTGGTGTTCCTCTCGGGGCCCCACGCCAAGTCAAGACTTTCAAACCCAAAGGTCCTACCCACATTCACGGAATGTTAGGGTTAGTTAGTCGCCCATACAATAACAATCTAGGGTTTTACCCTAAGGATCGAATGACCTAACACTAGACTTTCGATTGAGTTTAGAAACCCTAGGGCCAAACGTTATCGGCCTAGTAAGATTAGGGTTGGGTTGAGTTAAGAGGACATCCCAAACCCTACATCTTGATCAAGCATATTTCTTGACCAAGAAGCGCCATTTGATGGGAGAAATGATCCCACAAGTTAGGTGTGACACTTGTTCATGCAACAAGTTGCAACGTCGCATGGCATTGTGTTTAAATCACAAGATAGATTTTCCACTCCATTGGAACAAGGTTGGCAGGTTCTAGTGCAAATGTAATTTGCAAGAGGATGAGTAGACATCCTGCTACATTACCTTTCCTTGGGACGATTTGCCAAGTTAAGGGAAGTTATGTATTGCCTAGTAAGAAACAAGCTAGGGCGACGAGGTTGCCTAAGATTTACTGTCTTAGTTTAAGGAACCTAAGGTGTTTGCTAATTTGGGTTGACGGGGTATAAACCCTAACCCAAGGATAAAAGGATAAACAAACAAACCCTTGGGGATCTTGCCAAGTCACAATTGATCTTGAATAAAATGCTGGATGCATTTGGAGAGAAGGATTCACTCCTTAGTAGTTGGCCAAATAAACGACCAGTGGTTTGATTGTGTTTGTACAGTTTAGGAGCACTGTTTGTATTGCTCTTCTCAAAGAACTAAAGATGTAAAAATTAAGTAATTCTTCAGGTTGAAGGCCTGGAGGGAGAGGCAACATCAATTACCCTCGACTATATACGTGACCCTATCGAAGGGGGTTGTTAGTCGCGCTAGGTACGTGGACCAAACCCGCCGCGAGAGGTCTCTCTATGGATGCTACTTGGAGCAGGAGGATGCTTGGGTGCCATGGGGGGCTCTGGCCATAAATCCCTTGCCTTCTGGGTCCTGCACAAGAGGCTGACGTGACTCGGGATTGGATCTCGATGCCCGCATACTAGTCTACGGGCAAAAACTTGGATAATTAATCCCTGAGGATTGCTGGATTGCCTTTGGGCAGATTATGGATTGCCTTCGGGCAGATTATGTATTGCCTTCAGGCGGACTAATTATGGAATAGCCTACGGGCTGGATTATATGATGTATTCCAAAGATAAATAAGATCAATTGTTGAAAAGGAACTTGTTTGACATTGTTTTTCTATGTCAGTGCTTAAATTACGTGAAGGAACCGATGAATAATTGGCTAATTAAGGAAGCTGTTTTTGCATGTCAAACTAAATGTGATAGCTAATTAGATAACTAAAGCAACCCCGAGGAAAGTGCGGTGGATGTGGCCATGGGTCCGTCCTACGGATGGGTGGTCCCGATTGGCCGGAAACTTTTCTCAAAGAAATTGACAACAAGGAAATGATGACCTAGAATCTAGGAAGTTAGAGTCCCGATTTATGTTGTTTTTAGGGAATGGAATGGGACTATGCCTTACCGTTAGAGAGGTCGAGCTTTGCATCCCTCTTGTTTCCCATTCTCCTTGAACCAAGTGTAGCATGAATCCGCTTTGACCTTGACGTTTTTGCTTAAAGTAGTTTGCCTGGGGTTCGACGCTAGCTACCGTTCTAGGAATTTGACTGCTAGGAAAATCCTGATTCATGTCGGTCCTAAGTGGGAACGGCCAGAATGCTTCCATTTCGTGGTAGACTCAGGAAGACCTAGATCGTAAACCCCATGTCATTCCATGGGAGTACCAGGCGGCGCTTTCAGGACAATCTTCCCGATGGGCTGCTAAGACATGCCCTACGAGTGAACAGGTGGACACGTTACATCGTCACTCTCTTTCTCTCTCTTCGTGCAATCTTTCTCTCTCTTTTACACCCTCTCTCTCTCTCCTTTCCTTCTCTCTCTCCTACCTCCCTCATTACAAGTGGTATCAAAGCTCTAGTTCTGATCCATTTAGTTACTTTTCATGCTCAGTTACCATCCTTTTCAGTTTAAAAATCCAAGAAGCTTCAGGTACATAGTGACATGCACAAAAATGGAGGAGCACTGAAGAGCCACAAGTCAAGGACCAAGAGGACAGTAGTCAGGAGCATTAATGGAGTCCTTGGACCAAGGTTGGAGGCTGGAACACCACATTTAGTAGGTCGTGGGTCATTTTGGGCCAAATTTGAAGGTAAAATTTTAGAAACTATGGTCACAAGTAGGGAAGAGTTAGTCTTGTTTACTTTTCATATGCAATCTTCTCTCTCCTCATTATCAAGCTCCTGCCAAGCTCCCATGGAGGAGAAACACCATGGAACTTCTCAACCTCAGCCCCAGTTATCTTCATCACTCTTCATGAGCCTCACAAGGATCAAAGTCATCAGTTCAAGCTGTCCATGGACTGGTTGGACCCTCCCTTTCTCTCCACGAAGCAACCCATGATTTTTGGCATAAATTTCTTCGGGCTACATCTTAGGCAAAACTAGCAGTAGACCAGGCCTTTTCTTCATCCTAGCCTTCTTCCCCATCATCTGACAGTTCATTCCAACAAGATTGAAGCCTCCTTTTCATCCTCTTCAACATCCTTCAGCCTCTGAAACCCTAACAGGTGTAGGCCATGGACAGCCATGGATTCTCCTTCAACATTCACTGATTCTTGAGGCCTTTTGCCTTCCTTGGTCCCAGGGACTTGTATCTACAGGAATCCTTGAAGAAGCAAGCATCAAGAGGCCCGTACTTGAAGATGCAGGCAAGATTGCAAGCTGGACATTTGGGGCAACCATAGCCATAGATAACGGCCTTCAATTTCTTCAAGTTCCCTTCAAGATTGGGTCCCAGGTGTTCAAGATTGGACTCTTTACCATCAATGGAGCTTGCTTACTCAATGGGAAGAGCTATGGTGCATGGGAAGGCATTATGGGGTGAGATTTTGGGACATTCTTCTTCTATGATCTTCAAGGCATGCTAAGAACTACTGGAGTTCAACCTTTCATTTCCCCATTGAAGAATCAAGCTTGAAGACTCAATTCTTGGCTGAAGTTGTCATCATGGAGCTAATGGGAGTATTGGAGACCAACCATGAGGACATTGGCCACTAATTCTTAGCCGTCTTCACCAATCTAAGAGGTAATTGACTCTTGAGATCTCTTCTAATTTCATCCTCTTGGTGAGCCTAAAAAGCCTATTGTTGGAAGAGATTCAAGTAGTCAATCATGCATTTTCTTCCAGATTTCAATCCTTACATGTTGCTACAGTTCTCTTTTAGGCTTCCTTGCATTCAGGATTATCCATTCCATGCTGAAAATTCTCACTATTATTTACTCATTGCCTCACCCTAACCTCTTGACTTGTGATGATTGCTTGAGCAAATATTAATCCTTGAAATCCATTGTAAATGAGGTGAGTTAGCAGTGAGTCATTGTTCGGTAAGCCCTCTCCTTATTCCCAATTCAATTCCATGCACCTCATGAAAACAATTACTTCTAAGCGACCCTGCATAGCATGCTGATTGCTTAAATAATAAACGTCTTCCATGTATAATCCGGGTGAGGAAAAAGCCCGATGCCAGGTGAGGTGGCAAGACAAAAGAGGGGTGACCCCCCCTCACCATCAAAGACCCTGAAGGGGTGCACAACCCAGCCTGGGGGGAACTTTGCCCACCTTCCAATGATTTGGAGCCCAAAGTTGCTTGTAGGTGCAGGTACCCACTCAAAGAACTGAGATATTGGCTTGGAAATAATGTATGGATGTATTACTGGCTGCAAATGTATGGAAATTTTATTGAGGATGTATTTGCAGACATGGGAATACATATGCAGTCAATGGCAGTGAATGCAATGCTTGGGATGTACGAGAGATGCCTATGCATGGGGAAATTATGCTAAGAGATGCTTATGACATGCTCAATTCTGGAATAAGGCCACAAATAGTGAAATTGAATGATTGGGCAATGCATTATGCCATGTGGGATGACCCTTCAGTCATGCATTGACAAGATAATCCATTGTAACCCCTTTCTTAACCCTCACAGGGTGATGTAAGCAATTTGCTTGCATTTACAAAGGTAAATCTACTCCCACGAATTGAGATACAGGTCTTGCAGAGTGCCCACGGGTCCTACTAAGGGCTTTGATCATTTTTGGAACTCTATTTGGACTCCACAAGATACTTACAGGTCAAAATAGGTCTCTTATAGGTGTAGACAGTCTGCAGAGTATAGCAATAATTTTCCTATTACAAATTTTTTTGTATAAAATTTGGGAGTACATGTTTATGCTCAATTTGAAGAGGAAATCCTTGGATTTGGTTTGAAAAAAAAATTAGGTCAATCGGAGCTTCCTAGCTCAAGTTACGGGCAAAATAGTGACAGATGGTCTAAAAGGACTGCACCTAACCATGGTAGGGAATAAGGGAAAAACTAAGGCAAATGATGACCTTCAGCAACAAATAAGGGATACATGCATCATGAGGGCTGAAAATAACCCTGAGGTGGAAGATGAAGATTATTCCCATGACATGGACAACCTCAGCACACTCACTAACACCCTCAGTTCACATGAGACAAGGCATGCTGAGAGGCATAGAGAATTGATGGAAGGCATTGGTCAAATGAAGACCACTATGGACACCCTTGTTGCACAACTCACTAATTGGATGGAATTCCAAATGAAGGGAAAAGAGCAAGAAGAGGAGTCACATGTACATGCTGAAAGAACCACCCCCCATCAGTTTAATGCAAATTATCATGGGTATTATGCACGCGATGCTTATGCTTATGGCCAACATGTATATGCTGATAGTACACACTATGATCTGCATGCATCTTATGAATATGAACAGGAACAACATACAAATGAACATGATCAGTATGCAAGTACATATGGATAGCATATTAATGCTTATAGATATGATGTACCATGTCATAATGCAGAGTATCATTCGAGTGAACCTTGGCAATAGAATGGCTATTATGGGCAACATGCTTATGCTTATGAACATGCACCTTTTCAACAACATAGTCATGATTACACATGTGAACCTTTCTTAATTGAGCAACCAAATTCTTTTGGACGTGACAATAATGGTCATGCTTATCAGTACTCTTCTAGCTTTGATCAGCAACAAGTTCATAACTACCATGGTATCCTATATCCCAATCATTTCATACCTCATGATTACCCAAATGTAATTATGTGTTCTTTTCCAAGTATTGATGATGAAGAAGAGAGCAATGAGCAAGCTGAACAACAAGACTGAGATAATGAGCAACACGATCAACAAGAAGATGAGCAAGAAGACCAAGAAGATGTACAAGAAGAGAACAATGAAGAGCAAGATGTACAAGCTGATGGCATCTTTGTTGATGAATTGGACGTAGATGGTTATGCTGAAGGTTTTAGACTCTTAGAGAAACCTCATGATGATATTCTTGAGCATCAATTTACACCTAATCAAGGTTTACAACAACCATTGAACACATTTGATAATGAGTACCTTGATCCTAGTTATGATGACTGGCACATATCTAATTATGATATAATACATAATTTGGGAAGACATGAATATGAAGATGGCATTGTGCTTCCCTATGATCCGGGAGATTATGGATGTGATCATGGACTTGATTATGGGATACTTCATTGTATCCATTTGATCCAGGGGGACTGGAGTATGTGGTTAATGGGCATTATCTTCTCTTGGACAATCATTATGACTGAACACCTTTTGATCCAGGAGGTTAATGGATTTCTTGGGATCTCATTTAGACCAGCATCCATATTTTTGGTAGACCCTTTTGGCTGAAGGTTGGTTATCTATGGCCATATTTTAGCGTAGGGAAGATTGCAGACAGCTCACTGTCTTACGCCACATTTTTCTTTGAACCTTAAACAACCAAACCCAACCTGCATGGGCTGAAAGCACTTACCAAGAGCTCCATTTTGATGTATAGCATGCCTCGATCGGAGTCTCCTATAGAAAGTTATGATAGATTACTACAACAGGGCCTTGTAGTAAATAGCTTGATGTCCACTATCCTGCAGCTCACATTTACTCATGATACTTGGGTCAAATTTCATTTTTATAATTTCCCAATAAGGCCCATATATCATACATACCTCAATGACCCATCATACACAATAATACCTCTTCATTCATTTGTATACCCCTATAATAATGCAGTAGAGTAGTCCTCTAATCTGCTCCTGCCCGGTTATCATAAGTGCCCAAATTGTTTTTTAGGGCAAAAACCTTCAGATGGGGATGGAATGTAAGAGAGAGGGATTTAATAATGGGAAAATACTAGCTACACTAGCTGGTATATAAGGTGTTAGGGACTTGATTTTTGACCATCAGATTTTAATACAAGTCGCCTTTCATCTTCATCTCCTTCTCCAAGCTCTCATGGCTTCTTCCTCTCTCTTTCTATCTTTCCCTCTCTTTTTCTAGTCTTTCTCTCTCCTCGTCACTCTCTTTCTCTCTCTTTTGCACCCTCTCTCTCTCGTTTCCTTCTCTCTCTCTTGCCTCCTTCATTACATTATCCCCTGCTACTACCAATGAGGTCTTGTCCCTACCTCTTGCAGATTCCTCTATGCCTAGTGGTTATCATTTATTATCCATTGGAGAGATCCTTGCCTTATTATGGAAGGAAACCTATACTCCTTTGGTAGCACACAAGGTTATTACTAGTTCAAGAGTATCAATGGCACATATTTCCTCTCCTTTTTTATGGAAGCAACTATGCTGATTCCTCCACAACTACTTCATATTAGGCAAGCCTGCTTCAAAGTGTTTGTCTCGAGAACTCTTCACAGTCTCTATTAGGATTCTGGAAGGGGTTAAGCTTATTTGGACAACCTTTTTGTTGGCTAAAATGGATCAAAATTTTCAGTGAGTCACAAAAAGCCAACTCAGTTTGTGTCCTATGGGATTTTTCTACAGAAAATCATTTAGTTGGCACCTCTCCTAGGTGGCATTCCTATGCCTGATCTGCTCCAATTCCACAGTAGCCTTCTCTACCTATTTGTTATCCTCCTATGAAAGTGAATTCAGATCTAGTGGATGTACCCCTTACCTGAATCATTCAATAGAAGCACATCACATAGGGTCCTTCTAATCCTTTACATGTTCCAACTCCTGTGGTACAAATTTCGATCCTAGAGGTATCCAGTAGCTCTCTTCCCTCATTCTTGTCTTGTACCAATCACTTTGCAGCGCAACGAGAAGGACAACTAGATCCACAGATTTCTCCTTCCTTGCAAACAATACTTTCTAGATATATGATTTCACAACTATTTTTTGATTTTGAGACTGCTTTGGAGACTTCCATGACTTCATGTCTTCAGACAATCTATATTGGAGTGTATACTTCATTGCAAGACAAGGTGGATTCTTTGACTAGTCAGCTTAGCAAAGCTCTGGAAGATTTATATTTCTGAAAATATTGCTTTGAGTGATATCCATACACAAATAACTACATCTATGGCCTAGATGGATGCATAGAAGGCCATGCTTAAGGAGTTAGAAGCTAAGGTTACTACTTTAGAGGAAGTGAATGTGTCCTTAACCAAAGAGAAGGATGCCACTCTTGAGGATATGATAGAATCGACTCATAAGCTTGGTATTTGTGAGGGCCAATTGCAGCATTCTCAAGAAACTATAGAGTCGCAAAAGAAGTTTATTAATGAACTTAATCAAAAAGTTTCTACTCTTTCTGTTCCTCCTCTAGCCCCCATGATGTCTTCTTTGTTGTCTAAGGAAGGGCTAGATCATTTGCAATAGAAGGCTAAATTGTGTGATGGATTTTTTGCCAAGGTAGAGCACCTTTAGCAATGTATGAATTGTGTCCAAGAAGATTTTGTTCATTATGTTGAATTGGTGTCAACTCAATCATCCTTCTGGATTCAGTATCAAACAGTAGCACTTTAAGGTCTGGACATATCCTATTAAGCAAAAATCGGAAGTCTTGGCTACTTTTTCAACATTGGCTTGCTTTAGTTGAGAACTAATTGATATCTACACATCCCTAATGAGGAGGACATGAACCTTTATGTGGGGGATGTGATTTTGCATGCAGTCATGTATGCCCATTTAGCTGAAATGACTTTGGTTGAAGGCTTGAAGAATTATCATCATCAAACATTATGGTGTAAAGGCTATGCTTAGCATCCTCCTTTGGAGAATGATGTTCTAGATTCTTTCCATCAACGGAGTGTCTTTCATAAATTAGATATTCAGTCATTCAAATCCCAACTATTGAACCATATTGCTAACAATCCTTTATTTAGTGACGATTTCTATTAACCTTTTGATCAATGTTCCACCTATCCTTATGATCCTCATGATATACTATCTTATTCCTTAATTTATTATCAAATACCATTGTATAGTGTTATCCTCCAATCTAATCCAGATAGTATCCCTCTTTTATCTTTTACCCTTGCAGTTTCCCCTCACATTCCAATTTTTACTACATGTCCATCTATTGTTGATCCTATCTCTTCACTTATTCCTATTGAACCTACTTCTATTATTTCACATATTCCTTCTATTTTTCCAGTAGAATCCCTTCAAAAATTTCTACTTTTTTTCCCTTCTTTTACACCCTCATCTATGATTTATCTTACCCACCTCTTCACTATTCCCCTATTATCTCTTTACCATCTCCATATAATTATATTAATCTTCCTCCACAATCAATGATAGATACTCCTGGGTATAATTTTGATATCCTCTGTCGACGGCAATGGACATTGAATGATTCTTTGGTAGGACAATGAGTGTCTAATTGGCCTATCATTCTTGGTTCCTAGGACACTTTTGCATAATATTCTACTTTTTATCTTCAATTTGCTAGAGCACATGCTTCTTCTGAGGATATTTTGATATGCATGGTGTCTCATTTTTGTTGGTATCTTGCTTTTATGCATCAACAGTCTCACCTGAATACTAGGAAGAGTATTCCAAACTTAATGATTAATCCAAATGAGGATGTGACTATTGCTCAAATGGATATTCTATATTATTTTGCACAAGCTTTTTCTACTAGGTTCATTCTCATGTTGGAAAGGATGTGTTGCTTATAATTTCTTTAGGATGTGTCTCTACATTTTGTGGATGAGAACAAGAGTTTGGAATGTCTCAAGCTGAGTATAAAGTTCAATTAAAAATATATTCATCCTACATAGCCTATGGACACTCTCTTCGATGTATTGATCATTTTTAATGAAAATCTTTCTCCTTGCTCTTCAGTTTTTGGGAGTATGTGCCATTTAGACTACATTGTCTTGTGTACATGTGAGTTTTATATATGTTCTATGGTGTATATGTGGTGTTTTATCCTTCTTGCATGTGGAGTTGAAGATGTAGATGAAGCTGATTGAGAAGTTGATTGATGGTGGTTCGTGCTTTTATTTGATGGATGGATGCTTATGGCGGAAGAAAACCAACATCTTATATACTTTAAAAGTTTGTTATGCTTTTCTCTTTCTAAGTTGTGATAATGGATAAATGTGTTTTCCTTTCATTGCCATTCTTTATTAGATATAGGTTATGAGTTGGGTGGACAGGCTTGAATGGTGTTTCCTAAATATGTTAAAGAAAATCAAGATGAGCTATATTTTGAACTTCTATTCTCTTTTTCTTAGGTCACGAGGATGCTTCATGATTAACTATGGGGATATATTGAGGGTTGAAATTACTTGAGTTTTTGGATGATTTTTGATTTATTTAATGGATTGAATGATTGAGTTTTTATGGATTTTGTATAATTATTAGTTGATTTGGAAGTGTTTTAGAGTTTTTTGGATGAGTTTGATTGGTTTGAGAAGCTCATGATGTTTTTCGAGTGAAGAATTGATGTTCTGACATGTTATGTTGATGTCTTATTAGTGTATGATTGGTTCTGATTGAGTTTGTTGAGCATCTATTTTTCTCTATTTTTCTTGTATATATGAGGGGTTGGAATAATGATTGATGGATTTTGAGAGTGTTTGGAAACTTATTTATTTATTATTGATGGTTTTGAATTATTTAAGTTGAGCTAAAGACTTTTTGATGTCTTTCTATTAACCCTGTGTTGACCACTGTAGAGCCTCTATCTTTGTTTTGTTTCTACTCTATATACCTCTGTTAAGTGTTATATTGGATGAATGAGTAGCTTGGGAAAAATTTCCAACCTTGGGAAGAGATGAATACAAGTTCAAAATAGCTCAAAGAAGTGAAAGAAGTACCTACTAAAGACTCAAGTAAAGATTGAAGTGATAGTGACACTATTGAGCTGCAAAAGGACACTATAGTGGCTCTGGTGACCTTTCATAGTAGACCTACGTCTTGGGAGGGGTATCCATGACCAAAGATGATTTATGGATGATTATTCTTTATTATTTCATTGTACATTTAAGAGAGAGCATGTATAGAGAGAGAGAGAGAGAGAGAGAGAGAGAGAGAGAGAGAGAGAGAGAGAGAGAGAGAGAGAGAGAGAGAGAGAGAGAGAGAGAGTGTGTGTGTGTGTGTGTGTGTGATAGCTAAATATATGCAAAACAATGTATCTATGAGTGAGAGATTGTGAAGAGAGAAAGCTATGGAACATTTGAAGAAGAATACTATGTGATTATTTCCATTCAAAGTGGTGTATTCTCTTTTGTTTTTGTGATTCTATGAAGAATATGAACAACATAATTGATTTTGTTCAAGTTAAATCCATGGGAGAATTGTTTCCATGAAGCTGCGTGAAGATTTCTTGTTCCTGGTATTCTTTTCCTTGTTGTGGTCACATAAAATATGAAAAATATGTTTGTTGATGATATAAGATAGATTTTCTTATAGTAGATTCCTCATTATGAGACGCCAAGTGTAGCAAAGTATCCTCACAAGAAGCATGTGCTCTAGCAAAAGATAAGAAGTAAAACATTGTGCAAAAGTGTCCCAAGAACTAGGAATGATAGGCCAATTAAACACTGATCGTCCTATCAAAGAACCATTCAATGTCCATTGTCATCGATTGAGGATACATTGTTATAACTAGGAGTATCCATCATTAATTGTAGAGGAAGGTATCCATCATTCATGTATGGATACATTGTTTTGCATAGATGTAGCTATCTCACGCACACACTCTTTCTTATACATGCTCTCTCTCAAATGATGAATAATAATCATCCATAACCTCTCTTTGGTCGTGGATATCCCTCCCAAGAGGTATGTCTACTATGAAAGGTCACCAAAGCCACTATAGTATTCTTTTGCAGCTCAACAATGTCACTATCACTTTAGTTTTTACTTGAGTCTTTAGCACCTACTTCTTTCACTTCTTTGAGCTATTTTGAACTTGTATTAATCTCTTCTCAAGGTTGGAAAACTTTTCCAAGCTACAAATTCATCAAATATAACACTTATAGAGGCATGCAAAACATAAACAAAATAGAGATAGAGACTGTACAAAGTGGTCAACATAGGGTTAACAGAAAGACATCAAAAAGCCTTTAGCTCAACTTAAAACATTCAAAACCATCAAGAATCAATCAATAAGCTTCCAAACACTCTCAAAATCCATCAATCATTATTCCAACCCCTCATACAAAAGAAAAGCAAAGCAAAACAAAAGCTCAATAGACTCAATCGAAACCAATCAGACACTAATAGGACATCAATAGAACATGTCAAAACATCATATCTCCACTGAAAAATATCATGAGCTTCTCTAACCTAATCAAACTCATCCAAAACAATCTCAAACTTCCAAATCAACTAATAATCATTAAAAAATCCATAAAAAATCAATCATTTAATCCATTAAAAAAAACAAAATCAGCCCAAAAATCAAGTCTTCTCAACCCTAAATAACCCTATATATGTCACTGGTATTATATCCCCATTGTTTATTGTTCTCTTCCCTTTCTC
Source organism: Lygodium microphyllum (assembly GCF_053477565.2). Lineage (NCBI taxonomy): Eukaryota > Viridiplantae > Streptophyta > Polypodiopsida > Schizaeales > Lygodiaceae > Lygodium > Lygodium microphyllum. Next base: position 164,384,655 of record NC_141138.1, on the reverse strand, counting down.
TCTACCCTCTCCTCTTTCCTCTCTCTCTTCTCTCTCTACCCATACATTAATGATGGATCCTTAATTGTAGAGTAACGATAATTCTTCAAGCCATCAACCAACGTCATTTTAGCTGAATCGACATACATGACTACTTGCAAAATCACATCTCCTACATATGGTTCATGTCCTCATCAAGGATATGTAGATCTCCGCAAAGATGCGTAAAAGATAATAGTTGAGCTTCATGAGAGATCAACTCATCAAAAAATCTGTCAAATACTTCTTTGAGTAAATCTACTAATCACATATTCTGCCACCCATCATCTAGAGGTTCTAAGTCCACATTACTCAAGGAGATGTACAATGCAAAGCGTTGCTATTGATACTGAATCCAAAAGGATGATGGAGGTGACACCAATTCAGCATATCGAAAAAAATCTTCTTGGACACAATTCATACGTTTTTTAAGGTGCTCTACCTTGGCAAAAAATCCATCACACAGTTTAGCCTTCTATTGCAAATGATCTAGCCCTTCCTTAGACAACAAAGAAGACATCATGGGGGCTAGAGGAGGAACAAAAAGAGTAGAAACTGTTTGATTAAGTTCATTAGTAAACTTCTTTTGGGACTCTATAGTTTCTTGAGAATGTTGCAACTGGCCCTCACAAATACCAAGCTTACGAGTTGATTCTATCATTTTTTCAAGAGTGACATCCTTCTCTTTGGTTAAGGGCACATTCACCTTCTCTAAAGTAGCAACCTTAGTCTCTAACTCCTTAAGCATGGCCTTCTGTGCATCCATCAAAGTCGTAGCTGAAGTCATTTGTGTATGGATATCACTCAAAGCAGTCTTTTCAGAAGCTAAATCCACCACAGGTTTACTAAGTTGACTAGTGAAAGAATCCACCTTGTCTTGCAATGAAGTATAAACTCTCGTATATATTGTCTAAAGACATGAAGTAATGGAAGTCTCCAAAGCAGAATGATTGCCAAAAACTAGCTCCATGACATAACATAGATCCAAAAAGTATTGTTTCCAAGGAAGGAAGAATTTGTGGATCCAGTTGTCCTTCCTGTTGCACTGCAAAGAGATTGGCACAAGACAAGAATGAGGAAAGGGAGCTACCAAACACCTTAGGGATCAGAATCTATACCATGGGAGTTGGAATAGGTAGATGATTAGAAGGACCCTATGTGTAGTGCTTCTTTCGAATGATTCTGGTAGGGGGGTACACACACAAAACCAAGAAAAGGATGAAGGATTTTGGCAAAGCCCACACATACCACAACTAAGATAAATAATAGGGTAAACAAAAATAGCAACAATAATACATTGAGTGGGCTAAACCAAACCTCCCCAAGCATTCCACATCCTATGAAAAATTTAACATGACCTATACACATATGCAACCAAAACTTCATGCGATGCATACACACATGCACCCAAAAACCTCATAATCAAACACCCAAAAGAAAATAAAATTCCATGCATGACGTATCGCAGACACAACATAGAAATCAAGACTAAACCATAGACTTTGACTATCACAATAAATACAGACAAACAAGATTATTGTCTCTGACCAAGAAAAATCCTAATCCCCGTATTCGTATGGCGTATATCTTATGGTGTGGTGAAGTGGGTGAGTGAAAAATACATGACCCATTTTTATTAGATGATCAATTAATCACAATTCATTATTAAATTATTTCGTTAATGCATGGTGAGTCGTATTTGTATCCCAATCCTTATTTAGACCGAATTGATTGGATTGAACTAAGGTTCTCTACAAATGCAATTCATTTTTTAAAAAGTCATATTATCTATGGCACAAAGCGCATGCATGCGTGACTTTGGGGGGTTCATTATTAATTACAAATTAAAGGTGTGTATAGCACATGTGCACGTGCATTGTGAATGGATTTCAATTTATCAAATCAAGTGGGTTATGGTACTATGTGCTTGTGCAATGGTGGGATTCCTTTTATAAATTAATAGTCGATTCTTTTTAATTAAAATTTTAGGATGTGCATTCTGTTTATGTTGTGGTTACAATGGTCAGTTGATTTCTAATTACAGTTACATGTGTGTTATGATGCATGTGAAGGCAAGAAAGAGAAAAACCTGGTGGTGTATGGAAGCTCGCAAGGTCTAACGTGCAAAATCCTATGTTTAAACAATCCAAAAAATAGAAAAATCCATGACATTGTGCTCAACACAACAGGATGACTAAGTGGTTTCTTATCAGGTATAAAAAAACAAGTACTAACATAAAAATAACAGGGGCAAAGAAGGGTTTTGCACTTAGGTAATTATGTATTAAGATTTTTTTGGTTTTGTTTTGATGTTTTTTTTGTTGTTTTTTTAATGTTTTTAAAAATATTTGGGTATATGTGTTTTAAATTGGTTTTGGTTTTGTTTTGTTTTCTATTTTTTATTGATTTTGGTGTTGGTTTTTTTATGATGAATAAATAAGTGTGAGTACCACATGATAATAAAAATAATAAAAATATGAAAAGACTTTTGTTGGAATTTTTTTGTTTTTAGACATTTAAACAAATTTTTGGTAAATTTTCACAATTTCTCATCGGTGAAGTTGTTTTTTTTCAAATAAAGTATTTCCAATAAGTTTTCTAATTTTTATGCAGTTTTAACTAGTCATAATCATGATGGAAATTTATTTGCAAATTTCGAAAATTTTCTTAATTTTTAATTTGTTTCAAAATTTTATTACATTTTCAAGACATGAAGTTTTGTGAATTTTTGTTTTTTTAATATTGTAAATTTTTAAAATTTTTATTATTATTTTAAATGAATATGAAAGACCTCAATTTTTTAGAAAATTACAAATTTTGTTTCTATGATTTTTCTATAATTGTTTTCATTTTATTTGAATCTTTACAGTTTTTAGACAATTCTTAAATATTTTTATCATTATTAATTTCAAAAATGAAAAATGAGGGAAATATGTTACGTAGTTATGGATGGTGTGGGCTACGTTGAAACAATTGCAAGCTCTTCACCGCGCTGAAAAGACCTCACATGCGTCCTTGCGCGTGAATGACGACAATCACAAACACGCTTAGAAGGTCCAAACCCTCGCACAAGGGAACAAGACCTTAGGAAATATCAACATGGGGGGGGGGGGGAGGGTGAGTGGGTTAGGTTTGGGGGGGTAGGGTTGCGAAGTAGGTTCAGAGGTGGGTTCACAAGGTAGGGTTGGTGGGCAGCGGCAGGGCTAGAGGGGAAGAAAGACGAGGGAGGTGGCGATACAGCCATAGGGGTGGCATAGTCAACGAGGTCGCATGAGGAGGAGGGGGGTGCAGGCAGCGGCCGCTGGAGGAGGACGTGGAGGGTGCAGACACGGCCACGCATAGATGGCCCAAGGTGGAGGTGCTAGCACTGATACGATTGTGGACGGCATTGGAGCCACTCTTCTAGGAGGCGGGGCCCAAGGTGCAACTATTGAGGTAGCAAGCACAGCGGCCACCAGGAGAAGCGGAGGCGGCCACCAAGAGCAGCCAAGGGGGCCACCAGAGGAAGGGGTGTAAAGAGAGAACGAAGGGAGGAGAGGGAGAGGGAGGAGAAGTGGAGGAGGATAGGAGGAGAAGGGAGGAAGCGGAGAGGGAAGGAGGGAAGTGGGAGGAGATGGAGGAGGGAAGGAGAACGCAGGGGGAGGGGGGAAAGAGAGGGAGAGAGGGAGAGAGGGAAAAGAGGGGGGTGTCCTCGGGGACGATTGGGGAGGGAGGGAAGGGTTTTTTAATTCCTTTATCCAATCAGGAGGTTGCAAGATGGGTGCTTCAATCAAACATTGTTTCATGGTGTTGAATGCCTCATCACAATCACTGTTCCACATAAACTTTGCATATTTCCATAGGAGCTTATGCAAGGGGATTGCCTTTGTTGCAAAGTGTGCAATGAACCTTCTGTAGTAAACCACATGTTTAATGAGTCCTCTCAATTATTTGAGGTTAGTTGGTGCTATTAAGGTTGTAATATTCTCAATATTAGCATGATCTCTTGCTATTCCCTACGCAGAGACAATGTGGCCTAGAAAAACTCTTGATAAGACTTTGAAGATGCACTTTTTGGGGTTGAGAGAGATCCCATACTCTTGATATCTATCAAAGCACTACTCCAGGTGTCCCCAATGCTCACGGATTGTTGGGCTATAGACATACAAGTCATCGAGGTACACCTCAATAAAATCATACATATGGTTTTGGAATGCAGCCATCATTACTCGTTAGAATGTGCTAGGAGCATTGCAGACCCGAAATGGCAGCACTCTATAAGTATAAGTTCCCCATTCTATGGTAAAAGTTGTTTTTTATTGATCTTCAGTGATCCAGACTTGATTGTATCCACTGAATCCATCTAAGAGGGAATAGAGCTCATGGGGATACCACTACATCTAATAGTTGGTCTGTGAAAGGGATCAAGAAATGATCCTTCTTAGTCTTGGAATTTAGCTTTTGAAAGTCCACACATTTTCACAACTTTCCATTCTTCTTGCGGTACTACCATGATGGGAAAAATCCATTCACTATTGGCCACTGGATAGAAAATTTCAACTCCAAGGAGTTTCAGTAATTTGACTTTCACGAGGGCAAAGTAATTTTGATTCATGCACCTGTGTCTCTAACTCATAGGCTTGGCATCAGGCTCTAGGTTGATGTGATGTTGACACACCCTAGGATCAATCCCCTTTAGATCTTTGTAGGACCATGCAAACATGTCCAAGTTCTCTTTTAGAATGTAATGCAGGACTAACAGCTCTTCTTTTGGAAGACTAATACCCACCTTCAAATGAGGTTGAGTACCATTAACATCCATAAACGTTAATTACTTTTCACCTTTCACTTTGTGGATGAAGATCCCACAAACTACTTCTAGCTAGAGATCCGACTCCTTCAAGGGAGTGGTTTCCCCTTCTGATGCTTCATTGGAAGCAACTTCCTCTACCAATGAGGATTTTTCTTGCTCCTTGGAAAGTTGAAAGGGTATTAGAGCTATTTCAAATATTATAGGAGGGTTATTTATCTATTGACTTGAGGATTTTTCTTCTAAGGATGCATCGAAGAACATTACATAATAGGAACCTTTAGAGTTTTGTTTGGGTTTTGGGACTCATAGTTGTTGTCAAGGTGCATCGTCATCATCCGCTCTCTTGAGAAGGGTGGATTAGGGTGACAAGAGCCACTATTAAAGAAAGGCTTATTCTGCTGAATGCATTTCTTATAAAGGCTTTGCCTATGGTGCGATGCATTAGCCGACCAATGGATACCAGAGTCATTTTTTCTAAGAGCGTAGAATCTTCTACTTCTATAGCATCTAGAACTTCTTCCTCATTTGTGCCTTTCTACGGTAGGATATATTCTTTCAGCCCACTTTCATAGTTGTCTTCCACAATGTCCTCTTCATCCTCTTCAAACCCTATTTCTACCTCCTCTATGGAGGCTTTGTAGTAAGAGAAGAATAGATTCTCTATTATATCCTCTGCCTTTGCTTCTATGTCTCTTTCTGTCTCTACATTTGGTTATGTTTCTACTACCACCATGTAATAGGGGAGATCAATACATCCATGCTTCTATCTTGCTATCAAAGGTGATTTCAGAAGTCAATTTGAATTCAGGCAAGAAGTATTCACCCATTGACAAAGACTTTGCTTCTTATGGGAGTTGACTTCTTATAGTGTTCGCCATTTAGGAATTGTGCCTCTATTTTCTTGGAAAAGATATGTTTGATGGCTTCTTCATCATCTCCCGATGTGACATCTATTACTTTATTGGAAGATTTTGTTAAGACTTCAATGGAAGTGGATCCATTACCTTTTTGTGATCCATATAGCTTTAGCACCACTTTGTTGGGTCCTCTCCCGCCTAGGTTAGGGTCACTTTGAACCAATCCCTCCATGCTCTTACTTCAAAAAGCCATGGATTTTCTAGCAGCAGGAGAGGATATGAGGTCCCATGGGAATTTGGTTTTACCATTAGATAGGTCAACCTAATAATCTAATCCTATGAGGGTTGTCTTTACATATATGGGAGAATTCCCAAAGGCTTAGTTCTACTTTGGTGTGCCAGTCTGATAAGCCACTATACATGCTTCATACCTTGCAAGCCTAGATTCTTCATTGTCACATCCATCATGATGTTGACTAATGAACCTTGATCAATCACCATCAATGCATTGTTGGGTGTAAAGATGCCTTAGCCTAGTCGCCCGTGTATTACTACACTGACAGTACTTGCCACTGCACACTATAAGTAGCAGGTGCCCATGACCGTCACTTTATTCTTTATTCTTTTAGTGACAGTTTGAATAAAGGAAACCCTATGCCCGGTCACACATTATGACTGTTGGAGTTCCCATTTGGTCTCTCTATCTTTCTTGCTCTTGCTCTCTAGCCATAGCTCTTCCAAGCAAGCTTCAATCCTTCTCTCCTTTCAATTGGTATGAGGTTTCTTGAGCATTCCGACTTGGTTTGTGACTCCTTCAGCTTCATGTCGATTACTTACACTCATTAGGTCTCCTTCCCGGTAGCCATAGTCAACTCTCATGAGCTCCCATCACTCCTCGGCTTCTGGAGCACCTACCTAGACCATTTGGCTACCCTCAGGGCATTTCTTCAAAGGTATTGGAGCTCTCTTTTGTTATTTTACTTCAGTCCACAGGTTTTGTGAAGCAGGGCAGTCATGTCCTCTTGCTTCTTATGATGCCTACTCTCTATCGGTGACTTTTCCCTTCGAGAGGGAGCTCCTGGGGGTCCTTGACTACTCCCCCAACCTTGCCTTGACCTTTCCCAGGCCCTTCAGTAGGCCCCATTAGTTTGGGCCAGCTTGAAGACCTGCAAAAAATTCAAATTTTACTTCAGCCCTCCCTTGGCACTCATTAGCAGCTTGAAAACTGCTGATTTGGCACTTGGGAACACCCCCTTGATGCTCAACATTGGTGTTATAATTGGCATTGATTTGTGGAATGATTTAACTCAGTCCAGGATTGTTTTCCATAGTCCGTAGGCAGCCAAAAATAGTGTTACATCATTACTTTATGTTTATGCTTGGTTGGCATTTACATTGGTTGCTTGGTTGGTCCCAAATGATCCTCAAATGCTAGGGGAATGTATGCCTATGATATGAGATGCTTTTGAGGCTGAATTTTCTTAGTCATTGATTGTTTTACATAGTCCACAAGCAGCCCGAAATAGGGAAGCCCTCTTTCATTACACTTTATGCTCATGCTACATAGTCATTTGATGCCTGATTATGCCTGGTTGGTGCCTATACATATGGGAAAGTATGCCTATGGTTTGTCTATGGTTTTGAGCTTGGATTGAGCCATTATTTACTCAGTTTTGGACATTTATTTACTGTTGGAATATTCAGGGCTGAAGCTATTTTGCTTATGTTTGGATATGCCTATTGCATTCAGGCTATGTCTTGGATGCATACATTGATGTAGTGACTCTCGGGGATCAACATAGAGCTTGGATTTGCTCTCAAATCATTGGTTGAGCCTGAGGTCACTTTGCATAGCATTTGTATCTTCATCTTTGATGTACTTATGGCATATACTTTGCTCATGTCTAACCGGTCTTGACATGCTTGGCCTATGCCACTATTACATGCTCGTTATATTGTTTGGAGTTGGATGCTATTGATCCTTGCTTTGGCTTGACATTTGATTGCTCAGATCTTACTTTGGCTATTTCTTGGCTTTCTAGAGTTATAGTTTGGATGTACTTAATGTCTATGGATGCTATGTATGGATGCTACATGACCTATATGCTCATGAGGTCTTATTGATGCTTGATCTTGGAACCTCTAGCATTGGTGCTATCATATGCCCTTGTTGAGCTTCTTTGCTTGATATTTATGGCTTTTGTGCTAGTGGGAGTGTCTTGATACTCTTGACAAACATTGAGCAGGCGATTTATGCTACTTGAGCATTCAGATACTTGAGACTGGGATCTTCACTTGTATGTTGCATGATTGATATGCCATGGTCCTCATAGATATACTTGGGCTGATTTGAACTTTGCACTCCCTGAGCATACACCTCTTTGTGTCAGGTCTTGCCAATGTTGTGTACACTTTCTCCTATTACACAGGGGGTGTGCCAGCTTACTGATGGATTCATTTGACATATTTGGGTGTTTGCTTGATGTCTGTATGACTATCACATGCTGATTTATGTGCGCTTGATGCTACTTATTCTTTGATAGTCAGTGGTTGATTTCGTGCATTCATTTTGCCTACAGTTTGTTGGTCTCATTGTACCAGCCTGTAATTTATTATAGCAAGCAAATTTTCATGGATTGACATGGAATTTTCATATTGAATCATCATGATTTTATGTACTTTTGATGGTACTTGGTGGGTACCATCATTAGCTATCAATTTGTGGTCATTTTTCCTTGGTTTTGGTGGTATTTTGACTATTTACAGTAAAAAAAAACAAGCAATTTTGAATTATCTGCACCATTTTGAACTGCATTATGGCATCTTCTTTTGCTGATAGTGCTATATTCAACATCACTAAGCTTGATGGCACGAATTATGCCTATTGGAAGAGCCAATTTTGGCAGGTATTGGTGTAGAAATCTCATATCAAGCCACTTAGGATGCATAGTGAGCAGTGTGAAACTATGAGTGATGATGAATGGGATGAGCTTGATGAGTTATGCAAGTCCACCCTCACCTTGTCTCTCACTAAATAGGTGCATTACAATGTGGTTGAGGAAGCACAAAGTGCTTGGAAGCTTTGGGATAAGATCAAAAACCTCTATGATAAGAAAAGTATAGCAAGTCAGATGTATTGGTTGAAGCAACTTATGGACCTGCGTATGAAGGAGAATATGACAAGGTCTGCTCACTTGAGCCAATTCCATGCTAGTCTCAAGAACTTGACTTTGCATGGCATTACCTTTAATGATGAGGTTACTCCATTGTTTTTGCTTGGGACTCTGAGTCATAAGATGTATTTTGCACTGCCTTATGTGCTCCTACTACTATTTTGAACTTACCTGATGTAGAGAGTGCTCTTCTGTGCAGGAAGAGATCAACCGTAAGAACTTGGATGCCTCTCGTGTGTCGCATGCTTTGATTGTTAGAGGCAGAGATGGTAATGGAAAGAATGACCATGGGTATGGATGTGGCAGAGGCTTGTAGAAGTCTAGGTCTAAGTCACGTGGTAAGTCACGCAGCAAGTCTTATGGAAGAAATGCTAATGTGACATGTCATCATTGTGACAAGAAGGGTCATATACACCCACATTGTCATGAGTTTTGCAATGAGAAGCGCAAAGAGAAGGAGAAAGACAAAGTATAGGAAAAGTCCTTTGATCGTAGCATTATGCCTGTGAAATCTAGTGTGAAAATCGAGGAGATAAATGTCATGCTGCACAAACTAATGACTCTGATGGGGAGTACATACTTGCAGCTAGTTCTTGTGAAGCTACACCATTGACCAAGGTTCACTCTATGTATGCACAATGCTGGCTTTTGGATTCTGGTGCTTCATTTCATGTCACACCATGCTATGAGTGGTTCTATTCCTATTGCACTATCTCTAGTTCAATTTTCTTGGGTGATGACAAGTCACTTGCTATTGTTGGCATTAGGGATGAACGACTGTAGTTCTCTATTGGCAGTACTTTTCTATTACAAGACGTACGTCATGTATCTGTGCTTATACACAATCTTATTTCTATAGGGGGCAGCTTGATGATGATGGATTTCATGTTTCATTTGGGGATTCTTCCTGGAAGATCACCCATGTGGCAAACTTGTGCTTGCTATAGGTGCCAAGATTGGCAGCCTTTATCCTCTTGTAGTTGATGGGTCCTTTGTTTACCATGTTTTGTTAGTTAGTTCCATCCCACATGTATCTCTTTGGCATGCCCATTTGAGCCATATTTCCTTGAAGGGAATGGAAATGCTTTTTGGTTTTGCAGTACTTACCGCCCCTTGACTATGCATGTTTTGATTCATGTGAGCATTGTCTTTATGGCAAACAACAAACTAGAAATACACATAAGAAGTCTAGTAGGACACATGTGAGTGAACCCATGGCATTGGTATATTCGAATGTTTGTGGGCCCATGCCCTGTTGGTCTATGGGTGGTGTAAAGTATTTTGTGACATTTATTGATGATTTTTTGCGTAAAGTCTAGGCTTATCCCATTAAGCTTAAGTCAAATGTCTTGAGTGTGTTTCAGAGATGGCTTGCATTGGTTGAGAACCAAATTGGGCATAGGCTGAAATATCTTAGGAATAACAAAGAGGGACAATATGTGTCACATGCCTTTGAGCAGCTGTGTGACGAGAGGGATATTAGGCATCAATTGTTGACTGCCCTATATACCCCACCCTAGAATGGTTTGGCTGAGTGGATGAATAGAATCATCCAGGACCTTGTACGCAGTATGCTTAGCCATGCAAGCCTATCATAGAGATTTTGGGTTGAGGCAGTCAGTATAACTATGCATGTCATAAATAGATCACCTTCCAGTGGTTTGGATTTCCAGGTTGTAGAGGAGGTATGGACTAGGAAACATTCCTCTTATGTGCATCTACATGTCTTTGGATGTGAGGCATTATGCCATGTGCCCAAGGACAAGAATAGTAAGCTAGATCCTAAGAGTGTCAAAAGCATTTTCCTTGGCTATGGAGATGCAGGTGAGATGGGTTACCACCTCTAGGATCTGCAAGCACAAAAAGTCATCCGCAGCCATGATGTAGTCTTCCATGAAGGCTACACCATGAAGATAAGATGAATAGGCATCCTGAAAAGGTGGTAGAGATACATAGAGTTATATTTTAGGAGGAACCTCATGCTCCTATACAGCCAACATGATAGCTTGTAGTAGCAATTGGTACACATGGACAAGGTGTTGGACATGATGCTGGACATACAACAAAGCCTGCCATGAGACTATCTATTGGAGCTAGACATCCACTTGTTAATAGATTTGAGCCCTCAATGCATTATGTCTTAGTTACAAATGCAAGAGAGCCTCTCACCTATGAGGAGGTATGCATAGGGGTGATAGTCATTCATGGGAGACGGCTATGCAATCTGAGATGGACTCCTTGTATAAGAATATGACTTGGTATTTGGTTGCATTGCCTAACGACAAGAAGGATTTGCCATGCAAGTGGGTGTACAAGCTGAAAAGTACGCTTGGACACCCCAAGATGGCTTATAAGGCAAGACTTGTTGCTAAGGGTTTTAAATAGGAGTATGGAGCTGACTTTGATGAAGTCTTTTCTCCTGTGGTCAAGATGACCACCCTACACTTGGTTTTTGGTCTTAGTCGCACAACTTGACTTGGACATGTATCAGATAGATGTCAAGACTGCATTCTTGCATGGGAGTTTGCATGATGAGATTTACATGGAGTAGCCCAAGGGCTTTGCAAAACCTGGCAGGGAGCACCTAGTGTGCAAGTTGAAGGAAAGTCTTTATGGCTTGAAGAAGAAACCTAGGGAGTTGTATCATAAGTTTGATGCCTTTATGCAGTCATAGGGCTATAGCAGGAGTACTATGGATATGTGTCTTTACACAAAGACAGCTCGTGATGCCTCATTGCTTATTTTGGTACTTTATGTGGATGATATGCTAATAGTAGGGAAAGCTCATGATGAGCTAGATACTCTTAAATCTCAATTGAAGAAGAGATTTGAGATGAAGGATTCGGAACATGTCTCTCACATTCTTAGTATGCACATTAAGCACGCCATGCATCAGGGACTACTCTATCTCTCACAGAGGGAGTACGTTCATAAAGTCCTTGAGCATTTCCACATGTCGGACGTCAAGCCTATTGGCTATCCATTACCTTCTTATGTAAAGGTTTCATAGGTCGATTGTCCGTAGGGGCTGGTCCGCAAGTAGATGAGTAGAGGGCTGAGATGGCCAAGATCCCTTATGCATCAACTGTGGCAAGTTTGATGTATGCCATGATAGCCACTTGTCCAGATATTTCCTTTGCAATTGACCAAGATCCCTTATGCATCAGCCATGGGCACTTTGATGTATGCCATGATAGCCACTCGTCTAGATATTGCCTTTGTAGTTGGTGTTGTGGCACGCTATATGGCCTCACTATTGAGCACTTTGCCTTCCTTAGGAGATTGATAGGCATTGGATGAGATGGCATTTTTTCTCATCCTGTTGTACATGTGTACATTGTACTGTCTTTTCTTTTTCTTTTCACTCCTCAATAGGGTATATTCGCCTTTAAGTGGAAGGTTGTTGGGGGTAAAGGCGGCTCTGTCTAGCCACCTGTGTATTACTACAATGACAATACCCGCCACTACACACTGCAGGTTGAGGGCACCCACCACCCTCACTTTATTCTTTATTCTTTTAGTGACAATTTGAATTAAGGAAGGCTCGGTCACACATTGTGACTGTTGGAGTTCCCATTTGGTCTCTCTCTCTTTCTTGCTCTTGCTCTCCCGCCATAGCTCTTCAAAGCAAGCTTCAATCCTTCTCTCCTTTCATGAATTTGCTATAAAACATCCTTCAATCCACACACTGATCTCTAGGTTACTAGGATCTAAGAAGGTGTTAGCCACATCCACTTCTTTCATAGGCTCTGGGGCTTTGCTGGACTTGTTTGCTATTGAAGGAGCAATCCTTAGGCCCCTTCTTCTTGTCAATATACCTTTGAATTTCTTTCGACAGTTGGGAGACAACATCAACAATTTTTGAAATGTTAAGTTTGGTTTGAAGGTATCTAGGTCTTTGACAAAGTCATATTCTTTAATAGGATCCATGGGCTTTTCCAACCGGCTACGAAATGGGACAACACCTACTTTTATATTCCCTCTTTCCTCTACAAAAGTGGCAATATCTACATATCTTCTACTACTCAAGGTACTTTTGTCTCCTTCATCTATTGGACCTCTAGTCCTATCTCTCAAACTATCTCTGTAGCTCTTTGTGGTACTGCACTACTTTTTACTACATCGTTGTGCTCTACACTATTCTGTTTCTCCTTTGGAAGGTTAAAATTCATCATTTTAGCGAAGAGAATTTTCTCTTTTGGAACTGTGTGTTCTTATTTCTTGGCACGCTTTATTACAGAAACTTCTAGTTCCACCAAATTCAAGGCAAGTTCTTGGGTCTTTTGTTGGGTATAAAGGGTAGCTTTCACACAAGCTAGACTAGAATAGTATTTTGCAGTGTGGCCTTTCCCTTTGCATCGACTGCATAAGGGCTTGTAGTCCATGACCTTCTAGGGTTTGGATATTTTGGTGAGATATGTTCCTTTTCTCCACATATGTAATGCTTCACCTCTGATCTCTAGCCACCGCCAGATTGTCGTCCTCTATAAATTTGAGAGAGAAACCTCATTGGGCGGAAATTAGGACCAAACTCTCGAGGCTTTGGTTTGATATCTTCCGTGGTCATCTTGGATTCCAACAAGTTAAACCTTGCTTCTTCATCTTTCTTCCTTCTTACATGTATCTCCTTCAGAGAGCAAATATCGAAGCCTTCGTAATCACTGCATTGGACTGGTTGGGTTCATCCAAACGGTTCTCTATTCTGGTTCTAATTCTCAGAGCTCCTATTGAGACTAGGGGTTGTTGGTTCCAATCGGTAGGGCTCCATTGTTGTTGAGTTGCCCACTGGGGGAATTATTTGAGGCCATTGTTGTTGTGGTTGAACCATCATTTGAGGTATTGTAGTCTATGGCTACTATGGATTTGGTGCACTATACTACTACAACATTGTTTTCATCTAAGGGTAGGGGTGGGGAACAATCCCTAGGGCTACATTTGATGGGTATACCATTCTTAGAAAAGGAGGATGTAGGATTCCTCTTCCTAAAGTCATCGACAGACTTGCTTCAACTTCATCATACAGTCTTACACCTTCCACTATAGTTTGCAGATTGAGTAGTCTTCTTAATTCTACGAACTTACAAACTTCTGGTTGTAGGTCTCTAAAAAAAACACCCCTCTAGATGCATTCACCCAAGTGATTGTTAGTCCATCTCTTTAGTATGGCTTCCATTATAGAGACATGCTTCCACCCACTCACTAGTGGACTGACTTAGGTTCATCAACTCCTCTTTCATCCACTCTTCAAAAACCTTCATGTCCCAATTTAGTGAGGAAGGCCAACTTCAGGTCATCCCATGTGCCAAAAGTTCATGCTACTTGTCTCTCATACCATTAAAATGCTATGCCTTTGAAAGTGGTGGGGAAGATCACCAAGCAATGCTCAAGGGTCTTGGCATTGTTAGCTACATATGCTACCATGAACTCAACTACGTGATGATTAGGGTCTTCATTGCACTCTCCCTTAAAGATGGGCAATGGGACTACATTTGATGGCATGTCATCAATATTTTGAGGATGGATCTAACTAGGAAGGGGACCTTGAGTTGCCGTGAAGACTTTTTAAGAGCGCCACTAGGGCATCAAAGGAGGCTTTTGCTGCTAACTTGTTCTCAGCTTTATTTTTGCCTTCTCTCTTCTCACGTACCTCTTGACTCATTCTAGAATTTGCCTCTTGATTGTTCCATTTGTCAAGGAGTTAGCTCCACCTAGTGCTATGCTTTCAACACTATTCCTATATGGTCTCATGCTATACACCTCCTTAGTGATTCATATTTACCTTTCTTGTACAAAGAACCACCTAACAAGCTATAGGTGGCTCATTCCAATAGAAGCTTCTTCTTCTCATGGCTAGAAATATCAAGGGGATATTATTGAGTTGCCAAGAGGTTGGCTATGTCTACATACAATGGGGTTATAGTTTTGAATAGAGAAAAGGAAGCATCAAGGAGGTCATGGCCATCCTTCTCCTCATCATGGCTTTGAGGGATTTGTAAAGATGATCAACTAGGACATGAGAACAATCAAGTTGGTAACCACTTCAAAATTGAACTCTTGGAACAGAAGGAGCCATCACATCATTCTTCCCTTCACATATGCTTTGTTCATCAAAGAAGGACAGGGCCTCACGGTCCACATAGAATTTGAAGTGAGTTGAGAGTAGGTAGTGTCAAAACTTCTCCAAGGTGAATACCATTGCTAAGCATTCAAACTATGTCACTGTATAGTTTCATTGTCTATTAGTTACTTTCAATTGGCATGGTAAATGGGTTGATCTAACTTTGAGAAGCCTTTTTGGCATAAAACTGCACCCAACCCTTCAACTGATGTATCAGTGTGCAGATAAAATTCCTTTGTCCAATCAGGAGGTTGTAGGATGTGTGCTTTAATCAAACACTATTCCATGGTGTTGAACACCTCATCACAATCAGTGGTCCACAAAAACTCTACACCTTTCTGTAGGAGCTTATGCAGGGAGGTTTCCTTTGTCGCAAAGTGTGCAATGAACCTTCTATAGCAACCCACTTGGCCAAGGAATCCCCTCAAATATTTGATATTAGTTGGCATTGTTAAGGTTGAGATCTTCTCAATCTTGGCATGATCTCTTGCTATCCCATGTGCAGAGACAATGCGGCCTAGAAGAACTCTTGATAGACTCTAAAGGCGCACTACTCGAGGTGTCCCCAATGCTCACTGATTGGGTTATAGACAAGAAATCATCCAGGTACACCTCAATAAAATCATGCAGATGGTTTTGGAATGCAGCCATCATTACTCACTGGAATGTGGCAGGAGCCTTACAGAGCCCAAATGGCATCACTCTGTAAGCATAAGTTTCCCATTCTATGGTGAAGGTGATTTTGGATTGATATTCTTCTATGATCTGGACTTGGTTGTATCCATTCAATCCATGCAAGAGGGAATAGAGCTCATGGCTAGCCATTGTGTCTAAAAGTTGGTTTGTGAAAGGGATGGTGAAATGATTCTTCCTAATCTTGGAATTCCTCTTTTGAAAGTCCACACATATTCACATCTTGCCATTCTTCTTGCAGTACTACCAGGATGGGTTAAATTGATTCACTATTGGCCACTAGATAGATAAATTTAGCTTCAAGGAGCTTTAGTAATTCAGCTTTCACAAGGGCGGAGTAATTTGGATTTATGTACTACATTGTTCCACTGTGCACCATTTTGTTTCTCCTTCGGAAGGTTGAACTTCACCATTTTAGCAGAGGGAATGTTCTCTTTTGGAACTCTGGGTTCTTCTATCTTGGGACATGTTATTGTAGCAACTTTCAATTCCACCAAATTGCAGGCAGATTCTTGGGTCTTTTTTTGGGTATTAGGGGTAGCTTTTACAGGAGCTAGTTAGACTAGGACGGTCTTTTGCAGTGTGGCCTTCTCCTTTGCATCTACTGCATAAGGGCTTGTATTCCATGGACCTTCAAGAGTTTGGACAATTCGATGAGATATGTTCCTTTTCTCTATATCTGTAGCCACCACCAAACTGTCTCCTCTATAACTTTGAGCGGGAAACCTCCTTGGGTGGAAATTAGGACCAAACTCTTTAGGCTTTGGTCTGATATCTTGGGTGGTCATCTTGGATTCCAACAAGTTGAACCTTTCTTTTTCATATTTCTTTCTTCTTACATGCATCTCCTTTAGAGAGAAAATATCCTCTGTATGGTTCCTCCTTAAATAGTATGAATAAAAGGCTCTAGGGATAGTTGGTTTTCAAGTACATTCAATGGCTAAATGTCTTGCATGATGGCACTTTCCACACCATGTATTAGATCACATCACATATCTTCCACCTCCTGTAGGAGTGGATATGTTGGGGGTATTCACCTTCAATGTCTGCAGCTCTTCTGTAATCACATCCAAAAGCTCCTTTGTTGAGATAGCTGCAATGGAGCTTTTGTGTGGAGATGTAGGTTGAGAGAGAGAGAAGAGATAGAGACACATAATTTGTGGTACTGAAGAGTGTACCTCAATAATGATTTTAGATAGGTATATGTACTATGTAAAGCATGGCACTTACAGGCAGACACGAGCAATGCCCTTTATACCAACAACCTCCCCCTTGAAGGCAATGTGCCCAAAGATAGAGGAAAAGAATCAACTAAGTCTAAGTATGTACAAAGCTGAAGAGATGATACCTATCCAATACCCATCATCTACTAGCAATGGGAAAACCTCTCTACTAGAAGACCCTTCGTGAGAAGGTCTGTAAGGTTATCATTAGTGTGCACCTTGACCACCTCAATGCTCTTGCTATCAAGTACCTCTCTGATGAAATGATACTTCACCTGTATGTGTTTTGTATTTGCATGAAAGACAGGGTTCTGTGCTAATATGATAGCACTCTGACCATCACAGTGGAGAACATGAACCTCAGTAATCCCAAGCTCAGCACAACCAAATGTGATAGCCATAAGGTCTCTTTGCATGCCTTAGTGGAAGCCACATACTCTGCCTCTGTAGTAGACAATGCAACACACATTTGCAACCTAGATATTCAAGAGACATATCCCCTTATGAAGTTAAACACATACCTTGTAGTGGACTTCCTACAGTCTCCCATGTCCAACATAGTTTGCATCCATAAAGCTAATGACAAATGCCTTCTGCTTACCAAACTAGATGCACAAATCCTTAGTGCCTTTGAGGTATCTCATAATACCTTTCACTGCTTCCCAATGCTTCTTGCTAGGGTTTGCCATCATGTACCTACTAACCACTCCCAATGCAAAGGCAATGTCTGGACGTGTAGCAACCATAGCATACATCAAACTGTCAATGGCTAAAGCATATGGAATCTTGGCCATTTCAGCCTTTTCATCATCAGATGTAGGGCTATCCTCTGTACTAAGTTTCACATACCGAGGCAATGGAACTGTGATTTCTTTCCCCATCTTCACATTGATGCTACAAAATCTTGGATACATACTCCAACTGACATAGATAGTGTAGCCCCTTCAATCTATCTCTGAGTATTCGTATCCCAAGAATGTGATTGGCATCACCAAGATCCTTCATGTCAAAGCTGCCATGAAGACTTTGCTTCAATGAATCCAAGGCATGAGTATCCTTGCCACCAACAATCAATATGTCATCAACATACAAATCCAAGATAATCAGGCTACCATCTACTACTGCCTTCTTGGTGTACAATCAGTGATCGACTTGACTTTTGTGAAATTCTTGAGACTACATGAAAGTATCAAACTTATGATACCGTTCCCTCGGTGCCTGTTTCAGCCCATACAAACTTTGTTTCAGTTTACAGACCATCGTCTCTTTGCCTTTAGCAACAAAACCCTCAGGCTGCTTCATATATATGTCCTCATGCAGATCACCATGTAAAAATGTAGTCTTTACATCCATTTGTATGAGCTCCATATCCTCAATTACAACCAAGCCCAAAATGGTTCTCAAGATAGTCATGTTTACTACAAGAGAGAAGATCTCATCAAAGTCAATTTCATGTTCTTGCTTGTACCCCTTTGCAACTAGTCTTGCTTTGTACTTTGGTGAGGAACCAGAAGTGACCTTCATCTTGTAAACCCACTTGCATGGAAGAGTTTTCTACCCTTTAGGTAGCTGCACCAAGTCCCAAGCACCATTCTTATCAAGTAATTTCAATTCCAATAGCATGGCCTTGAACCACTTCTTGCTGTCCGGTCTAGTCATTGCTTCCTTGAAGCATGACGGCTCACCACAATCTATCAACATGACATAATCTACAACATACTGCATACTAGGAACAAACCTGTCAGGTGGTCTCGATGGTCGAGTCGACCTATGGAGCAAAGACTTAGCATTTGCTACTAAATATACATATAAAAGAATCTCTTCCTTTTTCTAATCAACATTTAATTTCAACCAAGTTACTTATTTAATTCATAAAATGTTTTCACAAAGTTATAACTTATCTAACTATTCAATTTCTTAAAGTTCAAAAAATCACATTTAAACACACATACTTTAAGAAAATTAAATCAAATTATTATGAATTCTAACTCCATAGAAAAGCTAACACTAAAACACTTTACTTTGAGAATAAAATCAAACTATTAAATTTTCAATAATCTTAACACTATTGTTAAACTTTTAAATCATAAATAAAATAAGCCCCAAAAATAAGTTTTTAAAATAAAATTAAACTATCAACTTTACTTTGAGAATAAAATCAAACTATTAAAATTTCAATAATCTTAACACTATTGTTAAACTTTAAAATCATAAATAAAATAAACCCCAAATTTTTTTGGAAAAATTGTAATATTCACACACACACACACACACAGAGGAAAGAGAAAGAGTAGAGAGAGGGCATAGGGAGAGGAGATAGAAAAGATTAGTAAGAGAATAGAAGGTAGAGAGAGAGAGAGAGAGAGAGAGAGAGAGAGAGAGAGAGAGAGAGAGAGAGAGAGAGAGAGAGAGAGAGGAGGTAGTGAGAAAAAAGTGGACAAGAGGGAGGAGAGAGAGATAAGGTGAAGAGAGGAGAGGGAGTTGAGGTGAGGTGGAGAGATTAGAGTAAGGTGGAGATATGAGAGAGAGTAGAGGTGAGGTCGAGAGAGTAGTGAGGTGGATAGAGGACAGAGGACAGAGATGAGATGAAGAGAGTAGAGGTTAGAAAGAAGAGAGAGTAGGGGGTAGAGAGGAGGGTAAAAGAAGGTAGAAAAGAGAATATAGAGAGGAGAGAGTAGATGGTACACAGAGAAGAGAGAGGAGAGGGCAGAGAGAGAAGAGAGAAGAGAGAAGAGAGAGAGGGTAGAGAGAAAGGGAAGAGAATGATAAACAATGGGGATATAATACCAGTGACATATATAGGGTTATTGAGGGTTGAGAAGACTTGATTTTTGGGCTGATTTTGTTTTTTTTAATGGATTAAATGATTGATTTTTTACGGATTTTTTAATGATTATTAGTTGATTTGGAAGTTTGAGATTGTTTTGGATGAGTTTGATTAGGTTAGAGAAGCTCATTATATTTTTCAGTGGAGATATGATGTTCTGACATGTTCTATTGATGTCCTATTAGTGTCTGATTGGTTTCGATTGAGTCTATTGAGCTTTTGTTTTGTATGAGGGGTTGGAATAATGATTGATGGATTTTGACAGTGTTTAGAAGCTTATTGATTGATTCTTGATGGTTTTGAATGATTTAAGTTGAGCTAAAGGCTTTTTTATGTCTTTCTATTAACTCTATGTTGACCACTTTGTAGAGCCTCTATCTCTATTTTGTTTATGTTTTGCATGCCTCTATAAGTGTTATATTTGATGAATTTGTAGCTTGGGAAAGTTTTCCAACCTTGAGAAGAGATTAATACAAGTTCAAAATAGCTCAAAGAAGTGAAAGAAGTAGGTGCTAAAGACTCAAGTAAAAACTAAAGTGATAGTGACATTGTTGAGCTGCAAAAGAATACTATAGTGGCTCTGGTGACCTCTCATAGTAGACATACCTCTTGGGAGGGATATCCACGACCAAAGAGAGGTTATGGATGATTATTATTCATCATTTGAGAGAGATCATGTATAAGAAAGAGTGTGTGTGTGAGATAGCTACATCTATGCAAAACAATGTATTTGTGAGTGAGAGATTATGAGAGAAAGCTATGGAACCTTTGAAGAAGAATACTATGTGATGATTTCCATTCAAAGTGGTGTATTGTCTTGTGTTTTATGATTTATTGATGAATTCTATGAAGAATATCAAGAGCATAATCGATTTTGTTCAAGTTAAATTTGTGTGGGAGAACTGTTTCCATGAAGCTGCATGAAGATTTCGTGTTCCTAGTGTTCTTTTCCTTGTTGTGATCAATTAAAATATGAAAAAGATGTTTGTTGATGATACAAGATAGATTTTCTTTTAGTACATTTCCAATTTTCTTGGTGTTCCTCTTGGGACTCCATGTTTTTTGTGCACAGCCAGGGAATACTACCATCAACAAATATCAAAAGTGGTTGAAAATGAAGGAAATGGCATTGTTGAGAGGAGAAGAAATCAATGGATGCTTGCAAAGTTCCTTCAACCATTGAAGATTTGGAGATTCTCATTACCAAAGTCACTTTCTACAATAAATTTACCCCACAAAGGCAAATACATATTACCATCTTGATGCAGGCTTTATGAGGTTGACTATTTCCTCTCCCTCTTGAAGCAACAAAGATGTGCATCTTGGTGGAAAATTGTCTAGGAGCAAGCTGAAGTGCAAAAATAGAGAGAATGATCATCCATGGAAGATCTAGTGTTCCTTGAGGAGTTTCTAGACATCATCAAGTGAGAAATTGTGAAGAAACTTCATGAGTCGTAGTCAATTGAATTTCATGAGAACAAGAAGGAAAATAGTTGAAATCTATTCATAGATGCTCAATAGCAAGATACGTGAGATATTTGGTGCATTGACAAGTTTTTGTTTGTCCAATTAGCAATCCACTAGAAGCTAGTAGACAGAGTGTTCTTCACAATATACACTATTAAAACCATTAGAAGAAGTTGGCATTACTATGATGATGGCACCACAATGATGCTTAGAAGAATGAGTTTTGATACCTTCAGAGATGAATATCTTCCCCTCTACAGTGGAGTAAAAGGTGAATTCAAAGATGTCAAAAAGAAGGAAGTAGAAGAAATGTTAGCTAAAGAGTCCTCTAGAAACTTTGACTATGTTCTATTGAGTATAAACAAAGTGGGTGGAGTTAGCTCCCTGATGAATGATGCAATCAAGAGGAAAATACTAGAATGAGTCTAGAGGTACATGAGAAAAGAGAAGGAAAAAATCAAAGTTGAGAACAAGCTAGTAGCATAAGCCTTCTTTGATGCCCTAGTGCGTGGCACTCTTTATAGAAGTTCCCATGGCAACTCAAGGTCCCCTTCTTAGTTAGATCCGTCCTTGAAATATTGATGAGAGGCTAGCGAATGTAGTCTCTTTGCCCATATCTAAGGGAGAGTACAATAAAGACCCTGATCTTCATGTAGTTGAGTTCAGGATGGTAGTGCGTGTAGCTAACAATCCCAAGACCCATGAGCATTGGTTGGCGATATTCTCGGCCACTTTCAAAGGGACCACATTTTAGTGGTATGAGAGACAATCAGTATGAAATTTTGGCATGTGGGACCACCTAAATTGGCCTTTCTCACTAAATTCAAGAGTGAAGATTCTAAGAGAAGATGGAGAGAAGTTCATGAACCTAAATTAGTCCTCTAGTGAATAGGTGGAAGCATATGTCTCTAGAATGAAATCCATTCTAAAGAGATGGACCAACAATCACTTAGATGAAGGCATTGAGAAGGGAGTTCTTCTTAGAGGCCTACAACAAGAAGTTTGTAAATTTGTAGAATTGTGAAGACCAGTCAATTTGCAAGCTACAATGGAAGGTACAAGACTCTATGATGAAGTTGAACCAAGGTTGTTGATGACCTTAGGAAGAGGAGTCCTACCTCCTCCTATGCCAATAATGGTATAGCCACCAAATGCAATTCTAGGGATTGTTTCCTACACACATACCCTCAGATGAAAACAATGCCATAGTATAGTGCACTGAATCCACAGTAGCCATAGATGGCAATACCTCAAATGATGGTTCAACCACAACAACAACGGTCTCAAAAAATTCCCCCAATGGCAACTCAACAACAACAATGGAGTGCTACCAATTGAAACCTACAACCATGAGTCTCAATAGGAGCTCTGAATCAAAACTAGAATAGAGGACCCCCTGGATCAACCCAACCATCTATGAATTGATTAAAGAGACTTCCCAAACCCCTACTACCTACAAGTACTCTAGGACGTGAAATTTTGAAGGACTACCTATCCAATTTGGTCGCAAGCATCAAGAAGGATGTTGGGATAAAGGGAAGTGCCCATGTCCACCCATCAGGCCGTACATACTACATATACCTATTTAAAATCATTATTGAGGTATACTCTTTAGTACCATGAATCATGTGTCTCTATCTTTTCTCTCTCTCTCAACCTGCATCTCCATATAGAAGCTCCATTGCAGCTATCTCAAAAAATTGGTATCAGAGCTTGGTTCAGGGCAATCAGGAGCTTGGCATTTCTTTAGGTGCAAGAGCTTGAAGTTGAAGAAGAGTTCATTGTGAAGAGTCTATGTGTAGGGTAGCAAGGTTTGAAGCTTCTTCTTGAAGCTTGAAGCTATCCTCTTCATTCAAGCTTGTTGGTAGCCATCGTTGGCCATTTGGGGACCCTCCCCATCATCTCCAACACTTGGACCAGCATTTTAATCCCTTCAGGATTGAGGGTGTCATCAGCATGGGTATGAAAATCTAGTTTTCAGTATACTCAGGACCTACACCAACTACTCCTCTTCATTTGGTATCATGGTTCTGCTCCAAACTTTGCATCTAATGCTTAACATTGAGCATTGAAGTGTAGTATTACACTTGGGATTGATATACATTCAGCTTTAGGTCTGAAACACACAATATTCACATCTGTAATAAAAAAGGCAGCACTTGCTCTCTTGAGATTGATGCTCATTTGATGGCTATTGGATATCTTGATGCTAGATGCTTTGGGAATTATGTGACATTGTCCTGAAGCCATTTTGAGCTAATCTTGGCAAGGATTTGGCTCAGTTTGTAGATGTGCTTGTGGCTAGAATACACAATCCACAGCCTGCAATTTACAGACAACTCTTTGTCCTTTAATGACATTGGTTCTTGGACATGCATGTTGATGCGTATGCATGCTCAAGTGATGTCAAGACACTGAGGAATGACATGCCTATGTATTGAAGTGTATTTAGATTGATTTTGATTGAGATTTCACTCAGTTTTGATGGAGATTTGACTACTGGAATAACATGGTTGAATGACATTTTGAATGTTTATGCATTATGTCTTGCTTCTAGACTTGGTATCGAGCATTCTATTCTATGTATTCATGCTTATGGTTGATGTTACATGCTTGGATTTGATTCTGGAATGCATTTGAGTAGTAATTAGAGCTCATCTTTTGGATCAGCTTTACTTACATGTCTATTGTTATATATTTAAGACAATTTCCTAAATTGCAAGACAACCACCTAAATTGTCAGGAATTTCTAGACTTCACTCCTGAATTGTAGGAGGACAGCTACATGTGTTGTCAGGAATTTCAGGACTGCACTCCTGAATTGCAAGACAACCATTTGTATTGTTAGGAATTTCAAGATTGCACTCTATTTTTGTTAGGAAATTGATATGTTTACTATCATTGAATAATTTTGAGGCATTTTGGGCAATGAATTGATGTATGTTCTTGCTGTACATACTTGGGGATATTCCTAACATACTACCGAGTGGATTTTGGAGCTTTCATTGCTTGGCATTAGCTGTCATTTACTCTCATACAGTTATTTGGCTGTGAATCATGGCTAGCAATAATGACAATCATCTTATGCATATCAAGAAGCTTGAAGGAGCACACAACTTTGCAGTTTGGCAAAAGAAATGCTATAATATCTTGTTGTAGAAGAAGTAAACAAAGTTGATTAAAGTAAAGGGAACAAAACTAGCTCATGTAGAGCAGGATGAGTTGAATGATCTTGCATGCTTGACCATTGAGTTATCAATTTCTAATGCCTTGTTGTTTAACATTGAAGGGTTGGATTCTACTTATGACATTTGGAAGTGACTCGAAGAGTTGTATGCCCAGAAGAGTGCTGCAAGCAAAGTCTACTAGCTGAAGAAACTCATGGGCTTGTGTGTGAAAGAGGGTACTGCAATGTCTACTCACCTTAGTGAGTTTAACTCCACTTTCAGCCAGCTTTCCACTTTGAAGTTCAATATTGATGATGAGTTCAAAGCTACGTTCTTGCTTTGCACTTTGCCAAAGAGCTAGATACCTTCAAGATTTCTATGAGCCATTCTAATGCTATGTTTTTGTATGCTGGTGTAGAGAGTGCTCTACTCATGGAAGAAATGAATCAGCAAAACAATGCATCTAGTAAGTCTTCCGATGCTCTGCATACTAGAGGTAGATCACAACAAAAAGGCAAATTTGATAGCAAGGGATGCAGTAAATCACGTGGTAAGGATGTTTAATGCCATCATTGTGGCAAGAACGGTCACTCCAAACGTGGCTGCTATAAATGGAAGAAAGAGAAAGGGAAGGGCAAGAAGACGGATGGTAGTAAGGAAGAGAAGAAAGAGAGTCAGTCTGCTAAGAAGAGCAATGTAAAGATTGAAGAGGTGAATGTAGTTAGCCATGAGAGTGACAATGGGAGTGATGTAATCTTTGTCTCTTCATGTTTCATTGCACATGCTTTGATAGTTGATATAGATAATGACATGCACACTTGGATTTTGATTCAGGTGCCTCTTTTCATGTCACCCCTCACCGTGAGTGGTTTACAGACTATACAAGAGGTCAACATGGTGTTTTCCATCTTGGGGACAATTATAAATGTGACATTGCAGGCATTCGCAGTGTGCAACTATAGTTTTAGCATGGATATATCTTCATTCTTCAGAATATAAGGCATGTACCATAGCTCAAGAAGAGCTTGATTAGTACTAGACAACTAGATGACGATGGTTTTCATACCACCTTTGGTGATGGGAAATGGAAGATCTATAAGGGATCCAGGGTTATTGCTAGAGGTTGCAAGAGTGATACTTTGTATCCACTTCATGTATCTAATGTGCATGACCATGTTGTCACCATGACTAAGTAGCCAAGAGTTTCCTTATGGCATGGCCAATTGGGACACATAAGTCAAATGGGAATGAAAGTACTTTCTTGTTTGGGTTACTTGCCTTGTCTTTGTTATGCTGATTTTGAGCACTGTGATCATTGTGTTTATGGTAAGCATGCATGGGCATCTCATAAAAAGTCTCTTTCACTGAAATCTTTGCCTCTAGAGCTAGTACATTCTGATGTATGTCAAATGCCAAGATTATTTGTAGGAGGAAATAAATACTTTGTCACACTTGTCGATGATGCTACTCCAAAGGTATGGGTTTACCTTATTCGTATAGCAAGGACGAAGTGCTTGAAAAGTTTCAAAAATTCTTATCATTGGTTGAGAATCAAGCTGATAAGACACTTAAGTGTCTTCACTCTAACAATGGTGGGGAGTATGTGTCCAAATCCTTTCAGGCATTTTGTGACAGAAAGGGGATAAAGAGGGAGCTCACTACCTCTCATAATCCACCCCAAAATTGAGTTGCAGAGCACATGATACAGGATAAGGTCCGTATGATGATGTCTCATGTTGCATTACCCCATGGCTTTTGGGCAGAGGTTGTTATGATAGCCTTTCATCTAATTAATAGGTCACCAAATAGGTCTTTGGGGGGGAAGTCCCTTAGGAAAGCCACCTTCTTATACTCATTTGTGAGTGTTTGGCTGTGAGGCTTTTGTGCACATATGGAAAGAAGAATGCAGAAAATTGGAACCAAAGTCCTATAAATACATATTCCTAGGATACGATGACGAGGGTAAGATGGGGTATACACTTTGGGATCCTAAGTAAAGAAAGATAGTATGCAAAAGTGATATCATCTTCCATGAAGATTGCATGCATAAGCAGCCTGAGAAGACTGAGGAAGTCAAGAGGGTTGTTTTCAGGGAGAATGTACCTTTTAGACAGTCATTTGTGCCTAGTGGACAACAACATATACCTACTATAAATACTCCTAAAAATGCAAGAAATGGTACTGGAAATGATGAGCAAGGTATTGACCATGATACACCATAGTTTCGGCCTAAAAACATGCAGTTAGGATAGCCTAAACTATCAAGACAACATGGTCCTACCCAATCCCCTTGACATTTTTCCTTTTTACTCTATCATTTCGATGCACGGCTCATCCGTTATTAATTTTTGCGAGTTTTCGGGCCTTTTTCGTGCCTATTTTTCACATTTTTCCATGTGAACCTGCCCTATTTTCATTGGACTTCCAGTTTAACTTGATAGCCATGTCCTGCTAGCCTTTCCCCCACTTTTTCCTTTTTCCTCCTCCCTCTTCTAACCGTCGAATTTTTAGTTATTAATTTTTCCAACTGTTTTTAGGTATTAAAATGCATTATTGTATGGTGGATTGATGTCTAGTTGTTTCTTTTTTTCAGAGTCCGTTCGATGCTCCTTTGCACCGGGACAAGCTTTTGGATGGCCAGGATCTATAACTCCCACTTGGATTCGTGGAGTGCACATATTCTTCTTCTTTTGGTCATGTAATTTATATAGGAATTTTCTATGTACTATGTTATTATCATCCTTTGTATCTTGCCATGATTCCATTAGCACTTTCATTAAGTGATCTTGTATTTATTTTATGTATTAGTATAGTGGATTCAAGTACAATTTGCCTTCATTTTGACGACCATTGTACACTTTATATGTAACCCATTTGCAGAATGTAATTACAGCACATTGTGCTACATGTTGTCCTACCACAATTTTTTTTTCTCTATAACCGTCGCTATTGACGTCACAATTGGCATCCCTATCTGCATCCTTATTGGTGTAACGCCACAGATTTTGCGACGTCAATAACGACGCAGATAGCGATGCTAATAGCAATGCAAGTAGAGATGGTTCTATGGAGATGCTAATACCGACGTGTTTAGCAATGACAACGGAAAAAAAAAATTGTGAAAATTTTCGTCGCTTTAAACATCGGTATGAGGCCTTTATCTTGTAGTGTCTGTCAATATACCTACAAAAAGATAGAATAGAAAAAGGGTTATCGTGACAACTCTATTTTGACAAATTTATTCTTCAAACGAACATGGATTTTATTTAGTCTACTACTACTCATAGAGTTCTTGATCTATCCCTATTCTATGTTTGAAGGTCATTATTGGTTGTCTCAAATCAAGAGTTTTTGTGGACTATTTGGAGATATATTGCTCTATTTCTATCATAGGATACAAAATTGAAATATTAGGCTAAAATAAGTTTGTTTTGGATGTTGCGAATAGCAAATGATGCTTGATATGTATGCCCATAAGTGCCTTTGTATGAAAGATAGACATATGATGTATGATTTAGAAAGAGATGACAGAATCCTGTAAGCACAGTGAGGTATAGTAGTACTATCCAAAAGCTATATAAGCATGTACTTGACACTCATTTCACATATATAGTATTATCATTATGTGTCACTCTGGGAACCTAATTCACTTGAGTTGTATTTCTTTATCTCAGTCATGTTTTACGTTTATAACCTTCGTCTGCCATAGTAGCATAGCTCTAGATCCGTGTTTCTCAACATGGTATTAGAGCCATGGCTGAGCTAGGTAGCTAGTGGTGTGATTTATTCTTCTTTGCAAGTTCTACAATTTGTCCCTCTTTCATTCTTCTCCTTGTACAAGTCCACATCCTATTTCCATCTCAACTTCTTCAATCCATGCACACATCCATTGTCTTGTATGAGGTGAAGGAGCTCAAGGAAGGAGGCGTTGCTCAAGAAACTTGGCTTGAGGTTTGCATTGGAGGTGCTAAGGAAGGGGGATAGCTTGGTCCAGGGGTCTAATTTTGTCTCTGATAGAGATTGAATAAAGAGAAGGGAGAGATGATGCTCTTCTTCTTGCTACCCACCATCATCCTCACCATCATTATTATCTAGGGTTACCACCATATTCTGCATTGTGATCTATGGAGTCTCTCAAGACCATTGGCCTCCTTTTGTGCAACCGCCAGGAGATGAATCTAACGATGGGGAATTTGTGAATGCCAATTCTTCCCAAGTTTTTTGGGGAATAGGTGCCTTTCTGTGATCTAAGTGTGCTTCTGCTTATCGATCTTGCAAATACTTGCATTCCCTTGTATAGGAAAATGAGCGTAAGGCTACTTTGAATGATCAGCAAGTGAAGTAAGCATAAAGCATATATTTGGGCAGAACTTTTTGCTCTATATAAGAAAGAATGGCCCCAAAGACTGTATGTGTGGAAGTTCGAGAGTCTACAGTGCAAGAAGATGAAATTAGTTCAAGCATTACCAATTTGTCACTCTCAGATGGGGGATGTGTTTCTATGCCAAAGGCAACAGCATCTCTTGCTAAAGCTGGCATCTCACCTACTAGCAATGTCCATGAGCTTTTAGAGTGCCCAGTTTGCACAAACCCAATGTATCCTCCTATTCATCAATGTGCAAATGGGCATACACTGCTCCAATTGCAAGGTGTGTATTCACAATCGCTACCCAACTTGCAGATATGAACTCGGGAATATTAGGTGTCTTGCATTGGAAAAGGTTGCATAGTCACTTGAGCTTCCCTAGAAATATCATAGTCTTGGCTATACTGAAGTCTTTCCTTACTATAGTAAGCAAAAACATGAGGCTCATTGTGCTTTTAGACCTTACAGTTGTCCTTATGCTAGTTCTCAGTGTTCAATCACTAGTGACATACCCACTCTAGTGGCACATTTGAGGGTTGACCAAAAAGTGGATATGCACAATGGGTGCACTTTTAATCATCGTTATGTTAAGTCAAACCCTCAAGAAGTGGAAAATGTAACTAAAGGTGCTTGACACCTACGAGATGTTTTTGGCCGCATGGGCCTGGGTGACAAGGAGATTGTTGCTTTGTCAAGGGCGCACACCTTGGGCCATGCCCACAAAGACAGATCTAGCTTTGAAGGGGCATGGACTAGCAATCCCTTGGTTTTTGATAATTCCTACTTCACAAAATTAGTTATAGGTGAAAAGGAAGGTCTTCTACAACTTCCCTCAGATAAAGCTTTGATCGAAGACCCAGAAGGCCAAAAAGACCATGAAGACAAAGAAGAAAGAATGCCAAAGAAACATGAAGAAGAAAATGCTTTCCGGTGCTACAAACAAATGTTTTGCAAAGTTTTTCCATCATGGATCATGTTTTCCCAAAGTGGATCTTTCCCATAGTGGATCTCAAATTCCCTTAGTGGATCTGCTTCCCATAGTGGATGTAACAAACCCTACCAAAAATGTAAAGTTTCAAGCTTGACTTGACTAAGACTGCCAAAGAGCTAGTCTCCTAGTCCATGTTCGCATGTGGGGGGGGGGGGCAAATGCCAATAGGTGTAGGAACTCATCATTTGAGGGGGGGTGTTAAGAATAGCAAATGATGCATGATATGTATGCCCATAAGTGGCTTTGTATGGAAGATAGACATATGATGTAAGCTCTAGGAAGAGATGACAATACCCCATAAGCACAGTGAGGTACACTAGTAATATCCAAAAGCTATATAAGCATGTACTTGACACTCATTTCACATATATAGTATTATCATTCCATGTCACTCAATATTGTGTTTATGAGTCCAACTTAATATATCTTGGAACCTAATTCACTTGAGTTATAATTATTTATCTTAGTCATGTTTTATGTTTATAACCTATGTCTGCCATAGCTAGCATAGCTCTAGATCCATGTTTGTCAACATTGGATATCTAGAACAAGGATTTACATGTCACTACACTTTTAGACTCTTTATCATTTACCATCATTTCTTCTTCATCTTCATACCTTGCTCTTGAAAGCATATCAACCACTAAGAGTAGAACAAATAGTTTCCTAAGAAAAGTAAACAATCTATTTCCACAACAATTGGTTCTCCAATAAAGCATTCCTTATTGAATTACAAAGCTATATATTTATATTTATCCTAAGACATAACCTCAAGTCTTAGTTTATATACTAAAGTATATATTGTAACGTAAAAGGCCAAATGAAGAGTTTTGTGGTACAAGTCTAAGTGACAATGTGATGCAATTGCTTTATACTTTTACCATATATTTGCAATAGCAACAAGAACAATCTTGTGCTAAATATGAGTCAATTGTGACAAAAGGAATATAAGTTGTTGAGAGCTAGGTAAAGCTATTTGATGAATAGAATGTAGTGAATTAATTGAAGGTGTATTAAGAGAGATTTGACTTCTTTGGAATATCTACAAATCGGATGAGTCGATATATCATACAGCTTGCAATTCATGAACTGAACCTATGCATAGAGTAAATCTATGCAAAAGAGCATGCATGGGATAAATTCAAGAAAGCATTGAAAGAACTATAATTTATTAGAGATGCAAGATATGTTTGCATGCACAAGACATATGTATGGATTGAGAGATGGATCAAACTCAAGGCAAAGGCCAAAGTACTGTCCCATACTTGAGGACCCAATCCATGTATAGGTTATGGTGCAATCATTATGTGAGTGCATGTGCTCACATAGGCTATTACATACTCAGGAAATAGCATGACGGATTCCATTTATCAATCGTCCATGAAATAGAGCACCAATTGTGATGGGTGGCCACCAATGTCTTCCTGCTCTATGCCTTTGCATTTCAATGGCTTACATTGCTCCTTTTGGACCAAGACTCATCAAAATTGTCTAGTATTTAAAATTGTTGCTATCCAACTTATTAATGTTAAAGCTAGCACTATCACTAGAAGCACCGTCATAATGAGTACAAAATAAAGAGAATATGGGTTGCTATAATTTCAACAAAATAGCCCCAAAATTGAGCCAAAAGTGTATGCAAAAGGATAAGTACAAATAAATTATTGTTGTCCAAAAAATAGAAGCACTAAAGTATGAAATTAGTAACTTCCCTCAATAAAAGAGCTTAAAGATGAAGTATAGCAATGCTATCATAAAATTGTAGTAAATTAGAACTCAACTATAGGAAAATGTCCAAAACAAAATGCTCCCACTGCCAGAAAAGTTTGGATAACAACCAAACTTACAATGCAACTAGCAATGAGTAGGGAAAAGCATACAACCCTAGGTACCAAATCATGTTAGAGAACTAGAGAAGTGTCAAATACATAAATGCATCTCGAACTAAGTGTTTATGAAGTACATGAGCTAAGTTTGCATAAGAGATCTCCAAGCAACCAAGAGATTTACCAAGTTAATCCGTCTCATAAGAGAGAACACCACATAACCAAAAATTAAATGAAAATTAGTCCATAGTGATTAGTAACTACAAAAACAATATTTACATAAATCAATGAGCATATATGAGAGACTACCATAGTCTCTAAAATCCAAACTCTAAATAAAATCTAAAAGTTCTCCCACTCGAATCAAACCAATTAAGTCTTCAAGAGCAAATCAATCTCAATACATATGTGTCATAACATTTGGAAACTCAAAGATACCAAATAATACGTCTAGGAGTAAGTAAATAGTATAAGAATCCAAGTTGTAAAGAATAAATCACTTGACCATGCAACCTCTACAAAAATGGATGTAATAGCTTGGAGTCAAGGCTCAAGTCTCACAGGATAGCATATCTATACATAACTAGTATTGTCAAGCATACATACAATCAAAGAGCATTTCCAAATGGCATGTAAGCATAGATTGCACTAATATTCAAAGCATTTGCTTGCTTTCACTATTTATGGCATCAAAGATCCTTCCAATGGCTAAGAAAAATGAGTTCTTATCGATCCATAAAGTATCCCCAACCATCAATACATTATCCTAGCATTCAAATCTTAATGAATAAGAATCAGTAAAGCATGAAAATTTAAATTCTTGCTACCCAAACTATGAATAGACCTATCTAGAAATAATAGTCAATGATGAATGGTTTTTTTCCCAAATGATACCAAAGATGGAGCCTTAATAGATCCTTAATAGAATCATGGATATTATCATCATTCCTCTCATCAAACTCTCCTTCTCTCATGGTCTCTCTCGACTTTAGCTGCCTCTTTGAGTTTGATGTCTCTCTTATAATGATCTCAATGTGTACTAGTTGACTTAATCGCCAAGATTAAGGTGCATTTATGAGAATGAGAAATTTAATGATTAGTCATGTTGCAATCATGGTGATGATGATAATATTAAGTTAGA
Organism: Lygodium microphyllum; assembly: GCF_053477565.2. Classification (NCBI taxonomy): domain Eukaryota; kingdom Viridiplantae; phylum Streptophyta; class Polypodiopsida; order Schizaeales; family Lygodiaceae; genus Lygodium; species Lygodium microphyllum. The sequence continues at coordinate 164,351,996 of NC_141138.1, read as the reverse complement.
ATAGAGACTCTAATTAATGGCAAGTATATCCTACACACACACGCACGCACGCACGGACGCACACACAAATATCTAGGATTAATTCAACCTTACTTTATCTCACCCCCCTCAAGCCTTATTCATGTGGAGAGAGCCTAGGATATTACATCCTCTCCCCTTATAAGAATTGAGATGTCTTCATCTGGAGAGAAACTGGGGTATCATTTTCTAGGATAAGTTATATAATAGGAAATGTGGGTTTTGGCCCCATCTGGCCCCATCTTTCTTTCCTTGTATTGTAACTCGAGTGTTATTGCAAGAGTAGGGTTCATTACAAATATAGGGCTTATTACAACCCATGAAGATCTTTCCAAGATTCATACTCATCTTCAGTGGTTTTTATGGGCTCTAGAACCTCATCATTATCTAATTCTAGAAGTAGACTCAGTGTTGAACTAGTGCCACTTTGTTTCTCTATTGGTTCCTTATCTTCTTCACCCAACTTAGGGCAATTGGCTTGGATATATCCTAGCTCATTGCACTGGAAGCACCTACAATTGGGGCATCTCTTTAGAATGTTCCCTATCTCATCGTATTTGTGACACTTTCTTTTTTGGTCTTTTGAGTCATCATGGTATTCATTGGCACCGTTAAGAGGTAATTATATTCAAGAAGCTAGTTTTTATTTGCCCTGATCAAAGCCTTGGCTCGTATGAGAGTGTATTGTAGGTTAGTTGGCCTTAGGAACTCTAGATGAGCATCTAAGGGTTGATTCAACCGATGGCAAAATTTGGCCACATGTTGAGTAGTGTCTATAGGCAACACCTATTTTTGAAGTGTTATGAATTGAGAATAATAGGCTTCTAAGCTTAATCCAAGACTAGCACAAGGTAAATAACTCATTCATATTGATAGAAATATACAAAGATGAAAAGTATATCTATATTTTGGACCTCTTAATATCTTTTCAACTTACAAGGGTTTTGATGATAGTGTTGTCTCAGCACCGGTGCTTCCACTACAAGTGTGCCTTGCCTACTAGTTGTAGCTTTACAATTGTGGCCTTGTTAGTTATACTTGCATCTACCACATCAAAATAATCTTGAAGGACCTTGATTGAGACTTCAGCATTAGTCTTGACATTGGATTCTTTCTTGTGAATTTGGGCAACTTGATTTTCTTCAAGAGAATTTTCTTTTATTGGAGCTCAACATTCATGGTGCAGAAAGTGCATGGGAACCAATATTAATTATTTAGAGCAAGTTATATGTTATAACTTTTTATCTTTGAGTTTATATTTCAAATTAGTAGGTAAACATATACAAGGTTGTTTACTAATCTACTAATAACATTTCACTCTGATACTACATGTAATGTGCTTTTGAATATTTTTGACTTTGTTGCCTAGGGTCACTTGAGTCTATCACAAAAGGGATGATCCACCCCATTCACACAAGGATTAACCTAAAAATAAGGTTCCTAAATAATAGTAAATTAAGCTGGTAGTTTATCTACTATCGATTGTGGCAATTACTTGTGCAAATTTACATCGACGGAAGCAAAGTTATGTTGCACTTGGTTCAAAGAGGGTGTGAAATAAGGGGGAGCTAGCATGTTGACCCCTTTTCCCATAAGGCAAAGTCTTACCTCGGCCCCTTAAAATGACAAAAGATCGGATTTGAAGATAATCTTCCTAATGAGAAAAACATTTCTACCCTTTCTACTTATTCTTAATCTATCATTTTGGAGGAAAAACTCATCTTACCAAGGCTATCCAACCATAGGATGGAGCTATTATGGATCTACCCTCTTGCTTCCCTTTTATGTGATAGAAATTTTTAGCTCTTTAATTAATTAAAGCATTTAATTTGTGGAGCCCCAAGAGGAACACCAAGGAAAAGGGGTTTCTACTGCAAGAAAATATATCTTGTAACATCAACAACCATCTTTTGCATATTTTATATGATCTCAACAAACAAAACAACACCGGGAGAACAAGAGATCTTTATGCAACTTCATAGAAACAATCTCCGACGACTTTATCTTCAATAAAATTTATCATTTTCTTCATATTCTTCATAGAATTCATCAATCAACAAAGAGAACACTAAAGAAATACAACTTTGAATGGAAAAATATCACATATGATTCATCTTCATTGTCTTCATAGTTTTCTCTCACAGTCTTTTATAGAAAGATACATTGTTTGGCATAGAATTGGCTATCTTTGACTCTCTCTTTCTCTCTCAATCAATAGTACATCATATCCTCACTACAATGCTTAATAATCACTCATAATAATCCTTCTTTGGCGGTGGATGCCCCTTCCAAGAGGTGTGTCTGATATGAAAGGTCACGAGAGCCACTACAATGACTCTTCATAGCTCACTACTGTCACTTCACTCCAATCTTCTCTTGAGTCTCAAGCAACTACTTCTTTCACTTCCTTGAGCTCTTTTGAACTTATATTCACCTCTTTTCAAAGCTAGAAAACTTTTCCAAAGTCAAACATACATTCCACAAAACACTTACAGAGGCATACAGAATAGAATATGAACAGAGTAGTAACAGAGGCTCTACAGAAGCTCAACAAAGGGTTACAAAAGGTCAATAAAAAACATCGAAACCTCATAACTCATACTAAAACCATTCCAAACTATAAAAAACCATTCAATGAGCTTTCAAAAGACCTCAACCTTCATCAATCATCAATCCATGTTTCATATAGAAGCAAAGCATAACAAAATAGAAGCTAAATGGAACCAATCAGAACCTCAATATAACCTATCAGAACATCACATAGGCTCATATTTCTACTAAGAATCATCATGAGCTTCCAAAACATAATCAATCTCATCCAAAACACTTCAAAAAAAACTAAACATAACTCAAAATCTATAAAAAATCAAACATTCAGGCCTAAAAAACAACAAAAATCATCTAAAAAATCTAGTCAATTCAGCATATAAAATTAATTGAAAATCGACTAAAATTTATTACAAATTAATTTTAAAATCATTTAATTTTTTTTAAAAAAATAACACTAACTTTATTGTATATTTTTGGAATGTTTCATAAGCTAAAAATGCTATACCCAATGGACAAGATATTATTTTAAGGTCAAAATGCTAATATTTTTACTTAAATTTGTGGAAATTTTATTTTGAATTTAAAAAATAATCTAAAAAATATAAACACATTGTTGAAACTTGATGGTTTAATTTTTACTCAGGGTTGATTGCAGAACGCTCATTTTAAAACTCTTTAAAAATAATAATAACATAAAAAATCTAAAAAAATAAATAATAATAAGAATAACAATACAAAACCACTAATAGCAACCAAACACACCAAATATGACTATACTAACCTTGCATTGATATTTTCTTTTTTAATGAGATGTCACATTTTTTTCTCTCTAGTAAATGATTTTTTTTTGGAATTATTGCATTCTAGGACTGATACGTATGCCCACAGTTTCTTGCATACACACCCCTGTTAGGTATTTATTTTTATATTTCTTGCTTTATTTATTTTTTGTCATCCCAAGATCACAGTTAATTGTTAAAATGAACTTTAATCACCCACTTTTTCACATGCACTCGCACCAAACACACAAATTTTTAATAAAATAAAATCAACTCATCATTCACTTAGCATGTGCTTCATGCCCTACAGACACATCTAAGTTTATTTAAAAATGAACCCATCATATAACTACATGCACTAAACAAAAAGTGCTAAATGAACCCGTCGTACAACTACATGCACTAAACAAAAAGTTTATTTTTTATTCAATGAATTTGCATTTAGAGACCTTAGTCTAGGTATCATAGTCCGGGTTTCGTTTAAAGCATATCTTCACCCTAATAATTTGTAATGAACATTTTAAGAAGGAATCACCATTTTCTTTTTAAAATTTAATACCTAATAAAATTTCACCAAATTTTAACTAATTTCTTAAAACAAACCATTCATTAAAACTAATTTCCCTTATTGCACCTATTTCCCTTTTCCATAAATGTGCTTCATGGAATGTACACATGCTATCTTTCACGTTGTAATTGCTTTATCGAAGTTCTAGTCATTTTATGAGTGGGTTGTTGTACTATGGTTTGGTTGCTATGACAGGATTACAGATACGGTCTGTAGTTTTCTTTTTTACTTGATACGGGGATTCACAGTGTTTGTTTGTCTTGCATTGCATGCACCTTTTGGTCACATCTATGTAGAGATCATGCCAACTTTTCTTCTAGGATGTGGATTGCTTGGGGTGGTCAGAGTCGGTCAGCCACGTCTGTGTGTGTCTATTATGGTTGATCTCTTAGTTATGGTTATCATATTGTTTTGCAGGCATTCATTGTGATTGTATGTGTATGTGTATGTGGTGTGTGTGTGTAATCTATCTGAATGGCACCTCAAGCTCCTCCTCTAGTCCAGTACGTCCCATTGGTATCTCACGATTATTCTTTATTGCTGGAGTTTGAACTTATTGGAAAAGAAGGCTTAGCCAAGTTCATTGCACTCTCATTACCACTCATTCCAAAGAATACTGATACTTGTGATCAATTTCTAGCCTCTTATAGTAAGAGGTATGGTCCTATAAGAGGAACAATTGTCCAATTGATGCCTAAAAGTTTAGGCAAGGCTTTGTCTTTACCCTATTGGGGAGACTCTTTCCCTATTGCTAGGAAATTGTTCTCGAATGAGGATATCCTTAAATTTTTGCAGAAGCAGACACAATATTTGCTGGATCCCAAGAAGGTTCTTACTACATCTGGCATCAGTGTCTCCATGATTTCCAATCCTGTGTGGAAGCAGCTATGCCAGTTCCTTCAGGACAGGTTTATGCCTGCCAAGACATCCTCTAATTACCTTTCAAAGGAGTTTTTTACAACTTCTAAAATGGTGTTAAAAGGCATAACTATTGATTGGAGTTCCTACCTTTTGTAAAAAATGGATCAACACTTTGTTAGAACCACACAAGGGGTAATGTAACTAATGTTATATTTGGTTCCTATCTTTCTGTCTTTTTGGCATATGCCGCTGCTTCGAAGGAAATATTTACCTTGATAGTTGATCCACCAGAAGCTCTCCCCCTACTGAACACTCTGATGTTGTCATTGAGGATCTTTATCCTATCCCTTCTGTGGTAGTTCAGAGGAAAAGCTTAAAACGAGTGGCTAAATCAGCCCCAGCTCCTCCTCCAGTCTCCGTTCCTATTCAATCTAGCAATCACCTACCAGTTTTCCTCACAACATCGAATATTTTTAGAGAACATCATGAGGGTACTCTGGATATTTTCATCCCTTCAATACAACACTTGGTAGCTGGAGATGCAATTACCTTCCTATGTCAAGATGTTCAGTGTTCTATTGAGCTTTGAATGACTACTTGTATCCAACAGCTCTATTCCTCTTGCTATGACGAATTTCAACAGACCAAAGAAGAGCTGATAAAAGCAAATGCATAGCTAGCTTCTGTTCATGAATGCTTTTCTAATCTTTGTACCCAAATGAAACAATAGACTAAGCTCATTGATGCTCAGAAAATGGACATTTCTAGTTTGCACACTCAGTTGACTGACACTAAAACCCAAGTGGTTAATGTGACTAAAGAACAAGATAGATTATTGAAGAATTCTCAAGAGCATCATGCTCTGCTAGATGCCCAAACAGAAAAGCTTAAGATAGAAAATACCACCTTAGAATAGATTAGAATCCAAATTCAGCAACTTAACGAGCAACTGGTCTAGTCACGTTCTTCTACACTGAGTCCTAGGCAACTAGTGTCTTCTTTGGCCCCTGCGAACTTCACAGTTCTCCAAAGACAAGCCACGTTATGTCCATTGTTCCAAGCTAAAGTGGAAAGACTGTAGTTCAAGATGGACTTATTATGGTCTACATTTGAGCAAATTTCAGGAGTATGTTCCTCTCGATCTTTTTTGTCCACTATCAACTGCAGAAGTTGGCCTTCTATATTAAGCTCTCCAAGATGGATCTACCTCTTCTAGAGGATGGTTGGAGTGGAGCATAGTCTTTTGATTTGCTAAGACAGAAGTAGTTCACATGGTCTTTGAAGACTTTGTGACTTTGGATACAATGCTGATGTCTTATATGTATTTATGAGGTGATCTGCTGATTCTAGATGATGATGATCTAGCTTGGTATGTAGGGGTTGTGGTCTTACAAGCTGCCTTGTATGTAGAACATTTGGATTTGAGGATAGATGAAATGTTCTAGTGCTATTCTTCTAATGTGGCTACTTTCCTTAATATGTTATGGCATACAATAATTGATTCTGTAGTCTTGAACCAATGACAGAATAAAGTCGTTCATGAGCAGAAACTAGCTCTGCAGTTACTTTTGTCAGCTTTTCTTTGGTCTGTTGGACTTCATCATAGCAAGAGGAATAGAGCTGCTGGATACAGATAGTCATTGAGAGCTTAATAGAACGCTGAACATCTTGACATAGGAAGGGAATTGCATCTCCAGCTCTACCAAGTGTTGTACTAAAGGAATGGAAATCTCTAGAGTACCCTTACGATGTGCTTTGAAAAGATTCGGTGTTGTGAAGAAAGCTGGTAGGTGATTGCTAGATTGGACAAGAATGGAGATTGGAGGAGGAGCTAGGGCTGATTCAACCACTCGTTTTAAGGGTTTCCTTTGAAATACCACAGAAGGGATAGGATCAAGATCCTTAATGATGACATCGGAGTGTTCAGTGTAGGGGGAGGAGCTTCTGGTGGATCAACTATCAAGGTAGGAACTTCCTTTGAAGGGCCCGCATATGTCAAAAAGATAAAAGGTAAAAACCAAATGTAACATTAGTTACATTATCCTATGTGGCTCTTTGACAAAGTGTTGATCCATTTTTGACAAAAGGTTGGAACTACAATCAATATTTATGCCTTTCAACACCATTCTAGAAGTTGTAAACAACTCCTTTGAAAGGTAATTAGAGGATGTCTTAGCAGGCATAAACCTGTCATGAAGGAACTGGCATAGTTGCTTCCACACATGATTGGAGATCATGGAGACACTGATGCCAGAAGTAGTAAGAACCTTCTTGGGATCTAGCACATCTTGTATCTCCTTCTGCAATAATTTAAGGATATCCTCATTCGCGAACAATTGTCCAGTAGTAGGGAAAGAGTCTCCCCGATAGGGTAAAGAGAGAGCCTTTCCTAAACTTTTAGGCATCAATTGAACAAATGTTTCTCTGACAGGACCGGACCTCTTACTATAAGAGGCTAGAAAATGATCACAAGTATTAGTATCCTCTGGAATGAGTGGCAATGAGAGTGTGATGAACTTGGCTAAGCCTACTTTGCTAATAAGTTCAGGCTCCAGCGATAAAGAATAATCGTGGGACACCAATGGGACATAGTGGACTGGAGGAGGAGCTTGACGTGCCATTTAGATAGATTACACACACACCACACACACACAGACAATCACAACGAATGCTTGCAAAACAATAGGATAACCATAAATAATAGATTGATCAGAATAAACACACACAGATGTGACTAATTGACTGACCACCCCAAGCAATCCACATCCTAGAAAAAAGTCGTCATGATCTCTGCACAGATGCAACCGAAAGCTGCATGCGATGTAAAACAAACAAACACCCTGAATCCCCATATCAGACAAATAAGAAAACTACAGACCATACCCGTAACCCTGTCATAGCAACCGAATCATAATACAACAACCCACTCATTATATGACCAAAACTTTGGTCAGCAATATCAACACAAAAGACTGCATGTGCCCATTTCACAAAGTACATTTATTAAAAAGGAAAATAAGTGTAGTAAGGAAAATTAGTTTTAATGAATGGTTTGTTTTAAGAAATTCATTAAAAATGGATGAAATTTTATCAAGTCTTAAACCTTTTGAAAAAATAACAATTTCTTATAAAAATATTAATTAAAAAGTATTAGGATGAAGCAGTGCTTTAAATGAAACCCGGACTCCGATACCCAAACTGAGGTCTCTAAATGCAAATTCATTGAATAAAAATTAAGTGTGTATTTAACACTTTTTGTTTAGTGCGTGCACTTGTGACGATGGATTCATTTTTAAATAAACTTAGATGTGTATGTAGCACATGAAGTGCGTGCTAAGTGAACGGTAGATTTATTTTATTTTATTAGAAAAATGTGTGTTAAGCGCAAGCGCACGTGAAAAAGTGGGTGATTAAAGTTCATTTTAACAATTAACTATGGTTATGGGGTGACAAAAAATAAATAAAGTAGAAAATATAAAAATAAATACCTAGAAGGGGTGTATATGCAAGAAACTAAGGGTGCACGTATCAGTCCCAAGATGTAATAATTCCCAAAAAAAGAAAAGCCATCAATTAGAAAGAAAGAAAATGTGACACCTCATTAAAAACTAAAATATCAACACAAGGTTAGTGTGATTATATTTGGTTTGTTTGGTTGTTATTAGTGGTTCTATGTTCTTATTATTATTATTAATTTATTTTTAAAGATTTTTGGTGTTATTATTTTTTAAAATAATTTTAAAATGAGTGTTCTACAATAAACCTTGAGTGAGAATTAAACCATCATGTTTCAATGATGTGTTTATATTTTTTGGCATTTTTAAGTTTATTTTTAAAATTTAAAATAAACTTTCCATGAATCTAAGTGAAAAAATTAGCATTTTGGCCTTAAAATAATATTTAATCCATTAGGTATAGCATTTTCAACTTATAAAACATTTGGAAAATGTGCAATAAAGTTAATGTTATTTTTTGAAATTATTTCTAATTTTATTGATTTTTAATGAATTTTAGTCAATTTTCAATAAATTTTAAAGGATTTTGAATATTTTTATTTTCCTACAATTAATTTTATGCATTATGTCTAGGAAAAGAATCTAGAAAACTTGCCAATTCATCAAAAGAATTTATCAATCATTTTTTGGTTTTTTATGGAATTTATATGAGTTTTTATTAATTATTAAAGTGCGTTTAGGTGTTTTCTCGGGTTTTTAGAAAATAAAAAAAGGAGGTACCCTGGTTTGCGTGTGAACATCTGTATGTGAATGGACATGCATGCACCACCGCATGGACAAGACCGAACACATGTCCTCGCATGTGAACACGTACAAGGAACTCTCGAACACGGCATGACGACTCCCACGCGCTCACAACTGTACGAACACCTGCAATCGCGTGTACGGTGAAGGTGAATGTGAATGCGTGTAGGTTAAAGGGCGGCTGAGTATGGGATGGGCAACGGGTTAGAGGGGAGAGTGGGAAAGGGGGCTAGGGAAAAGAGGAGGGTTCTACGGGGTTTAAGGGTGGAAAAGTGGGAAGGGGGGCTTTGGGGGAGGTGGGTGTATGGGGGGAAAGGGGGGCTTAGTAGGGGGGTGTGGAGAGGATAAGGGTTATGGGGGGAAGGGTGTCTTAGTAGGGGGTTGTGGGAGGGTAAGGGTTATGGGAGAGGAAGGATGTAAAGAAACTAATTCCCACATCAAGACTTTAAGCTGAAAATACAAGAAATAGACATAAAATGCCAAGAAAGCATAGCCAAGGTGGCTAGGCATGAAATGGTATTACTGTAAGAAGCTGGGAATAACAAATAAGTGTTAATAATGTTGATATTATGCCATGTCACACTGACATTGGTATAAAAGGAGAGAAGATGTAATTTTTCACATCTTTTTGACACATCAATACAATTACAATCTTTCTCTCCCTTCTTGCTCACAGCTTCTATGGCTCCCCTTCTTTCTTATCTTTCTCTCTCTAAATCTAGTCTTTCTCTCTCCTCGTCACTCTTCTTCTCTCTCTTCCTACAGTCTTTCTCTCTCTTCTGCAGTCTTCTCTCTCCTCTTTCTCTCTCCCTGGTTCTCTCTCTGACAAGTGGTATCAGAGCTTGAGTCTTTAATCCATTATTTTCTTCCATTTTCAGTCCCATTTTCCTATTTCAAAATCAATTTTAGACAAAAATGGTACAAGACAGTGACTAGTGGAGTGCTGAAGGACATCTACAGTTAGTAAGAGACTACATCTGGAGATATCCAAGGTCAAATATGGCGGATAAAGGCTTAAATGGCTGGACGTCATCAAATTTCATGCAAAAATGGAGGTAACTAGGGTAAAGGATGGTTAACCGGGCTTAGTTAGAGGCTAAACTACAGTTACTTTTCAAAAGAGAGCTTCTCTTCTCTCTCCTTCAAGCTTTTGGCTGAAGCTTTCATGGTGGTTGTCAAGAAAGTCCCAAATATCTCTCTCTGCTGAACATTTCTCTCTGTCAAAGCATGGGGCAAAGGATCTTTGTTGCATGAGCTTTAGGAGGAGTACCATGGTTGAGGTGTGCTGCTGATTATCAGCCAGGAATAGCCCGAAAAATGCACTGAAATTTGCATTGAATTCCCTGCTCTCTCCTCCTTGCTCAGCTTGCTCCAGATCTTCAGCCATTGATCACAGCTCTTGAAGGCTTCATCAAGCACTTGTTGGCAATAATCTTCAGCCTCTGAAGCATTCTGATAAGTCATTCTCTTGCTCAAACCCTAATACACAGCAGGATAGCCATAGCCACAGACCTGGAAGCTCAAATTTCTCAAAATTTTGGACTTCCCCGACCTCCAAAGCTTCTCTAAAGCTAAGTACAAGCAGGATAGACTCCAAGATTGAAGACATTGAAGAGATTTCAGCCCGTGCATGACATTGGAGCTCAAATGGAAGGATTATTTTGGGGCTTTTCATCAAGGAGCTTGAATCTTTGAGGTTCAAGTGTTCAAGCAAGGCTGGAGCATTGATTCTTCAAGGATTTCATCATATTGAAGCTTATATGGACTGATTTTATGGAGATTTCAAGCTTTATGACGGATTTATGATGGATTATGAAGAACTTTTGCATCAACGGGGTTGAAGCTGACATCCATCATATTCTTCAAGCTTAATGGAGGTATTTTCCTTTTACTAATCTCTGAAATCTCTTAATAATCCAATTGCTAATGGCTTTTCCACTTGTTGATGGGAGATTATTGATCAATTAATTCACTGGATTGATCAATAGATCAGAGATTAGTGTTAATTTTCCTTGATTTCAGCCTATTTCATTGAATTTCATATTGATTCAAACCATTACTTCATCATAGGTATCATTTGATCAGCTTGATGCATAACCTTGATTTGTTTTGTTGAATTTCTCTCACCCAAGCTGAAATATTGTAAAAGGGTAAGTACTAGCAATCAGTGAGTCACTGAATTGCATTGGTAAGACCCTTCTTCTATCCCAATTTTTCCAAATCTCATTCAATTGCATTTCATGAAATGCTGAATGAATATTTCAGAAATACATATCATGCTGATTGCTTAGAACACTAGCCTCTGCCATGTTGATATTCCCACTGAGGAAAAAGGTGGATGCCGGGGGAGATAGTGGGACAAAAGAGAGGTGACCCTCCCTCACTATCGAAGATCCCGAAGGGGTGCAACCAACCGACCCGAGGGGAACTTTGCCCACCTCCCGGTGATTCGGAGCCCGTGTAGGGAGCCTGTCATGCCGTTTTATCCCTCACACAGGTACAACGAGTGGAGGATTGAAGATTGAAGAGTTTCCAAGGACTCAAGTACCTACAGGACTAAAACAGGGTAAAACAGGGAATTTACAGGTCACTTACAGGGTATTTACAGGTGGTTACAGGTACACTATTCATTGCTGAAGCATAGGTGTAGGTACTACAGGGTACCCACAGGTCCTACATACCCTTTTGTAGGGCTTGATAGCCATTTGGGGTTATTATCTTACATTACAGGGTCAAAACAGGGCACTTACAGGTCTAGACAGGGTGCAGGACTGGACAGTTCAGGCTCTGAATCCAGCTACGGAATTTTCTGTCCTAAACCTGTTATAGCGTGCTATAGCTCATCTCGAAGAGGGAATTCTTAGCTTTTATTCACACAAAAATTTTCTAAAATCGGAGTTTCCTAGCCAAAGTTATAGCCGTTTTTCTGACAGGGGATATACTGCAGGACTGCACTAATATGGCCGGACATAAAGGCAAAAATAAGGTCCAGGAGGATTATGCTCAGCAAATCAGGGATTCCATGATGGATAGCACATTTCAAGAGAACCCTGAAGAGCTTCAACAACAAGGATAAGTTAGTATACTCAATGATACTTTGTGTGCCCATGAACAAAGACATAGGGAACGACATGAGGCCATTTTGTCAAGAATGGAGCAGATGGTTTTATCTACTGATCAAACGAAGTCTTCCATTGATAAGTTGGTGGATTCAACTACTCAAACCATGGCTTCCATTGATAAGTTGGTGGAATCTAATGCTCAACTTATGGCACAATTTTCTCAATTAATGCAGTTGCAAATGGGATCAAGAGAAGCTAATGAGAGGGCTTGTTCAAACAGTGGCCTTCCAGTCCCACTTCAGCCATCTAACCAAAATGGTCCTGGAAATGGGATTATTGGAAGAAGAGGCATTCCAAATAGTCAGTACAAAGTAGGAGAAGCCTCACAAAGGCATGATGACTACTTGGGCAGCTTGAATGGGGCCAATACTCAAGCTTTTGGACTGCATACTCAAAATTCCAGGGGTATTTTACCAACAGGAAGATTACATAGTAATTCTCAGCCACCTGTTGGAAGATTTCAGTCTCAATTTGGAGGTTCTGTACTTGGTAATCCTGATCAGCCAATTTTGGGACAGCAACCCTTTCATGAAAGAGAGTTTAAGGACAAAATTGTTTTAGCCAAATTTAATGGCCAGTCATCTTCACCATCAGACTTAGAGGAATGGACCTCTAAGATGGAGTCCTACTTTGATATATACCCTAAAACTGATGGTATGAAGATTCACTTTGCTTCCTTGCATCTAGAAGGATTTGCCCATACTTGGTGGAGGTATATCAAGAAAGAGAATATACTTGTAGAGAATTGGGAAGCTTTCAAGGCACTTACTGAAGTCTTTGTTTCGCCTCTTGAGAAAGAGAAGTTAGCACGGAGATGGTATGGTTTGGAACAAAGGGGCCTAAGTGTAAGAGAGTATACAAACCAATTCCTCAACTTGACCATGTATGTGAAAAGCATCAGTGATGAGGCTAAGCTTCACAAGTTTATGTATGGTTTGGAGCCATCTTTGTCAGCTGATGTTATGGCATAAAATCCTACTTCACTTTTCAAGGCTATTGAGCTTGCGGAGCGCTATGGAAGAGAGTATAGGAAAGAATCTTCATTTCAGCCTAGTTATGGACAGCCAAGGATTGTTTTAAAGCAGGGACAAGTTGGTTAACATTTATGGTAGCAATCATGTGCCTAATGGGAGCTTACATGTACCAACTTATCCTCCATTTAATGCTTCTAGGCCTCAAAGTAATTTCAGGACAGCAAACAGTCCAAAGGTTGAATTTAAACAGGGTGACAACAAGCCTAAGTTCACTTCAGCTAATACCAATCCCAAATCTATTCCCATGGATCTTTATAAGGAAAGGAAGGACAAGGGCTTATGTTTCAAGTGTGGAGAAAAGTATACACCTGATCATGCTTCAAAGTGTGTATACAAAAATGCTAAGCCAAAGCTTCAGAGTATGCTAGTTTTTGAGGACTTTGAAGATGACATAGATGAAGCTAATGCAGTGGCAATCAATACTGAAAATGAAGATCTTGAGGAGGACGTTGGACATGAGTACTTTTATGATCCAGCCGACTCTTTTCCTTTTGATCCAGGTGAAAATGTTCCGTTTGACCTTGGCGGATCTTGTGATGAGTCGCTTACTGCCACAAATTGTTCTATTTCTATGGATGCTTGGACGGGATCTAAGAGCCCTAATACACTTCATATGAAGGGAAGCATATGTGGAAAGCGAGTGTTCATCCTGATAGACAGTGGCAGTACTCACAGTTTTGTCAATAAGTCCATCATGGACAAGTTAAATTGTGTTCCCACAGACTTACAGCAGCCCATTAGAGTACAAGTGGCTAATGGTGAAGAAGAAATCAGCACACAGATCTGCCCACAGGTTTCTTTGCAGTTGGCTGAAAATTTTGAAGTCAAAGTAAACCTGATCACTCTGGAAATGGGGCCCATAGATATTGTACTTGATTGTGATTGGTTGATGACATTAGGCAGGATCACTATGGATTTCTCACAGTTATATATGGAGTTTATCTCCAATGGACAGCTCATTCATTTACAGGGAATTTCTAGTAGATCTGATTTTTAGCTTATCACCATTCAACAACTCAAAAGAGAGTACAAAAAGCGCTCACAAATATTTGTTTTGCATTTGAACAAAGAAACACAGGATCAACCCAATAATTCAGCAAACCATCCAGCCTTGACAGCTCTTCTTGAGGAGTATAGAGATTTGTTTGAAGTACCTACTTCATTGCCTCCTAACAGAGCGGTGGATCACCCCATTGATTTGGAGCCCAACTCAAAGACAATCAATAAGCCACCTTACAGATTATCAAAATGTGAACGAGAGGAAGTAGCCAAGCAAATTAAAGAGCTTCTTGAAATGGGATTCATTGAACCAAGTTCTTCACCTTATGCATCTCCAGTCCTGTTAGTCAAAAAGAAAGATGGATCTTTCAGAATGTGCATTGACTACATGGATCTCAATAAGATAACAGTGAAGAACTGGTATCCTATAACACCCAGGATTGATGATCTGCATGATGAGCTTAAGGGGGCTCAATTCTTCACGAAGATTGATTTGAGATCAGGGTATCATTAGATTCGCATGCGAGAGGGTGATGAAGTCAAGACTGCTTTTAGGACTGATCGTGGGCTCTATCATTTCTTGGTGATGCCATTTGGGCTTACAAACACTCCAACTATCTTTCAAAGCCTGATGAATAAGATCTTGCAACCTTTCCTCTTTCAGTTTGTCTTGGTGTTCTTTGATGACATTTTGATCTATAGCAAGACTTTACAGGATCACTTGGCACATATGAGGAGGGTTTTTGATGTGTTGAGACATCATAGGCTTTTTGCTAAGGAGAAGAAGTGCTCTTTCATGCAGACTGAAGTGGAATACTTGGGACATATAGTGAGTGGAAAAAGAATATAGGCTGATCCCAAGAAGGTGTAATGCATAAGAGATTGGCCAACGCCTACTACTACTACCTCTCTTAGAGGATTCCTTGGTCTATCTTCATTCTATCGCCGATTTATAAAGCATTATGTGGCAATTGCAGCTCCTTTGACTGACAGGTTGAAGAAGGAGGCTTTCTTTTGGGATGCTCTTGTAGATAGCAGCTTCAACCAGTTAAAGGAACTACTTACTTTTGCTCCTATCTTAGTATGCCTGGATTTATCCAAAGAATTTATTATACAGTGTGATGCTAGTGGCCATGGCATTGGGGCTGTTTTGCTTCAGGAGCATGGAGTAATTGCATTCGAGAGCCGTAAGCTTACAGATTAGGAGATGGCCATGAATGTTTATGACCAGGAGATGTTGGCTATCCTGCATGCAATCCAGAAGTGGCACCATTACTTATATGGCAGCCGATTTAGAGTACATAGTGATCACTGCGTACTTAAGTATTTCCTTACTCAGTCAAATCTCACTCCAAAGCAACCTCGCTGGGTAGCTACATTACAGAATTATGATTTTGACATCACTCATACAAGGGGAAAAGATAACATAGTGGCTGATTCTGTTTCTCGTATGTGGGCCTGCAAAGTGTCAGCCATGACAGAATTACATAATGATTGGATTGAAGAACTACAGAAGGCCTATCTTTTAGATGAGGAATTCAGCCAAATCTTTCAGAAATTATAGCAAGGTCTTATGGAAGAAAACTCGCATTACCAGCTTAAAAATGGTCTTATTTGGTGGAAGGGCAAGATTGTTATTCCCTCTACTTCTTTTAAGCGGAAAATTATGGAGGAGTTACATTCTTCACCTTTAGCTGGACACTTGGGAGTTTTCAAGACTTATGACAGGATCAACAAAAGCTTTTATTGGAAAGGACTGTGGAAAGATGTCAAGGACTTCGTTATGAAGTGTATGCCTTGTCAGCAAAATAAGGATAGCACCCATAAGCCAGGAGGTTTGTTACAGTCATTGCCTATTCCTACGGCTAAATGGACTCATATTACTATGGACTTTATTACTGGCTTACCTACTACTAAGAAGGGGTGGAATAGTATCTATGTGTTGGTTGACAGACTCACCAAAGCAGCTCATTTTATCCCAACAAAAATTCAGTTTACTGTTTTTCAAGTGGCCAACCAGTTTATGGAGCATATTTTTAGACTACATGGATTACCACAGGTGATTGTCCATGATAGGGACTCAAAGTTTATGAGTAACTTCAGGCAGGCGGTATTTACATCTATGGGCACTAAGTTGGCTCCATCAATGGCTTATTATCATCAAACTGATGGATAGACAGAGAGAGTTAATAAATGGTTGGAGACTTATCTTCGCCATTTTTGCTATGATGTCCAAACCTCATGGGATTCTTAGTTACACCTAGCTGAGTTTGCTTACAACAATTCCACTCATGTGAGCATAGGAGTTTCACCCTTTGAGGCTTTGTATGGTTACAAGGTGCCCCTATCCACGGTCATCTTTAATGAAAAGATCAATCCTCATGGGAAGGAGGAGTTGGAAAGAATGCAGACCCTTCTTCAGCAATGCAAGGTGAATCTAAGGAAGGCTCAAGATCAAATGAAGATGTATGCTGATGAGAAGAGGAGGCCTTTAGAGTTTCAAGAAGGAGAGCTGGTTTTGTTGAAGGTGCCCAAATCCAAGTACTCTACGTTAAAAGATGGATCCAGTAATAAGCTTGCCCATAGGTTTTATGGCCCTTACAGGATCCTTAAGCGAATTGGAGATTTGGCATACAAACTAGAGCTTCTCTCTTCTACAAAGATTCATAACGTCTGCCATGTTGGTCAGCTCAAGCCCTATTATGGTGATCCAGTAGATATAGTTGATGAGCTGCCACCTATTGATGAAGATGGTCTTGTTCAATACATCCCAGAGGCTGTTATAGGTCAGTGTGAAAAGAAGCTTCGATCACGTTCTATTGTGAAATATTTGATCAAATGGAGAGGTTTATCATCTGAAGAGGCTTCTTGGAGACCTGATTCTATATTGGATGAGTATCCATACTTGAGGGAGACATTGGTGGGCTGAAGCCTATTGCTTATGGAGCTAGTAATGATGCAGACTAGTTCAGGACAGCACAATATTTTAGAATAGTTTTTATCGTACCTAATTTTCAGAACTAAGCTATCTATATAGACTTAAAGTACTCTTCAAGAGCTTCGTTTTAATATATGGTACATCTCATTTGGACACTTCTATCAAAAGTTATGGTAGATTTGGTCCAGCAGGGACTGTTTATTCAGCAAGTTGTCTACTTTGTTCTGGGACTATTTGTTGAAGACTTTATGGCTCCATTTGCTTCTGAAGTATTCCAAATCATGTATATAGTTGGGCCATACTTGCATTCTTCAAATTCAGCTCTTGTAATGGTCAATTTTCATTCATTTCCCATTTGTAAAGCTGTAAAACAGAGTAGTACTCTGTTCTATCCATCTCCTTTCTAGTTGTTTCTAGGTTTGTTTTTTAGGACAAAAACTTTTGGGAAGGGATGGATTGTAAGAAGCTAGGAATAACAAATAAGTGTTAATAATGTTGATATTATGCCATGTCACACTGACATTGGTATAAAAGGAGAGAAGATGTAATTTTTCACATCTTTTTGACACATTAATACAATTACAATCTTTCTCTCCCTTCTTGCTCACAGTTTCTATGGCTTCCCCTTCTTTCTTGTGTTTCTCTCTCTAAATCTAGTCTTTCTCTCTCCTCGTCACTCTTCTTCTCTCTCTTCCTGCAGTCTTTCTCTCTCTTCTGTAGTCTTCTCTCTCCTCTTTCTCTCTCCCTGGTTCTCTCTTTGACAATTACCAATGTTGGTTGAGAATCAAATGATGAGTGGCTGCAGCAAGGTATGCACCCCAAGCTATGGTGGCCAAGATTATTCACCCTCTTAGATGGTGGAAGGTTGAGACCTCAAACAAGTAATGTTGTATAGTGGCAAAAAGATGCCTCACAAGTTTCATCTTCCCCTTTTATACTTAACCGTAGCCTCCTCTAGACTAAAGTGACTTATGCTTTATTACAAGCCATCCCGACCTAAAAGAGCTTTGTCCTCAAAGCTGAATTGGGAACAAACCACAAGGATGATTACAAAGATAGCTTGAAGCATTTGGAATTCATGCTGAAATAAAGCTCCATGTTGATGAAGATGGACCACATAAATGGAACAAACTATTGTAAACTGTCCAAAACAGGCTATAGTACAAAAATGGATCATATCTTGAGCTAGAAAGGGGGATTTAAAAAAGTAAGCCCCCGACTTGGAGTTTATTCACAAAATTTATCAAAACTTGGAGTTTTTCAATGTATTTGCCAAAACTTGGAGTTTTTTCACAATTTTGTAACTTTATGAGAGATAATCTTGTTCCCCATATTGAAAATTTGTATGGGACCACGTTTTTCAAACTCTCAAAATATACCAAAGATAGAAAAATGAAAAAAATTGGGATTCTATCACACATCTCAAAAAGTACCCTTATCAATCAAACTAATCTCTAAAATAATGAGTCAATCTAAACAAAACACAAAAATAACTCAATATAGGAAAAGATAATTATTTCTCTTACAACTATTTAGGCAAATTATGAAAGCCACTTTTATATAACTATTATATAGTATTGATATGTAGACTTGGCAGCAACAAAGGTCAATATCTTCCTCATCTTCTTCACTAATCACTCCAAAGCTTCTCATATATGCAATGGTTGTAGGGAGCTTTAACTCCAACATATCTAGAAGGGATATATCTACCCCTAGAAGAGATATAGACAACCCTCTTAGGGAAATTTAAACGAAGTGATAAACAAGCTTTATGGAACAAAATCGAGATTACCTTGAGAAAAAAATTGTCACAACTAGCAAAAATGAACTTTTAGCATCAAAACTAAGAAAAATGAAATTTATTTGCACACAAAACAAGTATAATTTATAATGAGATCCATCACCTACAGATAGGTAGTCCCCTCTAGTGAATACCAAGCTTTATGGATGTATTCTAATACCAAGCAAACAATTGAGCTACAAATGTGAAATATTATATCTAATAGCATGCCAAATTTTTATCAATTTCTTTAAACCTAGAAATAATAGTCTGTTATCCCCACCAAATATGGATTAAATGAGCTCTTACTCCATGGGCAAGTTCTTAGTGACAGTTGAAGTTGCGAATTAGTCCATTAATGAACCAAATCATTAAAAAAGTCTACATATTGAAAAATCATAAGAGTTAAATAATTATTTTTTTAAAAAATCATGTCTTCTTGAAAATAAATCTAGCAAGTATTTATAAATTATTTTCGAGGTTATGATGTAGCACATATTTTTATTAGCACGTTTTATTTTGTCAGATGTCAAGCACGTCGTCATCATTTACATATTTTAGTAAATAATTTTTCGGTGTTTGAGAGAAATATTCTCTCATGATGGACGTTCAATATGCACCTACATCTTACCATTGGAAGTTATGTGTAACAGTTTAAACATATATTCTTTTTTCTCTTACATTTTATTACTTCCTCCTCCTCCTCCTCCTCCTTTTTCTTTTTCTTCTTCTTCCTTTTCTCTTTTGTTTCCCTCTTCTTCTCTCCCATTGCAAGTTGGAAGGCACAAAGAAGAAGCAAGAAGGAGAGCATCCCTTGCAACAGGCTTAAACAAGACAAACATTCTACACCAAACTCACCGGGTAAGCTCCATACTCTATCCCCATAGCTGAAAATCTATATTTCAAGTTTCATTTTTGTCCATGGCTAAAAAAATGGAAGAGAAGGTAGACAATGAGAGGACAAAAATGGGAGGGGAGAGAAGGAAAGGGGAGGTAGAGAAGGAGACAGTAAACAAAAAAAAATGGGAGGGGAGGAGACCTTTGGGACACTCGGGGCTGTGTGCGTCAATGCAGACAACTATCGGGGGTTGGGCACAGCCCCCTTTGGAGAGAGGAGGAGGAGAGGGAGAAGGTGAGGAGGGGGAACCCTCAGCACCTCCCAGTTGTTTGTCCGCAGGGTATTGTTGGTACAATTCGGGGAGTTGTTGGTTTGAGGCCGTGGTGGCCATAGGAGATAGAGGGGGCAAATAAGCTAGTGCTCTCATGTGGAAGTAAAGGCACAAGGAGGTGCAGCTATTTTGAGACATGGCATGGTTGTAGGCGGTATTCTCTATCTACCACTCCCCTCTCTGCCCCTCCTCCCTAAACCACTACGCTAAGTTACAAACAAATTTTGGCTTCGCGGGTGCTGCCCCCGAACCCCTGCCAAGGGGGGCCTTAATAGAACCCCTCGGCAATAGTAGTAGGGGGGTTGATGCCCCCCCTACAACCCCCCTCAATATAGAGTGTGTATAAACTGCGCGAGTCAAAGGTATAAAAAATTAAAATATTATTAAATCATATGCAAATCGTTCTAAATAAATAAATGTGACATGATTTGGTTTTTATGGATTGGAAATTGTCAAACACTCAGCATTGTCTGCGTCAACGCAGACAGGAACAAGGGATTGGGAGTATCGCCTTTGAGGGGGTGGGGGTGAAATTGTTATAAGGAGGTTCAAATGATTAACAAAATTTAATACATTTATTAAAACCAAATAATAAATGATATTAAATTGTGTTTTTCCATCAAAAGGTCATATTTGGTAGTTATTAATTAATAAAATATGTTATTTAGTTAAGTTATCTTCATTTTTAAAATGATTTACGGTTTTTTTAGTGCTTTTGAGCATGGCTAGAGATCGACGTGGTGGTGGTAGGAGAGGTCAAAGCAAAAGGTCCAGGTAAATCATTTAATCACTCTTTTAAATTTTCATATTCACTACAAGATATAGATCTTATACCGACATTTGAAGCGACGAAAATATAAACAACAAAATTTACCCCCGTCGTTGCAAAAAGCGTCGTTATTGACGACGCCATAAAAACGTCGCTATTGGCATCGCTATATGCATCACATATTGCGACACATATAGCGACGCCAATAGCAATGCAACCAGTAAATTTGCGCTGCACATAGCGACGCCAATAGCGACGCAAGTAGTAATTTTGCGAAGCAAATAGCGACGGTAATATAGGGATTTTTTTTTTTTGAGGCAAGGCAGCTTTCTGCACTACTGTATACAAAGTACTTGCAAACAAAAAGAATGTATACTGAAATCATAAAACTGATACATGAAATAAATACATGAGCGCATAAAAAGCAATTGGTACAATCATGACAGGATATCACTAATACATAGAAAATGTCTACATAGATCAAACGACTAAAAAATAAAGGTGTGTGAGCTCAAAGGATCCAAGGGCGAGCTACAAATCCTCGTCCCCCGAAAGCTCGTCCCGCCGCAAAGGAGCATTGAACGGATTCTACAGAAAAAGAAACAACACATCAATCCACCATACAATAATGCATTCAAATATCTCATGGTAAGTACGGACAATAAAGATGAGTGACTTACAGGGCCGCCGCGTCTATACAATCGGTCGATCAATGCATTGAGACCGTGCCTCTCTGCATATCGAGTCTCAAGGCCTTGCGGATTGCGATTTGTAATAGAGTGCTACAAAGAAAACAAAATGCTAACTATTAGAAACATGATTGTCAGTACAAAGAATATTTCAAAAAAACAAACAAGCAAAACAAAAGAGAAACTTACAAAGTCCTCCAAATATGTCATGTGGCCACCACTCCCAAGATGATGGACCACTCCGGCCTCGAGTCGTGCCCTCGCCGCCTCGCGCTACTGACTCCAATGTCCTGGCGAATCTGTAGCCTCCTCCCTCAGTCAGTGCCAGTTGTCTGCATCTAACCACTCAGGCTTTGCAGTCCCACTCTTGATTGCCTTGCGTGCGTCGAATCGTCTATGTGACATGTATACACGCATGCAATCCATCATCCAGCCCGTAGAGAATCTATCTAGTGCGACAGGCACCGGAAACTTCTCGTGCAAGGATGCTACTATGTAGTCCTTGCTCCCCTCCGGTATGTTCTTCCAATGATCCAGGACGTGCCGAAAAACTTGTTGGCACAACTCTCTCATGCGAGCCATCACCCTCCCCTCATCATTCATGATGATGGCTCCTGACCTACTATCAACCAGATATCCATAACCCCTAGGAGTCTGCCTAAGATGGGTCCTCTCCCATCTCCGTCCATGCTCCTGGGTATATCCAGGAGACCCCTCTACATCCAGTGTACCGACGGGGGTAACCTCTCTCTGAGTGGCACCCAAAGGGGTGCCACCAAAAGGGATGCCACCAAAAGGGACGCCACCAAAAGGGGTGCCACCTGCTGACGGCTGCGCAAAAGTCAGAGTAACTGGAGTAGACATCCCCACAGGTGTGACAAATCCTGGAGGTGACACAGCTCCAGTTGAACAAAGAGACGGAGACACCACATCCGTATCTCCACAGCAGCATTCCCCTGATCCTGATGTAGTCCCTTCCTCTGGCCCAAGTCGTAAGCGTCGAGATCGTCAGCTCAAAGATGAAGCATCTGATCGCGCTGAAGCAGATCTAGCAGAGCGCCCTGACGAAGAACGAGACAGCTCTTGGTTTGCTATCTCTCTGAATCTCGCGAGCTGCTCTCGAGACATGCGTACGAAGATGTCCTAAAAATCCTCATCGCTCATCCCTCGACTCATCCTGAAAATGTCACCTGCATAGATAAAAAATGGTGTTAGAATAATCAATTTAAATGATACAAAGCACAGTAATATATTTCATTTTTAAAAAATCCCTCTTAAAATGCATATCTTATGTACCTTTATAAGAGATCTAAACAACGAATTGAGTAAGTGGATGCTCCAAGAATGAAGTATCCTATGGTCCCATGTTAATCTCCTGACACAACTCTGCATACACTGGAAGATCGATAGACATGTCACCACAAAAGAATGAGTCTGCCTCGTTCTCAAAAAATTCTTGGACTCCTGTATTTCCATCATTGTTAGCCGATGCGGGCTTCAAGCTTGCGGCGGCCTCCACCCCTTGTAATATCGACCCCTCTATTTGCATATTATCTTCATCTATGCCCGAAACATCACTTTGATCATATACTCTCGCACTTCGGGGAGTTGAAGGTATAACATACCACCATCGAGGTTGTCGGGGGTTTGGATAGAAGATTACATGTTCACAAACACGTACAAAGTGAGTTCAAACCATTGTGACATAAACCATGTCGTATTACAATTAGCAAGCAAATGACTCTATGCACCTATTCACAATGGGCCAGCAATACAAAGGTGTCGCGCAAATCCGTCCATTTTTGTTTGGAATCTATTTCGAGAAATCTAGATGGACCTCGTCGAACTGTTGCTCCAGCTTCTCCAAGTACCACTTTGAACCACTGCACATCGAATAATATCATGGAGAAGCTACGGTAATCCACCGTAATAATACTTTGCAAGTTCCCAAAATACTCCATCTCATCCACAACCTGTCTGGTTCCACCATTGGTAGCCATTGTGAGATATGCACTAACGCCTCTAACACCAACCAACCTTCGGCCATGCTACCTTCTGGCTGAGCTCATTGTCGCACAAATCCTTTCAGGGTTTTCATGAAGCGCTCCAGGAAGAACATCCATCGCGTATGGACAGGTCCAGCAATCTCCACTTCGTCCACAAGATACACAAGAAGGTGGACTTGTATTGTGAGCATGCTAGTGGGCAGGTACTTCTCAAAGAGACAGACCGTCTCCACTGCTCCCCGCCTCCGAATTCAATAGAGGACGTCTTAATCTCTTTCTGTGAGATCCATTGCACCAAAGTCGACAACTTGTAAATGGCCTCGCGAATTTCTAGAGTAAGGTATCCTGCGATCGCGATCGGTAGGACAAACTGCCACAAATGAGAAAGCATTATGAATAATGGCCACTTTTCAAATTGCAAAATGCCCATGCTAATTACAATCCATTCTGTTCACAAACCTGACATATCTTATGCCAATCATGGGATTTTAGCCCCGACAATTTGTCATCTTTAGAAAATGCAGACTTGAGAGAACGCATCATACCCGTCGGAGTGCGGATAGACTTGATTACTTGCTTCACAATGCGCTCTTCTTTAGTGGACAAAACCCAAGGAGCGTGAGGAAGCTGCACTCCACCATCAGCACTCGACTGTGGCCAAAGCACCTCCATCTTACCTACCTCCTTCAAATCCATTCGTGCCCCTATAGTGTCTCTCTTTCCTGTGATGTAGTCCCATAGCAAGTTGCCCACATTCTTGAAAATATGCATGGGATCCAACGAGTGGTTGACTTGTAAGTGGGTCCAATATAACAACTCATAGAAAACTGAGAACCGTCGCATTCCATTTGGATGTGATTTCGGGTTTACCATTTTCAGCTCGTACCAGCTTGCGGCATTCATACGTGTTGGAGGTCATCCAAGGAAACCTTCCCTGAGTTCATGATCCTCCGGTAAGAAAGCGGCGTGTCCTTGATATACCATCTTCTTCATGGCTCGTGACCTTTGGGAGTCTAACTATGGCCCACACAATGGACATGCATGATAACCTGAGGTAACCAGACCTGTAAGGCGAGCCACGACCTAGTGAATACTTGATTGAATGGGATAAAATATAGATATTACCAGCAAGAACGGAGGTCCGCTCACTTGAGCACTCTCCCAATCCCGGAAAGTCATGCATTGTCCACATGAGAATGGCTCGAATGTTGGTTGACCACTGACCATCGCGCCTGCTCATATCTTGCATAGTGACCCCCTCCTCCCACAAAATCTTAAGCTCATCGACTAATGGACGAAGATACACGTCCATATTTTTTACTTTGTAGCGGCCTGGGACGAGCAAGCTAAGGATGAGATGTCCTTTCTTCGTAGAAAGCCATGGAGGGATGTTGTACTTGACAAGCACTATAGGCCACACACTGTAAGAAGTTGAGCGCAAACCGAATGGGTTCACACCATCCATTGCGAGACCGAGCCGAAGATTCCCTGGCTCTTGCGCAAAGCCTGGGAAGGTAGAGTCAATGTGGCTCCATGCACGTGAATCCGCTGATATTCATTGAACTCCATCCGTGGACCTATTCTACACATGCCACGTTGTCAAGCTTGCCATGCCGGATGTGCGAAACATGTGGTTTATGCGGGGCATGAGCGGAAAGTGTCTGAGAACTTTTTGAGGGATGGTTTTCCCTTGCAAGTCCTGTCGATACCTGTGAGCACCACACTTTGGACATGTCTCCATAGTCTCGTATTCATCTCAAAATAGTATGCAGTCGTTGATACATGCATGGATGTTATTGTAGTCCATGCCAAGCTTCCGTAAAACATGTCGTGCATCATCACGAGACTCAGGCATGGTATTTGCAGGTGGTAATATATGATATTTCAATAACCTGAAAAAAATCATAAAACACCTTGAAAAAGCACAAATGTTTGTAATAATAGTGTCAAAAAAAAAATCAATGAAGCCTATGTGCAAGGTACCTGAATAACTCGGTCACACTCGTATCGCTCCACCTGTATTTTGCTTGCACACTTAAGAGTGCAAGTAATGTCTTCAACCGAGATACTCGGCACCCATCATATAATGGTATGGATGCTTCCTCTCTAAGCGGATCAGATGTCTCGACATCCATGGGAATCAATGCATCGATCATTGCCTCCATCTTAAGCTCCAAGATTGTACATAGGTTGGGAAGGTTGTATGTCTCCTTTGGCATTGACGGTATAGATGGGCCTTACGAGTGGTGGATTGGCTCCCGCAATCCATCCATCGCACGTCCACAAACTCTTGTAATTGGTCGCAAAGGGTGAACTCCCCCTTGGGTCGAGACATCACCCCCCTGGATAGAAAATTTGCCAACAAGACCCAATCTTATTGTGTATGGTTTTCAATTAGCTTGCGAGTACAATGCATGATTAATATTAACTTCAAATTACTGTTTACTGAAAATCCGCAATCGCCTGATCAATGATCTCAGATTGAAACTCGCCAAATCGTCGTACGTGTTCTATAGACAATCGACGTTTTTGTCTAATTGCCAATTTGCATTGAGAGCAAGGACATGGGACACGTTGATTAAGATATGCCTCGCAATCTTGAACAATAAGACCTTCTTCGTTTTCTATCTTATCTACACTACAGCAAACGAGGCTCAAATGGATAGCTTTATGGACATGTATGTCAAGTTGCAAGTTGACCATAATCTCTTGCATTGTACATAGTAGTTGAGAGATTTATTGATGTTCATGAGTCGAAAACTAAATGTTTGGACTTGACTAAAAGATTGGATAATGGCTTAGATGCTAAAAGGAAAAGTGATGAATATGTTGCTTCATCATTGCAACAAAAAGATTGGTGACAATGATGCTATGATTAATGAAGTTCTTCACGAGGTGAATATAGAGTTGAAGGGGATGGAACACGGTTCTTCTTTGGGATTTGATGGTGATAAGTCAATTATTGAGGTGACTTCTTGTACAACCATTATACCTTATATATGTAGCTATGGTCTCTAGGTTATGTACTTTGAGTATCTTAGAGGGGGTCTACTAGGATTACTTATACAACTGCACTAGAGGTCTTTGAGTATAAGTAATCCATTTATGAGCATCATTGAGGATCTCTTAGTCTAACAATAAATCAGTCTCAACAAAAAGCATCTTAGAAATGTGGTTTTTTTGTCCTAGGATCGCGTATTAAAATTAATGCCATCTATGAAATTTATTAACTATAGTAATAAAATTTGTTTCATTCAATTCTACTCATAGTCATAAGACTTGAGAGAAAATATCCTATGCTCAATTTAAGGGATTCTTCTTCTATAACAATACTTTTGGGTTCATTTTGATGAAGTACCGTAATGACCATTAGCTAGGGTATCATTTTCTTTTAGTCCTTCCGTTGACTAGTTGGCATGATTTCTAATTTGTTATGCCTATAAAGTTAATACCAAAACAATGAATTATGCATATCACAATTGGATCCCCTACTTGGACATTATGAAGGACATGACCAATTTTAAGCCATCTTAAAGAGTCACCAATGTATGTGGCCTATGGCAAAGCACATTGCATACCATTATCGATAAGTCTATTATCGTGCATCTTAAATCTCCTAATTAGACTTTATAAAGTGTATGACTAATTTTTATCCCTCTTAAGAATTCGATGTAATGGTACCCATAAAAAAAGCAAAGTGGATACCATTACCATAATCATGGATATGCTATCATTCCAATATATGTTATCTTTCTCTTTCTCTCCCTCTCTCTCCCTCTCCCTCCCTCTCTTTCTTTTTCTCTCGCATTTCCTCTCCCTCTCACAATATATCTTAACACTCTCCAAAAGAAAAAGGGAGAGGGAGAGAGAGAATGCACTCTCCCTCCCTCTCCCTCTCCCTCTCTTTCTCTTTCTCTCCCTCTCTCATTTCCTCCCTCTCCCTCTCCCTCTCTCTCTCTCTCCCTCTCTCTCCCTCTCCCTCTCCCTCTCTTTCTCTCATTCTCTCTCATTTCCTCTCCTAAACAAGCAAAAAAAAGGTGATTTAAACCTTTAATAAGCAAAAGGGAGAGGGAGAGATAGAATGCACTCTCCCTCCCTCTCCCTCTCCCTCTCTTTCTCTTTCTCTCCCTCTCTTATTTCCTCCCCCTCCCCCTCCCTCTCCCTCTCCCTCTCTTTCTCTCCCTCTTTCTCCCTCTCCCTCTCTTTCTCTCTTTCTCTCTTATTTCCTCTCCTAAACAAGTAAAAAAGAAAGTGATTTAAACATTAAACAAGCAAAAGAGAGAGGGAGAGAGAGAATGCACTCTCCCTCCCTCTCCCTCTCCCTCTCTTTCTCTTTCTCTCCCTCTCTCATTTCCTCCCCCTCCCTCTCCCTCTCCCTCTCTTTCTCTTTATCTCCCTCTCCCTCTCTTTCTCTCTTTCTCTCACATTTCCTCTTCTAAACAAGCAAAAAAGAAAGTAATTTAAACCTTAAACAAGCAAAAGGGAGAGGGAGAGAGAGAATGCACTCTCTCTCCCTCTCCCTCTCCCTCTCTTTCTCTTTCTCTCCCTCTCTCTCTCTCTCCCTCTCTTTCTCTCTCATTTCCTCTCCTAAACAAGCAAAAGAGAAAGTGATTTAAACCTTAAACAAGCAAAAGAAAGAGAGAGGGAGACTCACCGATGAGATATGGCGAGTGTGAGGCGGCTTCTCTTTGTGATGAAGGCTCCTCCTCTCCTTCGCGAACAATGGCGGCGGCGGCGGCGGCAAGTCTTATTCCTCTCCTTCTCTCACGACGGTCGCTCTCTCCCTCGCTCTCGCTCTCAAAACACACAATGTGCAAACTCAAAATGAAACCGCGCTTGGTTTCGGCCCGTTTTTTTTCCCTGTGGAGCGTCGCTATTTGCGTTGCTATTTAAATAGCGACGCCAATAGCGATGCCGCTACCCGCCATCGCTAATCAGCGTCGCTACTAGCTCAAATCCTTATAGTGATTCTATTCTTAATGGTTAATAAACTCTTTTAATGTTCCATATAAATTGTATATTTTGTTTTCAAATTCTTTTTGTAGATACTCCAATTACAAGGTTAAGATCTGGTCTATGCAATAGACTAGTAAGTATCGATCAAGAAGCAACCTCCCGTGCATTCTTTGAATCTCTAAATAACAAGGGTGTAAAACCAAGGAAAAAATGTCATTTCATTGATGATGAAGCACTTGAGGATAGCATGGATAAAGCAAGCAATGACATTCATGCTCATCCTATGAGCGCCCACACTACCACCATGGAATGTGGTGAGACAACACACGGGAGGTCTTTAGATTTGCAAACTATACATGAGGAAAATGAAGAGGTGAATGAGGATGTTGATAATGAAGAAAAGAATGAGGTGAGTGAGCATGATAGACAAATTGGAGAGAATGTAAAGCTTGGGCTTATGTCAGATGTGTTGACCTCATTTTTTGTAAGGAGGTCTACTTCTCCTCCTCCTATCCCTTTGTGTAGACTTGTGCCCTATGAGGCTATAAGGCTTGCATCTAGTTCGACTACATGGTTGATTTCATCTTTCGATAATGCTTCATATATGGAAACAATGGGAAAACTTTTGGTTTCTTTGACAAGGCTCACTGGTGAGCTAATGGATGTATCTCCCCAAAATTTGAAGAGTGGGGCCCTCTTTGGAGAGAAGTTAATCAAAGGTTTGAAGATGAATTGACTAATGAGTGGGCTGATTTAAGAAGGCACAAGTTTTTGGTATGGGACAATAATCATAGGTTGAAGACATGGATGAAGAGGATAAAGGAAGGTAACTATGCATTGTCTTGCTTTCTCTTGTTTATTGTGATGATACTTCATTCTTTGACTAATTATTTATTTTATTATTTGATGTATTTAGTTTATATAGTGAAGATATTTCACGACATGTTAGAGTTCTATGTCAATTCATTCAAGTGGAGAAAAAGAAAGAAGAAGAACTATTGTTAGCATTGGATACATCAAATGCATAAGTATACTTATCACTATTAACTTTTTCGAATGGGTTAATAGATTATCAATTATGTGTGAATGCCAATAGTTTTTATTTATATATGAATCTCAAAATATAAAGATAACTTATGTGTGAATTTCAAGAGATTTTATTTATACAAATAGATTTCATTTATTAGTTATGTGAATGTGAATAGGTTTTATTTATGTGTGAATCTTAAAATTTAAAGATAATTTTCAATGTTGTAGTGTAACAAGAGCACATGTAAAATCCAACCTAGGCCACGGAATTTTCATGTTCCAAAAGTTTGGCATCGCCGATAAACAAAGCATTTTGGAAAGGATGAGCCCTTCTCAAAGATGGTGGGCTGAAATAGAGTATGAAATTGAAGGCAAAAGTAACCATGGCAATGATCCATGGTACAAGAACCCATGTTTGCTAATATGACTTTTGGTGTGGAAGGTAAAAAATTTGGTATAGTATTTTAGTTTTCAGCATAACAAATTGTGGTATCTTGAATTTAACCATAACTAAGAATAGCATATTGGTTTTTTATTTGGGATGACTATAACTCTGCCATACTCAAAGAGTAGGCCCACCTCAAGGAGCTTGCATTGCTAGAGGCAAATTATGAGGCAAAAAGAAAACAATTCATAAATAAAGAGCAATATAAATTAAGGGACAAAGGATATAAGTACCTTGGAATAGCTAATCCTGTGCATGGAGAGGATTTCTTTTCTGTTTTATTTGCATTGAATTGGGATGAAAAGAACATGATGGCTATTACCAAGGACAAATTGTATGCCATTTGTAGTGCTAATATTGCTACGGAGAGGTATGTTTGGACTAATGTTCTCTTATTTTTTGGAATTGAACTTAACAATATTGAAGCTGTATTTTGTTCAATAACCAATATATTAGGAAAATGAAGATTTTACTTCTCATGCTGTCACAAAGGCAAAGGACTCCGCTATGTCACACTTTGCAGATGTAAGGAGATTTCACAGCTACATGAAGCAAGAGGTGTATTGGTTTCATATGATTGGAGAATGCTCCTTATTGATCATGAGCTTACAAGTTGATGGCACTGAGATTCTAGGAGGCTTTGATGTTTTTTTAAAAGGCCAAAGGCATTTACATATCTTAAAGGCATTTGCAAATATTTTTGGTGAGATGAAGAATGTTGGAGACTCTGAGAAGGTTCCAGAGCTCACACAATCAAGTAAGAGGGTGGTGTACAAGTATTTCTAATATAAAGAAATCATATTTTCTAAATAGCATATGCACAAATGTATTCTAACTTAAGAGTGCCATTTGTTGTTTGTTCTTATGTTTTTGGAAAAGATGGTTGTGTAGTCTACAGGAAATTGGGGTGCTAGAAAGCCTCCCTCCTCTAGTGGAGAAGTGAATGGACTTGGGATGCGAAAATTGTATGTTCTCAAAATCACTGCTTGAGAGGGGTCTATCGGAATGAAAAATGTGTGTTTGTCCATGGTGGATAGACTATCCATTGGATGACATTCTACGGTAAGAGATTGAATTAAGAGAGAATAAGTATTTTGAGAGCCAAACATAGTAAATATGTGGTAACTCTTGCTCTTAGCTATTTGTTTCTAGTAATACTTGCCTTATATGCAAGGTTCTTGGAGCAAAATAGAGTAATTTCTATGCACAAAGAAGAGGATGAAGGAAATGGTACTTTCTAAAAATGTATTTGTTTAACATGAAAGTTATCATAACTTTTTAGACATGTGTGTTTTCTTAACTTTGTTGTTTTTGCAAATTAGAAATGTCCAATACAATAGACATGGTCCCTCATGTTGTGGGGATAAAGGCAACTTGTGGTGGTAGCATGGCAAAGGGTATATTGGATGGAGTGAAAATTTTTAGTTTGATCTAAGTAGCCTTGTTTTTAATTTGCATGAATATAATATTGTATTTTGTTGACTTCACACTACTTAGATACCATTAGTGATGCCCCATGATACATGATGCATTGGAGCATGGAAAGGGTAAGCCAATTTGCATGAATGATAGAGTTTAGAGGTTTCATTTCATGAGTCAATTTATTAAATTATTATTTTATTGGTTGTACATTGCCTAGGTAATATAAGTGAATCAAATGAGGTTGGTACAACAAAGCGAAGGTTTGAACACAAAGAGAAAGTTGTTTCATTGGATGAAGAAATAGAAGGGGAATCAAGTATCATTTTTTGGATTATTGGAGTCTTGTTAAAAGTATATTTTTTCTATTTTTAAAAAGATAATATAAATTTTAAACGTTAAACACTAAATAATTTACTTTTTTTCTTATTTTTCTTTACGACTTTAAGCAAAGAAGATGATTTTGACATGCATAGCATTTGGAAAGAAATGGTAAAAAGTAAGGGTCACTTTGAGGGATCTTTGCGACATACTACACCTTCTCGGGCTATGTCATTCATGACTCATCAGAGCCTATACAAGAGTCTTGTAGATGTCTTGCTATACGCAAGACAGGTATGTAGGTTTCTAGCTTTACATTCTATGCTTAACATTTAGCCAACATCAACATTTGTAAGTAAACTTTATTTTGATGATAGGATTTCAATACCAAACTATTGTAGATGCTCTGTTGGTAGACCTGACATCCATCGACGATTTTGCATTGGATGGGTATATTTTTCACCATCCCTTATATACACATCTATTGTAATGGTTGCTTATTCTTTGTTATTATGTTTTCAATTTTAGCATTCAGTGCTTCATGGAGGAAAATACCATCAACTCTTACTAGCGTGATTGTGTCCCATCATATGAGATTGCTAAGTTGTTTTTTGCAAATTTTCCTACATCTTTGCTTGTTCTTGGCCTTGAGGCAGAAGGTATATGTGCTTGCATTTTAATTCATAAACTCATGTGATATTGCATGGTCTTATACATCTTTACATTTGAAAGGGATTCCCGAATGGAATACATTTTCTAGTGCACTTGTGAAAGGTGTCATGGACCTAGCCCATAGACTCTTGGCAGATGAGGGGTTCTTGGTGACTTTGGGACTTGCACAACACTTTGAAAAAGTTCTTAGAGGAGCTCGTGCCATTGGATTGAAGCTCCATTGCACATGGATTCTCGTGTGTGAGGGTGGATATAGACACCCTGATACTCAAGAGGAGGTAAATGTGTTGAAGACAAACCTGTAACTTAAAAATAAAAGTTTAAATAGCTAACAAGATGATTGTGTATTGCTAGGTCATGGACCTTACTATTGGCTTGTTTTATCGAGGGATGCGTGTCCCTTCATATTATAGAGAGGCTAGAGAGAGGGTTAGCCCATACAAGTTTCCCACCTCTCGTAGCTTTCTCTTCGAGACATGCCTTGAGCACACTTATGTGGATGGTGTAGAGGTTCGAGGGGGTGCAAAAAGATCAGTAGCTTTTTATAGCTGCATTATACACTTTTAGACTGGTTTATACTTTGCATTGAGATATGTCATGCTTTTGTTATGGATGTTACTAAATGGTTGCTTTTGTAGGTGGCTCCTTACTACATTCACAAAGGATCTCGACTATTTGCTGGATATTTTTTAAGGTTGTGGCGGCCTTGGTAGAGCATGCACAAAGATGCATCGTTTTTGCATGTGCCTTGAGGGTGATTTTAGCCTCTACAACCAGTGCTTGGTTGATGTGGCATGTGGACCTGTGCCATCTGTTCACCCTAATGATGATGATGATTTCACATGATTTGTAGTTGCATTATTTTTAATATGATGCCTTGTATTGGTAGTGCATGCCATGGGGCAGCTTGATGATGCTTGGGAATAATGTATGACTCTATGGATTTTGGGTCTCACTTAAATTGGGATTACTTCATAAACTTATAAAATTAGGCTAAAATTTTATGCTTTAGAAGTAGTTGCATACGCATTTTTTGTTGGAGATCAAAGCATTCAAGAGTTTGCAATTCAACATCCTAACATAATTTATCTAATTAGTTTGCAATCACAAAATAATTAAACTCAAAGTGATAACATAATCAAACAAAAAGCTCCATAAAATAACCAAAAAAATCCAAGTGATGATCGAAAAGCTTCAAGAGGCGCCTAAAAAGCTCCAAATGAAGAGCTTGCTAAATAATAGCACTCAACTAGAAGTGACTGATTTCCATGTTTGAGATATAGAAATGTAGAGGATGACATGTAGTACCTAGCCATGCCTTCAAATTGAAGTTTCAAACCAATAAGGCTGTCACAGAAATTTAGTACATTAAGCTGTTTACTGCTCTGTTTATGAATTGTCCTCTTGTTGAAGCCATGGAAATTGTTCCAAATATGATGTTTTTCGCCATGAAGACTCTTTGATAGGCAAACCCTTCCATTTAATAAGGTATTCGACAAGAATACGGTTCCTTAGAACCTTCTCCTGCTTTGCCATTAATCTTCTCGGGCTCATAGATGATGAAACCATCATCATCCAAGGGAGGTAATTCTTCAAGAATTTGAATTTGAGGTCCCACATACTTTTTAAGTTGAGACACATGAAAGACATTATGGATACTTGTGTTGGAAGGTAAGTCTAGTTGATAAGCAAGATCCCCAACTCGCTTGATAATACGATAAGGGCCATAAAACCTATGAGCAAGTTTGTTGTGTTCTCCTTTAAGAGAAGCATAACGTGACTTGGGAACCTTCAAAAATACCCATTCATCTTCCTCAAACTCACATGTCTTCTTTTCTCATCCACATACACCTTCATTGTCTCTTGAGCTCTATGAATGTTGTCCTTGCATTGCTTCATAAGGGCCTCCATCTTTTCCAACTCCTCACGGGCTTGTGGATTTACATCTTCATGAAACAATGCGGAAGGTACTTGTACTTTGTAGCCATATAAAGCTTCAAAAGGAGACATGCCAATGCTCATATGGTAAGTATTGTTGTAACAGAACTCCGCAAGATGGAGCCATTGGTCCCATGCATTTTGTGTCTCATGGCAAAAGTGCCTCAAATAAGCATCTAGCCATTTGTTAACTCTTTCAGTTTGCCCATCCGTTTGCGGGTGATATGCGGTACCAGGAGTCAAAAGAGTCCCCATTAGAGAGAACAAAAATTTCCAAAAGCTGCCCATAAACTTAGTGTTGCAATCAGACACAATCTTCATTGGCAAACCATGAAGCTTGAAAATACATTCCATGAATTGTTGAGCCACTTGCTTTGTTGTAAATTGAGCCTTTGTAGGGATGAAATGGGCTGATTTGGTCAACCGATCAACTACTACATAAATGATATTCCACCCATGCTTAGTTGTAGGCAATCCCATAATGAAATCCATAGAGATATCAGTCCACTTGCCTTGAGCGATAGGAAGTGGCTGAAGTAAGCCGCCAGGTAGAAGAGATGAGTCTTCATTTTGTTGACACGAAAGGCATTGCATTACACAATCCTTTGCATCCCGCCAAATGCCCTTCCAATAGAAGATCTTATGGATGTTGTCAAACATTTTGAACAGCCCATGATGACCCGCTAAAAGTGAAGAATGCATCTCATGCAAAATATGGTCTTTGAAAGAGGATTGGGATGTCAAGTAGACTCTACCATGATACCATAAAAGACTATTGTGCTAATTAAAATTGGGATATTCTTCTCCTTTTCCTTGCTGAAATTCCTTCATCATCTTTGATGCTTGCTCATCAAGCAAATATTCTTCTTGGATGTCATGAATCCAATCCTTATGTATGATAGAAATTGAGGATAAAGAACATGCTCACATATGTGATAAAGCATCTGCCACAACATTATCATTTCCAGCCATGTAAGATATTTCAAAATCATAGCTTTGAAGAGTAGCTAACCACCTTCTTTGTTTAGGGGATAAATTTGGTTGGGAAAGGAAGTATTTCAACAAATGATGATCGCTTTTCACCTTGAAATGGCTGCCAAATATATAGTGATGCCACTTTTTGATATCATGCAGAATTGCTAGCATTTCTTGTTCATAGACATGTAGTTGACGCTTCTTGTCATCAAGCTTGTGACTTTCATAGGCTATAACTCCATGGTCTTGATACAAAAAAACCCCAACTCCTCATCCACTAGCATCCACACATATAGTGAATTGCTTAGAGAAATCCAGGCATACAAGAATAGGTGTTGAAACTAATAGATATTTCAGCTCATTGAAACTCTTGTTGGCTATGGAGTCCCAAAAGAAAGCTTCTTTCTTCAACCTATTGGTCAAAGGAGCTACCACATGAGCATAAATTTTTATAAACCTTCTATAGAAGAAAGATAATCCAAGAAAACCCCTTAATGAAGTAAAATTCGTAGGATTAGGCCACTCTTTGACACATTTCACCTTGTTAGGATCCACACGAATGCCTTGCTCTCCAACAATGTGACCCAAGTATTCCAATTCATCTTCTATGAAAGAACACTTTGACATTTTGGAAAAGATTGTATGTCTTCTGAATGTGTCAAATACCTCTCGAACATGCTTCAAATACTCAACCTTGGATTTACTATAGATGAGGATATTATCAAAGAATACACAGATTGTTTTGAACAAGAAAGGTTGTAATATCTTATTCATGAGTGCTTGAAAAGTAGCAGGTGCATTTGAAAGCCCAAATGGCATAACCAAGAAGTGATATAACCCTTTTTCAGTCCTAAAGACTATTTTATATTCATCCCCTTCCTTCATTCAAATTTGATGATAACCCGAATGAAGATCAATCTTAGTGAAGAACTTTGCATCTTTGAACTCATCCAGAAGGTCATCAATACGAGGAATTCGGCTATCTATTCTTCACCGTGGACTTGTTAAGCTCCCTATAATCAATGCACATACAAAAAGATCCATCTTTCTTCTTTACCAAAAGCATAGGAGAGGCAAATGGAGATTGACTTGGCTGAATTGAATCCATTAGCAATTCTTTAAATTGTCTTTCCACTTCTTCCCTTTCAAACATTGACAGGAGATAGGGAGGTTTGTTGATGGGTTTTGTGTTGGGTAGCAAGTCAATAGGGTGGTCTACCTCTCTCTTTGGAGGCAAAGATGATGGTTGCTGAAATAAATCTTTGTATTCTTCTAATAGATTTTCCATTCTTGGATCCTTTTGTTTTGAAGAAGGTGATGGCTTATTTGGTGACTGCTCTTCATCCACTTTCACAAGCAAAAGAGTGAATATGCATGACCGTGCATTGATTTCTTTACGCATCTTCTTCCTAGAGATGAGTTCCATTTGCTTTTGACCAATGCCCTTCAATATCATAGGCTTTCCATTCCATTGGAATTCCATCATCATGTTTTGTAAATCCAAAGAAAACTTTCCGATGGTTTTTTACCAATCGCAGCCAATGACAATATCTATGGGACCCATTTCCAAGGCGATCAAATCCACTTCCATAACACATGAAGGAGATAGGGTAATAGGAGTGTGTAGGCATACTTCATTACTTGATTCATAAGCTCCATTAGCAACTTGAATCTTCAATGGCGCTTGCATTTGTTGAGGAAGCAGTCTCAACCCATGCAAAGATTTGGTATTAACAAAGCTATGGGTGCTGCTCGTATCAATCAAAAGATGAACTTTTCTGTTATTGATTAGCCCTTCAAGTCTAAGGGTATTTTCTCCTTTACAATCGGTCTAAGCATCATGAGAAATTGCATATAAAGAACCATCCGGATCAAAAGGAAAACTGTCCACAATATCATAAAATTCATCATTATTTCCTTCCTCTTCGTCATGCATTTCTTCAACCATAGGGTTTGCTTCTACCTGAAATACATTCCCCTCTTCACTTTCATTCTCATCCATCTCATCAATGATGACAAAGTTGAGCTTGCTGTTTTTAGATTTGCATTTTAGCCTATGGACTTGTGACCACTTTTCTCCACACTTGAAGCATAACCCTTTTGCCCTCATGTCTCTAATTTGTTCATTTGAAAGAACTTTGCTATAAGTATTGTTCTGAAATCCCTTTTGTACATTTTCAGCCCATGAAAAGCTCTGTTTTGCTTTAGCCATTGCTCTATAACCATTTCCTCCACTTGGTTTTGATCCATAGACCGCTGGATATATAGGAAACTTGCCGTAATTACTGTTGTAGTTACTATTTCCATTGGTTTCTTGGCTATAAACATCCCTTTGCTAGCTAAAACGTGTTCCAATCTTTGAAGGTGGATTATTAATGAATACCCTGCACTTTTTGGCTGAACTCCCATTAAATCTCTTCTATATTTTTGCCCATATCTTTCAGCATATAAAATGGCTTCATGAATTGTCTTGGGCTGCATTGCACCTACTTTCGAATAGAGGGCTGAATCTAAACCAAAGATATATTTGTTTAAATTCGCCAAATCATCAATCCCTTCAATGTACATAGAAAGGTTAAGGAACATGTTAGAGTAATCACGAACATACATGCCCCTTTATTGAAGACCATACCATCTTCTTTGCAATCTTTCTTTTTCCATTGGAGAGACAAACACTTCCAACGTTGCCTTCTTAAAATCCTCTCAACAAGAAAAATCGTGATCAACTCTTTGCATATATTTCCACCATGTATACACGCATGTATACGCGTAGCCTTCAAGATGGAGTGCTGCAAAATAGATCTTGGCTTCATCATGGCAAGGAAAAAGTGTGAAGTACATCTCCAATTTGTTTACCCATTCTTCCCACTTCGTTGGAGATGCATTATCCCTCTTGAAGTTGGAAATGGTAATCTTCTCTTTATACTCCCTTTCATTATAAGTTGGCTGAAAGTTGTTGGAATATTTCCCCAAAGATGATTGTCTCAAAAAATCTATCTTCATTGAATCTCTTCCAAAGGGTCTAGGATTATTACCACCATGATTCGGTTGTCCCAATCCAAAAGAATTATGCTGTCCATTACTCGACTGACCATAAAATGACTTATCTTTGTTGGTGATATCATGAAATGACCTTTTTTCATAAATCTTCCACTCTTATCATGAAACTCCAATTCTTTTTGCTTGACAGATTGAGAGGGAAAAGATTTGTAGAAGGGGTCACATCCATGAAACTCCTCATTCTCCTCTCTTCTTATATCCTCCTCTTCTTCATAAGTAGCTTCACATCTTGGATTGAATTGAGGACAAGCATGGTGCTTTGATGATTGTAACGTGTCCACCTATTCACTTGCAGGACACATCTTAGTAGCCCATTGGGAAGAGAGTCTAGAAAGCGCCACCCGGCACTCCCACGAAATTTCATAGGGTTTGCAATCTAGGTCTTCTCGAGTTTGCCATGAAGCGGAAGTACTCCGACCGTTCCCACTTAGGACGGACCTGAATCGGGTTTTCCTAGTGGTCAAATTCCTAGAATGGTAGCTAGCGTCGAACCCCAGCCAAACTACTTTACACAGGAACGTCAGGGTCGAAGCAGATTCATGCTGCACTTGGTTTAAGGAGAATGGGAAATGAGATAGATGCAAAGCTCGACCTCTCTGCCCGTAAGGCATAGTCCCATTCCGTTCCCCTAAAGCAGCATAAATCGGAACACTAGTATCCGAAATTCTAGGTCGTCATTCCTTGCTGTCAATTTCCTTCGAGAAAAGTTTCCGGCCAATTGGGATCACCCTTCCATAGGACGGACCCATGGTTGCATCCAATCGCACTTTCCTCAAGGTTGCTTTAGTTATCTAATTACCTATCACATTTAGTTTGACATGCAAAAACAACTTCCTTAATCAGCCAATTAATCACCGTTCCTTCACATAACTCAAACACTGACATAGAAAAGCAATGTCAAACAAGTTCCTTTTAAAAAATTGATCTTATTTATTAGTCTTTGTAATACATCATATAATCTAGCCCGAAGGCTAATCCATAATCCAGCCCGAAGGCTAATCCATAATCCACCTGAAGGCAATCCATAATCCGCCCGAAGTTTGCGCCAGTAGACTAGTATGTGGGTCTCAAGATCCAATCCTGAGTCACGTCGGTCTCTTGTTGTAACGTGTCCCCTAGTATCATCCAGGACACGTCTTAGTAGTCCATCGGAAAGGATGTCTAGAAAGCTCTGCCCGGCACTCCCATGGAATGTTACGGGTTTTTCGATCTAGTTCTTCCCGCGTCTGCCACGTAGCGGAAGTATCCTAGCCGTTCCAACTTAGGATCGACCGGAAGTAGGGTTTTCCTAATGGGTCATTAGCTAACAGCAACTAGCGTTAGACCCGAGCGAACTACTTTACGCAGAAACGCCAGGTCTGAAGCGGATTCACGCTGCACTTGGTTCAAGGAGAATGGGAAACAAGAGGGATGCAAAGCTCAACCTCTTTGCCATAAGGCATAGTCCCATTCCGTTCCCCTAAAACAACGTAAATCGGGTAAGACGTAACTCTAGGTCATCGTTCTCGTTATTCTTTTTGATGATGATGATCATTCCGCTGTTCTTCGAGATTTTTGAGAAAAGTTCCCAGCTAACCGGGACCACCCAACCGTAGGACGGACCCATGGCCCATCCTCCGCACTTTCCTCAGTTTGTTTTAGTTATGTAATTATCTAACACATTAATTTGACATATAACAATGAGTTTCTTTAATTAACCTTGTTAAGCACTGGTTCCTTCACGTCATCTTATCACGTGACATAGAAAAACAACATCAAGCAAGTTCTTTTAACATTTCATCATTTTATCTTTGAAATACAAGGAGTTCCACCCGTAGGCTTTTCCATAATCTGCCCGAAGGCTAACCAGTAATCTCCAGGGTTCACTATTCCAAGCTTCCGCCCTTCAACTAGTATGCGGGCCTCGAGATCCAATCCCGAGTCACATTAGCCTCTTGTGCAGGACCCGGAAGGCGAGGGATTTACGGCCAGAGCCCCCCTGGCACCCAAGCATCCTCCTGCTCCAAGTAGATCTCAATGGAGAGACCTATCGTGGTGGGTTCGGTCCACGTTCCTGGCGCAGTCAACAACCCCCTTGGTTAGGGTCAGGCAAGCAGTCGGGGGTAACTGAAGCTGCCTCTCCCTTCAGGCCTTTAACCTGAAGTATAGGTTCTTATTTAATTTGTAATTCATAATTCAAACAGAGCCCTAAAATCTCTAGCAAGCACAAACATTTCCATTAATCAACCCAGTTGTCTGGCAAACTGCTAAGGAAGTGTTCTTTCCTTTTTGAGTGTATCAGCACTCGTTCCCAAGGTGTCTTGTAACTTGGCAAGATCTCTTACATTCCGGTGTAGGGCATACCCAACTTGGTTAACCCTAAGGTACCATAGATATGCTAGTTTCTGGTTTACAACTTTCCTTATCTAGAAGGATATCCAAAAATACGTCTTTTTGCAAGATAACTTGCGTAAGGATCTGCCATCCTTGATGAGGGTTTTTCCCTTTTCTCCTTGTGAATCAATCACAAGACTAAATGATTTCATACATGTTGCGCAAGTCCTGCGATGGAATAATCTGTTTAGATTCTTTAAGCTGACGTATGTCAGTCCTAGGGTTTCTTCATTTAAGAACCTTAGGGACAAACCTTAGTTTCTTATTTTTATGAATTTATTGTCCCTACGGTAAGGAAAGTAGTCAAGTGTTTAGGGTATGAATGTTTCCATGTTTAGATTGGTTCAGTTATCTTTTGGAAGGTAATATTAATCATCTTGTTACGGTTTTACTATCCTTGTGACAATTTACTCTCCCAATCAATAGAGTTTAATTTGGCATATAGCCTACTGCCAAGGTGATACAAAGAGCGACAATACTCCTTGGGACAAAAAGGCCTAGATGTGAAATTGGTGTATACACACTTTATTAGTTCCCAAGTCCTCAAATAGCAAGGAAAGAGTATTAATAGAGTGTCATCTAGCAATTCCCCATTACATTTTCTTTCCAAATGAGTTCGTATATCTAATTTTTATACTTGTTAATTCCTAACATTTAGCTTCTGTTTTCTTTAAAGATGAACTCATGCCAAATAACAAGAATTTCCTTGCTAAGATGTGCAACTAGCAAAGATAACTCCCTCGTAATTTAATCATCGAAAGAAACCTTTCTTGAATTTAGCCATTTACCATGAGTCGTTGCGAAAGGAATAAGACTAATGGTGCAAGATATAATTTCTACACCTTAGGATTTAACTAAAATATATTACTATAGTAAGTGGATAATCTTACTCGTAATTTATAATGCTTGATGCAATTTGAAGAAAGCTAAGTTCTATACATTGTCATTCCTAAGCTAAACTCCTTTGTAAATAACTCGAACAAATATATCCTATCCTTAACATTTTTCCTTTGCATGATCGACTTAAAACTGAATTAAAGCCAAGAAGAAAAACCTGACTTTGAGGTGAGATATCCACATGGATACCGGGGGATGACCTTCCCGCAGCTACACCTTGGACTTTCTTCGGCAGCATCGTAGATCGAATGTGAGATAGCCTTTTCCTCTTTCTTCTGGAATTCCACCGTCTTCTCCTTCTTTCCATTTCTTTTGTCTTTTTTTCCACTCTTCCTCCTTCACTCCTTCTTTTCACTCCCTTCTCTTTCCCTCCCTATCTTTTATCTCACGGCTATTTTTCCCTTACGGGGTACCATCTGAGGCCATGATGATAGTTAGGTTTGGGGGGGAAAATAATAATGGGGATACGGGGGATTAGGAAGAAAGCTTATGGAGTTGTGGGAAAATGAGAGTTATGAGGGGGTTGAAGAAGGGTTAAAAAGGGTTTTGAGGGGGTGAAAAAAGGGTTTAGGGGAATAAAACACGGGGGTTAGGTTCCCAAAGCCAAGGGAGGGGCTTAAGGGAAAAAGGGACAAAAAAACCTAGGGGGTGTGTGGTTCCAACCCATGGGGAGGGCTAAGGGAATTTTTGAAACCCGGGGGAAAAAACAAGGGCCGTATGGGGATTAGAAAGGCTTAAAGACCTCTTAAGGCCTTCTAAGGATAAATTTGGGAGGGGGGGGACCAGGGCTTAGGGGGGATTTAAAACCCGGAGGGGGGAAAGGGGGCTTAAAGAGCCCCCTTGGAAGCTTCCAAGCCTTCTGGAAGCCTCACAAAGGCACGTTGGGGGGGGGGGGGGGGGTGATAGGGGTTGCGTGGCAAAATGGTGGCTGACGGCAACAGATGGCGGTTGAACGGCAGTGGATGGCAGCGGCCTCTCATCTTCCTTCCTCAGCTCAGAGTTATGGCGGCACTCTCCTTGTCTTGCTCGGCCTCCTCTCTCATGGCTCAGCCTCCCCACTGTACAGCGGCCCCTCCCCCTCGTTTAAATAGTGGAAGGGAGGGGGATCTTTCCTCACGGCGTGTCATCACGCATGGTCCCCCTCCCTCCTAAGGCTCCAGCAAGGAGCTTTATAGCTCCTTCTATTCCCCTCCCCCTCCAGCTCGTCAGTCGGTTGGAGAGATAAGGGGGGAATTAAAAAAATTTTCCATACATCCCATTGATTCCTTTAACGCGGAATATTACATCCTCTCCCCCTTAGAGGAATCGAGATGTCCTCATCTCGCGATAAACTGGGGATATTGATGGTTGAGAGAGCTTTCATCTATCCAAGTGGCATCCTCTTCAGGATAATCTTTCCACTGGACAAGGCATTCTTTCAAGGTTCTATAGAGATCTTAACTTTCTTTCCCTAACATCTAAGATACTTTCTGGCCTTAGTTCAAGGACTCCTTGACTAGGCATTACAATTTGTTGGTCATCAAGTACATGATTAGGATTGGGTACATATTTTTTCATTAGGCTGATATGGAATACATTGTGAATCTTTAGGTTCTCAGGGAGTTGCAATCTATAAGCATTGGGTCCTAGGCATTTGAGGATTTTATACGGTCCGCAATACCTTGGACTTAGCTTCTTGCATTCTCCTAGGGATAGAGAACTCTTTTTAGGACGTACCCGAATGAAGACCATGTCTCCTTCTTTGAAGACTCTTTCTTGACGTTTCAAATCTGCATATGCCTTTTGTCTATCCTTGGCCGCTTGTATGTCTTGTCTTATTGACCTTATTTGATCATCCATGTCCTCCAACATTTGTCTTGAAGCTTCAACTCTCAGGGTTGGATCAGAAAAGTTTAGGGGACTTCGACAATCATGACCATACAATGCCTGGAAAGGGGTCATTTGAATGCTCTGCTGGTAAGAAGCATTGTAGGCAAATTCAACCAAAGGCAAGTATTGAATCCACCTCTTAGGTTCTCGACAGCAGTATGCCCTAAGCATATCCTCGATGACTTGATTTACTCGCTCTGTTTGGCCATCTGTTTGGGGATGGTAGGCGGTGCTAAAACAGAGTTGAGTCCCAATAGCTTCAAAGATAGCTCTCCAGAAGTGTGATGTGAAGAGAGAATCTCGATCGCTAATGATTCTTCTAGGTAACCCATGTAGCTTGAATATCTCCTTGATAAACAATCTTGCAATGTCGGAGGCTTTATAGTTTGTCTTTACTGAAATCAGGTGTGCAACCTTGGTAAGCATGTCAACCACAACCATAATGGAATTGTATCCTCCTTGGACTTGGGGTAAGCCCACAACAAAATCCATACTGATGAATTCCCATTTCATTTGGGGAATGTCAAGCGGTTGCAGTTTCCTTGGCATCATGACATGTTCGGCCTTGATACGTTGGCAAGACAAACATTCAGTGACATACTTGAGAACGTCACCTTTAAGCCTCTCCCAATGGTAGCTCTTCCTAACTGCATTAAGAGTTTTTGCATAGCCAGGATGTCCTGCAAAAGGAGAATCATGAGCTTCCCATAATAT
Source organism: Lygodium microphyllum (assembly GCF_053477565.2). Classification (NCBI taxonomy): domain Eukaryota; kingdom Viridiplantae; phylum Streptophyta; class Polypodiopsida; order Schizaeales; family Lygodiaceae; genus Lygodium; species Lygodium microphyllum. The sequence goes on along the minus strand of NC_141138.1, from coordinate 164,307,787 downwards.
CTTCTACTGAAGTGACTGGCTTGTTGGTATACACAGCCTTGTTCTGTAGTAGACAAGTCCATTATCAATGGAAAATTCCTGATACTTAGCTTGCAACTTCTGATTCTGCTCCTTGGTAGATATTTCCTTTATCATTGTTTGGTAGACCAAATCATGGCATGCTTCCTCTCTAGCTAGTTCAAGTATAGGGTTGTTTGGCATAGATACCTTTGTAGCCAGAGATCTGGCCATTGATGGATTCTGCAAGATTAGGGAATTTAGGAATGCCTTGTGATTGAGTGCATCGGCAACTACATTCTCTTTCCCTAGTCGGTACTTGATTTCAAAATCATATTCCTCCAATACTTCAATCCACCCACGTTGCCTCATGTTGAGCTCGTTCTGGGTAAAAATCCATTTGAGACTCTTATGATCGGTTACTAGAGTAAACTTGTTACCCAATACGTAGTGTCTCCAAAGCTTTAGAGCATGGATGACAGCTAGTAATTCCAGATCATGCGTGGCATAATTCTTTTCATGACCCTTCAATTTCCTTGAAGAGTATGCTACTGGATGACCTTCCTGGATAAGTACACATCCCAAGACAAGAATGCTAGCATTAGTTACTACCTTAAACTCCATATAGAGGTCAGGAAGTTTTAGAATAGGTGCTGATACCAAACTTTGCTTCAGTTTGTCGAAGCTATTTTGTTTGGAAGTTGACCATGTAATGGAAGTCTGCTTCTTTAGTAGATCAGTAAGGGGTGCTGCAATCAAAGCATAGTTTTTGATAAAGACCCTATACCATCCTGTCAATCCAAGAAAGCTACGTATTTCTTTGATGGATACTGGTATTGGCCATTCAAGCACATCTCTGACTTTGGCTGGGTCTACTGATATTCCCTCTGATGATACTATGAATCCCAAATATTCAATCTGACACTTGAAGAATGCACACTTCTTCATTTTTGCATACAACTTATGAAACCTCATTGACTCAAGGACAATCCAAAGTTGAGGTTCATGATCTTCTTCTTGTTTGGAATAGACTAAAGTGTCATCGAAGAAGACAAGCACGAAATCATCAAGATATGGTCTAAAAATATCATGCATTAATCTATTGAAGGTGGCAGGTGCATTGGTAAGCCCGAATGACATAACCAGGAACTCGAAGTGCCCATATCTTGTATTGAAGGCCGTTTTTGGAATATCTTCTTCCTTGATCCTTATCTGATAGTAACCTGACCTGAGATCAATCTTGGAGAAGATCTTTGCACCTTGAAGACGATCAAGAAGCTCATCTATTCTAGGAATAGGATACTTGTTCTTGACTGTTGATTGATTCAACCCTCGGTAATCAATACATAGTCGAAGTGTCCCATCTTTCTTTTTCTGGAATAGTACTGGAGCTCCCCACGGTGAGTTGCTAGGCCGGATGTAACCCTGATCCAATAGTTACTTGAGCTGTTCCTTCAACTCAATTGCTTCAGGTATGGACATTTTATAAGGTCTCTTTGCAATTGGTGCAGCTCCAGGCACTAGCCTAATTTCATGATCTACTTCTCTTGGAGGTGGAAGTTCAATCAATTCCTCAGGGAATACGTCAGCGTATTCCTTTAGCCAAGAAGGTCCTTCATGAGACTCTTGCTTTTGATCTAACTTGTTGAGTTTTATAAGGTAAACGGGTAATCCTTTTCTGACTCCTTTTATGATCCAAGATACTTTGGCTAATTGGATTCTTGGCACTCCTGCCTCACCTTGAGTTGTGACAAATTCCCTTTCAGAGTTTCGAAAGGAAACTTGACCCTTTCCACAGTGGATGTGGGCGTCATTAGGCTTTAGCCAATCCATCCCGAGTAGACACTCATGGATACCTAAATTCATGACTCTGAATTTGACTGAGGTTTTCTTTCCTCCCAGAAAGAATTCCACCTTAGCAGTTTGCCTGGTACAAGTTACCTCACGACCGTTTGCTAATTCCACAAGCAGGGTAGGTGCTTCTACTGTGGCTATTCCTAATCTTTTTGCACATGTTGGTGAGATAAAGGAATGTGTACTGCCACAATCAATCAAGGTTTTGAAACCTTTACCTTGATAGTCCGACGGTGTCTGAATCACCGAGAACTGGCGATTCGGCCCTTTCTTGTGTAAAGCGGCATGGACGGTCGCTCTTTTGAATTCTGCTTCTATAGTCGGATCTTCCTCATCTTCTTCTTCGCATCTTTGTCTATTGGCAATGCAGGCAGTCCTTCCTCTTCCACGGGTGGCGGCTCCTTGACTGCGGCCTGCACCTTGGAAAGGCATTTGATGATGTCCCCCGCTGAGCTTGGGACATTGCCTCTTGAAGTGACCGGGTTCGTTGCAGTGGAAACATCGGAAGTTTCGGCCATTACTTTGAGTAGGAACAAAGTTGTTGACGTTATTTGTCCTTGCTTTCTTCCTTTGTCCCTGATTGTGACCTTGAACTCTCTTCACTTGAGGTTTGAATGCTCCTTTGTTCGGATCACTATAGGACCAAGTTTTATTACCCCTTGGTCTAGCTTGCACCTCCTGAATTATAGGTGCCGCTCGAATGAGTGCATCCTGAAGATCTGATGGACGCATAGATTCGAGACGGGTATTTATGGGTGGATTTAAGCCCGTGCAAAATTTGGACACCTGCTGCGTCATGTCCATCTGTGGCGCATACTTTAAAAGTGAGACGAATTTAGAGTAGTATGCGTCCAGAGTGAGTCCTGGCTGTTTTAGCTCGTAGAACTCATTCATTTTTTGCGTACGATATGCAGGTGGAAAATATCTCCCCTGCACGGCTTTCTTTAACGTCTCCCAGGTAACCGACCCCTCTGAAGTCCCTTGATCCCTGCACCATTGTTTCCACCAAAGTCTGGCTTCGCCGGTGAGTTTTAACTTGGCGAGCATGGCCTGATTGGTAGGTGCAGTACCAGCTGCTTCAAAGTAATCCTCCATAGATTAAATCCAAATTTCAGCATCAGACTGGACGAATCTGCCTTTCCCGTCAAACTCGGGTGCCTTTATCTGCTTCAGGAGGAACTTCTTCTCCTGAGTCACAGCAGTACTTGATGTAGGGGGTGAATTTGGAACCTGTACCTGGGGTTGTGCCTGGATAAAAGTTTTCTTAACGTTATTATATGATAATTGACGTTAGCTTATCTTTAGTTCAGCTATCTCATAAATCATGAAGCTACTTAACTTTTTAACAACTCTGATGCACAGTCAAATATTGATAAAAGAAGTCTTTATTTATATTTACATGGGTGTAGCCTTATACAATGTCTCGTGTGATGATAATCCAATCATTACATTCAATTTGGAGAGAACAACGTTGTATTGCATTTGTCTACAGGAACTGTGTAATAGTAGGGTTTTGGGTCATGGATCTTTAGGAATCGATAATTCATTGGAAGTTCACGATACCCTTTTAGTTGGAATCCATACTTCTCATGGCGGCCCAACACTTTAATCTTGTTGGCTGGGATTACACGGGTTACTTCCTCATATACATATGAGTTCATTTCAACCCTCCGACCTTGAATATGTAAAGTCGAATTTATGTGAGCTTCCACAAAAATGAACAGCTTCACGACTTTCAAGTCTTCCAACCACTTGATCCTCTTTAGGTTGGTCTGTAGATAAGCAAACCGGTGGGCGGCTATGTAGTAGACTCCTGAAGACCCTGTCCATCTTCGTTCTATGTATAAAGGTGATGGATTATAAATCTGCTCCAGGATATTCATCATACCAATTCTTTGTCTATAAAGCGAAGAAAACAGTGCAGTCATAAACATGACCCGAAACACCAAAAACTTGTTCCACGCTTCATAGTTCTACAAGACAGCATTGAAGATGAGGAAATGTTTGGACATCAACAATTTCTTTATTTCATTTTATTGAGATCTCATAAAAACAATTACGTTGTTGGCCGGCTCTGATACCAACTGTAACGTGTCCCCTAGTATCATCGAGGACACGTCTTAGCAGTCCATCGGAAAGGATGTCTAGAAAGCTCTGCCCGGCACTCCCATGGAATGTTACGGGTTTTTCGATCTAGTTCTTCCCGCGTCTGCCACGTAGCGGAAGTATCCTGGCCGTTCCCACTTAGGATCGACTGGAATTAGGGTTTTCCTAATGGGTCATTAGCTAACAGCAACTAGCGTTAGACCCGAGCGAACTACTTTACGCAGAAACGCCAGGTCCGAAGCGGATTCACACTGCACTTGGTTCAAGGAGAATGGGAAACGAGAGGGATGCAAAGCTCAACCTCTCTGCCATAAGGCATAGTCCCATTCCGTTCCCCTAAAACAACGTAAATCGGGTAAGACGTAACTCTAGGTCATCATTCTCATTATTCTTTTTGATGATGATGATCATTTCGTTGTTCTTCGAGATTTTTGAGAAAAGTTCCCAGCTAACCGGGACCACCCAACCGTAGGACGGACCCATGGCCCATCCTCCGCACTTTCCTCAGTTTGTTTTAGTTATGTAATTATCTAACACATTAATTTGACATATAACAATCAGCTTCTTTAATTAACCTTGTTAAGCACTAGTTCCTTCATGTAATCTTATCACGTGACATAGAAAAACAACATCAAGCAAGTTCTTTTAACATTTCATCATTTTATCTTTGAAATACAAGGAGTTCCGCCTGTAGGCTTTTCCATAATCTGCCCGAAGACTAACCAGTAATCTCCAGGGATCACTATTCCAAGCTTCCGCCCATCAACTAGTATGCGGGCCTCGAGATCCAATCCCGAGTTACGTTAGCCTCTTGTGCAGGACCCGGAAGGTGAGGGATTTATGGCTAGAGCCCCCCTGGCACCCAAGCGCCCTCCTGCTCCAAGTAGAACTCAACGGAGAGACCTCTCGCGGCGGGTTTGGTCCACGTTCCTGGCGCAGTCAACAACCCCCTTGGTTAGGGTCAGGCAAGCAGTCGAGGGTAACTGAAGCTGCCTCTCCCTTCAGGCCTTTAACTTGAAGTATAGGTTCTTATTTAATTTGTAATTCATAATTCAAACAGAGCCCTAAAATCTCTAGCAAGCACAAACATTTCCATTAATCAACCCAGTTGTCTGGCAAACTGCTAAGGAAGTGTTCTTTCCTTTTTGAGTGTATCAGCACTCATTCCCAAGGTGTCTTGTAACTTGGCAAGATCTCTTACATTGCGGTGTAGGGCATACCCAACTTGATTAACCATAAGGTACCGTAGATATGCTAGTTTCTGGTTTACAACTTTCCTTATTTAGAAGGATGTCAAAAAATACGTCTTTTTGCAAGATAACTTGCGTAAGGATCTGCCGTCCTTGATGAGGGTTTTTCCCTTTTCTCCTTGTGAATCAATCACAAGACTAAATGATTTCATACATGTTGCGCAAGTCCTGCGATGGAATAATCTGTTTAGATTCTTTAAGCTGACGTATGTCAGGCCTAGGGTTTCTTCATTTAAGAACCTTACGGACAAACCCTAGTTTCTTATTTTTATGAATTTATTGTCCCTACGGTAAGGAAAGTAGTCAAGTGTTTAGGGTATGAATGTTTCTATGTTTAGATTGGTTCAATTATCTTTTGGAAGGTAATATTAATCATCTTGTTACGGTTTTACTATCCTTGTGACAATTTACTCTCCCAATCAATAGAGTTTAATTTGGCATATAGCCTAATGCCAAGGTGATACAAAGAGCGACAATACTCCTTGGGACAAAAAGGCCTAGCTGTGAAATTGGTGTATACACACTTTATTAGTTCCCAAGTCCTCAAATAGCAAGGAAAGAGTATTAATAGAGTGTCATCTAGCAATTCCCCATTACATTTTCTTTCCAAATGAGTTCGTATATCTAATTTTTACACTTGTTAATTCCTAACATTTAACTTCCGTTTTCTTTAAAGATGAACTCATGCCAAATAACAAGAATTTCCTTGCTAAGATGTGCAACTAGCAAAGATAACTCCCTCGTAATTTAATCATCGAAAGAAACCTTTCTTGAATTTAGCCATTTACCATGAGTCGTTGCGAAAGGAATAAGACTAATGGTGCAAGATATAATTTCTACACCTTAGGATTTAACTAAAATATATTACTATAGTAAATGGATAATCTTACTCGTAATTTATAATGCTTGATGCAATTTGAAGAAAGCTAAGTTCTATACATTGTCATTCCTAAGCTAAACTCCTTTGTAAATAACTCGAACAAATATATCCTATCCTTAACATTTTTCCTTTGCATGATCGACTTAAAACCGAATTCAAGCCAAGAAGAAAAACTTGGCTTTGAGGTGAGATATCCACATGGATACCGGGGGATGACCCTCCCGCAGCTACACCTTGGACTTTCTTCAGTGGCATCGTAGATCGAATGTGAGATAGCCTTTTCCTCTTTCTTCTGGAATTCCACCGTCTTCACCTTCTTTCCCTTTCTTTTGTCTTTTTTTCCACTCTTCCTCCTTCACTCCTTCTTTTCACTCCCTTCTCTTTCCCTCCCTATCTTTTATCTCACGGCTATTTTTCCCTTACGGGGTACCATCGGAGGCCATGATGATAGTTAGGTTTAGGGGGAAAATAATAATGGGGATACGAGAGATTAGGAAGAAAGCTTAGGGAGTTGTGGGAAAATGAGAGTTATGAGGGGGTTGAAGAAGGGTTAAAAAGGGTTATGAGGGGGTGAAAAAAGGGTTTAGGGAATAAAACACGGGGGTTAGGTTCCCAAAGCCAAGGGAGGGGCTAAAGGGAAAAAGGGACAAAAAAACCTAGGGGGTGTGTGGTTCCAACCCATGGGGAGAGCTAAGGGAATTTTTGAAACCCGAGGGGAAAAAACAGGGGCCTTATGGGGATTAGAAAGGCTTAAAGACCTCTTAAGGCCTTCTAAGGATAAATTTGGCCGGGGGGGGGGGGGGGGGACAAGGGCTTAGGGGGGATTTAAAACCCGGAGGGGGGAAAGGGGGCTTAAAGAGCCCCCTTGGAAGCTTCCAAGCCTTCTGGAAGCCTCATAAAGGCATGTGGGGGGGGGGGGGGGGTGAAAGGGGTGGTGTGGCGAAATGGTGGCTGACGGCAACAACAGATGGCGGTTGAACGACAGCGGATGGCAGCGGCCTCTCGTCTTCCTCCCTCAGCTCGGAGTTATGGCGGCACTCTCCTTGTCTCGCTCGGCCTCCTCTCTCACGGCTCAGCCTCCCCATTGTACAGTGCCCCCCCCTCGTTTAAAAAGTGGAAGGGAGGGGGATCTTTTCTCACGGCGTGTCATCACGCATGGTCCCCCTCTCTCCTAAGGCTCCACCAAGGAGCTAGCTCCTTCTATTCCCCTCCCCCTCCAGCTTGTCAGTCGGCTGGAGGGATAAGGGGGAATTAAAAAAATTTCCATAAATCCCATTGATTCCTTTAACGCGGAATATTACACTTGTGGAGAACCCGGAGGCAAGAGATTTACGACCAGAGCCCCCCTGGCACCCAAGCATCCTCCTGCTCCAAGTAGCACCCATGGAGAGACCTCTTGTGGCGGGTCCACGTATCTGGCACGGCTAACAACCCCCTTGGTTAGGGTCAGGCAGACAGTTGGGGGTAACTAATGCTGCCTCTCCCTCTAGGCCTTCAACCTGAAGCATTAATGATCTTTCCATGTTTAGTTCCTTGAGCAAAGAAGTACAAACAGTGCTCCTAACTTATACAAACACAATCAATCCACTCGTCGTTTATTTGGCCAACTGCTAAGGTGTGAATCCTCTTCTCCGAATGCATCCAGCATTTGATCCGGGATCAATCGTGACTTGGCAAGATCCCCCAAGGGTTTGTTGTTTGTTTACCCTTTTATCCTTGGGTTAGGGTTATACCCTATTAACCCAAATTAGCCAACACCTTAGGTTCCTTAAACTAAGACAGTAAATCCTCAGCAACCTTGTCCCCCTAACTTGATTCTTGCTAGGCAATACATAACTTCCCTAACTTGGCAAATCAGCCCAAGGAAGGGTGATGTAGCAGGATGACTACTCATCCTCTTGCAAATTAAACTTGTACTTAGGACCTACCAACCTTGTTCCAAGGAGTGGCAAATCTATCTTGTGATTTAAACACAAAGCCATGTGACGTTGCAACTTGTTACATAGGAGTCGCATCTAACTTACATGATCATTTCTCCCATCAAACGGCGTTCCTTAGTCAATAAATATATTTGGTCAAGATGTAGGGTTTGGGATGTCTTCTTGACCCAACCCAACCCTAATCTTACTAGGCCGACAACGTTTAGCCTTAGAGTTTCTAAATACAAACGGAAGTCTAGTATTTGGTCAATCGATCCTTAGGGTAAAACCCTAGATCATTGTTGCATGGGTGTTTAGCTAACCCTAACGTTCCGTGAGCGTGGGTAGGACCTTTGGGATCGAAAGTCTTGACTTGGCATCCCAAGTGCGATACTAGGCAAAAATTTTAATGTGACTAAACCCTAGCTAGCACTTTGAGGTGTTCATTGTACTAACTATTTATGCTTTTATGAATCCCATGTGGTCTATGTTATTACAAGTGATTTAGCTAAATCTATCTACTTTTCTTGCGACAAGAAACGATCTTTTCTAAAGAGATGCTAATATTTGTCCTAAAAGGTGTAAATAGTTGAAAGACATAATATTATGTGCAAATATGTGATTCATTGACTTTTTCCTTCTATGCAACTATAAAATGTAAAATGACCATCTCTTTTCCTTGCCCAATCTATAAAGATAGACAATTCATGGCTAACTCATATAAAAGCCTACGTTGAATTGCATCAAGAACTATACCTATAAACCCTTTGTCTGATGCATTGAATTCATGATTTAATATGAAATGCATCTTTTTCTAAAACAACTTCGATAAAGAAGTTCATGAATGTCACGAGACCATTAATGATTTTAATTCATCCTTCGACACTTAACCCAATCCTAGGATGTAATTTTCGCCTTATGCAATTTGCAAGACACATAAATCTCTTTCATGCAATGCAACTACTTGGACAACATCTAATGGATGTTAACGATTATCTCATGTGAATCACAACTAGAAAGTTATTGCCTAAATGCATTATGTGCTGTTCTCATTTGCGAGGCAATCAAGGATGAATCTAGGCAAATCCACCTTTTACTTAAGTAATATGCTTTCATGATTGCGACTTGGACGTGCAAGCAATGTGCAACATGCAACTAAAAATGTAAGACGAATAAATAACTGCATTCATAACTTCCCCATGAAAATTAAATGTGCCTAATGCATTCCGTTTATGCGGAATTAAACTTCTAAGAACGTAGGCATTGGGGTTTGAGGTATTGTCCACATGTGTGCTTGGGGTAGAAACTCCCGCGTGAGCACCTCCCGCCATTTTCTTGGGAGCCATTGACGGGTCGAATTCTTGGTTCAACAACTCCCCTTGGGTTCTTTACGCATTGCAAATCCCTTTCTGCCCGATATCTTCACCTTTGCGCAAGACACGTCCTTACAGTCGCGGTTTTGAAGGCACCTGAGAACACGTGGGGGAATAGGGGCTATGGGAACTTTTATGGAAGCTTCCAAAGAATTGTGATGATGATGGTGGTGGGATGGGCAGGCAATAGCAGCGCAGCAGCAGTATGGCATGGATGGTGGTGGCCTGGGGCGGCATGACTTCTTCCTTCTCTCTCCTCGTGCCTTCCTCCCAAGCTCCAGGGGGGAGGTCTTATAGGTAGAGGGGGGGGGGGGGGGAGATAGCCTCCCACGTGGTTGGCTTGCATGCCTTCCCTCCCTCATGCTTCTCCACACCACACTCCTTTTACACTCATACTTCCCTCTCACACTCCTCTCCCCTGCCATGCATCAGCTGAGGGGAGGGGTTATTAATAAAAAAATTTGCCATAACTTTAACCATTATCCATTTTTCCCTCTAGAAGAGGTGTTCTCGCGTAGGCTTGCCGTCTTCAAGCCACGGCCTCTTATGCGCAATGCAGGTGGAGTCTACTAACGTGCGAGGGTGGAGCATTTAGCCCAAGGTTCTTCTAGTCGTGGGGAGATTATTTTAAGCTGCTCTTGCGTGGAGCGTGTAGTGGTCAAAATTCATTAATATTTCGTGTGGAAATATTACAATGATATTGGTGGCTGGTAATGAGTACTCATTGTAGATGGCTCTCCTTTCTCAAAGGTTGACATAATAGGCTGATCAATTCCCTTACCTTTCATATTGGATGGTTGAATTGAGTATTTTCAATATGAATGGTGGGTTCATTTGGTATAGAAGATGTGGGGTGAGTCTTCAAATCCTTGATAGTTGCTACTACATCCTCAAATCCACTTTTCATGAACTTGACCAGCTGCTGCTGAAGTCTTTTATCCACTTTGTTTGATGTATTCTCAAACTTCCCCAAGGATTTGGAAAGTTTCTCATATTGATCATGCATCCCAATGTTCAGCATACGCATCTCTCTTGAAAGCAAGTGCTCTTCAAAAAGATCATGAGTCAAATGATTTCCATCATTACCCAACTGTGCACTATGGCATTACCAACACTTACATCATCATCTTGTTGGTTATGATTGAGGGATTCATTATTATTGTTTTGATTGTTGATATATTCTCTAATATCTTCTTGAATGGTCTCCATGACTTGATCTTTTCTCTTGTGTTTGGCCATTAAGGATAGTTCTGTCAAAATGACTGTGGAGGAGAAAATTGTCAATAACCTGCTTGGTATTGCACCATTTCCAACAATTTATTGACCCAAATGAAGCTTATATGTCAGGGATATTCCAGGTTTAGTAATATCTCAGCTTGCAACAGGGTATATGGGTAGAATGAACTCAAACAATGTATCCAAGACAGCCTATTTAGGTGCAGTCCACTAGACCCCTGTGAGTAAATTGACCATAACTTTTTTTCGGATGTCCGATTAATAAAATTTTTGGTTCAAATGAAATCTTAACGTCCCCTCTTCAAATCAAGCTATTAAGATCCCAATTCAGATCATGACAGAATTTTTTGCAATAGAACTGTGTACCTATCGAGAGATTTTCTGCAACCTGTTAACACCCTGTGGAAACCCTGTTTGACCTGAAATGAATCTTGTAGTAATTGTAGACCTTCAAAGCAATTAATAAACCTATGATAGGCTGTAAGACACCTTTGAGTATCTAGTAAATACCTACAACTGATAGGTACCTGTGTGGAAAGACCTGTAAATCTACCCAAGGATGTCACAAACTTCCCTGTTTGGTACCCCAAGTCTTCAAATCTTCATCCACTCTTTCCCAAGTGGTCTTTTGTGGTCCACCACTTGTAATGAGGGATAAAATGACAGGATGGGCACCTAAATGGGCTGTGAAAATCCGGAAGGTGTGCAGATTTCCTTCTGGGATAGGTTGTGCACCCCTACAGAGTCTTAAATAGCAAGGGAGGGTCACCTCTCTTTTGTCTTGCTATCTCGTCCGACTTCGACCTTTTTCCTCGATCAAAATATACATGGCAGATCTACTATTCTATCAATCAAAGTATGATATGCATGGCTAAATCAAGATCTTGCCATTTCATGGTATGCAAGAACAAAATGGAATAGGATTGAATCGAAATGGATATGGGTAAGGAATACCTACAGCGGTGACTCACTACTTTACAATATGATTCCACTTACTGATTGATTCTTATTTTTAGCCATATTGCATTCCATCATAACAAGCCATTCAAGGTTAGGATTAGCACAATTTTTCCAGCAAATGGAAAGTATTAACAACAATTGGCTACTGATTTTTATTGAGTAGAATGAAAAAAATTCAGCATGACATCATTCAGCCCTAAGTTGGTCTACATGCAATTCAAATGGTAATTCTTAGATGAGATTACTCTTAATTATCCCTTTTCAACAAATGGATGGCTTAAGCAATTGTATTTTTAAGGGATTAAGAGAAAAATTAAGAGTTACCTCTTGTATTGTTGAAGTGGATGATTACGGAAGCTCCAATACCCGTATGAGACTTGAAATTCTTGAACTCCCACTTGACGTAGCCAAGAATACATTCAAATTGAAATTCCCATGATGAAATTGTAGCTCATAGATTTCAATTTATCTTCAAAAGAGCTCCAATATCCAAGATTTTGATATAAGTGACCCTTGTAGCTCAAATGTGGCTTGAATCGTGGAAAGAATTCAATGATGAGCATCCACAAAGGTAGAAGGCTTCAATCCTTGATAAAAAAACTCTTCCATTGAAGCTTTGAAGCTTTCATATGTTGTCCATACACTTGCAATGACAAGAAGAAGCCCTATTCTTGCAATATTGATGCAAGACCATGAATTCTTGATATAATCCCATGCATAGAAGCTTTAGAATACATCAAGAACTAAAAGCCCCATGATACCATCCTTCAAAGGCTAAGAATTCTGAAAATTCAAGTAGCTACCCTATTTTTACTCCATAGCCACCATTCTTTGAAGCTTCAAGTTCAAGAATGCATCAATGTTGGTCCCTTGAGTGTTGAAGAAGCTCTAGGATATTTGTTAAAACAAAAGCTCTTTGATATTTGAAGAAATTTCAAAAAAAAAAAATCACTGCTGTCCTGACTCTGCCATAGCCAAGGTTTTGAAAGATCAAGAATGATCAAGAAGTGTAAGAGACCATGTATGCTTGTGCTGAAGACCTGAAGGAACCTTGTCAAAGCTTGCTTAAGCCATAGCCAAGCTTCAAAGACTAAAATTTTGTGGGGAAGAAGAGGCTAGAAAATCAGTGCAATTTGTGCAAACTGTTCCTATTGTCTTGGCTGATCAAGCTCATCAAGTTTGAATGGTATGCTACTCTACCTGAAGCTTATGACACAAGGAATCAAGTTCTGATGTCTGCTCAATGGGAAATGGCCATTGGAAGAGGGTTTCAGTAGTTGAATCCATGGATTCTTGGAGAAAAGCTTGAGAGGGAGAAGAGAAAGAAACTGTCCCCAAAAAGTAATCTCAATTTAACCTATGTAACCCCACTTAGACTCCAGTTAGGGTCAAGAACCCTCAAAATGGACCTCCATTTGACCATGTCTTGCTATTTCGACCAGGAATCTCCATCTTCCTCAAGATATTCTTTAAGAAACCTCCAAAAGTAGTCCCGACTTGTTGTAGATATCTCTGACTAGTCACGGTTTGAACTGTACCAAATCTTGGTGCTCCACTTAACTAATTCTTGTCACTGTGACTAAATTATCCATGAGAATGACTTTTCCCATGGATCAAAGTCCATGCTCTGATACCAATGTAAAGAAAATAATTCCCATAGAAAGCCTTTAAACTGAAAATACAAGAAATAGACATAAAATTCCAAGAAACCATAGCCAAGGTGGCTAGGCATGTATGCACCCCAAGCTATGGTAGCCAAGAGTATTCGCCCTCTTAGATGGTGGGAGGTTGAGACCTCAAACAAGTAATGCTGTATAATGGCAAAAAGATACCTCACAAGTTTCATCTCCCCCTTTTATACTTAACCCTAGCCTCCTCTAGACTAAAGTGACTTATGCTTTATTACAAAGGGGGGCTTAGTAGGGGGTGGTGTGGGGAGGGTAGTGGGAAAGGGGGGTAGTGGGAAGGGTGGGAATGGGGGTTAGGAGGGGGATGGGAGTGGGAGGGGAGGAGGGCCAAGGAGGAGATGGTGGTGGTAGCAATGGAGGTTGCGGTGGTGGACTGGGCGGCAATGACGGGAGGAAGAGGAAAAGGAGGAGGAGGAGGAGGAAGCGAGAGAAGAAGAAGAAGGAGGAAGAGGAGGAGGAATAAGAAGAAGAAGAAAAAGAAGAAGAAGAGAGAGAGGGAGGAGTCCGGGAGAGAGAAAAAGAAGAAAGAGAGAGAGAAAGAAGAGGAGAGAGAAAAGGGAGGAGCGAGAGGGGGATTTTTAAATTTTTTTTTGAAATGGATGGTTTTTTTAATTAAAAAATAAAAAAGAAGAAGAGAGGAAAAACAACCCCCACGTCTCTTGTAGGAGCGCAGGTGGGGGCAAAAAAATTTGCAATGCTGAGAACGAGGGGCAATGGACGATGGCGTAAATGCGACACGTGCGTCGAAAGATGGAAATGAGGCGTTCAGGTGCAAACTGCACAACTTCGAGATTCAAAAATAAATAAAAATTAATTATGAAAAATCTGTCCACCAGAATGAAATGGGAAAAAAAGGAAAAATGGGCAAGATGACGTGACGGACTGACTGAACACTTCAAAATGCTGTTTTGACTAGGATATGACCATTCACATGGAAAAACCCACAAAAAGACACCTAGAACAAGATATAAAATTGAATACAGAGGGATACATAAGTTGAAACCAGACGAGATGAAAAGAAAAAAGGTCCGTAGTGAGGTGTCAAACTCAATGGATATGGGAAAACGCAGGTCCAAGGGAGGTAAAGCACATTTGCATGGAAAAAACAATAAAACTCATCTACCTCTGAATGTGGAAATTAAATGGGGAAGATCTGTGCACCAGAACAGAAGACAATAAAAAGGATAAATGTAAGGACAAGTGTGGATGATAGGGCGATTAGGTTAGAATGCATTTCCAGGGGCATGAGGAGGTGTTCACATAGAAAAGCGACAAAACAAGGCCTGAAAACATATATGCAAATGAATAATGAAATTTTTGAAAGTTGGAACATGGTGGAGTAAAAAGGAATAATAAGCAGGAAGGTGAGTTGGACAAAGCTATCAAATCAGAAGAAATTTTGAGAAGAATAGGGCAAGTTCATATGAAAAAAGGATGAAAAGATGTATGGAAAAGACAAACCGTACCTCAGAGTGACTAGCTGTAAAAGGACAAAAAACCATATCTTAGAATGACTAGCTGTAAAAAGGAAAAATATCAAGTGGAAGGTATAGGGCAGGGCTTCATAATCCTTGGTGGTTCCGAATCAAAAATGGCACATGCACATAAGAAAACATCAAGGTGACATGAAATTCTTCAAAAAGTAATAACTTGTAAACCGTTGAACGGAACATGGGGCTATAAAAGAAAAAAGTGTACCATTCAAAGGGACAAAAAGGGCTAGAAGGTTGGATATGGGTTCGCGTGAACCTAGGGTACATTCACATGAAAACTCATCAAATCAAGGGATAGCGAGAAATAGGGGAGGAATGTTCTCAAGAGTGGGGTGAGAGAGGATGGGTTGGTGGGGAAGGGACCCCATCAGGGTAAAATCCAGTCATTTCATAGATACATGATCAAAAATGGGATATGCATGAGTAGATGCATCGTAGACATGCAAGGACATGTCCCCACACTTAAGACTTTAACGGGAAGGGTGAATCGAGCAACAGGGACCTAAGACTTGACATTCAATTGGACCGCAATGTCCCCACACTTAAAACATGACCATCACTTGAAAACAGAAAAAGGAATAGGATTAGAAACACTTGGCCCGATTTTTGTAGATAGTCAACGGTGATTGTTGATGGCACACGCGGGATCACAGTCATTTTCAGAAGGTACTAGAGTGTCTTATACAACACCACATGTTCAATATGGCAAGGACCATGCAACAACACCCACGGAGGTAGCTCTGTTGGTGAAGTGCATCACTGATGATGAAGGGTTTAACATTCAACTCACTACCGCTCATGGAGGAGGATGAAAGAACAGTCACTTGCCCCAACTCTCACATTGCTCAATGAATAATCATGGGAACCCATAACTCACATCCGATTTAGAATGGAACAAGGGGAAAATGCTTCAGAGGGGGTATACCAATGTGCACAGTTAATGGTGCAAGAGTGTGTTCCAATGCGTCTGGCATAGGTGCAAGGAGGCAGGCCAGGGAGCTTGATCGTGCAGTAGTGCACAGATCAGAGTGACATGTCGTGTGATGGTTGTAGAAACCCAGCCCATATGTGTATAGGAAAACTTGAATGTACTTGACTCCAAGTGTCATAACGTCCCTCAATCCTCACCTCTCGATAATTGATTGAGGAAACATCAGTCACGCTCAACCCCCCCCTCTGTCTCATGCTCGGTTGATATCTACAAGAGGGCAATCCATTCCTGAAACCCATTGAGGTAATCCTCCTAGTCACTTGTGTAGAGGGCGTATGCCTTGAGCACAAATGATGGTGCAACTGTGCATCCCACCATGTGTCGGTATATGGTGCAAGAAGAAATGCCAAGGAGCCTTGTTGTGCCATGCACAAGAACAATTTTTTGCTTTGTGCATTGAGAGGCCCATCCCTGTGTACGATGATCCATTCACACATCTCACCTCTCTATTAAATATTAGGAGCAAGGATTGGTCACTCACCCCACCCTTTGTCTCAAGCTCTATTGATGAATATAGAGGGCAGCCCATACTTACATCCCCATCCAGTTAGGATGGAAGCTCAGGATGCACTAGGTTTATCGATTAAGATTAGCTTCACTTGTTGAAGGTGTCATCATGAATCAGTTGATGAAGAGGCCAACCCAGGGAGGTAGCCAACAAGTTCAGTGCTGAGATTACATGTTGAAGGAATCAGAAGCAGTAGAGAGGTTACAGGATTTAGTGCACAAAGGAAGATGGCTTGAAAACTTCATTAGCAAAAGTTCAACTAGAGATTCGACGATCCTAGACTGCGGGGTGTTACCATCTTTTCCACAGACAGCTTCCCATCCAAGGGTGTATGTGCCACCTTGTCTTGGAATGAGGCCTCTTATGATAGGGAATTGCTTCCTTTTATCCCATAATAGTTTTATTTTATTTTATTTTATTTTTCTTTTCTTTTCCTTTCTTTTCGTTTGTCCTACTCCCAAGGGTGTCTCCACCTTTTCTCGAAGAATAGGTCAGCATGACAAGGACCGAAGTCCTTTTCTCCCATGACCAATGTATATATATAATTTTTTCTATTTCTTATTTTCTTTGAAGCTTTGAATGGTAGGGATTCCATATATCAAAAGCATCCTTGCCACCTTTGTTGCATCAGTCTTGGAAAGGAAGCAAAGGGGGAGGGAAAGGTGGCTGCAAGGGGCTATCAGAACGAAACCATATAATCAAGATCAGTAAGAGGGTTATCAAGAGCATTAGGTAAAGGTGTATCGACCATTGGACAAGGAATGAGGAGACTGTTGATGGTGATTGTTAGGATCCCCAAGGAGGGTAATACTTCTTGATGCGATAGCCATTAATAAGGAAGGGATACTCCAAAGCATTGACTGTCTGGACTTGGACTGAGCCATTCGGATTGATGGCATGTATCTTATAAGGACCCATACAATGTTATTGAAGCTTGCCTGAAAACTTGCCAAATCGAGAATCATAAGAGAGAACTACGTCGCCTTCCTTGAACTCCTGCTTGATGAAGTTGTCATGATAGACTTTTCTGTGAGCTTGCATGGCTTCCATGCACTGTAGAGCCATCCTGCAGATCTCATCGAGACACTCCAAGTGCAAAATAGGGCATTGTAGAGTCTTTTCATCTCCCAAGCATTCATTGATGGCCATGTGCAAAGAGGGTAGCTTGGGTTCAACAAGAAAGAAGTCTTCTACTCCATACACCAACTGGAAAGGAGTTTGTCATGTAGCTACCTTATGGGAGGTTCTGTATGCCTAGAGGGCCTCTATAAGTCAATCATCCCAATCACGATGATGTGCCACTATCATTTTGGTCAGAATCAAGCAGAGGATGTGATTGGTAACTTCTACTTGGCCATTGGCTTTGGGGTAATAGGGTGTGGACTTATGATGACGAATCTTGTATAGTTCGGTCAAATCTTCCATGAACTTATTAAGGAAGTGGGTACCTGGATCACTGACAAGCTCTAGGGGAATGCCAAAATAGGTGATGATGTTCTTGTACATGAATAAGGCCACGCTATTATCGTTCCACTTTAGAGCTTTAGCTTCACACCACTTTGTTACATACTTTGTACAGACCAAGTTGTATCTATTCTACTTCCTTCTAGTTGGTGAATCAATGGGGCCCACAAAATCAATCCCCCACTTCTTGAACGGATTTAGGGGAAGAATGGGTTGCAAGGGAATGGCACTAGTTTTGGCAAGCTTTCCCATTCACTGACAAGCATCACACTGTTTGTACTAATCATAGGCATCCTTATGGAGGGTTGGCCACTAATATCATGCAAGTAAGGCCTTTCTGGCTATTTCTTCTCTTGCAACGTGTCCACCATAGGGCTTTTCATGGCATGATTTAAATACTATGCCAATTTCTTCACTCGCAACATATCTTTGCAAGACTTCGTCCTTGCCTTTCCTGTATAGAGTGGCACCTAATAGGGTATAGGGAGATGATTTCAACATAAGATTCTTCTTCTCACGGCTTGAGATGCAAGAGAGATATTTTTGGGTTTCCAAAAGGTTGGCTATGTCTGCGTACCATGGGGTAAGTGTTTCGACTAGAAACAAGGAAGCATCAAGAAGGTCTAGATCATCTTGCTCTTCTTCATCATCACTTTGAGGGATTTACGAAAGGTGATCAGCCAGGGCATGATAGCGATCGAGTTTAGTAACCATTTCAAAGTCAAGCTCTTGAAATAGAAGGATCCATCTCATCATTCTCCCCTTCACGTTAGCTTTGTTCATTAGGAAGAAAAGGGCTTCATGGTCCACATAGAATATAAAATGTGTCGATAGCAAATAATGTTGAAACTTCTCCAAAGAAAACACCATTGTCAGACACTCAAGCTTCATCACTATGTAGTTTTTCTCTCTGTTGGTTACTTTCTGGCTTGTATAATAGATTGGTTGATCTAACTTAGAGGGACCATTTTGGCATAAGATTGCACCTAGGCCTCCAATTGATGCATCAGTGTGCACATGGAACTCCTTTGTCCAATCAGGAGGATCCATTATGGATACTTCAATCAAGTACTGCTTCAAAGTATTAAATGCCTCGTCACAATGAGTGGTCCATGTAAACGTGACATCTTTTCTTAGGAGTTTATGTAGAGGGGTTGCCTTTGTCGCAAAGTGTGAAATGAACCTTCTGTAATAGTCCACATGGCCAAGGAATCCCCTCAATTGCTTAAGGTTAGTTGGGGTTGTCAAGGTGGCAATCTTCTCAATCTTCACAAGATTTGTTGCTATCCCTTGTGTAGAGATAATGTGGCCCATAAGAACTCCTAATGAGACACCAATGACACATTTGTCAAGGTTGAGAGATACTCTTAGCATATGTCAAAACACTACTCTAGGTTTCCCCAATGCTCATGGATTATGCTATAGACATAGAAGTTAGCCAAACTAGTATTTGTGGTGAATCCTCCATTGAGATACACATTAATGAAATCATGCAGATGGCTTTGGAAGGTAGCCATTTTCACTCATTGAAAGATAGTAGGAGCATTATACAGAGCCCCCAAACGACATCACTTTGTAAGCATAGGTTCACCATTATGTTGTGAAGGTTGTTTTGGATTGGTCCTCTTCTACAATTTGGACTTGATTGTATCCATTGAATCCATCCAAGAGGGAATATAGCTCATGGCCTGCCAGTATGTCCAATAGTTGATATGTGAAAGGGATAGGGAAATTATCCTTCTTCATCTTGGAATTCAGATTTCGGAAGTCCACACATATTCAAAGTTTCTCATTCTTCTTGGGTACTACCACAATGGGTGACCCATTCACTATTAGCCACTAGATAAATTAACTTAGCTTCAAGAAGCTTCAGTAATTCGACCTTCACTAGGGCAGAATAATTTGGATTCATACACCTTTATTTTTTCCTCACAGGTTTGGCATCATGTTTTAGATCGATGTGATGTTGGCATACTGTGGGATCAATCCTCTTTGAAAAAACATCTAAGTTCTCCTTTAGTACGTCCCATAGGACCACTAATTCCTCTTCTTGAAGATTTAGATACATCTTCAGGTGATGTTCAATACCATGCATCAACATCCATGAACGTCAATTGCTTTTCACCTTTCACTTCACAAATAAATGTCCCACGAATTGCTTGTGGGTAGAGATCCAACTTCTTCAAGGGAGTGATCTCCTCTTCTGATGATAAGAGGAGCTTGTGGAAGGTTAGCTTGCTCTTTGGGAGATGGAAAGGGTATTATTGAGGTTTTTCGGTTTGGATTGGGGATAAATTACTTCTTGGCTCAAGGACTCGTCCTCTAAGGATGCATCCAAGAATGTCACATAGCAGGAACCTTTTGTGTTCTATTTAAACTCCAGGACTAGGGGTTGTTGGTAAGGTGCATTGTCATTATCTTCTTTAAGGAAGGGTAACTTGGATGATAAGAGCCACCGTTGAAGGAGGGCCTATTTTTCTTAATCCATTTCTTATAGAGGCTTTGCGTATGACATGATTCATGGATCAGTCCAAAGGGTTCCACAATCATTCTGTCAAATAGAAAGGGATTTTCTGGTTCTGAGGCTTCAAGAACATCAGGAACATCTTCCTTATCTCTGTCTTCTGTGAGTAGGATAGATCCTTCTAGCTCACTTTCATAATCTTCGTCTGCATTATCAATGTCATCCTCTTTAGGTTTTGTTTCTACATCAGTGGGTGTTCTATAAGAGAAGAACAAGCTCTCTATTATGTCCTCTACTTCTGCTTTTGCTTCTGCTTCTGTCTCTATCTCTACTTCTATCTTTGCTTCTGTCTCTACCTTTGACTCTATCTCTAACTTTGCGACCACCATGTAAGAGGGAGAACAATACATCCATGAACACCATATTGGGGAAAATGGGAATTTCCCATAAGTTTGGGATACGTGGTCAAATCTTTGGATTTTTCATAACTTGAACACTATAACTCCAAATTGAGCGCTCTATAGCTCAATAGGTTCCATTTTTCAAGCGCTTTTCAATGATAGGTCACATCATATGGTTTTGAGAAACTTATGGGCATGTTATCCGGGTATCACCTTTTTAGTATTCAAAAAATGGGAATTGGTTCATGCTTCTATTTCACTGTCATAGGTGATTTCAGAAGTCAATTCGAGTTGAGGCAAGAGGTATTCTCCCATGGACAATGACTTTGCTTCCTTCGGTAGTTGGCTTATAATGCCCACTGTTAGGGATTGTGCCTCTGTTTCTTGGGAAAGATCTCTTTGACAGCCTCTTTCTCTCCTGATGTACCATTTGCTACTTCATTGGAGGAGTCTATTATGACTTTGATGGACGTAGATCCATTGCCTTTTTGCAATCCATACACCTTCAACACCACTTTATTGGGTCCTCTATCGAGTGTCAAGGTTTCTTTGAACCATTTTGTCCTTGATCTTGCTTCAAAAAGCCAAGGTCTTCCCAACAATAGAGGGTATGAGGTCCTGTAAGAATTTGGTTTGACTACCAAATATGTCAATCACTAGTCTCTTCCTGCAAGGGTTGTTTTTACATATGGGAGGATGCCCAACAGTTTGATTCTGCTTTTTGGTTTGCCAATCTGATAAGCCACTGTGTAGGTTTCATTCCTTGCAAGCCTAGATCCTTCATTATCACATCCATCATTATGTTTACCAATGAGCCTCCGTCAATCAATGCGTATGTAATAAAGCATCATTCTATGCATATGCCAATCTTTGGGGTTCCAAGATCCAGGAAGGAATTTGCCACATCTACTTCCTTCACGGTTTTGAGGCTCTATTGGACTTGGTCACTATGGAGGGAACAATTCTTAGGCCTCTTCTTCTTGTTAGTATGCTTTTGAATTTCTTTCGACAGCTGGGAGACAACATCAACAATTGTCAGAAGGTTAAGTTTGGTTTAAAAGTGTTGAGTTCTTTGACCAAATCATACTCTTTGATAGGATCCACAAGCTTTTCCAATTGGCTAGGACTTGGGGCCACTTCCACTTTTATATTTCCTTTTACTTCTAAGAATGGCAACATCTGCGCTTCTTCTTCATGAGGAGGTAGTTCCACATCCTCTATTTCTTGGACCTCTAATCCTATCTTTGCAACTATCTCTGTAGCTCTTTGTGGCTCTGTAGTGCTTTGTACTACATTGTACTGGACTATGAATTTCAACCTTCATAGTCTTGGCAGAAGGAACATTCTCTTTTGGAACTATAGGTTCTCCTTTCTTTGCTTGCATTATTGCAACCACTTCCAATTCCACCAAATTGGAAGCAAGTTCTTGGGTCTTCTGTTGGGTATTAGAACTAGATTTCATAGGAGCTGGACTTGGATAATCTTTTGCAATGTGGTCTTCTTCTTCGTATCGACTGCATAAGGGCTTGTAATCCACAAAACCTTCTAGGGCTTGGACAATTCGGTGAGATATGACCCTTTTCTCCACATCTGTAACACTCCACCTCTAATCTCTGACCACCACAAGATTGTTGTCCTCTGTAACTTTGAGAGGGAAACCTCCTTGGACCAAAATTAGGACCAAAATCCCTAGTCTTTGGTCTAATGTCTTGTGTTGTCATTTTGGATTCGAGCCAAGTTGAATCTTGTGTCTTCATCTTTCTTTCTTTGTTCGTGTATCTCTTTTAGAGAGAAAATATCCTTTGTATGGTTCTTCATCAAACAATATGAATAGAAGACTCTAGAAATAGTTGGTTTTTGGGTATATTCAATGGCTAATTGTCCCACTTGATGGCACTTTCCACACTATGTATTAGAATGCATCACATCTCTTCCACCTCCTGCAGGAGTGGATATATTGGTGGTATTTACCTTCAGCGTCTATAGTTATTCTATAATCACATCCATAAGCTCTTTCTTAATACTTGCAGCTGAGTTGGATAGATAGTCCTTCAAATTTTCACCTCTTGGAGTACTTGTAGTAGGGTTTTGGGAAGCTTCTGTTATTACTGAATACACTAGTTGGGTTGATCCAAAGGGTCCTCTATTTTGATTTTGATTTAGAACTCCTGTTGAGACTTGGGGTTGTTGATTCAAGTTGGTAGGGTTCCATTATTGTTGACTTACCATTGGAGGAACTGTTTGAGGCTACTGTTATTGTGGTTGAACCATCATTTGAGGCACTATTGACTGTAGTGGCCACTATGGATTAGGTGCATTGTACTGTGGCACTATTTTCATCTGGGGATAGGGGTAGGGAACTATCCTTGGAATTGCATTTGGTGGGTATACCATTCCTGGCATATGGGAGAAGGTAAGACAGATCTTCCTGGGGTCATTGATAGCCTTGCTTTAACTTCGTCATACAATCTTGCGCCTTCCACTGCAGCTTGCAAGTTGCTTGATTTAGCTTAGATATCTAGAAATCTAGGTTGCATCATGGATGGCTAAAAAGTGTAGGAAATCATGTGGTTGATCCTACCTATCTACTTGAGTAGCTAAATATCTCAAGCTACAACCATAATCTCAGAATGGAATATGAAGAAGATTGTTCCTTACATCATGAGCCATCTATCTACGAAATGGTTTGATGAGATCAGCCCAGATGTAGCACCAACAACCAAATCTTGACATCACAGTTTATTGCACTACATTGTGGCTATAAAAAAACATTTTAAGAGCTCAGGGGTTTCATCATGGGTAACTTACATAATCACATAAGTGCAAGTGAGGGAAGTTTTCCAAAAAGGTGCATAAGTGTATACATTAGGGGTAGGCCCCCATTAATTCCCCCCCTCCAATCGTAAAAGTAAGGGGGGAGGGGAAGAAAGGGGGTTGGGGTGGTATGGCCAATCCTTCCTCCTATTGCCCCATTCCCACCTTGATCCTTGAGTACTAGAAGTGATCACTTGATCAATGAGAATGGCGATTAGAATAGTGAAACTTAAAGACCTAGGATAGTATTGATCTAACCCTTCCTAGCACTCAAAACTATTGAGGTAAGTAATAATAGGTATGGCTTTAAGAGCTGCCATCACCAACCACTAAGTATGACTATCACTAAGGGGAGTAAAAAGAAGGGTACCACTAGAGGTATGATTCTAAACACCCTCAAGAAAGATTGTGAAACTAAGATTATCCCAAGAAACAACAAAACATTATACATTAGATAGCTTAAATTAATAATTAGATAGGCTTTGTAAAACACATGGACTAGACAATGGAGAAAATATGGATGACATTAGGTGTCATGATATTGGATGATCTAACCCAGCTTCCATCTTCTTAAAAGTCAAATTTGTTCTTTTGAGTCCTCTAAGTCTTTATGATAAGAGATATTGATTGGACTAGTAGCCTAAAATGAAACCTCTTGAAAGATCCTCTCTAAACTAGGCACTATCATTGGTTACTTCTCACTATTGAAGTTGGTGGAGGAATGTACAAATCGAGAACATAATCTCTTTTATGGATATTGACAACAATGCATGGTATTTATTATTTGAAATATGTACAAATTATGTATTATGAAATTTTATAGCACAATGACTTTAATTTTATGAATAGATTTAAAGATGTTTGTCTTAATCTTCTTGACATGTTCAAATTAAGGCAAATAATGGGCTTTAAAGGTTGCTCAACCTTGAAATTTATAGGTCATATCCTACATAGAGATGTAAACCCCTATTTCCATTGTTTTAGATTTGGATTTGACTTTGATGGCTTTTGAATCATCACATAGTTCAAATTCTGAAGCTCTATAAGCCATCTTTATAGAATCGTTCCCATAGCTTATAGTTCCTTGGTTTTGTATGGTGCTAAAAAATTTCATACTAGAACAATGTTTGATGAAATTTCACATGTCCATCAGAGTATGTAAAAATGAGTTTTGGAAGAAACTTGAGACTACTAAGGTCTTGCTTTATGCTAGAAATCCTTAGTGCAATATTAAACCTTATTTGCACACAACCTAATGGGTGTTGGAAGAAACTTAAAATTGCTCAGGTATCTCTTTGTGTTAACCATCCTTATAAGTAGCAAATTAAATCTTAGTTGCCCACAAGGGTGCTGATACTTTCTAAATATCCTTGATTGCAAAGATGGGAATCTAGTTTGGTTGGGTGGTTCCTTGTAATGGTGGGTGATGAGTTATAGATTGGTTAGATACATTGGCTGCAAGGTTTATGAGCGGTGATGAATTGGCAATTCAAGTTGAATATTATCATGGGGTCTAAGATTGGTTTTTGGGTGATTGTTGAGAGGCAAATCCACACCCAAATATCAAATTGGAGCTTGCTTGTACAAATCAAGTAACAATTTTGTATCTCATTTTAAAAGTGCCCTACATTTCCATATTTTTGTTAAAGAGATCAAACCATTGCCAATGACAATGATGAATAAAAGTAGAGGCTACATTTTATTCCTTGGAAATGGGCTTTACCAATAAAACAAGGGTTTGCAAGGAGGGAAGGGGGGATTCATTTTTCTTGACTACTTGAGAGAGAGAGAGAGAGAGAGAGAGAGAGAGAGAGAGAGAGAGAGAGAGAGAGAGAGAGAGAGAGAGAGAGAGAGAGAGAGAGAGAGAGAGAGAG
The DNA here is from genome assembly GCF_053477565.2 of Lygodium microphyllum. Lineage (NCBI taxonomy): Eukaryota > Viridiplantae > Streptophyta > Polypodiopsida > Schizaeales > Lygodiaceae > Lygodium > Lygodium microphyllum. The sequence goes on along the minus strand of NC_141138.1, from coordinate 164,282,515 downwards.
AGAGAGAGAGTTATATTAACGTCTTCTAAAGACCAAAATTGGCCTATGATACAAACTGTGATACAACTAATGAGGTCTAGCTATCCAAAATAAAAGTGCTGAATGAAAAGCTAAAAACTGGAAACTGAAAATACGGTGTTGTGAGTGTGATAAGTGTCGTGTATGTGTATGTGGGTATGTAGCTCTGGTACTCCAGATAATGGCTACAAAAGGGGAACAAATGTCGGCTGTGATAGGGGAACAACTGTGGGCTGTGATAAAGTGGTGCGATGTGTATATGTAACAGATGCAGGGAGATATACTATCCTGGGACGTAGTAGCAGTCGTCGAAGTTGCTAATAGCAGGGGATCCCTCGTGGATGCAAGATGTGGTACATCGGCAGTGGAGAAAGAGCAAACTGGAGATCTGAGATCCAATGTGTCGAGTGTCGTCGGATCTCAGTCTGCTGTCGATGTAGATCAAGAATCCTTCGGATCTCCTATCAGTGTGGCTGTGGGGTCCGAAACCCACGGATCCTCGTGTGGCATCAGGTACGCTGGTCCTCAGCCTGCTGTAGTGTGAGCCCGGAGGTCTGGCTCGAGGCTGGTACAGTAGCTCTCACTCTGTCTGTCTGAAAGAACTGTGTAATAGTCATCTGGGTGGGCTCGTCTCTGACTGGGACCTGTTGTGTGCTCTGCTCTCTGATGTGCCATGCCTCTCCCAAAAAACGGCCAAATGATCTCTGATCCATATCAGTCATACATTCCTGAAGTGAGTTGCTCAATGTGTATCTAGATCTCAACTCTGAGTATGCCGGGCATCTGAGAACAAAATGCTCCTCACTCTCCACCTCTGATCTACAAAGGGGGCATATCCTCTCCTCCCATGGGATGCCACTGGCTCTGCCACTCTCAATCATAAGATGATGTGATGATACCCTGAGCTGTCCAATAAGAACTCTCAATCGATGTGGCATATAGATCTGCATATCTGCATATATCTCGGAATCTCTATGAATCTCTGCTCTGATATGCTCAAGAACTGTGTATAATAATGTGCCATCTTCGATGGCAGTGGCTGTGCAGGGCTAACCCATGTCCTTTGTATATAAATATGCCATATCTCCTGTCTGATGACTTTGTTCCTCTCAGAGAGAGAGGGTGTAAGCGGGAGCCTGAGTATCATATAGAAGAGGTGGGAGTCTATCAATGTCCAGCCCATGTCTGTCAAACCAATTTCTAGCATGTGCATACCATGATGTGGTATCCCCCGCTCGAGCCATCTCCTGAGATGCCATATATGCTCTGTATGCAATGCGATCTCTGTCCATATCCTGAAATCTGTGTATGAAGCAGACTATCTGAAATAATGCCTCGACTAGCATGGGTGGTGTGGCAAGCTCTGCTCGCACAATCTCATGTGGGACTGAGGCCTTGCTGCGAATCAATCTAGATATCATGATCACCTGATGTTGAGTGTTGAAATGACTTGTTTTTTGGCAGATTTTTGTTGTTTTTGAGAGCTGAATGGTTGATCTTATGGGATGATTGGTTGATTTGGAAGTGGATTGAGAGTGTTTTGGATGATATTGATTGTGTTTTGGAAGTTCATGATGATTGTTGGTGGTTTTGTGATGTTTTGATAGGTTCTGATAGGGTCTGTATACCTTCTGTTTTGTTCTGTTTTGGTCTGTTTTGTTCTGATTGTCTTCTGTAAGGAGGGATGAAGTATTGATTGATGAAGAATGAGATATTGTGAAAGCTTATTGAATGGTTTGTGAGAGTTTGGAATGGTTTGAGAATGAGTGATGAAGTTTTGATGACCTTCTGTAACCTTCTGTAGGTCTTCTGTAGAGCTTCTGCTTCTGTTCTGTTTCTGTTCTGTTCTGTACTGTAGCTGTTCTGGTACTGTTCTGTAGACTGTTCTGTATGCTTCTGTAAGTGTTATGTGGAATGTATGTGTGACTTTGGGAAAGTTTTCTAGCCTTGGAAAGAGGTGAATACAAGTGCAAAAGAGCTGAAGGAAGTGGAAGAAGTAGCTGTTAAAGACTCAAGAGAAGACTAGAGTGAAGTGACAGTAGTGAGCTGTGAAGAGACACTGTAGTGGCTCTAGTGACCCTTCATATCAGACATACCTCTTGGGAGGGGCATCCACGACCTAAGAGTGATTATTGAGTGTGATTTTTGAGAGATTGTAGTGAGGATATGATGTATTATTGATGGAGTGAGAGAGAGAGAGTCAGAGATAGCCAATTCTACTCAAACAGAGTGATTGTATAAGAGAGATTGAGAGAGAAGACTATGAAGATATTGAAAATGAATACTATGTGATGTATTTCCATTCAAAGATGGTGTACTTCTTTGCTTTCTTTGTTCTATTGATGGATTTTGTGAGGATGTTGAAGCATATGGTTGATTCTATTAAAATCCATGGGAGATTTACATGATGCTGCATGAAGATTTGTTGTGCCTGGTGTTCTTTTCTTCATTGTGATCATATGAAACATGATAAAAAAGCTTGTTGATGTTACAAGATAGATTTTCTTGCAAGAGAATTCCCTTTTCCTTGGTGTTCTTCTCGGGGCTCCATGTTTTTGGTGCGCAGCCGGGGAAACTTGCCATCAACAAGCACCAAAAGAGGCTGAAAATGAAGGAATTGGCATTGCCAAGAAGAGAAGAATTCAATGGATGATTGTAAAGTTCCTTCTTTCACTGAAGAGTTGGAATTCCTCATAATCAAAGCCACTTTCCACAAGAAGTTCATCCCATAATGGCGGAAACACATCACCATTATGATGCATGCTCTATGTAGTGGACAGTTTCCTCTTCCTATTGAAGCAGCAGAAACTTGCATCTTGGTGGCAAACTGTTTGGGAACAAACTGAAGAGCAGAAACAGAGAGAATGAACATCCATGGAAGATTTGGCATTCATTGAGAAGTTTCCAGACAACATCAAGTGGGAGATTGTGAAGAAGCTTCAGGAGTCTTGGTCTGTAGAGGTTCACAGGGACAAGAAGGAAAAGAGTTGGAATTTGTTCGTGGATGCTCAACAGCAAGATACATGGGATGCTTGGTGTACTGATAATCTTCTGTTTGTTCAATTAGCAACCCATTGGAAGTTGATAGACAGAGTGCTTTTCACAACATACACTGTTGAAACCATCAGAAGCTGGCATTACTATGATGATGGCACTACCACAATGCTCAGACATATGCATTTTGACACCTTCAGAACCGAATACCTTCCTCTGTGCAGTGGCATGAAAGCAGAATTCAGGGACGTTGAAAAGAAAGAAGTAGAAGAAATGTTGGCAAGAGAGTCCTCGAGAGACTGAAGTCTTCTGTTAACCCTCTGTGGAGCACTAACAACATAGTGGAGCCAACCCCCTGATGAATGACGCAATAAAGAGGCAAGCATTAGAACGAGTCCAAAGGTACGTGAGAAGAGAGAAAGCAAGAATCAGAGCCGAGAGCAAGCTCGCAGCAGAAGCCGCCTTTGACGCCCTTGCGGAAATCTTTACAGAAGTCCCAATGGCACATCAAGCCCTTCCTCCTCCTGCTGGAGGTCCACTTCCAAGCCAGATCCGTCCTGGAAATATTGATGACAGGCCAGCGAATGTAGTTTCATTGCCAGTTTTTAAGGGAGAGTACAATGAAGACCCCGATCTTCATGTAGCAGAGTTTATGGTAGCGTGTGTGGCTAACAATGCCAGAACCCCTGAGCATTGGTTAGCAATTTTCCCCGCCACTTTCAAGGGCGCGGCGTTTCAGTGGTATGAGAGACAAGCAGCAGGAACTTTTGGCACATGGGACGACCTGAAGTTGGCCTTCCTCACTAAATTCAGGCGTGAAGGTTTTGAAGAGTGGATGAGAGAGGAATTTATGAACCTAAGTCAATCCTCTGGAGAAAGAGTAGAAGCTTATGTCTCACGAATGGAATCCATCCTGAAGAGATGGACTAACCATAATCTAGATGATGGCATTCAGAAGGGGGTGTTTCTCAGAGGATTACAACCAGAAGTCCGTAAGTTTGTGGAGCTACAAAGACCAGCCACCCTGCAAGCTGCAACAGAAGGTGCAAGACTGTACGATGAAGTGGAAGCTAGATTAGCAATGAATACAGGAAGAGGAGTCCTACCTCCTCTGATGCCAGGAATGATGTACCCACCAAATGCAGTTCCAGGGACTGTTCCCTATCCCTACCAACAGATGTCCCCGGTATCACAGTACAGTGCACCAAATCCACAGTGGCCACACTCCATGCCTCAAATGATGGTTCAACCACAACAACCATGGTCTCAACCAATTTCCTCAATGCCAAATCAGCAGCAACAGTGGAATCCTACCAGCTGGAGCCAACAGCCAACAGTTCAAACAGGAGCTCTGAATCAGAACCAGAACAGAGACCCCTCTGTACCAGCCCAACCAGTTTATGCAGTGATTACAGAGACTCCTCAAAACCCTCCTACCAGTACGTCCGGAGGAGAAAGCTTGAAGGATTATTTATCCAACTCAGTTGCAAACATCAAAAAGGAGTTGATGGATGTGATTACAGAGCAACTACAGACGCTGAAAGTGAATACCGCAAGCATATCCAATGTTGCAGGAGCAGGAAGAGATGTGATGCGGTCAAATACTTGGTGTGGTAAGTGTCATCAAGCAGGTCATTTAGCCACTGAATGTACACGGAAACCAACCATCCCTGGAGCCTTCTGTTCCTACTGTTTGCGGAAGAATCATACAGAGGACATTTGCTCCCTGAAGGAGATGCATGATAGGAGAAGAAAGGAAGAAGACGCAAGATTTAACTTGCTGGAATCCAAAATGACAACACAAGATATTGGACCCAAGCCTAGAGAGTTTGGTCCTAATTTCGGACCCAGAAGATTTCCTTCTCAAAGTTACAGAGGAAGACAGTCTGGCGGTGGTCAGAGATCAGAAGTGGAGTGTTACAGATGCGGAGAAAAGGGCCACATCTCACCAAATTGTCCAAATCCTCGAAGGTCAGTGGATTACAAGCCCTTATGCAGTCGATGCAAAGGAGAAGGCCACATTGCAAAAGACTGTCCAAGCCCAGCCCCAGTGAAAAACAGTGCTATTGATAGTCCAGCCAAGGCCCAAGAGCCTACCTCCAATTTAGTGGAATTGGAAGTTGCTACCATCACGCGTGCAAAGTAGAAGGAACCACCTATCCAGAAAGAAAATAACCCTCCTGCCAGAACAGTGAAGTTCAATCTTCCACCAGAAGAAGAGAACAGAACAGAGCCTAACAGTGCCGTACAGAGCCCTACAGTGCCACAGAGAGTTACAGAGACAGTTACAAAGACAGGACCAGAGGTCCAGGATACAGAAGAGGAGGAAGTGCCACACGTGGCAGAAGAAGCTCAGGTAATTCCTCTGATGGAAGAAAGAGGGAAAATGAAAATGGGTGTTGCCCCATTCCCTAATCGATTAGAAAAGCCAGTGGATCCTATTAAGGAATACGATCTGGTCAGAGATCTAGATACCTTTAGACCAAACCTTACATTCCGACAATTATTGATGTTGTCTCCCAGTTGCCGGAAAAGGTTCAAAAGTATACTGACAAAAAGACGTGGTTTAAGGATTGCTCCCTCAACAGTAACAAAGTCCAACAAGGCTCCAGAGCCTGTAAAAGAAGTGGATGTGGCTAATGCTTTTCTAGATCCGGGTACTCCAGAGACTGGCGTATGGATAGAAGGTTGCTTTATTGCAAATGCACTGATTGATGGAGGCTCATCAGTGAACATTATGACGGATGTGACAATGAAGGATCTAGGCCTACAAGGTGTGCAACCAACCCAATGGCTCATCAGACTGGCGGATCAGAGTAGAATCAAGCCTTTGGGCATTCTTCCATATGTGAAGACTACAGTGGCTGGAAAAGATTATTGGCTAACCTATCTGGTGGTGAAGCCAAACTCTTATGGTACATCCTATCCTCTGTTACTAGGTAGACCATGGCTTTTTGAAGCCCGAGCAAGGACGGATTGGTTTAAAGGAACCTTGACCTTGGGTAGAGGACCCAACAAAGTGGTGCTGAAACTATATGGTTCTCAAAAAGGACATGGATCCACCTCCTTGGAATTATCTTCTGATTCCCCTAATGAGGCTATAGATGGAACATCAGTAGACGAAGATGCTGTCAAACAGATCCTTCCCAAGAAAACAGTGGCACATTCTTTAACAGTGGATACTGTAAGCCGACTTCCAAAAGATGCAAAGCCATTATCAATGGGTGAATACTTCCTGCCTGAATCAGGAATGCCTTCTGAAATCACTTCTGACAGTGAGATAGAAGCATGGATGTACTGCTCTCCCTGTTACATGGTCACAGCAGAAGTAGAAGCAGAGACAGAGGCAGGAGAGGAGACAGAGAATCTGTTCTTCTGTTACAGAGCTCCTCCGGAAGCAGAAGCAGAAGCAGAGACAAAAGCAGAAGCAGAAACAGAAGCAGAAGCAGACGTAGAGACAGAGACAGAAGAGGATGGATATGATATGGACGAAAAAGATTATGAAAGTGAAACGGAAGAGTCTATCCCACCTGAAGAGGATACATTTGAAGAAGAAGTTCCAGAAGCTTCAGAAACAGACGAGCTCATGCTATGGGACAGAATGGCGATGGTACCATTTGGTCTGGTAAATGGATCTTCTCATATGCAAAACTTTTATAAGGGATGGATTAAGAAGAACAAGCCGTCTTTTAAGTGTGGCTCCTGCCGTCCTAACACATCCTTGACAAAGAAAGATGATGATGATGCACCGTGCCAACAAGCACCAGTCCCACCAACCCAACAGGTATCAGAGGGTCCCTGTTATGTGACGTTCTTGGATGTGTCATCTTCAGAAGATGAGTCTTCAAGCCAAGATGTAATTAATCTTGAAACCAAACCCGAAATAGCTCTAATTCCTTTCCAACGTCTTAAGAAGCAACCTAAGTCTCCACCAAAAGAAGAAGTTGGTTCTAGTGGGACATCAGAAGAGGACACCACTCCCTTGAAGGAGTCGGATCTGTACCCAGAAGCAGTCCGCGGGACCTTCATTCGTGAAGTAGAAGGTGAAAGGCAGTTAACCTTTGTGGATGCAGAAGGCACTGAACGCCACTTGAAGGTGGGTAGCAGTCTCCCAGAAGAGGAGTTGTCAACCTTGTACAATTTGTTGAAAGAAAATTTGGACGTGTTTGCATGGTCTTACAAAGACCTAAAGGGGATTGATCCCACAATATGTCAACATCATATTGATTTGGAGCTTGATGCCAAGCCAGTACGGCAACGACAGAGGAGAATGAACCCGAATTATTCCACATTGGTGAAAGCGGAGCTGTTGAAGCTTCTGGAAGCCGAGTTCATTTATCCAGTGGCAAATAGTGAATGGGTTTCACCCATCGTGGTTGTACCCAAGAAGAATGGCAAATTGCGAATATGTGTGGATTTCCGAAAAATTAATTCCAAGACAAAGAAGGATCACTTTCCTATCCCTTTCACAGACCAACTGTTGGACACAATGGCAGGACATGAACTTTATTCTCTTCTGGATGGATTCAACGGATACAACCAAGTCCAAATCGCAGAAGAAGACCAATCCAAAACAACCTTCACCACAGAATGGGGGACCTACACTTATCGAGTGATGCCATTTGGGCTCTGCAATGCCCCTGCTACTTTCCAACGAGTCATGATGGCTGCATTTCAAAATCATCTGCACGACTTTATTGAAGTATATTTGGATGACTTCTGTGTCTATAGTTTGATCAGTGAACACTGGGAACACCTGGAACAATGCTTTGACCGATGCCGGGAGTATGGGATTTCCCTCAACCCCGACAAATGCATCTTTGGGGTTTCTTCTGGAGTTCTGTTGGGCCACATTGTCTCTGCACAAGGGATATCAACAGACCCTGCAAAGATCGAAAAGATTGCCGCTCTGACAGCACCCACCAACCTCAAACAGTTGAGGGGATTCCTAGGCCATGTGGGTTACTACAGAAGGTTCATAGCCCATTTTGCGACAAAGGCAACCTCCTTGCACAAGCTCCTGAGGAAAGATGCAGAGTTTACTTGGACAGAAGAATGTGACAAAGCCTTCCACACTCTGAAGCAGTGTCTGATTGAGGCACCCATTCTGCAACCTCCTGATTGGACGAAAGAGTTCCATGTACACACTGATGCATCAATTGAAGGCTTAGGCGCAGTCCTCTACCAGAAGGGCTCCTCGAAGCTGGATCAACCGATCTATTACGCAAGCCGAAAAGTCACTGATAGGGAACAGAACTATACAGTGACCGAGCTGGAGTGCTTGGCAATGGTGTTTGCCTTGGAGAAGTTTCGCCATTACCTCCTATCTACCCACTTTAAATTTTATGTGGATCATGAGGCCCTGTCCTTCTTGATGAACAAAGCAGATGTGAAGGGACGAATGATGAGATGGCTCCTTTTATTCCAGGAGTTTGACTTTGAGGTGATTACTAAGCCTGGTCGTTCCCATGTTCTGGCTGATCATCTGTCGCGTATCCCACAAACTGCAGACGAGGAGCAGGATGATCCAGACCTCCCTGATGCTTCCCTATTCTTGGTAGAGACTGTAACTCCCTGGTATGCAGACATTGCCAATCTGCTGGCAACCCAACAGTACCCTCCTGGTATTTCTAGTCGGGAAAGGAAGAAGCTCATGCTAGAATCAGCCCCATACACCCTGCTAGGCGGTGCATTGTACAAGAAAGGCAAAGATGAAATGCTCAGAAGATGTGTTGCAGGGGATGAGATTGGGATTGTTCTGAAGGCTTGCCACGACGAGCCATGTGGAGGTCACTTTGCAGGAGAAGCTACAGCCAGGAAGGCTCTGCTAGCAGGTTATTGGTGGCCTACCATCCACAAAGATTCCTATGATTACTGTAAAAGATGTGATGCTTGTCAAAGAATGGGGAAACCCACCAAGACAAGTGCCATGCCATTGCAACCCATCCTTCCTTTGAAGCCGTTTGAGAAGTGGGGCATTGACTTCGTAGGTCCGATCGACCCTCCCACCAGAAGGAAACAGAACAGATACATCCTCGTATGTACGGATTATGTCACAAAGTGGTGTGAAGCTAAAGCCCTAAAGCGGGACGATGGTAACAGCGTGGCCCTGTTCATGTACGAGAATATCATCACCCGTTTTGGCAGTCCCTTAGAGCTGGTAAGTGACAGAGGCACTCATTTCCTCAACAAAGTCATGGAAGAGTTGACAGAGTTGTATAAGATCCGCCATCGCAAGTCCACTCCTTATTACCCCAGAGCCAACGGCCAAGTCGAAGTCACCAATCGCATCCTCTGCTCAGTTCTGACAAGAACAATTGCCGCACATCGTCGTGATTGGGACGATTGACTTACAGAGGCCCTCTGGGCGTACAGAACCTCTCATAAAGCAGCAACACGACAGACACCTTTCCAGTTGGTGTATGGTACAGAAGCTGTTTTTCCTGTTGAGCTGGAACTACCCTCTTTGAGAGTGGCGATCAAAGAGTGGTTGGGGGATGACGATTCACTGCAACGCCGTCTCCTGCACTTGGAATGTTTGGACGAAATTCGTAGGATGGCTTTACAGTGCATGGAAGCCACGCAAGCTCGACGCAAGGCTTACCATGACAGCTTCATCAAGCACAAGGAGTTCAAAGAAGGTGATTTGGTCCTAGCTTATGATTCACGATTTGGCAAGTTTCCTGGCAAGCTCCAACAGCGGTGGATGGGCCCCTATAAGGTACTTGCAGTCAACCCTAATGGTTCTGTCCAAGTGCAGACCGTTGATGCCTCTGATGATCCCTTTCTGATCAATGGATATCGCCTGAAGAAGTACTTCCCTCCTTGGGGATCTTGACAATTACGGACACTTGATCTTTTCCCTCGTTGGCACGGCACTGTACTTCTTATGATGCTACTTTTGATAGCCGTTCTTCAATCACTTCTGATGAAGAGGACGCAACCCTCTGTCCCCTCAAACCCCCCTTCCAGCCTTGATCTCTTAACCTCTATTTTCCACCAGCGACAGTGGCGAGGTTGGTCTTGACACATGGTCTTTCTACCATTCCCTTGTTCAATTTGAAGAAAAGAGAAAAAGAGAAAAAAAACAAAACACAAAACATATCGGTCATGGGAGAAAAGGACTTAGGTCCCTGTCATGCCGACCTATTCTTCGAGAAAAGGTGGAAACACCCTCGGGAATAGGGGAAAATAAGAAAAAGAAAAAAAAAACAAAGAAGAAAGAAAAAAAAAACAAACAGATAAACAAATCTGTTATGAGAGAAAAGGAAGCAATTCCCTGTCATAGCGGGCCTCGTTCCAAGAAAAGGTGGTAAATACCCTTGGGTGAGAAGCTGGCTGTGGAAAAGGTGGTAACACCCAGCAGTCCAGAAAGTGGATTCATTAATTGATATCCCTAGGATCCAATTCCGATGCTGCCTCCCTTGGTACGCTGTGTCCTGGGTCTCTTTGCAAAGTGACTAACTGTCCTCTAGCAGATGACATGTCCTATTCAACACAATGTTCAATTTGATGGCTACCTCCCTGGGTACGCCTCTTCAACAACTGATGACGCGATCTTCATCGACAACCCCTTGAGTGATGTGAGCTTTCATCCTAACCGGATGGGGAAGTGAGTATGGTTGCCCTCTGTATCTATCAACAACGAGTGAAACAGAGGGTGGGGCGAGAGACCAGTCTTTTCCCTTCAAATCGAATGAGAGGTGAGAAGTGTGAATGAAGTGTTGCACGCACGGGATGGGCCTCTCAATGCACAAAGCACAATTTGTCCCTGTGCACTACACCATAAGGCTCCCTTGCCTTCCTTCTTGCACCGTATGCCGGCACAGGGCGGGATGCACAGTTGCACCATCAAATGCGCACAAGGCATACAATCTTTGCACAAGTGCCTGCGAGGATTACATCAATGGGTTTCAGGAAAAGGCTGCCCTCCTGTATCTATCCACAGAGTGTGAGACAGAGGGTGGGTTGAGTGTGACTGGAGTTTCTTCAATCAATTACCGAGAGGTGAGATTGAGGGACGTTACGACACTTGGAGTCAGGTATGTTCCACTTTCCCTATGCACCCACGGGATGGGTTTTTTTCCGTCAACACAAGACACGTCACCCTGTTCTGTACACGGCACTATAAGGCTCCCTTGCCTTCCTCCTTGCACCTATGCCAGACGAGTTGGACGCACTACTGCACCATCAAATGTGCACCCTGGCATACTCCTTCGCACCATTTTCCCCTTGTCGATTCCTCAACCGGGTATGAGATATGGGTCTTAATCCTTATTCTTCAAGAGATATTAGTCATGGGGCGAGTGACTGATCTTTCATTCCAATTGAGTGACTGTGAGTTGAGTGCAATATCCCTCATCATCGACGAATTTCATGCGATTCCTTCCATCAGCTACCTCCCTGGGTGCTGCCGCGTGGTCCCTTCCATGACGGACGTGTGCTGAGAAGATGCCTTGGTCCCTCCAACGCCGACAACCACACTGGACGTGCCATCGATACTCAACCTTGATTCTTGACGAAACGGGCCAAGTTTTTCTAACCCTACACTTTGGTTTCTTCGTGCCGGTCATGTTTTAAGTATGGGGAAGTTAGTGGATGGTCTATGGCGTGGTCCTAGGTCCCTGTTGCTCGGTTAACCCTATCCGTTAAGGTCTTAAGTGTGGGGACGCGTCCCTGCGAGTCTATGTTGCATACCCCTCTGCATATGCCTTACCCTGCTCATGCATGTATGCCATGACTTGCTTTTCCCTTATGGGATCCCTTTCCACCCACCCATTCATTTTCCACCCACCCTTGGGGTTGTTCCCTTCCAGTTTTTCTTCATTCCTTGATTTTGAGGTCCTTCCATGTGAATGCACCCTACGTTCACCAAAGTCCTCATCCAACCTCATAGCCCTGTTCCCCCCATTGAACTGATCATTTTTCCTTTTTACCTACCCCTGTTCTGGTGCACGGTTTTTGAGTTATTAATTTTTGAAGCATTTTACGCAATTTAGACGATTTTCCATGTGAACGCACTTTTCTTGCTTCCGAATCATGCTCTGACGTCCTAGCCCTGACTAGCGCTTTTTCCCTGACATTTTTCCTTTTTATTCCGCATCATTCCGATACACGGTTTGTCCATTATTAATTTTCCGGTTTTTAAGACTTTTTTCTGTGTATTTTTGACATTTTTCCATGTGAACCTGCCCTATTTGTATCGGAATTCTAATTTGATTTGACAGCCGTGTCCCCTGTGCCTTCCCCCACCTTTTTCCTTTTTCCTCCACCCTTTTTCGACTTCTGGATTTTTACTTATTAAATTTTAAATGACTTTTCGGGAGTATTTTTGGAGTTTTTCACATATGAACCCCTCTTACTTCCACTGGAACTGCGGTTTAACATGATAACCCTGTGCCACCCTTTCCTGCGGACATTTTTCCTTCTTACTGCACGTCATTCCGGTGAACGGTTTGTTCGATATTAATTTCCGATCCCATTTTCGGGTTTGTTTTTTGGGTTTTTCCCATGTGAACGCGTCTTACCTTAGTCGGAATTATGTTTTGACGTAATAGGATTGTCGGGCACATCTTTCTGCACAGTTTTCCTTTTTTTTGCACTTCATTCCGATGCACGGATCTTTCGATATTAATTTTTAAATTGCGTTTTTGGTTTGTTTTTTGTGTTTTTTGCACGTGACTGCCCTTTATCCCTCCCGGAACCCCCATCCCATATTTTTCTTGTTTCCCCCCTGTCGTCTTGCCCACTTTTCGTTTTTACGATATTTCGTTTTGACGTCCGGATTGGGAGTTATTAATCTTTCTTTCTTTTTACGTTTTTTCTCGCGCTCGTTTTGCGCGTGAACGCGCCCTTTTTCGATTTTACGAATCTCCATGCGCCTCGGTCGTGTCCGCGTAACCCGTACCGTCTTCCTTGCACCATTTCAATCCTGTCACGGCAAATTTTTTTACTCCGCCTCGCGTACGGGCGCGGGACGAAGGTACGCCTTTCCCTCTCATGGGCCCCCCCGCCCATTCTTTTTCATGGACTACCCCCCGGTGCCTGTAGCTACCCCCCTCATGTCCCTTACCCCTACCCCATCCCTTGGGCACCCCTTTGGACACCCCCCACCCCCCCATGGGCCCCTGCCCATATCCCCTCCCACCCTTTTCCACCCCCCCCCCCCATGGATGCCCTTACCCCCCACACCCTTCCCTATCCCGACCCCTTTCCCCCCAACCGTCTCTCCTCACCCTCTCCCCCTGCGTACTCCTTCTCTCCCCTCGTCCTCCATTCCCTCCTCTTCCTTTGTTCCTTCCCTTCCTCCTCATCTTCTTCCTCCCTCCCTCCTCCATCTCTCCTTCCTCTCCTTTCCCCCCTTTTTCCCCACCATACTGCCCGACCGCCCCCTTCTTGTGTGCCTTTGCCCCCTCCCTCTTCGTTCTCGCTCCTGCACGCCGCTCGCCACAGTCGCCCCCGCCATGGTTCTGTGGCGCCCTTGCTGCCGCTCGCCACGGTCGCCCCTTTCTCGCCGGGTGCCGCCCCTCGCCTGACCTGCAGCACCTTCCCACCGGGTGCCACTTCCTCATCGACGATGCCTCCAGCCCACAACGCCCGCCTCCAGCCCACAACGCCTGCCACTGTGCCCCCGCCACGTGGCCGCCTGGTGCTCGCCTGCCCTGCGCCCGCCACCTGTTCCCTGCGCTCCAGCCCCGCCATGCCTGTTGTTGGTCGCCGCTGCGCCCTGAAGCGCCCCCGCCACGTGGCATGTGCCTCGCTCCCCGCCTCCAACGCCATTGTGCCGCCACGTGGAGCCCGCCTGCACGCTGACGTGCCTTCTCTGCGCCCCTGCCATCCGTTGTTGCCCCTGACACGTGCCCATCACACTCCCTAAACCCCCCCATCTAAGCCCCCCTTCCCCCCAAACACACAAACCTACCCTACCCCTACCTAAGCCCCCAATCACACACAAACCCCACCCACCAAACCCCTCCACAAACCCCTGTTCCAATGCCGACCTGCAGCAGGAACCCACCCTTCTTAACCACTGTTCACCCCCGCTGAACCGCCGATCCCCACCCAAACCCCTGTTCTCCCTCGAGACACAGACATACGCACGTGGCTGTTCGTGCGAGTGTGATTGTGTGTGTTCGTGTGCGAGATCGGGTGCGGGAGATCGTTAGCTGGCTGTTCACACGCAGTTGCCGCCCAGCCTATTTCTGGGTATTTTCCCGGATTGTTACTTACAAATACCCAAAAACCTTTTACAAACATTGAAAATTAACACAAAAACATTAAAAAACACTTAAAATTCATACAAAAAATACATACAAATCTTGAAAAATTTCCAATCTTTTTGCAGCAAATTGCCCTATTTTTTCTAAACTGCAATTTCAGAAAAAAAATTCAGACCTTTTTTACATTCCAAAATTCTTTTAAAAATACCAAAAATGAAAAAAAATCATTAAAAATGCTAACAAATTCCAAATAGATTGCCGAAAAATTCCTAAAAATTCTATTTACATTTTTACTTCTTTTTGGCATATTTTCTAAGTTGTCAAAATACTTCATTAAATATCCTAAATTCATTACAAAAAAAAAAAACTCTTTCATTCAAAATACCAACTACAACATATCGAAACAAATCCAGATACCTTTTTGGATAACGGAGAAGCGCATTCTTTGCATTTTCATACACCCACTACCAGGTATTCCCCTTTTATTCGTTTTTTTTAATACACAAAAAAACACAAGCTACCCCAAACCTCAAAACCCACGGTTAATATTGAAAAAAAAAAAACAAAACCACCAGAAACACACACAAACCAACAACCCAATATTTAACCTAAATCAAACCTAATTACCACCATGGCACGCGTATTCGCGCTAAAACACACATTTTTTTAAATTAAAAATAGCTGGCCGTTCACTTAGCACGCGCTACGTGCGCTAAAGAGGCACTTTAAAATTTTAAATTAAAATGAACCAGCCGTCACATGAGCACGCGCTGGCAAAAAAGCGCTCCACATCACCTTAATTTATAATCAATGAATTGCATTTAGAGACCCAGTCGGGAATCGAAGTCCGGGAATCGAATAACTGCACTGCTTAACCTAATAATTGGTAATTAAATTTATAATAAGGAACCGCCGTTTTCTTGTTAAGGTTTATCACCTTATAAAACTTCACCCATTTTTAATAATTGATTAAAATCAACCCTTCATTAAACTAATTTCCCCCTCACTGCACTTAATTCCCTTTTTAATGAAGCGTTTCGTGGGAGGGGTATGCGCAATCATTAGTGTTATTTTCCATGGTCCAGTCTTGGTTCTATCACAGATGTCGTATTGATATGTATCAGATATGGTATGGTTTTGGTTTCCTGTCTTTGTTACGGTTACGGGTACGGTATGCAGTTTTTTCTTTTATTGCCTGATACGGGGTTCAAGGTGTTTGTCTGATGCATCGCATGAAGCTTTCGGTCGCATTTGTCTCAAGGTCATGTCAAATTTTTTCTAGGATGTGGTTTGCTTGGGGTTAGTAGGTCGTGTCACGTCTTATTTGGTTATTCTCTTATCCTTGGTTTTTGTCTATTGCTTTGCAGGCATTCTCCTTGATTGTCTGTGTTTGTGGTGTGTGTGTAACCATCTGAATGGCGCCTTCTCATGCTCCTCCCCCTATCCAGTACGTCCCATTAGTTAGTAGGGATTACTCGTCCCTACTTACTTTTGAGCCCCTCACGAAGGCAGGACTTGCTGCTTTTGTGGCCACTCCTTTTCCATTACTTCCAGAGGATCCGTCCTTATGTGATGAGTTCCTGGCCTCTTACAGCAAGAAGACAGGCGTAGTCCAAGGCATGTCTATGACATTGACGTCTCGAGGCTTAGGGAAGGCTCTATCTTTACCCTCCAAAGGTGAACCTTTTGTGACCACTCGTCAGCTCTTCTCTAATGAAAAGATTCTCAAGCTGTTGCAGAAGCAGACAAGGGAAGTCCTTGATGTTAAGAAAGTGATAAACTCTTCAGGAGTTTCGTTTTCTATGATTACTGATCCCGTATGGAAGACGATGTGTCAGTTCCTTCAGGACAGGTTCATGCCTGCCAAAACGCCATCCCACTATTTGTCCAAAGAGCTTTTCACAGCTTCCCGGATGGTGCTAAAAGGAGTTGCTATTGATTGGAGCACATACCTCCTTACTAAAATGGATCAGCATTTTGTTAAAGTCACGAGGGGTAATGTTACCAATGTTACCTACGGATCATATTTGTCTGCCTTCTTGACCTATTCGGGTTTACAGAAGACTGTGCCTCCACCTCCTCCATCAGATCCAGTACCTCCTCCTCCACCTTCAGAAGAGTCAGAACCCATTGACATTGAGGATGATGATTCTCCGCCTCCCCTGGTCATACAGCGCAAACGCTTGAAGAGGGTAGCGGATAAAGCCCCTGCTGTACTTCCCTCAGTACCTATCCCTACTACTTCTGGCAGTGAACTCCCTGGGTATCTCACTTGCAATAATCTGTTCAGAGCACATAGAGAAGGATCTTTGGAGATCTCAGTTCCCTCCCTGAACAGTCTCGTTTCAGGAGATGCCATTCCTTTTCTCTGCAAGGATATTCAAAGTTCCATTGAGTTGTCAGTGACAGCCTGTGTTCAACAGCTGTACGCATCTTTCTATGAGGAGCTCATGCAGTCCAAAGACCAGTTGCATAAGGCAACATCTGAGTTAGCTTCTGCTAAGGATACCCTAGCAGATCTATTTAAGCAAATGGAACAGCAAACCCAACTGGTTGCCATCCAGAGCGATGATATTTCTTCATTGAAGACCCAGTTACTCGAGGCTCAGTCACAGGTTACTAGCCTTTCAGCAGAGAAGGAGAGGATGTCCAGCGAAGCGAAAGAATTCCAAGTTCTTTTAGATGACAAGCTTTCAGCTTTACAGATGGCTAATGACACAGTGGCCAACCAAGCCTCCCAAATCCAGCAGTTGCAAGATCAGCTTGCAAAGTCCCGCTCTGTTCCTCCAAGCCCTCCTGTTCCATTAATTCCTTCTCTTTCACAGCACGATTTGGCTACCCTCCAGAGACAGGCTACTTTGTGCCCTCTATTCCAAGACAAAGTGGAAAGATTGCAGTCCCGAATGGACTTGTTATGGTCTACCTTTGAGCAGTTTCAGGACTGTGTCTTACCAGACCATTCTTTCTTTGTCCACTACCACTTGCAGAAGTTGGTCTTCTATATGAAGCTTTCCACGATGGATTTACCTTTTCCCGAGGATGGCTGGAGTGGGGCTTGGTCTGCTGAGTTGTTGACAGAGGTAGTCAGAATGGTCTTTGAAGATTCTGTCACGCCAGACACCATGTTGATGTCATACATGTATCTCCGAGGAGATTTGTTAATTCCAGATGAGGTAGATATGGCATGGTATGTGGGGGATGTGGTCTTACAGGCTGTTCTATATGTCAATCATTTGGAGCTGCGCATAGCTGATATGTTTCAAAGTTATTCCTCCAAAGTAGCTGATTGTCAGGATAATTCATGGCATCCCATGATTGATTCGGTGGTCCTAAATCAAAGACAAAACACAGCTCCTACCTTTGCCCCGAGTACTAACCAACTGAGGATGGATCTCTTAACCTATCTTTCCAAACATAATCCATTTGATGCTACCTTCTTTGATGCCTATCAGAGACGATCTCTCTTGGGACCTTCTGTTCCTACCCTCCTTTATTACCAACAATTGGCTCAGCGCTATGCTATATATATTTCCCTTTGTCAAACAAATTCCACAGTAATTTTACCACTTCTTTTCCAACCTTCATCTTTCCCTTAAATTCCTATTTTCACTTACTATTCCTTTATTGAGGATAGGGTATTTTCCCCTTCTCCACCCTGTTCTTCACCCCTTATAAATGCACCCTCCACATTTCCTATTTATCAGTTAACACCGTTCCTTAGTGATTCCTTACAAATTTCTGCCACTCCTTCTTTAACCTTTTCTTCCTTTTATGATTTTTCCTATCCTTCCCTACATCCACTTTCCCTTATTCCATTACCCTCTCCTCACACTTCCATATCTCAACCACCTCAGTTGGTTAGTGACTGTGACGGTTTTGATACTCAGATTTCCAGAAGAAGGGGATGGAGTTCGGATGATTGCCTTACAGGACCGCAGATTAATTGGCCAGTAATTCCAGGGGAATGGACAGCTTCAAGTCAAGCTTATCAAAACTATGTTCATTTTGCCCAACAATATTCACAGTCTACAGATCCCTCAGTGAGATTAACTGCTCACTTTGCTTGGTACCTGGCGTATATGCATAGACACTCTCATACTGATTCAAAGCCTATTCCAAAGTTGTGCATGAATGTCAATGTTAGCATTGATTCCCAACAGCTGGAGATATTGTATTTTCATGCCCTCTGTTTGCCTAGCAGATACTTGGTCCTGTTAGAAAGGATGTGTTGTCTCCAATTTTTCCAAAATCCTCCTAAAAACTTTGTAGATGAATCCTTATCTATGGATCGATTCCGACAACATCAATCTTTTAAGAGGGATCATCTTCATTGATACCTTTCCAATGTATGGTGGAAGCTTTCTAATGAACAACTCTCTTTTTGAAGAAGTCATTCAGATGGTTGTGTTGTGTATTAGTGTTTGTGTTGTGAGTTCCTTTATGTCAAACGAATGTGGTGGTTTCCTATTGGATTTTGTGTACGAGCTACGTTTTGGAGATTTGTAGAGATGGGGTCGTGGTTGGAGAGTTGAAGCTGATGCTGAAGAAGAAGAAGAAAACTCTTATATCCTTTACAAATTTGTTGTGATTTTTAGTTTGATAAGAGGTGTTAATGTATAAAGGGTTTTCCTTTCTTTGTATTTTTATATCAGAAACAGGTTATAAGATGGGGTCGTGGTGGATGGATTCTTTGTGAAAAGATATTGAAGATCAAAGTTGAGCTTTTCTATGAACTTGTATTCCCTTTTTCCTGGGTCGCGAGGACGCTTCCTTATTAAGTGTGGGGATATGTTGAGTGTTGAAATGACTTGTTTTTTGGCTGATTTTTGTTGTTTTTGAGAGCTGAATGGTTGATCTTATGGGATGATTGGTTGATTTGGAAGTGGATTGAGAGTGTTTTGGATGATATTGATTGTGTTTTGGAAGTTCATGATGATTGTTGGTGGTTTTGTGATGTTCTGATAGGTTCTGATAGGGTCTGTATACCTTCTGTTTTGTTCTGTTTTGGTCTGTTTTGTTCTGATTGTCTTCTGTAAGGAGGGATGAAGTATTGATTGATGAAGAATGAGATATTGTGAAAGCTTATTGAATGGTTTGTGAGAGTTTGGAATGGTTTGAGAATGAGTGATGAAGTTTTGATGGCCTTCTGTAACCTTCTGTAGGTCTTCTGTAGAGCTTCTGCTTCTGTTCTGTTTCTGTTCTGTTCTGTACTGTAGCTGTTCTGGTACTGTTCTGTATGCTTCTGTAAGTGTTATGTGGAATGTATGTGTGACTTTGGGAAAGTTTTCTAGCCTTGGAAAGAGGTGAATACAAGTGCAAAAGAGCTGAAGGAAGTGGAAGAAGTAGCTGTTAAAGACTCAAGAGAAGACTAGAGTGAAGTGACAGTAGTGAGCTGTGAAGAGACACTGTAGTGGCTCTGGTGACCCTTCATATCAGACATACCTCTTGGGAGGGGCATCCACGACCTAAGAGTGATTATTGAGTGTGATTTTTGAGAGATTGTAGTGAGGATATGATGTATTATTGATGGAGTGAGAGAGAGAGAGTCAGAGATAGCCAATTCTACTCAAACAGAGTGATTGTATAAGAGAGATTGAGAGAGAAGACTATGAAGATATTGAAAATGAATACTATGTGATGTATTTCCATTCAAAGATGGTGTACTTCTTTGCTTTCTTTGTTCTATTGATGGACTTTGTGAGGATGTTGAAGCATATGGTTGATTCTATTAAAATCCGTGGGAGATTTACATGATGCTGCATGAAGATTTGTTGTGCCTGGTGTTCTTTTCTTCATTGTGATCATATGAAACATGATAAACAAGCTTGTTGATGTTACAAGATAGATTTTCTTGCAAGAGAATTCCCTTTTCCTTGGTGTTCTTCTCGGGGCTCCACCTGAGGTCTCTCCATCAATGTCCATACATAATCGGCAAGGCCCGGCCCCCATATAGCTGCTCCATACATCAGCGCTGGAGTAACTAGAGTATCAAAGAGCCACCCCTTGGTGCGGGGCTCCTGGAAATGTGCCTGATGACACTATCGCTCCATAAGAGGCAATGCTGAGTATCCTCTAGTGAGGCGGTCACGAGCTGCCTATGCCATCGAGAAAGTCCCTGAAGCTACTGTAAAGGTGACTCCCAAATATACATATGATCCAGTGACCTCAATATTCCCTCCTGCTGCCATGAAAATACTCAGTCTGCGTATCTGAGCTGATGTATGGAATATAAGAACCTTGGTTTTACGAAGGTTCACTATCATGCCTTTCTGTATGCAAAAATCATCCAATGCTAATAAATGTTGCTGTAATCCCTGAGCTGAGTCTGAGACCAACACAATGTCATCTGCATATAGTAAGATATGAACTGTGGCTCCACTGAGATCTATACCTCCACCGGTTCGCTGTTGAATAAACTCTGCTATCTCATCAATGTATAGCCGGCTCCACTGAGATCTATACCTCCACCGGCTCGCTGTTGAGAGAGAGAGAGAGAGAGAGAGAGAGAGAGAGAGAGAGAGAGAGAGAGAGAGAGAGAGAGAGAGAGAGAGAGAGAGAGAGAGAGAGAGAGAGAGAGAGAGAGAGAGGGGGGGGAGGAAACATGTGTTCCCCTAGTCCTTTCATAGTCTCTAGGAAAAAGAGGAAATTTGAGCACCAATAAAGCCATCTTGGATCTCCCATGAGGGAGGCCTTTGACTCTGCTTTGAAGTTGTAGATATTTAGAATGAGAAGATCATGCTTGCATTAAAGGTTTAGGCTTGTGGAAGCATCCTAACATATGATCTACCATGGCAACCAATAAACTTTGAGTGCTGGAGAGGGCACATTATAGAATGAGCAAATCTTGTTTGCATTGAGAGTTCAAGATTTTGGGAACATCCTAACATATAACCTACCATGGCAATCAACATACTCCGAGTGTACTAGAGAGGGAACTCTGCCATCTACACATGCAATTGAGCAATGAATGTTGGCTTTGATAGTTGCACATATTCTAGAATGATTGTAGTGACAAGAATATTTTAGAGTGCTTACTAATCTTATTAACTATATAGCTTATTGACTTCAAGATGGGTTGTTCGATCCTTTCATTTGCAATCGCTCCTTGCAAATGAAGACTTTCAATATATTTTTTATGTTCTCAATGCCAATGTTGATGGGTGAGAAAAGATCAAACACTATATTAGGGAATTTGGGAATTCTCATATAGTTTGGGAATTCCCAATATACTTAATATTTGGTCACATAATCAAATCTTGTCCCCTTACTTAAAAGGAAGTCTTCCCTAATTATTATATAGGTTATCTTTCCAAGTCTCACTTTGAAGCATGGACTAAGATTTAGCCACATGGCTAAATCTTTACCCCTTATTTGAAAGTGCGACTTAAATTCTCTAATATGGTGTTATCAAGAAAAAGAGCGCTAACATGTAGCAATGTAGCCCTAGAAGTCAGCAATGGCGAATATGAACTTGGAGTAGCCAGGCTCATAGATGAGCTGGGCAAGGCCAAGGTTGCTGACCTTGGCTAGTACTAGCAGCAACAATAGTAGCAACAGTAGCATGTGCCTCCTAGGGGTTGGCCCACCTCCACCACAACTACGAGCCCTTGATCGTGTACACGACATCAAGTCCAACAACATTCTCCTTTGAAGACTTGGCACCCCCATGAGCCGCCCCATGTAGATGCTTCCCCATGCTTCCCTTGGGCATGTACTTGTACAACAACACGTTGGCTTCTTGGTGGTAGCAGAAGCCATAGAGCCTTACTATATTGTTGTGCCTTATCTTCTCCAAGGTATTGGTAAATCGATTTGCTAACCTTATTTGCAAGAAACCATTTGTGGACATGAACAAGGTGTTTATTGTTGCTAACCCCAGGTAGTTCAAGATTCTTGATTGGTTTTTGAATCATGGTGGTTTCTGCGAAGACAATATGGAGTGACAAAGTAACTTGCTTCCATATCAATACATATATGTATAGTATAGGGTCAGAACTCCAAGCTACATTTGTTGAAAATAAATTTCTATTTCCTTAGCAAGCCCACATTCAACATAACCTGCAAAAGCAATATGCATAAGAAACTTTTGATCATTCCGTACATATAGTAAAAAAAAAGGGAATTTCCTATCAATTTCCTAGTAAAAACACACATAATTAGGAAAAGTAAATCATAGGAAAAATGGAATATTTCTTGGTTAGATAAACTAGGGAATCACATAGGAAGATTTCATAGAAAAATTTCCATATATAGAGAAAAACTGTGATTTCCCTACATAAGAAAATTTCTTTACGTAGGGAAAAATTAAATTTCCTACATGGGAGGAAATGTGATTTTCTCAAAATTTGAACTAAGAAATGTTCAATTTTCCCTATGATTTACTTTCCCTACTTATGTGTGTTTAACTAGGGAATTCTCTTTTTTTTCCTTCTCATCTAGGAAATTTTTCCTATGTCGAGATTTTCCAACATAGAAAAATTTTACTATCTTTCCCTATCTATGGAAATTTCCCTACATATGATAGTTTTCCTATATAAGAAATTTCTTATGTAATTCTAAGTTTTATCCAACTTGGAGATATTACAGTTTTCCTAGTTTGTACATACCTACTTATGTCTATTTCTAAGTTGGAAAGTATACCGGAAATTCTCAACCAAAAAATTATATAGAAAATTTTTAGTTAATTTCAAATAGGATATAATACACATATAATTGATTAATATAAATTCAATAAATAAAGATATCAATACATAGTGCGAATAAAATAGATAAAAATACCCACTTAGTAAAGTAATAATGAGTTCATAAATGAGGAGTGTATAATAGCATTATGCTACAATCTTTATATAATCTAAACTAATCATATTATTGCTTATGGCTATTATAATCTTGCCATTCTCAAAAAGCCAATGAAAAATCTCACGTATCATGTTATCACTTATTAGCTTTTTCATATTCTTACAAAAGGTTCAAAACCTAATTTCAATATTTTTAAGGTTCATATATTTATTTTTCAACAAAAAGTATATATCATGAATCATGTGCACACTTACATATATTTAAAGTATTATCTCCATAATTTCTTTCGTTATACCAATGTACATTAAAAAAATTAATAAGAAAATATTCAACGAATATAATTTATTTCAAACCAAGTAGATTATAATACTTAAACATATGTATTTATATAATTATATTTTAAAATAAATACCATATAAGAATTAAAATTAGGTTACTAGAAAGTTACCCTTTGAATATCATTGAAAATATCAAGTTCAATACTTGGGTTTGAAAGATCCTTGCATTCCTAATCCAAATGAAATGACTAGCTAAGATTATTCTTCTAATATAAAACTTTAAAAAACTATAAAATTCATGTAGAATACCTTTAGCTTATTTTCTTTAATGTTGTTATCTCCTTTCTAGCTTGCTTGCTACAAATTATTTATCATTTTTAAATCTGTTTAAAATAAATATATAGATAATTAAATGTCAAATCATATTTTTACTTTAATTAATTTTTATAAATATTATCATCACATAAATATTAATATTTTTATTTCACTATCTCAAACTTTTTCACAATGCTTTATACATTTTCTCATCTACATGAGTCTACATTTAAAAATAAACTTAGTAATCAAATTTACAAACATATAACTACAAGAGAAAAAAAACATATATCTTATATTTGCTTGAAGAGGAGAGAGAAGACTGCAGAAGAGAGAGAAAGATTGTAGGAAGAGAGAGAAGAAGAGTGACGAGGGGAGAGAAAGACTAGATTTGGAGAGAGAAAGACAGGAAAGAGGGAGAAGCCATAGAAGCTATGAGCAAGATGGGAGAGAAGGACTGTAATTGTATTAATGTGTCAAAAAGATATGAAAAATTACATATCCTCTCCTTTTATACCAATGTCAGTGTGACATGGCAATACACACTAAATTCCTATACTTTCCAACTTCTTACAATCCATCCCATCCCAAAGGTTTTTGCCCTCAAAAACAAATTATAAAGACTGTAAAAGAATGGATGAAACAGAGTATTACTATGATACAAGGGCAACAAAAATAGGAAAATCACTAATTTGTACTAAGTAATGGATAGGATCAGAAGTGGAAAAGTGAATAGGCCATATGAATATCCATTTTGAAATGATAAAACTGAAAAATAAACCATCATAACTCCAAGAAAGGACACCTACAAGCAATAGACAGCTTGATATCTACTACAGAACCTGCTGTAGTAAAATGGAGATATTTTGTGATGGGCATATCCAAATCAAGTGTGCTATGAGTCAAAAGAAAACTCATTGGACATACTTGCAACCCATATAGATATCCTTCTTTTGTAATCAGATTAGAATTGAAGCTGAGACAAAAAAGTAAGCTGTCCAGAAACTGTCTGCGGTAAAACAAGAGATAAATGGACTAATTTTCAGCCAAATAAACCTCTCAAAGATGAAGATTTTGGAACTCCAATATGGACGTTGGCCTAATGAAGGTGCAAAATTCTACTTAACACCTCATGGATCAAAAGGTATACCATCATAATAATGATCAAGAGGAGAAGATTTGTCATCAAACTCATAATCTTGATCACCTAGGTCAAATGGGTAGGGAGAAAGATCCCCATAATCATCACCATAAGCATATCCATCATCCATCATATTATAACCATCATGAATCTCATGTAATCCTCATTATCAGCATACCAATCATCAAAATCATTATTCAAGTTGTCATAACCATGATCATATGCATCTAACTCTTCTTTTAGTTGAGGTAGTTCCTGATTGAGTGTGAACTGATGCATTTCCTCAACTAATCCATCATAAGCATGATCAAGAACTGTAAAGTCTTCATTTTCAACAGGTGAATATTCCTCCTTAGATGCTCCAAAAGGCTGATTACTTACCAAGTGATCTTCAAATACATTGGCTTCAACTACAACATCAACTTGCTGATTAGCTTGGTCTTCTTCATATGGTTGACCTTGAGGAGACAAAGAGTTCAGCACTGCAATTGGTTGATTCCCATTGATTTGCTATCCAAGATCTATGGAATAATGCTCTTCATGCTGGCTTTGTACAAAGTGTACTTGCTATCCATGATTTACTTCTACAGATCTAGACATAAAAGCAGCATCAAAGTATTCAAAAGAAAGAACTAGATGTTGCAGAGTACTAGGTGGAACACGATCCTTGAGGTCAATGCACTAAGCAGCATCAAAATATTCAAAAGAAAGAATTAGATGTTGTAGAGTACTAGGCGGAACATGATCCTTGAGGTCAATGCACCAAGTAGTAGTTGTTGTAAGCATTTTCTTTTTCCATGAAGCATTTTTCAGCAAAAGGTTAATAGCCATCTTTACACAATAAAAAATTCCTTCATGGTAAATAGAGATACGAATCAGGATGAAAGTAGCATATTTCGCTAACTTGTTAGAACATTTTCCAAGAAGTTGGACCAATGAATTTGTACCAACATCGAATATTTCCCATGCTAGCTGTCCTTCTAATGAATTCCATGATCGCTTACTAACGAATGGAGGTGTATGAACTCTCGTAGGTCACTCATTGTCATCAATCTCAGCAAAAAGAGTAGAAAGCAATACCAATGCATATTCTAACTATTGGTGAGACGATTGATTAAGCAATGATATCAAGCAATGTAATACATCCTTGCCTTGAAAAGACTGCAAAAGAGTAGTACTGTTGCTACAAAAGTACTTCATTGATGCCCACAAATCAGCTTGAGGCTCCACTTTCTCCATGGTTAGTAATCCCAACAACATGCATTTAGCTTCAGCATTGCATATACATTCTTGTAAGATACTATTATCATAGAGATTGATAAGAGCCTGCATTACACCTTGCTGAACCAACTGAGAGGTATGTGGTTGCAACTGATGGATAAGTACTTGCTCAACCAGATTCACATCTATCTCTTCCGATGCCATTTGAGAGTCATCATAAGTCATAAAAGCATGTGCCAAAGTACTCATAACGTCTACCAAAGGAATATCCAACCTCTTAGAAGCAGCATCTCTAATTAGACCCATAATACTCTATTTTTCTATCTATGGAAAGTGCAGTCCTGCAGTACCTATAGGTACTAAATCAGCCATAACTTTTGACTGAAAGCTTTGATTGACCAACTTTTTGATTCAAATTGAAGCTAACACTTTCCTCTTCGAATAGAGCACTTAACATTAAATTTAAAAGAGGTCAATTTTTTTTTAATGATAGCCCAAAGTTGGCTGACTGAAACTGTCTACAAAGATCAGCCTCTAGTAGCAGCTGGTTCATCTCTTGGAATCATTGAAGCCATTAGCATGTTTTGTCTTTGACATGATAATCTTATCAGTCAGAGATCTAAAATGCATGCAATAGTATATGAGCAGCCTCTTCTGCACGATTTTTACCTAAGGACATAACAACACCAAGCATAGTAGTGTCAGATTTTGTCATTACTACTATCACATCTGCAAAATCTACATTAACAAGACTTGGAACTGTAATGATGTCAAAAATGCCTTGTACACCTTGCTGTAATACATCATCGGCCAAAAGAAAAGCATCTTGTAAAAGTGTTTGTTCTTGGGCAATGCCAAGCAATTTGTCATTTGGTATCACAATCAATGTATCTACTGACTTTGGAAGCCGTTCAATGGCCTCTAATGCCTGCATAGCCTTGAGGTTTGGCTTAGTGCCACAACCTCAATACTCCTATGAAGCCATAGAAAACCAATCAACACAAGGCGTCTCTATTTCCTAGTAGCTTCATGTCTTTATCAAATCCAAGCACAACTGTAGCTCTAGATCTAGGATGCTTCTAATCTGATCTGTTGTCTCCATTAGGCACAGAAGCTCCTGGTTCACAAAATGATGGATCTTCATCTTCATTGAGGATCATTATGTCACCAGAAGGATATTTTTTTATTCTTCTCAAAGCTCTAGCCTATGCACTCTTTGCAAGACTTGCAAATCTACATCTGGATGGATTATTGAATGTCGGAAGAATGGCTCAAGTGACAAGCACTTCAAACGCTACTAGTCAATTGCTACAAAAACCAAATGAGATGTCTATCTTCAAGTACAATGGGAGTATTGTGGTGGCTATGGTGGAAAATAACTGCTTCAAAATTTCCAGCAATTGAAAGATTGATGTGTGGTTGCAAACCGTGGCCAAATTATGTCATGAATACTCCAAGCAAAGAGTGTTTTGCGAAATGAATGCCATGAAAAGAAGTAGGCCCAGAGAACCCCAATTGGTTTCAGGGTACTACAGATGCTGTCAGGTGACGAAGAAGAAGCAAAGACTATAAAACTGTCTGTATAACTGCGACAAAGGTGAGAGCACCTCCTGTTCTTCTTCGTCAACTCCCTGTGTGTGGAGATTACTGCTCATAGGATGTGTTATTTGAGAAGCAAATGGACATGCAGATTTCTTCTACTATAACATTGGATCACATAAACCATCTTGTGCCAGTTTCTTCTGCAAATATTTGGAATAATAAGGCATTATGGTCACTATTGCTCACTTGGACATGGCAAAACTGCTTAGATCTCCAATCTCCCTGGAGGTAAGAAGAAAGTTATCGATCCTTTCTCCAAGAAAGATTGGTATGATGGGAAAGCTCCCTCGATCTTCACTCAGCGATCCATTGGAAAGACCCTAGTTACAAGGACTTAGGGGACCAAGATTGCAGCTGATGGATTGAAAGGACGAGTGTTTGAGTGCTCACTTGTTTATCTTCATCAAGATGAAGATCAGTCAGCAAGGAAGATAAATCTATGTGCAGAGGATGTCCAGGGGAAAAATGTCCTCACAAACTTCTGGGGATGGACTTCACCACTGATAAGTTGAGGTCACTGGTCTGCAAGTGGCAGTATTTGATTGAAGCCCATGTAGATGTAAAGACTACTGACAACTACACCTTCAGAATGTAATGCTTGTAGGAGAAGAAATGGAGCTGAATACTACTATATGTGGTGCTTGATCTGAAGCTTAGCAAGCAAGGAAATGTCCCATGCTATCCATTGTAGCAGAGAGATGAAGATCATGACAAGAAATGGAGCAGATATCTTGGTTGCACCATGAAAGCTTGAAGAGAAGCTTGAAAGTTGAGAAAGAAGAAGACTCAGTTTGGAGAGTAACCCCATTTAGACCTCTGTCAAGTCCTATAGTGACCTCCTTCACCAAGAACCCCTAAAATTTTACCTCAAAGTTGAAAATGAGCTGTCATTTTTGGTCTCCTTGCCTCCAGATTTAACTGAGCCTCCTGCCATAACTTATGTGGAGTCCAAGAAAGCTGCCAACACCTTATGGTACTCCATTAATTTTCCTTACAGCTCCTGTACTTGTTTGACTAGGGTTTTCTCTCTTTTTTTTGGAAAACTACAACTAGATGTGAGGAAGGTAGAGAAGATTGGATCAAAGACCGAAGCTCTGATACCACTTGTCAGAGAGTGAACTAGAGACAGAGAAAGAGGAGAGAGAAGAATGTATAAGAGAGAGAAAGTCTGCAAGAAGAGAGAGAAGAAGAGTGATGAGGAGAGAGAAATACTAGATTTTGAGAGAGAAAGACAGGAAAGAGGGAGAAGCCATAGAAGCTATGAGCAAGATGGGAGAGAAGGACTGTAATTGTATTAATGTGTCAAAAAGATATGAAAATTTACATATCCTCTCCTTTTATACCAATATCAGTGTGACATGGCAATACACACTAAATTCCTATACTTGCCAACTTCTTACAACTTACCTTCTTTAGAAGGGCCTTTCTTCTCAAATACTTCCTCTCATCTTGCCTTGTACTTTTCCACCAATCACATAGAAATATTATGTTTTCTCCACAAGTACTCACATCATGCCATAAAATCTATCATTTTCTATCTTTTCCAAGGTGGGTGGTTGAAAGATTTCATCATACAAGGGTAGGCGGATTATACTTGATAAAAGTTAAGATATCAAATATTCCTAACTAGATAGCTATTTATGATAATTGATCATTATCTACAAAAAGAAGATACATGTTTCTAGACTCGAAAAAATATCGACAAGTGACTTCCTTATCTTCATTTCGCGTGCACTCTCCTGTACCATCTTTAGTAATATTTTCTTTTATTTCTTTAAAAGAGTTATCTTCACTCATTATTTTTTAAAAAAAAGAGCTATCATCTCTATGTTAGGAGTTAATATTTGAAACCTATGTAAATACAATAACTATGAGAAAATATATATTATTTTTGTTAAATAAATAATAGGCAACATAAAAAGAACTTTAATAAACATATCATCATAAAATTGTTGAGTCATATTCAAATGAATGTCACATAATAGATATGAGTTTTTTAATTTTATTGATTGTCATTATTTTTATTTTGATGACATGCCATTACTTTTGTGTGGTACTCACAACCACAAATATTTCCATTCTATATTCTCTCCTCTCACTTTTCAAATATTTTCTTGTAAAAGTGGACCTAGTCAACCATCTTAATTTAACTTGTTTTATTTCATAATTAAATGACCTTATGATACTACATTTCAAGTTATTTGATCCACT
This sequence comes from Lygodium microphyllum, assembly GCF_053477565.2. Taxonomy (NCBI): domain Eukaryota; kingdom Viridiplantae; phylum Streptophyta; class Polypodiopsida; order Schizaeales; family Lygodiaceae; genus Lygodium; species Lygodium microphyllum. Next base: position 164,252,717 of record NC_141138.1, on the reverse strand, counting down.
TTTCATATAAATGATTTCATTCTCATCTAGCCAAGGAGAAATGCAACCAATGCAATCTATCATTACTAAGCGCGACCTTAGTCTCAAATCCTTTGTCTCATATTTATGCACTAATAGAATTTTCATGTTGAAGTGGGATAAATCTACGTAATAATGACTCTATCGGTCTAATACAAACTCATGAAAATGACAATGGCCACTCTCAATCATAATACATTGTCTATAGTAATGTGCACTGAAAAATAGTCTCACTTTGCCATGATATTCGAATGAGAAAAGTGACGATATGCATGCTCTTCAATGGCCAACATCCATAGCAATAGTGGTATCTTTATCACATCTTATAACTACTTTATCTCCCTCTTTATAAGTTTCACCCTTGAGAAACACTTTATTTTCTATTACTCATTCCACCTCTATGTTGAAAGTCTAATAAACGTATCTCCTTTCATCACTAGTTACATTCATGTATCTCAACTTCTTCTCTCCTATAACTATTCCCTTTGTTGTTGTTGCTATTTTGCATGCATAATAATTAGCTTTCGTAGAAAACCTCCATAACTCTTCTATTCTATCAACACATGATACATGCATGAGACTTAATGCATGCCATTTTGGACATTCATCACATTGATCAAGATCCACTAAAAGTTTCTATCTCATTGTAAGAGAGCTCTGTGAAATTATCTTATCATCCTTTGATATGGCATAAGTTTGTCAAGTTGGCCTTTTGATATATGAATGAATATCCATGTAAAAAAAGTTTGCCTTTGATAATTTGCATAAGAAATTTCATGGTCTTTGTTGTTTGTCTTGATATTAATATATGTTGAGACCATTTGTTCATATATATATAGTGCCAAAAAGCATCCTAGCTACTGTAACAAAGAATATCATCCAAGGACTCTTTGAGACCTATAATCAATATTATACAAATATATATATTATTAAATTTAAATATAGATATTATAAATAAATAAATAAATAAAATTTAAGAAGAGTTTATACTTGCAACATGTTGTAATGGAGTTGAGTTGGATAATAAGAGTTCTTTGAACCTTACTAACCAAGAACCGCTGAGCAATTTTCTCAAAGTATCTACATCTTCTCTAGATCAATCATACTCATGACTACAGTTATAAAAAGCTTGAGCAAAGTCTATGAGTATTTATCCTAAGTCATAAAAGACCTTTGGATTACCTTCAACCTCACACAATATATATGGAAAACACCACTGTATCCACTTTTGATTTTCTTTAGCCTTGTAGCTTTCAATGAATTTACTAGGATAACTTGGCCAATGACCATATCATATAGAGTATGACATTTATTTTGTAATATGATGTGTTATCTCATCAATTTTTGTTTTCACTCTATTGCCCACAGTCTTTATTAGAGCACATGTATACCTTGAGAACATATTTAGAGCCAAAATATGCATGCAATTATATAGAAGGTCCAAGGAGAAATCAAGGCCATAGAGATTATATAATCTCCACAAATGATGATCTACAAAAAATGTCTTGATTATTGTTATTGTTTATCTCTATCTGCTTGACTAAGGGCTCTCTCTACTCGCCATAATGAAAGAAGTAAGCATTTCATCACTTAATTTTTTGATTGGTCTATGTTTCAATTGAAACCTATTTTGATCATATAAGTAATGTTGTGATCCCTCACTTTCCAAGGTAGCTATTGCTTTGTCTCTAAGACAAAAAGATTGACCACCCTCTTTAAAAGATCCAATCTTGCATAGATTTGGATGATCACAAATTACTATCATTGGCATGGCATGTGCAATGAATCTTTTACTAAGAGAATTTCTATATTCAACAATGTGTATGATTGGATAATTGAAATCTACATTAAATCCATCAATAAACATACTTTCTAACTCATTAATCAATCACTGTGTAACGTATCTACATGTTCCCTTCAGGACACGTCTTAGCAGTCCATCGGAAAGGAGGTCTAGAAAGCTCTTCGCGGCACTCCCATGGAATGTCACGGGGTTTGCGATCTAGGACTTTCCATGTCTGCCACATAGCGAAAGTATTCTGGCCCTTCCCACTTAGGACCGACCTGAATGAGGGTTTCCCCTAATGGTCATTTTCTAGATGGAAACTAGCGTCGAACCCCCAAGCGAACTACTTTACGCAGAAACGCCAGGGCCGAAGCGGATTCACGCTGCACTTGGTTCAAGGAGAATGGGAAATGAGAGGGATGCAAGGCTCGACCTCTCTGCCATAAGGCATAGTCCCATTCCATTCCCCTAAAACAGCGTAAACCGGGATTACTATAACCTAGAATCTAGGTCAATGCCCTTGCTATTCATTTCCTTTGAACAATCTTCTTGCTATCCATTACGATTGAGAAAAGTTCCCGACCAACCGGGACCACCCATCCATAGGATGGACCCATGGCCACATCCACCGCACTTTTCTCAAGTTGTTTTAGTTGTCTAATTACCTACCACATTTAGTTGGACATGCATCAAGCAGCTTCCTTAACTAGCCCACGGTTCCTTCACGTAATCTTAGCACTTGACATAGAAAAGAAGTGTCAAACAAGTTCCTTTTCAACAGGTTATCATATTTATCTTTGAAATACATTTATAAAGTCCAGCCTGCAGGCTTGTCTATAATTCGCCCAAAGGCTATCCAGCAATCCACAGGGATTACTAATCCAAGATTCTGCCCGTAGACTGTTATGCGGGCCTCGAGATCTAATCTCGAGTCACATTGGCCTCTTGTGCAGGGCCTCGAAGGCGAGGGATTTACGGCAAGAGTCCCTCCTAGCACCCAAGTGTCATCCTGCTCCAAGTAGCACTCAACGGAGAGACCTCTCGCAGTGGGTTCGGTCCACCTTTGTGGCATGGTTAACAACCCCCTTGGTTAGGGTCAGGCAGACAGTCGGGGGTAACTGAAGCTGCCTCTCCCTTCAAGCCTTCAACCTGAAGAATTAGATATATTTTCATCCTTTAATTCCTTGAGCAAACAAAGCAAATAGTGCTCTTTAAACTGTTACAAACACAATCATTTATAGCAGTCGTTATTTGGCCAACTGCTAAGGAGTGAATCCTTCTCTTCAAATGCGTCCAGCATTCGATCTGGGATCAATTGAGACTCGGCAAGATCCCCAAGGGTTTGTTTGTTAACCCTTATGTCCTTGGGTTAGGGCCATACCCTATTATCCCAACTAAACCAATACCTTAAGTTCTATTAACGGAAAATATGTTGCTCCAAATTATTGATTGGTCCTTTGCTTCCAAGCAAATATCTAATCCCCTTATCTTGGTCACTTTTCCCAAGAAAGGTGCTATATCAGAATGACTACTCATCCTCTTGCAAGATAACTTGCACAAGAATCTTCTAATCTCATTCCGAGGAATTGACCATTCTCTTGTAATCAAACCACAAGATCATGCGACTTTGTAAGTTGTTGCACAAGTGCCACCTCTAATCCATGGGTCAAAACTCTTGGCTAAATGCTTTAAGAGACAAAATGCAATTATGCTTAAAAATTATCGGCCATTGAAACATCACAGGAAAGATAGACACTATAGGGGCACGAATGGATTTGAAGGAGGTAGGCAAGATGGAGGCGCTTTGGTCGCAGTTGAGTGCTAATGGTCGCATATAGCTACCTCGCGCTTCTTTGGTTTTGTCCACTAAAGAAGAGCGCATTGTGAAGCAAATAGTGAAGTCTATCCGTACTCTGACGGGTATGATGGGTTCTCTCAAGTCTGCATTTTCTAAAGACGACCAATTATCAGGGCTAAAATTCCATGATTGGCATAAGATATGTCAGGTTTTACTACGAATGGATTGTAAGTGGCATGTATATTTTGCTATTTGGAGTGTAGCCATTATTTATAATGCTTTCTCATTCGTGGCAGTTTGTACTACCAATCGCGATCGCAAGATGTCTTACTCTAGAAATACACGGGGCCATTTATAGGTTGTCAACTTTGGTGCAATGGATCTCACAGAAGGAGATTAAGATATCCTCTATTGAATCCGCGAGGTGGGGAGTAGTGGAGACGGTCTGTCTCTTTGAGAAATACATGCCCACGAGCATGCTCACACTCCTCCATTGATACCTCTGCCCCTTCATGAGACAATGCGGTCAAAGCTCCATGCAACCATCGCGTTGACATGAACCGCAGCATCTCCTCCATGCCCTCGAGATATCGAATTGGTTGATGATGCGTACTACATCAAAATTTAGATTGTCTTCCTCTCGATCTTGCCTAACGATCTGATACTTGGTGAGCCACGTCTCCATAGAGGCATGGTGCAATATACAAAAGTGAATCACCTTCTCCTCCATTGTAGCATCCATTTTTTTTTCTACCCCATTTTCAACCACCATATTTCCAATTAGTCTATCATCGTCCTTCAGCCAACCATAGCATTTTGTTGTCTGGATCCACCGTTGGTAGCCATTGTGAAATATGCACTAGTGCCTCAAACACTAACCAACCTTCAGCAATACTACCTTGTAGCCGAGCTTGTTGTCGCACAAAGTCTTTCAAGGTTTTCATGAAGCGCTCCAAGAAGAACATCCATCCCGAATGGACAGGTCCAGCAATCTCCACTTCATCTACAAGAAGGTAGATTTGTATCGTGATCTACTTCAGCGCGATCGGATGCTTCAACTTGGAGTAGACGTTGATGCTCCAGACTTGGGCTAGAGGGAGGGAGTGCTTTAGGGTCAGGGGGATACTGCAGAGATACGGAGGTAGTGAGCCCGCGGTCGGCACGGGATACATGTGCGACTCCTTGCTCTCGTAGCAGTTCTAGCGAGCATGGCTCAGGCTTAGGTGGATGCTGTGGAGGCATGTACGTGGTGTCTTTGTCTCGTTGTTCAGCTGGAGTTGCATCACCTCTAGGATTTGTCACACCTGTGGGGACGTCTACTCTAGCTACTCTGGCTTTTGCTCAGTTGTCTACAGGTGGCACCCCTATGGGTGCCACTCCGACATATATTATCCCGATCGATACACAGGATACACAGGGGTCTCCTGGATATGCCTAGGAGCGTGGATGCAGATGGGAGAGGACCCATCTTAGGCATACCCCAGGGGGATATGCATATCTAGTTGATGATAGGTCAGGAGCCATTATTATGAATGATGAGGGAGGAGGGTGATGGCTCGCATGAGAGAGTTGTGTCAACAAGTTTTTCGACACAACGTCTTAGATCATTGGAAGAACATACCAGAGGGGAGCAAGGAATACATAGTAGCATCCGTGCATGAGGAGTTTCTGGTTCCAGTCTCAGTAGATAGATTTTCTACAGGCTGGATGATGGATTGCATGCGTGCATATATGTCACACAGATGATCGGACGTACGCAAGGCACTCAAGAGGGGCTGCAAAGCCTGAGTGGTTAGACGCGGACGACTGGCGCCGATTGAGGGAGGAGGCTACAGATTCTCCATCACATATTTGCCCAATTTAGTTGTTAGCATCAAGAAAGAGTTCGTGGATGTGATTATAGAATAGTTATAGACACTAAAGATTAATACTACCAGTATATCTATTGCTAGAGGAGGTGGAAGAGATGTGATGAGATCAAATATATAATGCAAAAAGTGCCATTAGGTGGGACATTTAGCCACTAAATGATCCCAAAAATCAACTATCCCTAGAGCCTTCTATTTATACTATTCAACAAAGAACTAGATAGAAGACATTTGCTTTCTGAAGGAGATGCATGTCAGAAGCACGAGGCGGCGAGGGCACGACTCAAGGCCAGAGTGGACCATCATCTTGGGAGTGGCGGACACAAGACATATTTGGAGGACTTTTTAAGTTTTTCTTTTGTTTTTCTTGTTTATTTTTTTGCAATATCCTTTGTACTGACAATCATGATTCTAACAATTAGTATTTTGTTTTCTTTGCAACACTCCATTAAAAATCGCGATCCGACCGGCCTTGAGACTCGATATGCAGAGAGGCACTGTCTCACTGCATTGATCGACCGATTGTATAGACATGGCGGCCCTATAAGTCACTCATCTTTCTTGTCTGTAGTTACCATGTTTAATTAGGATGCATTATTGTATGGTGGACTGATGTGTTATTGTTTCATTTTTTACAGAGTCCGTTTGATGCTCCTTTGCGGTGGGACGAGCTTTTGGATGGTGAGGATATGTATTTCGCCCTTGGATCCCTAGAGTTCACACACCTTTCTTTTGGTCGCTTCATCTGTGTGAACTGAGCTTGACCTTCCATTTGAGCTTCTCCGCATGTCTAGTCTCGTGTGAACTGAGGGTATGATTGAGTGCACTAAGACTTCCCACGGAGTGAGAGAGGTCTTCCTCTTCAACCTCAAAGTTGGTGTCCTCCCTCGGGGTGTGTGCATCCCTTATCTGTTGCCGAACATCTTCATTTTCTTTGTTTTTTCCCCTGTTACCCACGATGTCTAGGTGCAGTCCCGTGAGACCACCTGTCTCACTGTTTTGGCTATAACTAGAGCTAGACAACTCCTATTGACCTACTTTTTTTGTTCAAAACAGAGGCAACATTGCCATCTTCAAGATGATCATAGGCACGCATTCCCAAGTTTTATACATAAAATTTTGTAATCAGAAATGTGGGATTGTTCTGTGCAATCTAGCACCTTGTCTACACCTAGGAAAGGCTTGTTTTGGGCTATACGTATTTGGTATGCTCCAAGTGGGTATCCAAAACTGAGTGGGGTTATTAGCAAGGCCTAAGGGTACTCTCCAAGGTCAGTAGCTCAATTCTTGGGAATGGAAACACCTCTGCAAATGCAAGCAATTTCTCTACAACACCCTGAAACAGTCACAAGAGGGCTGAAATTGGATTCCCCTTCTATTGCAATGTGGGATTCACTGTTTGCTTGGCATCATACATCACTTTAGCATCCCTTAGCATGTTTGGCATCACTTTAGCATTACTGAGCATAAGAGTAAGCATTTCCATGACCATATCCAACAAGATAGGCTCTCCTACATGTATAACCACTGCCCTTACTGCATATATGACTGCATAGGTGTATCCCATGATACATATATCCACCATCTTCAATCCAAGTGAAGCAATACATTCCCATAAATCACTGCATACATAGTTGCATGTGTATCTAAAGATACATTTGCTAAAGTATAATCATACATCCCATGTATACAAGAGTGTGTCGTGCCATAGTAATTAAAATTTCCATCATGCCAAGTCAATTTCTCAATTTCCCAAGAAATACCTGCACCTACAAACAAGTTTTGGGCTCCGGATCACTGGGAGGTGGGAAAAGTTTCCCTCGGGCCGGGTTGTGCACCCCTTTAGGGTCTTTGATGGAAAGGGGGGTCACCCCTCTTTTGTCTTTCCACCTCGCTTGGCATCAGGCTTTTTCTCACCTGGAATATACATGGCAAACATTTATTAATTAAACACCTAGCATGAGATGCATTTTAGGAATGGAAATTTCGAGCTTTTCATGAAGTGCATGGAATTGGAATTTGGAATAGGGATAGAGAGCTTACTGGCAGTGACTCACTGCCAACTCACCCTTATACAATGGATTTATTAATCAATTCTTGGCTCAACCAATTCACAAGAAGCCAAATGGGTTATGGGTAACCAAAAGTATGATCTCAATTAAGCTTCAGTATGAATAAAATCCATTCCAATGCCATAGGATCAAATGAGAATGACTGAGATTAGTATTCATCATGCATACAATGTTTGGGACTCCTATTACCTACTTAGACTCATGCATCCTCTGAAACAAGTGGATAGGATTCAACAAGAGGCTTAATGGGAGAGAATGAGAGCCAAGAATCAGTTATCTTGTGTTGTTTGATGAAGATTGCAGCCACTAATGCCACTTCAGTCCTTCATGAGACCTCCAATTTGATTCCGCATGCTCCATAGCTCCAAAATGATTGTGCTCCATCAAGAAGAGATGAATTCAAGCTTGGGTGAGAATGATTCTTCAATGGGGGAAGGTCATTGCTTGCATAGATTGATCAAGAGAAGGATTCCTTCCAAATGAGCACTCCATAATGCCCTATTGCTTCCAAGAAGCCTTCAAATCTTGAGAATGGGCTCCAATGTGGTTGTAGCTTGGAGATAGGATGGCTCAGGACGTTCCCATGAAGAGCTCTTGATGAAATTGAAGCTTTACTTCCATAGCCATGGCTACCCACAAATGCATGTCTTCAAATCTTGCTTCTGATCTTCTTCCCGTGCTTCTTGATGGCCAAATCTTGAGCTAGGCTTGAAAAATGAACCCTCTGGACCAAGAAGAGACCAAAATCTTCAAGATTCTTGAGCTTGATGCCAAGCTTTCATGGCTGCCATGAACTGCATATGATCAGTGTTTCTGAGATGGAAGAGAAGTCCAAGAAGATGAGAAAGGAGGCTTCAATCTTGCCCAAATGACCTGCAAGAAGTTGGGAATGAGAGCCAAGAAGGAGAGGAATATTGTGGTGCTGTCATTTTGGCTTGGAATCAACCCATATTTTGCACTGTGAATTGCGGGGGGCTGCCTGGAGGGGAGAGGAGATACCACACAACACTTCCACCACTTGCCCTGTAGCTCAAGGGCTTAAGGAACCCATGGAAAGGAAGGTAGACTCCATGGAAGAGGAAGAGCAAAGTTTGGGGCTGATTACCTCCATGGGATCTTGCAAGAAGCTTCAGAAAGGGGGAGAGAGAAGAGTCTCCCTGAAAAGTAACCCCAACTAGACTTTCTTCTAACTCCTATGACCACGGTTACTAAGAGTTTAACTTCAAAATTGGCCAAAAATGACCCACGAGCTGCCAAAGTCGGTCTTCCTTCCTCCAAACTTGGTCCAAGCCGCCATTAATGCTCCTTCCTGCAGTCCTTGTGGTCTAGAAATCTTTGGGAACTCCCCTACTGTTCCCTGTACCTGTGTACCTGTGACTCAAAATTCCATGTGACTAGAAAGTTATAAATGGGTAAAATGAAGGACTAACTGGGACCAAGAACCTAAGCTCTGATACCAATTGTCAAGGAGAGGAACTGGGAGAGAGAAAGAAAAGAGAGAAGACTGCAGAGAAGAAGAAGAAGAAGACCAAAAGAGAGAGAAAGACAGGTATGAGGAGAGAGAAATGCTAGAAATTGAGAGAGAAGAACAAGAAGAGAGAGAGAGAGAGAGAAGACATGGAAGCTTGGAGAGCAAGGTGAAAGAGAAAGAAGACTTGTATTAATTATCTGATGATGAAAAATTAAGTCTCTCTCACCTTACATACTAGCCAGTGTAGCTAGTATTTCCCTGTTATTAAGTCCCCCTCTCTTACATTCTTATGCTTCTTTTCTTGTTTCAGTGTGAGGGCATTAGTGGTTGATATCCCCTATAGCTTCCTTTGCACTTGCATTGATAAAGTATTAAAGCACCAACTTCTAGAATTTCAAAGCTCAAACACTACAATGGAAAGTAGTCCCAAGTACTAATTGATAAAATTTAAAATGGTTAAGCATTGCATGAAATAGATTGCATTAGTGGATAACATGTCTTATCATACCAATATATGTACATAAATACTTTGTTTGTGAATGTGTGTGTGTACTATTCTTTCGTATGTGTAGTATATAAAAAAGAAAGAGAGCATGCTTGTAGCAAATAGCATACTCATATTTTTATAGCTAGACTGCATGCATATGCTTGTATTATTAAAAAATATATTTTATCCAATTAATACAATAGTATAATCCATATAATATCTTAATTACTATATGCTCAAAACGTTTCATATGAAAGATCCTTTTGTACCAAAGATATACCCCTCTATATAAGCGAGAGGTCACATTTTAGAATTTATTCATACGAAAGAACTAAACCTAGTGTAATACACATTTTCTCTATCTATACATGATATAATAATAATAATAAATTTATTTTTTATATTTTTAAATAAATAAATAATAATTTTTTTTAAAAATATTACAAATTAATAACATCTTGGTGTCAATTTGCATGCATCATGCACCAATGTATGTAACATTAGGAGTATATTGATTGATTGATTTATATTTATATTTATATATTTACATATGTATACATACAAGATAGAGATGGAGATGCATTAGATGTTAGTAAGACCTTTGTGCTAATTTACATGTATCTTACACCATTGTGTTTAGGAACACATATACGACGTCACGATAGTAATACCTTAGTGCAAGTTTGCATGCATCCTACACCAACATGCTTAGGATTATATTAAAAATATAAATGCATACATTTTAGGTATCTATGGTGCACACTAGTGAAAGGTGAAAGAATAGACACACAAAATAATAGCAAAAATCTTTCATTAGTAGAGTGACTAGGACAATGGCTAATATGTAGAAAGAAGACTTTGTAGGCTACTTCCAAAGCATTAATACTCACTAGACTTTTGTACAACATTTAGTTGGTTAGGAGATGCATGATAAGATTGGCTATGCCAGAATGACTTGTGATCTAGCCTCTAAGATATTTATATTTGAAATCCATCACATGTTAGAAGACATTACAAGAGAGAAAAAATACTAGAAGTCTTCTATTCCAACCATATAGAAGAAGTTGTAGCTAGTCACTCACTACCTTAGCAGTACAAGGAGAGAAGACCTATCTAGGTCCCTCTTGTTGCAACTAAGTTTTTAGGATATATTATAGAGTAGAGAAGCCTTTCCAACTTACCTGGAGAATTCATCCACGAAGAATATCCACATGAGGAGCACCTAGTGCCATGCAAACTACGTGTTGACTTGGAGAATAGAGAAACTACCACATCTCTCAGTGAAGCAACAATAATTAAAGATATATAGTCACATAAGCAACTCAATCTACCTTACATGACCATTAAAATTTAGGCGATACATATAGAAAAATACTTCCAAAAAGTTAACGGAGGTCTCTCGATAGATTTATAGGCTACATTAGAATGTGTGCATATCAACTTTCACCATACTAGCCTCATTCATTATTTATAGTCATGAGGGGCCTTCAGTAATTGTATTTTACCACTAGAATGACTCAAACCTCCAACATTGATTGGATGTGGCTAATTCCAAGAGAGATTCAAATGTTGTGCCTCCCAAACAATTCCTTAACTTGTCCAAGTACAATGATTTATACTTATCAATCCAAGTGAATGCCATTTTCTTGGTGGTTGGCTTTGTGAGTACAATGAGTGTATTACATTTAAAAATTTTACATCTTCATCCAAGAACATCATGTTTCACTTTACGAAAGCATTAAGGAGGGTGTTTACATGGCTACTTTTTTTAGATTTTCGATATTTAAAGTGTGCTCTTCAATCTCTTTCTATTGATCTATTGTATGTAAAGAGATTCTTCATATTTCAAAAGATTCCAAATTGATGTGACATCCACCCCTTAATTAATTTGGATTTAGTTTGCAAAAAGTACATCATGGCTTCATTTTTTAGGAGAGAGAGTGAGTCAAATCCCCTTAAAATGCTCATTTTTTAGTCCAATTTTTTCCTAATGATTCTCCTCAGCCAATGAATCATCCCTTAGATGAAACTCTATGCTTATGCAATTTTTATAAGCATATGCCTTGTTAATGCTTCTTGTGTAGTCCTATACCTTCTGATGTGAAGTAAGAAAATTAATGTATGAGCCATATTGTGTATAGACTCCTATCATTAGGCTTAGCATATAAAACTAGTATCTAGAAAGAATTTGTAGCTTAGTTATGAATATGGGTGTGCCTTATATATGTCAAGGTGTTAAGAGATTTATCCACCACACAGGACAATACATTCATGTATTTTAGCTTCATAAATATAGTGGTTTCCACATAGAAAATTATATATTAAAACTTTTCATTATCACAAATGGTGTAAACACTTGGTGTCTCTCCTTTCTTAATACCTTTTTAGTCAATATTTTTATTCATTAAGTTCTTTAAGTTATTGTTTTCCAATGTACTTATTCCTTAAGCTAAATTACTTCTTGTTATTCAATATCTACTTCTTTGAGTTCTCCTTATTGTGATATTACATTTAATGTTCTAATTTTTCAATAATATCTAAATTTTATTGATTAATTTAATTGTGATTCTAATCAAATTAGTATTTATAAAATTTAACATTAATATACCAACATATTTAACATTGCTTATTAGCCTTTGCTAAAATCATGGGGGTAACCTGAATGATTGCATCAATCCAATGGAAGTGCAGTTAATTATAGAGAAAACCTTTAAATCACTAGGAAAAGTAGATCCGTTCCATCTCCTAGAAGCCCCCAATTATAGAGCGCAGGAGGATTTACCTCCATGCTCTTTGAAGAAGATGAGAGAGCGATTCCCATTGATTCTTAAGAGGAGCTTCTTCACAAATCCAAGAATTGCAAAGATATGGCACCACTAAAGTTCTTAGATTGTCAACATGTTAGTTTGGAAAAAAATATTCTCAAATGCTTTGCTAAAGTTGAGAAGGTGATACCACATAACAAGACTTTTCATCTATATCTAGTGCAACAAATATATGCCCATGATATACTAAAAAGAAAAGTGAACTAGATAGAGAAGCCAATCAATGCAACGATTTGTCTAGGAATGACAAATAGCAAGCCTATCGCCAGAAGATAGAATCATGAACGAGATGAGAGAAATGTGAGAAAATTATTGTTTATAATGATCCAAGAATAACATGAGGATTTCTAGAACAAAATGGACTAATTGAAAGGACTTACAAAGAGCCTCACTAAAGAAGTTGATGTACTTCATAGAGAAGGATTTTATGCATGGTAACATCTCATTGATTTGTTGGCAAGGCTTGAGACTACTCAAGCTCTTCCAATTAAAAGGTAATGATGATAATGAGTGGAAGATTGTTGACTAGATCCTTAGTGAACTTACCCAAAGTCATGACTCAAGATAATGGACATAACAAGGCATGTTCTTCAAATACTAATGACGTTGATCCATCATACTACAAGTGTGACTAAATAAAGGATATAACAATATTAAATGAGGGTAATCTAGATTTAATATGAGAGAGAGAGAGAGAGAGAGAGAGAGAAGGTATGAGTAAACATATTGTTTTCTTAGTGCATTTATGGATGAATAAATGTGAGAAATGGACACATATGCATGGTGTGTGTGTGCATGTGTGTTGTAAGGGAGATCCTTGTTTTTGTATTTCACTAGAAACATCCCACACTAAAAACAAGTATGTCAAGTCAAAATTCCCTCAAGTTTATCCTACTCTAGATTTTTTATATTGCAAAGTTGAACTTTTTGGGATACTGTTGCTTTGGTAGTAAATAACTCTCAATCACAATGACTTGGTATTTCTATCATTATCTCTAGATCAAATTGTAAATATGCATGCATGCTACAATTTTATGGGTGCAAGCATGCTTTGTTCCTTATTTTGGAGGGGACACCACACATACACACACTTGTACACAAGCAAATAGGGGACATATTGATGAAATTTAATATTGCAAAATTATTTTAGAAGGTCAAATTCCACCATTTGAATATGTGTCAATCTATGTAGGAGAGTATTTCTTCTAGAAAATGTGCCAATATAAGCCTCATAATACATGCTGATAAATATTTAAATTTCATTGGTGCTTATTGCAACAATTATATTGTTAGTTACAAAAATGATGCTAATATCAATGTTGGTGAAATAATCCAAGTATATCTCACATGTATCTAGCAGACTCCCAATCCATGATCATCAAGAACTGACGCACATTTTCCATAGGGAAAATTTCTTAGTGTTCAATGGAGCATCAAAATGGCAACACCTTTCACAAACTAAAATAATCCAAGCAATGATGAAAGATGGCAACATCCTTCACAAACTCTGATGACTCACTCTTCTTTTGTAACGTATCCCCTAGTATCATCCAGGACACGTCTTAGCAGTCCATCGGAAAGGATGTCTAGAAAGCTCCGCCCGGCACCCCCATGGAATGTTACGGGTTTTGCGATCTAGTTCTTTCTGCGTCTGCCACGTAGCGGAAGTATCCTGGCCGTTCCCACTTAGGATCGACCGGAATTAGGGTTTTCCTAATGGGTCATTAGCTAACAGCAACTAGCGTCAGACCCGAGCGAACTACTTTACGCAGAAACACCAGGTTCGAAGCGGATTCACGCTGCACTTGGTTCAAGGAGAATGGGAAAGGAGAGGGATGCAAAGCTCAACCTCTCTGCCATAAGGCATAGTCCCATTCCGTTCCCCTAAAATAGTGTAAATCGGGTAAGACGTAACTCTAGGTCATCGTTCTCGTTATGATGATGACCATTCCGCTGTTCTTCGAGATTTTTGAGAAAAGTTCCCGGCTAACCGGGACCACCCAACCGTAGGACGAACCCATGGCCCATCCTTCGCACTTTCCTCGATTTGTTTTAGTTATGTAATTATCTAACACATTAATTTGACATACAACAATCAGCTTCTTTAATTAACCTTGTTAAGCACTGGTTCCTTCACGTAATCTTATCACGTGACATATAAAAACAACATCAAGCAAGTTCTTTTAACATTTCATCATTTTATCTTTGAAATACAAGGAGTTCCTCCCATAGGCTTGTCCATAATCTACCCGAAGGCTAACCAGTAATCTCCAGGGATCACTATTCCAAGCTTCCGCCCGTCAACTAGTATGCGGGCCTCGGGATCCAATCCCGAGTCACGTTAGCCTCTTGTGCAGGACCCGGAAGGTGAGGGATTTACGGCCAGAGCCCCCCCTGGCACCCAAGCGTCCTCCTACTCCAAGTAGAGCTTAACAAAAAGACTTCTCGCGGCAGGTTCGGTCCACGTTCCCGGCGCGGTCAACAACCCCCTTGGTTAGGGTCAGGCAGGTAGTCGGGGGTAACTGAAGCTGCCTCTCCCTTCAGGCCTTTTAACCTGAAGTATAGGTACTCATTTAATTTGTAATTCATAATTCAAACAGAGCCCTAAAATCTCTAGCAAGCACAAAAATTTCCATTAATCAACCCAGTTGTATGGCAAACCGCTAAGGAAGTGTTCTTTCCTTTTTGTGTGTACGATATCTTCCCTGCACGGCTTTCTTCAACTTCTCCCAGGTAACGGACCCCTCTGAAGTCCCTTGATCCCTGCACCATTGTTTCCACCAAAGTCTGGCTTCGCCGTTGAGTTTTAACTTGGGGAGCATGGCTTGATTGGTAGGTGCAATACCAGCTGCTTCAAAGTAATCCTCCATAGATTCAATCCAAATTTTAGCATCAGACTGGACGAATCTGCCTTTCCCGTCAAACTCGGATGCCTTTATCTGTTTGAGGAGAAACTTCTTCTCCTGGGTCACAGCAGTACTTGATGTAGGGGGCGAATTTGGAACCTGTACCTGGGGTTGTGCCTGGATAAAAGTTTTCTTAACGTTATTATATGATAATTGGCATTAGCTTATCTTTAGTTCAGCTATCTCGTAAATAATGAAACTACTTAACTTTTTAACAACTCTGATGCACAGCCAGATATTGATAAAAGAAGGCTTTATTTATATTTACATGGGCGTAGCCTTATACAACGTCTCGTGTGATGATAATCCAATCATTACATTCAGTTTGGGGAGAACAACGTTGTATTGCATTTGTCTAGAGGAATTGTGTAATAGTAGGGTTTTGGGTCATGGATCTTTAGGAATCGATAATTCATTGGAAGTTCAGGATACCCTTTTCATTGGAATCCATACTTCTCATGGCGGCCCAACACTTTAATCCTGTCGGTTGGGATTACACGGGTTACTTCCTCATATACATATGAGTTCATTTCAACCCTCCGACCTTGAATATGTAAAGTCAAATTTACGTGAGCTTCCACAAAAACAAACAGCTTCATGACTTTCAAGTCTTCCAACCACTTGATCCTCTTTAGATTGGTCTGTAGATAAGCAAACTAGTGGGCGGCTATATAGTAGATTCCTGAAGACCCCGTCCATCTTTGTTCTATGTATAAAGGTGATGGATTATAAATCTACTCTAGGATGTTCATCATCCCAATTCTTTGTCTATAAAGTGGAGAATGCATTGCAGTCATAAACATGACCCGAAACACCAAAAACTTGTTCCACGCTTCATAGTTCTGCAAGACAGCATTGAAGATGAGGAAATGTTTGGACAACAACAATTTCTTTACTTCATTTTATTGAGATCTCATAAAAACAATTCCCTTGTTGGTCGGCTCTGATACCAGGTTGTAACGTGTCCCCTAGTATCAACCAGGACACGTCTTAGCAGTCCATCGGAAAGGATGTCTAGAAAGCTCCACCTGGCACTCCCATGGAATGTTACGGGTTTTGCGATCTAGTTCTTTCCGCATCTGCCACGTAGCGAAAGTATCCTGGCCATTCCCACTTAGGATCGACCAGAATTAGGGTTTTCCTAATGGGTCATTAGCTAACAGCAACTAGCGTCAGACCGGAGCGAAATAGTTTACGCAGAAACGCCAGGTCCGAAGCGGATTCACGCTGCACTTGGTTCAAGAAGAATGGGAAACGAGAGGGATGGAAAGCTCAACCTCTCTGCCATAAGGCATAGTCCCATTCCGTTCCCCTAAAACATCGTAAATCGGGTAAGACGTAACTCTAGGTCATCGTTCTTATTATGATGATGACCATTCCACTGTTCTTCGAGATTTTTGAGAAAAGTTCCTGGCTAACCGGGACCACCCAACCGTAGGACGGACCCATCGCCCATCCTCCGCACTTTCCTCGGTTTGTTTTAGTTATGTAATTATCTAACACATTAATTTGACATATAACAATCAGCTTCTTTAATTAACCTTGTTAAGCACTGGTTCCTTCACGTAATCTTATCATGTGACATAGAAAAACAACATCAAGAAAGTTCTTTTAACATTTCATCATTTTATCTTTGAAATACAAGGAGTTCTGCCCGTAGGCTTGTCCATAATCTGCCCGAAGGCTAACCAGTAATCTCCACGGATCACTATTCCAAGCTTCCGCCCGTCAACTAGTATGCGGGCCTCGAGATCCAATCCCGATCACGTTAGCCTCTTGTGCAGGACCTGGAAGGCAAGGGATTTACGGCCAGAGCCCCCCTGGCACCCAAGCGTCCTCCTACTCCAACTAGAGCTTAACGGAAAGACCTCTCGCGGCAGCGGGTTCGGTCCACGTTCCCGGTGCGGTCAACAACCCGCTTGGTTAGGGTCAGGCAGGCAGTCGGGGGTAACTGAAGCTGCCTCTCCCTTCAGGCCTTTTAACTTGAAGTATAGGTACTCATTTAATTTGTAATTCATAATTCAAACAGAGCCCTAAAATCTCTAGCAAGCACAAACATTTCCATTAATCAACCCAGTTGTATGGCAAACCGCTAAGGAAGTGTTCTTTCCTTTTTGAGTGTATTAGCACTCGTTCCCAAGGTGTCTTGTAAATTGGCAATATCCTTTTACATTCCGGTGTTAGGGCATACCCAACTTGGTTAACCCTAAAGTGCTTTAGATATGCTAGTTCCCGGTTTACAACTCTCCTTATTTAGAAGGATATCCAAAAATACGTCTTTTTTTCAAGATAACTTGCGTAGGGATCTGTTGTCCTTGATGAGGATTTTTACCCTTTTCCCTTGTGAATCAATCACAAGACTAAATGATTTCATACATATTGCACAAGTCCTGCGATGGAATAATCTGTTTAGATTCTTTAAGCTAACGTAAGTCAGGCCTACGGTTTCTTCTTTTAAGAACCTTAGGGACAAACCCTAGTTTCTTATCTTTATGAATTTATTGTCTCTATGGTAAGGAAAGTAGTCAAGTGTTTAGGGTATGAATGTTTCTAGGTTTAGATTGGTTCAGTTATCTTTTGGAAGGTAATATTAATCGTCTTGTCACCGTTTTGCTATCCTTGTGACAATTTACTTTCCCAATCAATACAGTTTAATTTGGCATATAGCATAATGCCAAGGTGATACAAAGAGCGACAAAACTCCTTGGGACAAAAAGGCCTAGCTGTGAACTCGGTGTATACACACTTTATTAGTCCCCAAGTCCTCAAATAGAGTGTCATCCAGCAATTCTCCATTACATTTTCTTTCCAAATGAGTTCGTATATCTAATTTTTATACCTGTTAATTCCTAACATTTAACTTCCATTTTCCTTAAAGGTGAACTCATGCCAAATAACAACAATTGCCTTGCTAAGATGTGCAACTAGCAAAGATAACTCCCTGGTAATTTAAGCATTGAAAGAAACCTTTCATGAATTTAGCCATTTTACCATGATTCGTTGCGAAAGGAATAAGACTAATGGTGCAAGATATAATTTCTATACCTTAGGATTTAACTAAAATATATTACTATAGTAAATGGATAATCTTGCTCGTAATTTATAATGCTTGATGCAATTCGAAGAAAGCTAAGTTCTATACATTGTCATTCCTAAGCTAAACTCCTTCGTTACAAATAACTCGAACAAATATATCCTATCCTTAACATTTTTCCTTTGCATGATCGACTTAAAAACGAATTAAAGCCAAGAAGAAAGACTTGGCTTTGAGGTGAAATATCCACATGGATACCGGGGGATGACCCTCCCGCAGCTACACCTTGGACTTTCTTCAGCGGCATCGTAGTTCGAATGTGAGATAGCCTTTTCCTCTTTCTTCTGGAATTCCACTGTCTTCTCCTTCTTTCCCTTTCTTTTGTCTTTTTCCCACTCTTCCTTCTTCACTCCTTCTTTTCACTCCCTTTAATTTCCCTCCCTATCTTTTATCTCACGGCTATTTTTCCCTTACGGGATACCATTCGAGTCCATGATGATGGTTAGGTTCGGGGGGGAAACAATAATGGGGATTCGGGGGGATTAGGAAGAAAGCTTAGGGAGTTGTGGGAAAATGAGAGTTATGGGGGGTTGAAGAAGGGTTAAAAGGGTTATAAGGGGGTGAAAAAGGGTTTAGGGGAATAAAACACGGGGTTTAGGTTCCCAAAGTCTAAAGGAGGGCTTAAGGGAAAAAGGGAAAAAAAAAAACCTAGGGGGTGCGTGGTTCCAAAAACCATGGGGAGGGCTAAGGGAATTTTTGAAACCCGGGGGGGGGGGGGGGGGGGGGAAACAAGGGCCTTATGGGGATTAGAAAGGCTTAAGGACCTCTTAAGGCCTTCTAAGGATAATTTGGGGGGAAAAAAGGGCTTAGGGGGGGATTAAACCCAGGAGGGGGGGGGTGGAAAGGGGTTTTAAAAAAACATAAGGGGGGGTGAAAGGGGGCTAAGAAGGTTCCTTAGAAGCTTCCCCCCGGGAAGCTTCTAAAGCTTCCACGTGGAAGGGGGGAAGCTTATTAGGTAGACTACGGCGGCGTGTTGACGGAATGGGCAGATTGCGATGTGATGGAGGCCAAATGGCGATGCCTGCGGCACTGGAGGATAATTCGCGGCTTCTCGAGACGGTGTATGCATGGCAGACAGACTGAAGTGGTTCACGGCCCTCTCCCAGCGGCGCCCCACTTCCTACTCCACAGCTCAGCGACGATGGCCTCAGGATGCACAGGTGGGAAAGGCAATCACATCATCCTTATTGCAGGGCGGATGAGCATGTGGCGACTTCTCTTCTACACAGCGACAGCAGACGGTGTTTTTTTTTTCCCCCCTCCACAGCTCAAGCAGCCCCCTCGTTTAAATAATGGAGGGGAGGGGGATCTTCCCTCCTTGCGTGTCGACATGCATGTCCCGCGTGCCTCATAAGGCTCCACCAAGGAGCTTAAATGGCTCCTTCTATTCCCCTCCCCCTCCAGCTCGACTGATGAGCTGGAGGGATAAGGGGGGGGAAAAAAAAAATTATTTCTCCCATTTTTTTTCTTCCGTGGAATATTACATCTTCACTCTCTACTCTCTCCACTCACACTACTCTCTCGACCTCACCTCTACTCTCTCTCCTATCTCCACCTCATTACTCTCTCCACCTCACTCTACTCTCTCTACACTCTACTCTCTACTCTCTCCAACTCTCCTCTCTCCACATTATCTCTCTCTCTCCCCCTCTTGTCCTCTACTTTTTTCTCTCTACCTCCTCTCTCTCTCTCTCTCTCTCTCTCTCTCTCTCTCTCTCTCTCTCTCTCTCTCTCTCTTTCTACCTTCTATTCTCTTTCTAATCTTTTCTATCTCCTCTCCCTATGCCCTCTCTCTACTATGTGTTTGTGTATGTGTGTGTGTGTGCATGCGTGCTGCAATTTTTTTAAAACCTTATTTTTGGGGTTTATTTTATTTATGATTTAAAAAATAAAAAATAGTGCTAGGATTATTGAAAAGTTAACAATTTGATTTTATTATCAAAGTAAAGTGTTACTGTATTAGATTTTCTTTGGAGTTAGAATTCATAATAATTTGATTTAATTTTCTTAAAGTGTTTAAATGTGTTTTTTTTTCATTTTAAGAAATTGAATAGGTAGATAATTTATAACTTTGTTAAAACATTTTATTATTTGAACAAGTAACTTGGTTGAAATTTAATTTTGATTAGAAAAAGGAAAAGTTTCTTTTATATGTATATTTAGATGTTTTAATATTAACACTACAGAAAAGATAGGATGGAAAAATGGTTATAGTGACAATTCTATTTTGAAAATTTTATTCTTCAAATAGACATGTTTAGGATGGGGAAGAACATGGATAAAATATAGGATTATTTTGTTAAACTCTACCTTTTAACTATAAGTATTGATTACTTAGTATCAAAGTATCTAATTGATTCATACATGATGTGAGCATAAAGTTATATGATTAACTTTTATATGATTTCAATGTAAAACACACTAGAATGCAATCAATTCATATATGATTTAAACACATGTACATGGTTAGCAAGTACATGATTGAAACAAAGTTAAATTATACATGATTGAATTGTAAAGTGTATAATTGAAATGTAAGCCATAGGATTGACTTGTACACAACTAGATTGCAAAGTATATAGTTAGAACTAGAACTAACTTATGTTTGCCATTAGATACAAAACACACAATTGAAATTTAGATGGATAGATACAAAAAATGAGGCAATTTCAATGTAAATAAATATGTATTTTACACTTAAAGATTACAAAACTATTTTGTTACAAAAGGTTTTCTTCTACTAACAAGACTTTAGTCTTTGATATCTCAAGGGGCTCATCTAAAAAAATGTAAGTATGCTACGTGTGATCAACATAAGGGTATTTTATTTGACAAAATTTATTGGATTATATTTATACATGGGGTTTTTTAATTACAATTTGGAAAAAATCTGTAAGTTTCTTAAAGAAAAAGGGGTCAATTTATTCCCTTACCACATATAAGGATTGGGTATTTTCTAATACCTTTCGAATGAATGTGATATAGAGGGTTTACATATAATGAACCCTCGAGAATTAGTTGCATGTATATACTCAAATACTCATTTATGTTGTTTTCTATCATTAGTAGGAGAAAGCTATTTGATCTTATGGTATTTATGTACATATATGTTTTACATTCTCAAGCAAGAAAGTGATAGTAGTTTATTTACAATGCACAATTTCTCAACTCATAATATGTTATGATTATGTGTTGGATTTGTATTAAAAATGCAAGCATGTGCACATAGAGGCATGCACACATACACAACATATCTACATGGAAAACAGACTAACACTTGAGGTAGGGGTATTAGTCTACCATGTAAGATTTGTGTATGGGTGCTAATGAGGAAAAAAATTTGTGTTTTCATAGCTACATGTAGGCTAGAGCAATATCAAAGGGCCAATAATTTTGATGTGGCAATGAGAGTGTGTGTTTGACAAAAAGTATGGCATGCATAGATAAAAGAAATAGCAGATTATGATTCGGCCATTGTAGAAGGCAACAACAATTGCATTTTGATTTATGTAGATAAATTGTAATGGGATAGATGTTGATGTGGAAATTAATGAAGGCATCACCATTCATGATGGAAAGTGGAGCAACAATGGGGACTCGTGTCAACATTTTGATGAGGAGGTTGACTAACAGCAAGTGGGATGAAATTGATGATGGTGTTGTCTTGTGGAAACTCTAAAGAAGAACATTAGTCACACTATTTTAACTGTATGCCTATGGAAGTAAACTATCTATGTTTATGTTGATGACTATATGTGAATATTTTTCATGAAGATTAACTTGGTTTCACACCTCAATTGGAGTGTAAAGTATCATGAGCCTTAAGTGGAAAAAAAAGTGGACTTGTTTATTACCTCGAACCATTTTTTTGTGCTAGAATAAAATAGAGATGAGTTATGACTAAGCTCCACATATTTTGCTAGGTTTTATGGGTTGTTGAAGAGAACCAAGATAGTAGTGAAAAATGTGAGCAGCAAAAAGCATACTTGCTTTGTTAAATTTTACTGTGTTGTATACTTTAAAATCAAGGCAAGAATAGGGATAGATAACTCAAGAGTGGTGGAGAAATGTTGCATGAAGAACCACTAAGAATAGGAAGCTCTTGAAAGCATATCAACCACTAAGCATAGAACAACTAGTTTCCTAAGAAAAGGTAAAAAATCTTTCACAATAATTGGTGTGCCAATAAAACATTCTTTATTGAATTACAAAGATGCATACTCAAGTTTATCCTAAGCCATAGCTTCAAGTCTTGGTTTGAGAGTAGCAAAAAGCATACTTGTTTACTAAAGTTTACTTTGTGTTGTATGATTTCAAAGCAAGGAAAGAAAGGGTGAGAAATCATGAGTGGTGGAGGAATGTTGCATGAAGAAACACATTATAGTGGATAGGTTTGAACATGGATTTTATTTAATCTAGTACTACTCATAGACTTCTTCATCTATCCCTATTCTATGTTTGATGGTCGCTCTTGGTTGTCTTAAATCAAGAGTTTTTGTGGACAATTTGGAGATATATTGCTCTATTGCTATCATAGGATACAAAATTGAAATTTTGGGTTGAAAGAAGAGTGTATTGGATACCCAGAACAAGGATTTACATGTCTACATGGGCTACATAGGTTTAAGGAAATTCCTATGAATATATGAGTCTATTTGTTAGCCATAGATACATTGTTTGAAGTCTAAACCCTTGTATGCTAAGTCATAATGCACATGGGAGTGTTGTCCCTACACTTTCAGTCTCTTTATCATTTACCATCATTTCTTCTTCATGTTCATACCTTGCTCTTGAAAGCAAATCAACCACTAAGAGTAGAACAACTAGTTTCCAAAGAAAAGTAAACAATCTGTTTTCACAATAATTGGTTCTCCAATGAAACATTCATTATTGAATCACAAAACTGTATATTTAGGTTTATCCTAAGCCATAGCCTCAAGTCTTAAATTATATACTAAAGCATATATTGTTACTTTAAATGCCAAATAAAGAGTTCCATGGTGTGGGGGATACTATAAGTCTAAGTGATGATGTGAGGTGATTTCTTTAGACTTTTACCATGTATTTGCAACAGCAACAAGAATAGTATTGTGCTAAACATGAGTTAGTTGTGACAAAAACACTATAAGTTTTTGAGAGCTAGGGAAAGCTATTTGATAAATAGAATGTAGTGAATTACTTGAAGGTGCATTAAGAGAGATTGGATTTGTTTGGAATATCTACAAATCAGACGAGTCAATATATTGTATGGCTTGCAATTCATGAACTAAACCTATGTATAGATGAAATCTATGCAAAAGAGCCTACATGGGATGAATTCAAGAAAGCACTCAAGAAAGTGTACTTTATTAAATATGCAAGATGTGTTTTCATGCATGAGACATATGTATGAATTGAGAGATGAATTAAACTCAAGGCAAAGGCCAAATTTTTGTCCCATACTTGAGAACCCAATCCATGTCTAGGTTATGGTGCAATCATTATGTGAGTGCATGTGCTTACATAGGCTATTACATACTCAGAAGAGGATGATGGATTCCATTTATCTTTTGTCCATGAAATAGGGCACTAGTCGTGATGGGTGGCCACCAATGTCTTTCTGCCCTATGACTTTGTATTTGAATGGCTTACATTGCCCCATTTGGACCAAGATTTGCAAAATTTATCTAGTATTTTAAATTGTTTTCATCTAGCTTATCAATGTTAAAGCTAGCATTATCACTAGAAGCACCTTCCATAATAACTACAAAATAAAGAGAATATGGATTACTATAGTTTCAATAAAATAGCCCAAAAATTGAGCCAAAAGTGTATGCTAAAGGAGAAGTACAAAGAAATTATTGTTGTCCAAAGAATAGAAGTACTAAAGTATGAACACTACAAGGACATAGGGGCATAGCGATGGGCATTTGGGATGCATATTAGCAGCATCCCAAATAGCAATGGTACTTAGAGAAAAAAAAAACCGGGTGAAACCCAAGCACAACATTTTTCCGCAAAGAGTTTGACAAAGAGTGAAAGAGATCGTGCCTTTGGGAGGGAGAGGGAGAGGAAGAGAGAAAGAGAGAGAAGGAGAGCTTCTCACTGCTACTACCACCACTGTCGCTATTCGGGAAGAAGAGGAGAAAGTGCACGAAGAAAGAAGAGGGGTTGTTGCGAAGAGGAGATGAAGAATCCATCCTCAGGCTTTTGCGATGTGTACATTGCCACCTCTTGGTTTGTTCTCGTTATTTCTTCTTTTCTTTTGTTTGTTTTTGTTGAGAATGAGATGCATTGAGGGAGAAAGAGAGGAAATGAGAGAGGGAGAAGAAGAAAGGAAAAGGAAGAGAGAATGAGAGAGAGAGAGAGAGAAAATAAACATGAAAGATAATAAAGAAAGAGAGAGAGAGGGAGAGAGGGAGGGAGGGAGAGAGGAGATTAACAATCCATCCTCCTCTTGGTTTGTTCTTGTTCTTCTTTCTTCTTCTTCTTTTTCTTGAGAATGATGTACATTGAGGGAGAAAGAGAGGAAATGAGAGAGGGAGAAGAAGAAAGGAAAAGGAAGAGAGAGAGAGAGAGAGAGAGAGAGAGAGAGAGAGAGAGAGAGAGAGAGAGAGAAATAAACATGAAAGATAACAAAGAAAGAGAGAAAGAGAGAGAGAGGGAGGGAGAGAGGAGAATGAGTGAGAAAACACGAGGGGGTGGAGAGAAACAAAGAGAGGGTTTGTTGCTGAGAGAAGATGAAAAATCCATCCCCCTCTTGGTTTATTCTTCTTATTTCTTATTTTCTTATTTTTGTTTTTCTTGAGAATGAGGTGCATTGAGGGAGAAAGAGAGGAAATGAGAGAGGGAGAAGAAGGAAGGAAAAGAAAGAGAGAGAGAGAGATAGAGAGATAATAAATATGAAAGATAACAAAGAAATGGGGAAAGAGAGAGAGAGGGGGAGGGAGAGAGGAGAATGAGTGAGAAAACACGAGGGGGTCGAGAGAAACAAAGAAAGGGGCAACAAAGAAAGAGAGAGAGAAAGAAAGAGAAGGGGGAGAGAACATAAAATTAAGAGTGCAAAGAAATGTGCAAAGAAAGGGGGAGAAAACCAAGACTTTAGTTGACATTAATTTTGTTGAGTTATAAGAGAAGAAATCCCTTCTCTCAAATAAATTAAGAAAGAAAAAGAGAATGAGAGAAAAAACCAATTGTTTCTCATAATGTGGACAAAATGGAAAATGACGATGGTCGTAATGTTCAAGATTGCGAGTCGTATCTTAATCAAGATGTCCCGTGTCCTTGCTCTCAATGCAAGCTTGCAATAAGACAAAAGTGTTGTTTATCTATAGAACACGTACGATGCTTCAGTGAGTTTTATTAAGAGATCATTGATTAGGCGATCTTAGACTTTGAGAAAACGGTAAGAAAAGTGTGTATCAATCATTCCTTATATTCACAAACTAATTGAATATCCTATACAAAAAAATTAGACGTGGACATAAAATTTATATAGGGAGGTGATGTCTCATCCCAAGGAGGAATGCACCTATTGCAGCTAGTTAGAAGAGTTTGTGGGCGTATGATGGATGGAGTGGCTAAGTCAATCCACCACTTGGAAGGCACAACCCAATCTATACCATCAATACCAGAGGAGATAGGAAGCCTTTCAAACTTTCCTACAATCTTGGAGCCTGAGATAAGGGCGATGATCGATGCATTGATGCCCATGGATTTTGAGGTATCTTACCTGCTCAGAGATAAAGTATTCATGTCATTATAGGATGGGTGCCAAGTATCTCGCCTAGAGACATTGCTTGCACTTCTAAGTGTGCAAGCAAAAAATGGGTGGAGCAATACGAGTGTGACTGACTTGTTTAGGTATCTTCTACGTACGTTTCGTTGATTTATTTTTGGCACCATTATTTTTTAAAAAATTAAGGTGTTTTATGATTTCCTTTTAGGTTGCTAAAGTATCATGTATTACCACTTGAAAATGCCATGCCTAAGTCTCATGATGATGCACAATATGTTTTACGAAAGCTTGGTATGGACTACAAGAGCATCCATGTATGTGTCAACAATTGCGTACTGTTTCAAGGAGAGTATGAGACTATGGAGACATGTCCAAAGTGTGTTGATCACTGGTATCGATAGGACTTGCAATGGCAAACCATCCCTCAGAAAGTTCTTAGAAACTTTTTACTTATCCCCCATATACGTCACATGTTTCATATGTCGGGCATGGCAGCTTAACAACGTGGCATATGCAAAATAGATCCATAGATGGAGTCCAATGAATATCAGTGGATTCATGCACATGGAGCCACATTGACTCTACCTTTTTAGGATTTGAATGAGAGTCTCGGGGAAGTTACTATATGTATATCCTCTACATCACATGTGTTCAAGGCCTATTTATAAATATCCTTATCTCTGAATTTTTTCTAAATAAAACATAACCCTTTTCTATTAAATCTATAAATAACCCCTTTATATTACACCCTTCTGTATGTAAAAAATGTATGAAAATGGTATTTAAAAAATACCTTATTTTGAACCCACTTGATGCACATATATATTCATGAGTAACTTACCCGAGATGAGAGCCAAGGAATCTTCAACTCGATCTTGCTATATACGATGTGAACCCATTCAGTCTCTGCTCAACTTCTTATAGTGTGTAGCTTGTAGTCCTTGTTAATTACAACATCGCGCCATAGCTTTCTACAAAGAAATGACACATGGTCCTTAGCTTGCTCATTCTTGGCCACTACAAAGTCAAGAATATGGACGTTTATGTCTGTCCATTAGTCGATGAGCTTAAGATTTTGTGGGAGGAGGAGGTCACTATGGAAGATATGAGTAAGCACAATGGGCGACAATTCGCCAATATACGAGCCATTCTCGTATGGACCATGCATGACTTTCCAGGATTTGGGGAGTGCTTAGGTAGGTAGTCTTCCATTTTCGTTGGTCATATCTATCATAGGCTCATTCAAGTTTGTATTCACTAAATAGAGGTGTTGGGACAGGTTTGGTTACCTCAGGTTATCATGCATGTCCATTGTGTGGGCCACAGTTAGACTCTTGAAGATTACAAACCATGAAGAAGATGGTATATCAAGGATATGTCTCTTTCTTGCTGGAGGGTCATGAATTGAGAAAAGGTTTTCTTGGATGACCTCCAATACGAATGAACACCCAAAGCTGGTACGAGTTGAAAATGGTTCACACACAGTCGCATCCAAATGGAATGTGATGGCTCTCAATTTTTGATGAGTTACTGTATTGGACCCACTTACATATCAATCACTTGCTGGATCCCATGTATATGTTCAAGAATGTGGGCAGTTTACTATGGGACCACATCACAAAGGAAAGAGAGACATTGCAGGGGCACGAATAAATTTGAATGAGGTAGGCAAGATGGAGGTGCTTTGGCCATAGTCGAGTGTTGATGGTTGCTTGCAACTGCCTCAAGCTTCTTGGGTTTTTTTCACTAAAGAAGAGCGCATTGTGAAGCAAATTATTGGGTCTATCCTCACTCCGACGAGTATGATGCGTTCTGTTAGATCCATGTTTTCTAAAGATAACCAAATATCAAGGCTAAAATCCCATGATTGGCATAAGATATATTAGATTTGTACTACGACTGGATTGTAAGTGGCCTACGTATTTTGCTATTTGGAGTCTAGTCGTCGTTCATAATGCTTCTTCATTTGTGGTAGTTTGTACTATTGAATGCGATCGTATGATGCCTTACTCTAGAAATATGCGTGGTGATTTACAAGTTGTCAAATTTAGTGCAATGTATCTCATAGAACAAGATCAAGACATCCTCTATTGAATCCTCAAGATGGGGAGCAGTGGAGACAGTCTGTCTCTTTGAGAAGTACCTAGCTACTAGCATGCTTATGATTCAAACCAACCTCATGGTGCATCTAGTAGATGAAGTGGAGATTGCGGGACCTATCCATACACAATGGATGTTCTTCTTAGAGTGCTTCATGAAAACCTTGAAAGGCTTCGTGGTACAACAAGATAGACTAGAAGGTTGGTTAATGTTTGAGGCATTAGTGCATATTTCACAATGGCTACCAATGGCAGATTCAGACAAGAGTATGCTATGGTCATTGAAGGACGATGATAGACTTATCGGAGATGTGGTGGTTGAAAATGGAGTAGAAAAAAAGATGGATGCTGCAATGGAGGAGAAAGTGAATCATTTTTATATTGTGCATCATGCATCCATGGAGACGTGGCTTGCTAAGTACCAGCAAGCCAAGAAAGATCCGGAGGAAGAAGTTCGATCTGAATTTTGACACAGTACGCGCTATGGATTGATTCGATATCCCGAGGGCATGGAGGAGATACCACGGTTTATTTCTATGCAATGGTTACGTGGAGCTTTGATCGTAGCCTCTCGTGAAGGGGTGGTCTCTACTGATGAGGAGTGGGAATTCTTGAGGGGATGTAGTCCAAAGGTGATCGCATGTATTATAAGCTATTGTATCTACATTTTATATGTGACAACTAATCTAACCATTTCAATGTACAATACAAAATATATAGTGCGGTATGGTCACACAAGCAACATTTCACATCGAGCGTATTGACAAAATGCGCTCCACAACGGATTGTGGTGTCATGGCAAAGTTCAAGCAAGAGAGTTGACGATAAGCCACAGATCCAAACACCCTTATAAATGAGATGGATTATATTTGAAACTTGCAAAGTGGTATCATGTTGGATTACTGTAGCTTCTCCATGATCATATTCTATGTGTAATGGTTCAAGGTGGTACTAGAAGGAGCTGGGGCAATCATTTAACAAGGTCCATTCAGATTTCTCAAAATAGATTCCAAAAAAAGACGGATAGATCTTCCTGACACATTTGTCTTGCCAGCACATTGTGAAAAGGTGCATGAACTATTTTTTTAAATTTTATTATGACATGGTATATGTCACAAATGTTGAATCTCTCTTATATGTGATTTTGGAGAGGTAATTTTCTCTCCAAACCCCCAACAACCTCGATGGTGGTATGTTGTGCCTTCAGCTCTCTGACGTGCGAGAGTATATGATGAAAGCAATGTTCCCAGTGTAGATGAGGACAATATGTAGATGGAGGGGTCAATATTATAAGGGGTGGAGGTGGAAGATCGCTTGGATTGTGTAGAGAAGGTAGAATCAGGTAACGATAATGGAAAGATAGGAGGCTAAGAATTCTTTGAGAATGAGGTGGACTCATCCCTTTGTGGTGACCTGTCTACTATTGACCTTCTAGTGTATGCAGAGTTGTGTCAGGAGATTTACATGGGATCATAGGCTACGGCACACTTGTAGTATCCAGCTACTCAATTCATTGATGAATCGCTTATAAGGGTACTCTAAAATATGCATTTTAAGTAATATAATTTTTTTCAGAGTTATATTACCGTGCTTTACTTGAATCTTTATATTGATTATGCTAACATCACTTTTTGTTTGTGCAGGTGACCTTTGAGGATATTTAGAGAGCACGATGAGTCAAGGGATGAGCGACGAGGAGTTGCAGGAGATATTCACATGTATGTCTCCAAATAAAATGGTTTGATTCAGAGATATGGCAGACCAGGAGCTATCTTAGACACCATCAGGTCGTTCGGTTAGATCTACTTCGGCACGCTCTATTACTTCGGTTTCTAGTAGAGGAGGTCGACGCTCCAGACTTGGACCAGATGGAGGGAATGGTTTTGGGGGATGATGTGGAGACACGGATGCGGTGAGCCCATGGGCTCCTCAAGATACAAGTGCTACTCCTCACTCTCATGCAAGTTCGTCGAGAGAGGGTGGCTCATGTGGTTGTTGTGGAGGTATCAACGCAGTGTCTCCGTTTTCGTGACGCTGCGCGTCTACCACTGCAAACCTAAGGGTAGATTATTTTGTCAAGATTGTTGACTCTTAAGTTAGTGTCATTATGAGTTTATTTTCCATTGATGGTCTTCAATTCTATTTGCTCAGCAAAGCTCATCAATGCTTCCTCCTCGCGTCTTCCACTCCCCATCCGTTTGCAAATTTTTTCTCCTTATAAATTCGTCGTCCATGCTGGTTGCGACATACAAAAGCTTCATGCTTTTTCTCTCAACAAGATTTTTCTGTCATCATATTCTCAACAGCTTTGTCACCTCACCTCCGTCGTCTTTGGCACTTCCTCTTTGTCATACGCCTTCCATCTTGAAATATTATACCTTTAAATAAAACTTTGGAAAAGCATCGTTAAATGTCAATGATGTTTTTCTGAATCAAACGTCTTCAAATTGTTTCCAAAAGCATCTTTGAATGACTTCAAAGTTTTCAACATCATGTCTCCAATCTTCATTATGTTTGCGCATACGTTCATGGGCCTCTTGAGAGGACCAAGGAGCGCTAGAAGTGGATGATGACATGGTGACTTTAGTATTCGTAAATTACTAATAGGATATCAATCAATACTATTCTTTTGCTTCCAATCTTTGAGATCAATTGTCAGCTTAACATTTCAGCTCCTTTTATGTTAGTTAGGGTCTTTAAGGATTCCATTTCCGTTGCAATTGCTTTCTCAATGTCTTAGTTGGAAATTGCATCTTGTCCATAATCAGAATCATCACCATATACCAGTTGAGCCATAGCAATTCTAGCTTGAGTGCATTTTCAATAGCTCTCTAGTTTATTATTATCTGGACTTGGCAACATCCAGTTTATAAGTTACATGAGAAATGTCCAAGAAAAGGATCAACATTGCATTCTTTTCCTCAAATCCTTGAGTCTTCAAAACAGAAATCTTCATGTGAATCCATTTTTCATGTATTGTGCCCTATCAGGAATATATGCTTTGAAATAGAACTTCATGCCCAATCACTCATGCAGTTTGCAAATTAGAATCCATGATTTGCAATCAATCAAGCAATGTTCCACACAAGATTATGAATGCATTGAGGAATTTGTGCCTAGCCTAACTACATGTGTTTGTGCTTCATGCAAATGCAAACACAAAAGAGACACACTTCAGAGGATGAAAACTATTGCAGGAGGCCATCTCTATGCGAGAACGGAGAGACATTGAAGGTTGAAGAACAACGTCAGAGCTATTAACACGCAGCTTGGGGAGTCGAACATCAAAGCTTTGCAAGACTGAGGGAAGGCAAACGAGGTAAAGCAATCATGTCAACAGTTGCTATGTTGAAGTCAAAGTGAAGAAGGTGACGAGGAGCGAAACGAAGGGAGAGATCATCGTTGAAGGCTGCTGCGATGGAGGGTGATAGAGGATGAGGTGACACAAAGGAGGAAGTTGATGACAACAGAAGAGGAGGAAAAAGAGGAAGTCAAAAATTGTTTCAATATCCTATCTTGCCACCTTGAAAGAAAAGGAGAGGAACAAGGAAAGCGATATCTTGGACGTGAATGGAAAGAGGTGAGAGAGGTAGGCAATCTAGATGCGGACATGGCATCACTGGAATACCTTGATGACAGCAGGGAGGAGGAGGAGGAGGCTGTACTTTTCTATGCATAACAACCGCCATTCTTTCTCCACAGCCCATAACTACGTGGCTGGCAGAGGTGGCCAACAACTTCCATCCTTGAAAGGCGAGCTTTGACATCTGTTCAAACTGGTCCATCCTGACCTTTCCCAGAACCAGTCAATGGATTAGGCCACTAACCAATACTCCTTTCAACTTCTCCAAGAGTATTTGAATGTTGCCAGAGAAGGTCTACACTCCCGGCAAGATCCATTCCAATTTATGTTCTATATAAGACACGAGGCAAATGAGGAAAACCTAAAGAAAGTAGAGGTTTCACTACAAGCTCCTCAAGTCTGGCATGCCAATCTGAAGGGAGAATTTCACTACAAGAGAAACGAGGCATAGACGAGCAAAATCGGGCGCGTATATCATTGCGTCTATAAGTGCGTGTAAAAATGCGCGTAAATAGATGCGAATTTTGCATCTATATATTCGCGCAAATAGACGCCAATATATACGTGCCAGCAGATGCATAATTATTTAATCACCTAAAATTGCAATTCACATAATTAAAAAACCAAAGTTTATAATTATTTAACCACTTGAAATTGATTCTTGAGCGTGCATATGTGTGCATGATAAAAACTATAGAATTAAGAATACACATTGAATCATTGAATTTAAAAAATAGAGTTAATAATTAATTTTTCATTGCTCTCTAATGAATGGCAGTTCCTCCAATTGACAAGCTTGATATAAGTAATTAGCGGTAAGCGACAGAAACCTTACAATTAGTAGCAAGCATTGCAATATGTATCTTGTAATTTCTCTACTTGAAGATGATAAAAAATACTTCCTTTTTATTATGGAAAATTCAATTTAGCTTTAAACTTGACTATTGATTCTTGAGTATGCACGTGTGCGCATGATAAAAACCATAGAATTAGGAATACACATTGAATCATTAAGCAAATTAAGTATGTTACAATGAATGATCCATCTCATCTTCAATGTGATCAGCCCTTGCTAAACTATCTACTTCTAGGTCTATGTTACCAAGAGGTAACAAAACAAATAAGTCTATCCCACTATCAGATGTGTTGCTATATTGCTCAATAACTTCATCAATATCATCGAAAATCACATTATTGTCTTCTTTTGCGTTTCCTTGAATATCCTCGCGAGGTTCATCTTGTACTATACCACGCATATCATCCATTATGGTGTCATCATGTACATCATCATTAATTGTTGGATTATCATCTGCTATCTCCATGTCAGTAATATTACCATATATTGGTTTTGAACGATTAGATATAGGGATGACATACCACCATCGGTTATTGTTTACCATTGGATGATACATAACCTGTATTTGAAAAAAAAAGCAAGAAACTTAAATAATTATTATATTGTGTATATGTATCACATGTATACATATTAAAAAATTAGCCTTTGCATATATACCTGCTCGCATTGTTGAGGTAGTACTAATGTGTCATTTTTGTTTTGGTGAAATTTTGTAGAGTCAATGATTACAAAACCACTTGGATGACGTCTGATTGTGCAATGCTCACCATTTATTACCACTTCTTTAAACCACTTCACATCCACTACATATATAAAGAATCGTCTGATGTCAAGCTTCAGAATATCTTGGATCAAGCCACAATAACCTTCCATGGTACCATTGGTATCCTCGAAGTGAGCAAGGACACCACAATCTTGGGTATTTCTCTTTTCATCTATACGTTGAGTTTGAATATGTTTACCCTCACATCAAAGTGCATTGAATAATGTGCACTAGTAGTAAAATATAAAAGATCAAACATGTCAATTATTTATATAAAATAAAACTTATAGAAACAAATTAATTGATAGTATGTCTCACCTTTGATAAGCAACCTCGTGCGTATTCCCACTCTTCTTGAGATATATTAATTTCCTCCTCTTTTTCCATTCTCTCCATTTCCTCATGTAACCAATCTATATCAATATGACGTGGGAGCGCATTTAGATGATCTGGAAATGAGACATTACGTCCATATCTAGTGTGAAATTCTTGTCTTTCGCTTTTTCTTCTTGCCCTTGCTTCATTATATAGTGTCACCCATTTGCTCATTACATCACTATTGAGTACACAAAAACTATTTAACTTACGAAGTTCTTCTTTTGTTAGCAATTTACTCATTCCTTTTCCTTGAGGTACTATAGAGGTCATCCTCAAGTTTTCATCATCTTTCCAAAGTCGTGGTTGAGAGGGATCCACTTCAGCAAGATATTCAGAGATATAAACAAGGCATGCTTGCACTAACCAACCCTCAGCTATGCTTCCCTCAGGCCGTGCTTTTTGCCTCACAAAATCTTTCAAGGTTTTCATGAAGTGCTCAAGAAAAAACATCCACCTTACATGAACTGCCCCACAAAGTGTAATCTCATCAATCAAATGTACGAGTAAATGTAATTGACTAGTCAAAATGGATCGAGGAAAATTTTCCTCCACCAAACTGATGCCAGGAGGCATATTCCACGGTGGATTCCGTGCCACGGTGGATTCCGTGAGGTTTTACGGTGGATTCCGTAAACTTAGATGACCGGGGCTTATACACAAAGAGGATTCTTTGTGCGAGAAGTTGATGGGGACGCCTGTCCTTTTCGGGCGTTTCATTAATTTAGTGTGTACATGGGTGATTCCATAGCGGGTGATTCCGCAAAATGCATATTAAATTAATAAACGTTTATGAGTTTAGAGTGCACACTCGTAATAAATTAAGGTTAGGATTTATTTCTAACCAGTTGATTTATTTATGTAGCTGAAGACTGCTAGGTATTCACTTTTGTCGGTTTAATTGTATTATTTTACTAACGATTGTGAATGCTTCAGTTGATGTGTAGAGATAACAGTAGTGGCGGAGGAAAGCATTGGAGTCTAGCGAGTATTTGACATTTGAACTATATTTTGATAGGCACCACGCCTATATTTTGTTATGTCTATAGAGACATTGATTATTGATTATTATTTTGTATGCGCTTATGCACCGGGATATGTTATTTCTATTTGGACATTGAGATTGGGCATGCCAGATTCTATGGGCACCGTCCATTAGCTTTATTTTCCTATTTTTGTAGAAAGCAAACTCAAAAGCTAAAAGCTTGTCATATTTTTGTAATTGGGCTATTATTGAGCATGAAGATTGAAATATACATAAAATACATGCTTTGTGAAGCGCTCACACAAGGCATGGGGGAGATTGAACCCAATTTGTCTCTTGCCTCTTGTCGTGCATGCTTTTACATTGTTTTTTGTGCAAAAAGGTAGAGTTCATTGTTCTTGGGGACCTTCAGGGATTCACTACATGAGCTATCTGCGACCGATCTGCGCACCAGTGGTATCAGAGCGGAGCAGAGATCAAGAGCTTCCAATCGCTACCAATCTCGGGCGAAGGCGGAGCTCCAGGAACAAACGGGCTCTACAGTCAATCTCATCGCGAACCGTCGATACAGGCAGACTTCTGGCGATCA
This sequence comes from Lygodium microphyllum, assembly GCF_053477565.2. Taxonomy (NCBI): domain Eukaryota; kingdom Viridiplantae; phylum Streptophyta; class Polypodiopsida; order Schizaeales; family Lygodiaceae; genus Lygodium; species Lygodium microphyllum. The sequence continues at coordinate 164,217,425 of NC_141138.1, read as the reverse complement.
AGAACCCCTGTTTCCACTGTCAGATCGCGAAGGACCAGGCTCTGCAGGCAGAGGACCACTCCTACATCCTCACATACAAGTCATCAACAAACTGTGAGAAAAACTCTTAATCTTCTTAACCAAAAGCTTAATCTTAAGCTTCTAAGCCTTAAAGAAGCTTAAGAAGCTTCATAATTCGAAATCGTGGCCTCAGGAGATCTTTCCGAAATTTCCGCGCGGCCAAAAAACGGCCCCCCCCCCACGAAAAATTACGCGGCCTGCTAAGTCCTCCATTAAGCTATTAAAGCTTAAGCTTAATCACTAAAGCTTAAGGTTTTCTGCAAGTTACACAGGTCAGACAAGTCGGCAAACTTCAGGTCTCGCACTTCTGAAGTCAAGTTCAGCAAGTCAATTGTAATCAAGTTCTGCAAGTCGACCTAAGTTCAACAAGTCAACAACTCTGCAAGTCTGCTAAGTCTGCAACTCTGCAAGTCAGACTAAATCAGAACTGACTAGTGCTTAAAACTCCTAGAAGACTTGTTCGTATGCAAAAACTCTGAACTGGAAAGTTGTTCGCAGCAAGCTGTTCTACCTATCTATAAGTTTGTTGAAGTACTTTCAGCAAACGGATACAGAAATATTGCAGAATTTCTGAAAATTGAAGAAGAAATACCCACAAATACATAGCCTTGTAACCCCAAATTTGAGCTACGTTCATCCCGCTAACCTGATTTTGAGAGAGAAAGGTTTGTTGAGTTTTACAGGATGACTACCCCACATATGGATGATCCTATGGCTGAAGACGACCTACCTGAGCCTACCATGGAACAAAAGCTGGATCTAATCATGCTGCAATTGGAAGAAGAGCGAAGGGCTAGGCAAGCATTGCAAGTGCAATTGACAAAACTTCAAAGAGCGTCCACCGATAAAGAAGAACCTCAAGCTGAAGATTTGATTCGCCGTACCATCGACGCCACTCTTGAAGCACAAACCATTCGCAAGGAATCCAAGATAAGTAAACGAAGTTTCAAGTTTCGCACTTTCAATGGCATAAGAGAAGGAAAGACTGTTTTATCATTCATTAGCCAGTTTGATGACTATTTCCATGAGGAAACTTATCCCGAAAAAGATAAAATCAAGTGTGTTACTAATCATCTGATAGACAGAGCATCACTTTGGTGGACTGTAGTCCGCAAGAGCATAGAATGTCCTGCTACTTGGGAAGATTTCAAGAAGAAGTTCATGCAGAATTTCCTTCCACCGCAATTTCATGAGAAGGCTATCAAACAATGGGATTTACTTCAACAGTGAGATCGTGAGCCTATTCCACAGTATACAGAGCGTTTTTGGAATGCACTCCTACAGCTACGCATGCTTGAAGACGTACCAGAGACGACACATAAGCGGAAGTATATGTCTGGACTTCTTGGACATTACTATGCTGAAGTGAACATGTTCAAGCCTGCTACCCTTGAAGACGCCATCTCCTTAGCTTACGACACTGAAGATAAGTTACGCGGAAGAGATAGACGACCACAACAATTCCAAGCCAACGGTAATTATGGATCTAAACAATTCAATTCCAATTTTAGAAGGTTTAATCCAGGTTGTTTCTCATCACCATCTTTCCGCAAGAATTGGCCTAAACCACCTGCATTACCATCCAATGTCAATCCAAATCCTAAGCCTATTCCATAAGCAAATCCAAATGTACCCAGACTTCCAGCCATTGCAAATAATGTAACCAAAGCCAAGCCAATAGTATGCTACAAGTGTCACCAGCCAGGGCATCACGCAGCAAATTGTCATTCAAAGAAGCTATCAGCACATATCAACTACCTTGGAGCGATGGATGAAGACGAGCATGAGGATATGCCGGATTTCACTGAAGATGAGGATGATCCTACTACTACTTCCGACACTATACCAGGTATGCCTACTCTGCATTCATTGTTGACTATGAAATGTATGGTGCATGGAAAAGAAAGAACTATATTACATGATGATGGTAGTACCCATGACTTTATTTCAGCAAAATTGGTAAAGGAATTAAAATTACATACTGTACCTACGCATTATTGTATAAAAGCAACATTTTTAGGCACTAGGTACAATGGCACACAAGAAGTACAAGATTTAGAAATTCAAATTGGTCCATATATTGAAAGAAGAAATTTCTTAGTTGTCCCATTACAGTCAAGCGACATTATTTTAGGAATGCCATGGAGACACCAGCATAATCCAAATATAGATTATTCCACGCACACAATGAATATTAATTTTCAAGGAAAATCTATTACATTATATGGTATACATGCATCTCATATTTTTCCACTACTTTCGCATACTCAAGCAAAACGTGCACTACGCAAGAATACTAAATCATATCTCATTTGGGTGAATGAATTACATGCAAAGGAAAATCATCTGCACCCTAGGCATAAGGAATTTCTTGCATATTTTAAGGACTGTTTTACAGAAGATCTACCACCAGGTTTACCTCCTTCACGTCCAGAAGACCATAAGATTGATCTAATTCCTGGCACACAACCACCTTGCAAAGCACCATATAGGCACAATCAAATAGAGCAAAAAGAAATCTAGAGTCAAGTTGAAGAATTACTAAATAGAGGCTTAATTCGACCTAGCAGTTCCCCATTCGGTGCACCTGTACTCTTAGTCAAGAAAAAGAATAATACTTATCGTATGTGTATTGACTACCGAGCATTAAATAAGATCACTGTAAAGAATAGGTATCCTATACCTAGAGTTGATGACCTTATGGACAAACTACAAGGATCTTCTATATTTAGTAAAATTGACCTTAAGTCTGGATATCATCAGGTAAGGCTAGATAAATCCAACATATTTAAGACTGCATTCAGGACACAGTTTGGCCATTATGAATTCTTAGTCATGCCATTCGGATTAACTAATGCACCTGCTACTTTCAGTAGAATGATGAACCGTATCTTTCTAAAATATCAAGATTGTGTGATTGTTTTCTTTGATGATATTTTGGCGTTTAGTCAAAGTGAAAAAGAGCATTATGAGCATTTATCATTAGTTTTTCAATTACTGAAAGAAAATCAATTGTTTGCAAATCCTGAAAAGAGTGAATTCTTTAAGACAGAAATAGAATATTTAGGACATATTGTATCAAAAGAAGGAATTAAAGTTGATCCTAAGAAAATTGATGCAATATTGCATTGGCCTGTTCCTAAAAATATACATGAACTACGCTCATTCCTTGGTCTTGCTAGTTTCTATAGGAAGTTTGTACGTAATTTCTCATTACTTGCTTTACCATTGACCAAACTTCTTAAGAAAGGAATTGTTTATCAATGGACTAAAACTCAGCAGAAATCCTTTGACTTACTTAAACGTGCATTAACTAATGCCCCTGTTCTACAATTGCCTGACTTTAACCGACCATTCTTTCTAGTTGTGACCGATGCTAGCGGATCAGGAATAGGAGCCGTATTAATGCAAGACAACCATCCAATAGCATATTCTAGTTCTAAGCTGAAACCCTCTGAGCTCAAATATTCCACTTATGACAAGGAACTATTAGCAGTTGTACAAGCATTAAAACAATGGAAGCATTATTTAATGGGTTCAGAATTCATGATAAAGACCGACCAGCAAAGCATTAGACATCTACTTAACCAACCCCAAATTTCTGACCGTCATATCAAATGGGCTTCCTTCATTCAAAGTTTTCATCCTATCATTTAATACCAACCTGGAAAAGAAAATGTAGTTGCTGATGCATTGAGTAGAAGACCTGCAATTCATAACATTTCCATCATATCTTTTGATTCTTTGATTGCTATGAAAGACACATATCACCAGGATATTACTTTTCATTCTGATTGGCAAAAATTAGTTCAAAATAATTTCATTCATGTTGATTCATTGTCATATAACGATGGATTTATGTTTTTTGAAAAGAGACTGTGTGTTACTATTCCATTCCGATCTTTTGTTTTGAATGAAATTCATTGTCCCCCATATCAAGGTCATAGAGGTATCATGTCTACATTACGCATGTTAACTGAAGATTTTTATTGGCTGCATATGGATGCAGATGTATCTAATTTCGTTTCTGAATGTTTGATTTGCCAAAGAATAAAGAGACATCATGGTAAACAGTATGGATTATTAATGCCTTTATCTATTCCATCTAAACCTTGGGAACATATATCTATGGATTTCATTACTGGTTTACCAAATACTAAATCTAACCATGACATGATTTGGACAATTGTAGATAGATTTAGTAAGCAAGCATATTTCATTGTATGTAAGAAAACTTTAACAGCATCACAAGCAGCACAGTTATTTTTTAAAACTGTTTTTACTAACCATGGATTGCCAAAAGTGATTATTTCAGATCGAGATTCTAGATTTTGTAATAATTTTTGGATTACACTGTTTGCAAATCTAGGCATAAAGATTGATTTCTCATCTGCATTTCATCCAGAAACAAATGGACAAACAGAAGCCACAAATAGTACCATTTTAGATCTTTTACGTGCATACACTATCTCTAAACCTCAGACATGGGATACTCAATTGCATTTATTACAGTTTGCATACAACAATACACCGCACACATCTACAAAGAAAGCACCTTTTGAAGTTATTTATGGATATAGATTATCTACACCTGTTGCATCTTTGTCTAATAGAATTCAGAGTGCTGATGATATTGCTACTATGCATAATAGTATTTTTTATGAGGTTAAGGATATGATTGCTAAAGCCCAACAATCATATACCAAACAAGCCAACAAGAAAAGACAAGCTATGAATTTTAAAGTTGATGATTATGTTTGGCTTAGAATAGAAAAGCGTAAACTACAAAGTGTAGATAGACATCCAGTTGTCAAATTAGCTCCTAGATTCTATGGACCATTTAGAATCATTCATAAGATTCATGATAATGCATTCAAGTTAGAATTGCCATCTCATTGGAAAATTCATAATACATTTCATATTAGTTTACTGAGACCATTTAGAGGCCAATTACCTATCCACCCTGTTTATGAAAACCCACATTTACTAGAAGAAGAGACTGAAATACTTGAACTAGAAGCCATCATAGACACTGACTACATGACCACTAGAACTGGACGAAGGTATTCTAGATATCTAGTAAAATTTAAGAACCATCATGTAGACGAAGCACGATGGATGCACGCTAGAGACTTAAATGCTTTCCCCACTTTGTTAGCTCCACATTGAGCTAATAGCAATTGAGGTCAATTACTATCTCACCCCGGGGGTATGATGCCAGGAGGCATATTCCACGGTGGATTCCGTGCCACGGTGGATTCCGTGAGGTTTTACGGTGGATTCCGTAAACTTAGATCACCGGGGCTCATACACAAAGAGGATTCTTTGTGTGAGAAGTTGATGGGGACGCCTGTCCTTTTCGGGCGTTTCATTAATTTAGTGTGTACATGGGTGATTCCATAGCGGGTGATTCTGCAAAATGCATATTAAATTAATAAACGTTTATGAGTTTAGAGTGCGCACTCGTAATAAATTAAGGTTAGGATTTATTTCTAACCAATTGATTTATTTATGTAGCTAAAGACTACTAGGTATTCACTTTTGTCGGTTTAATTGTATTATTTTACTAACGATTGTGAATGCTTCAGTTGATGTGTAGAGATAGCAGTAGTGGCGGAGGAAAGCATTGGAGTCTAGCGAGTATTTGACATTTGGACTATATTTTGATAGGCGCCACACCTATATTTTGTTATGTCTATAGAGACATTGATTATTGATTATTATTTTGTATGTGCTTATGCGCCTGGATATGTTATTTCTATTTGGACATTGAGATTGGGCGTGCCAGATTCTATGGGCACCGTCCATTAGCTTTATTTTCCTATTTTTGTAGAAAGCAAACTCAAAAGCTAAAAGCTTGTCATATTTTTGTAATTGGGCTATTATTGAGCATGAAGATTGAAATATACATAAAATACATGCTTTGTGAAGCGCTCACACAAGGCATGGGGGAGATTGAACCCAATTTGTCTCTTGCCTCTTGTCGTGCATGCTTTTACATTGCTTTTTGTGCAAAAAGGTAGAGTTCATTGTTCTTGGGGACCTTCAGGGATTCACTACGTGAGCTATTTGCGACCGATCTGCGCACCACAAACAAACCACCTCAACAGATAATACTCGAGCATCTTGCAATGTGTTTGGATCAATTTTCTTCGAGATTACGTATCTGTCAAGATGTATTTGAGAATTGTTTATTTTTGTGTAGAAATTCAAAGATATATAATGAAAAAATACAATGTATACACACCTCACAAGCTCTCCCATCAAATGATATCACGTACATCTTTGGATACACAATGGGATATGCTAGTAGGAAGTACAAACTGAATGTAAACAATATTCATAGATCAAATGATTAGTTGAGGAAAAAGTCATCATACCCCAAATTTTACACGTAGTTACTCCACTAATTACTATATTCATGGTTAGAGATACCCTTATTTGAATCATTTTGTGCCAATCGTGGGACCTCAAACCAGATAGTTGCTTCACACCTCTTTTCTTTTTCTTTATGAAGGCTCCCTTGAGACATCTCATACATCCTGTGGGTATTTGAAAGCTATATATTTGTTCCTTCACTATTTTTTCCTCGTTCTTTGACAACATCCAAGGTGCATGGGGTAGCTCAATCTTTCCTCTGGGTCCAATGCGTAGCCAGACTCGTCTCATGCGACCAATGTTACATAAATCCTCCCTTATGTTAATTGAATCACGAGCCCCTATCAAGTGATCCCATAATGTAGATACAACATTTTTGAATATGTGCATGGGGTCCAACAGGTGATTGATCTTGAGTTTAGTCCAATACGGAAGACGAAAAAATATAGAGAACCTAACAAACAAACAATATATTATGTAAACAATTCATCATGCTAAATACTTTAAAGTCAATTGAGAGAAATGCACTTCTTACCGACTCATGCCGAGTGGAGGGTGGCCGTCGGCATTAATCCATCTCTCCTTCCAATCTCGAATGGTTAGAGATTGTGGAGTCATTCCATTAGTAGGGAGAACATATTTGGATGGTCAATAGGAAGGAATCGATGATGATTGTCATAGATAACCTTCTTTAAACGTGCCGGCCTAGAGGAAACTAGAGAGGGACCGCAAATAGGATATGTATGATATCCTGATATGGTTAAACCTGAAAAAACAAGTGAATTAATAAAATGCAATTGATTCAAGTCTTGAATTTCAAATATAAAGTTATATACATGCACTTGAACACTCTCCGTATCTTGGAAAGTCATGCATGGTCCATAACAACATGGCCTTCGATGTGAAATCTTTAGAGGATGCAGATGCACTTGTATCTTGCACCTCAATACCTTCCCATAACATTTCTAACTCTTCAATCAAAGGCTCTAAGTAAATGTCCATGTTTTTACCTTTCCAAGAATCAGAAGGGACAACATTACATGCCCCTTTTTAATTGCCATGGATGGAGGATCATTATAGTTCACCAATACCACTGCCCATACACTGTATGATGTGCTTTTGATGCCAAATGGATTGATTCCATCCATACCTAAACCAAATCTCAAATTTCTTGGCTCTTCTTTGAAAATAGGCCACAAATTATCTATATGTTTCCATGCCGGTGTGTCTGCAGGGATCCTCCATTTTTCATCACTTGAACGATAACTAACACGCCATGACATGAGCTATCCAATAGACTTACACTTGAACATAAGTTTTATACGTGGAACAATCAGAAAATATTGCAAAACCTTACGAGGCACATCCATTGACTTCATCTACACTTCGTATCTTGATTCGCCACAAACAGGACACTCTCGTGCAAACTCATGAATCCCGCGAAATAAAACACAATCATTGACACATGCATGGATCTTCACATAATCGAGGCCTCCCAGAGATGTCAAGTAATGTCTTGCTTGCTCTCTCTTAGTTGAATTTTTTTTCCTTTTGGAAGCATTTGTGATAATAACCTACATATATTTTTAAAAGTGAGTTAAAAAACCACCAACATATATTTTTGTCTGATTTCAAAATAGAACAATTAATATTATGATTCATAAGCCAAACTGAATTGATACCTACTTCAATAATACATCCAAACTGACATTACTCCATCCATAAATTGTTTGCAAGCTAAGTATCTCGAGGGACGCACGAAGAACGGAGTACGTACAACCTTCATACAACAGAGTAGATGATGCTACATATAGTGGATCATCTGGCTTCGTAGAGTGACCTTCTCCTTGATCCGGTTGCGAAAATAAATGGTGTACCATGTTGTCCAAAATCTCATCCTCTACAACTTGATGGGGCATTTCATGAGAGCTACTATCATGGTCGTCAGTGTCTACTCTTCTTGAAGACTCTGCCTCCTCGCGTCGACGTTTTGCAGCCTCTCGACGCCCAGGAGGGAGCATCTGAGGATGTGGCACCGCATCTTGCTCAACGACAAAAGGGAGTTTCATGTACGTTGATATATAATTCCTGTAACATAGACTAGCAATCTTAGTGGTAAAAAAAAACAATGAATACCAGTGATTTTTATCGGTCCCATTCTCCATATAAGCTGAGGTTTGACATTGCAATTCGACGTGCTCGAAAAATACACCCTCGACAATGATCACACATGCATTTAATTTTTCATCGTAGCCATGCATCTCGATTATGAAGACGCAATGTTTCATCCTCACTTGAGGTTGTGCTCATTGACTCATCATCATTCACCGCACTAGGTGATGACGACAACATGATCAAAATATTTGTCATTCATATGTTTACATAAGATCTCAATTTTAAATACACAAAAATCATCATAAATACATTAAAACTTATGATAAGGATTCACTATCAAAACTTATCTTAAAAACAAAAGATTATGATAAAGTCTAAATGTACGTCTATATCCACGTTTATGTATGCGTCTATATTAGCGTCTATTTCCGCATCTATGTTCGCGTCTATACTCGCGTCTATCTGAACAATAGACGCGTATGTACACGCAAAAATAGACGCACATATCAAAATTCAAACCATACTTAAATCATTTCTTTTCAAACTGCGCCTTTCCTTTCTTGTGTTTTTTGAGGTTTAGAAGCTTGAGATTAGCCGACATGCAGTCTCTTCATGCCTCACCTCCTCATGACTCACCTCTTCTTTCATTTCAAACACATAAGAAGGGAGAGGAAGAAAGAGATAACAAGAGAGAGGAGAACAAGAAAAAGCAGCAAGCAAGCAAGCAAGCATCAAGGGAGGGTAACTTACCAAGGAGAGGAAGAAGGAGAAGGAAGAAGCGCTACCACCCGCCACACCAAACACCCAAGGTGAGTCTCTCTCTCTCTCTCTCTCTCTCTCTCTCTCTCTTTGTTTCTCTCTTTCTCTCTCTACTCTGTTTGTGTATTTAGGATTTCTGATTCCATTATGTATTGCATTTTGTAAATCATCAATGGTGGCTGTCGGGCTAAAATCAGCCGACTAAGCGCGTCTGATAGCACGTCTACATTTCAGTGTAGACGCAGGTATAGACGTGAAAAAATTTATCCTCTCATTGTGTCTAAGGGCGTGTCTTAGAGCGCGTGTGCTGGCGCATGTGCAGGTCAATCTACATGCGAGGATGCACGCGCGCCCAGATTGACTTGGAATTTGCATCTGACAACGCATCTATGCTGCATCTTAAATGCGAATATAGACGCGCTGGATAGAAGGTTGACTTTGGGAGTGCGTTTGAGGGCATGTCTAACCTGCAATTTAGACATGATTATACATGCGCCAGCTCTCCTAGCTCTGATAAAAAAAATATATTTTTGCAATGATGAATGTGACCAATCCCATGTTTGTGTTTATCAGTTTTCTTGTTTATGAGAAGCATTAGCACTTAAGTTTTATGCTCAATGTCTAAAGAAAGCTCTTTGAAAATGTAGGTAATATATGATTTTTTGTATGCATACAAATTTATCTTTTTCCAGTGTTTTTTTTGCAGATGTCTTATCCTCGTTCATCACGCAATGACCCGGATTTGGATCGCATGAATGATACATTGGCCTCGTTTGGCAGGGGGGTCAATGCATTTTTTGGAGGTTTTCCTAGTAGGAAAGGCTTCATGGGAGAGATGACCAGACACCTTGGCCGCTCTCCTACAGCGGATGAGGTGTTCAGTGTCATGTCTGCAACGCCTCTGACGTTTTTGCCTGGCACTACTTCCCAAACTCCATATGTAGGTACTCCACGTGTAACACCTGTACGTGCATTGGCTGAAGCACAAGCATCTACAGAAGCATGTGCATTTGCAGAAGCACGTGCATCCAGGGAGGCAGAGGGTAGTCGACAGAGAGGGAGGAGGGAGAGTCGAGGGGGAGGACGAGGCTTGTGTGGGGGTTGCCTAGGAGGTGGCGAGCGATCACCCTCACCAGTAGATCATGTAGAGGAGGTTGTATGCCAGTACTATAGAGTTACAAATGTTGGTGGCATCTTCCATGATGATGAAGGAAGGGATGTAATGGCGTACATGAGGAGCATCATGCATGCGACGTATAAAGATTGTTTCATTGCCTTCAAAAATCGGAAAAGCGGCTTGTGGCAGGAGGTGTTGAGGGCAGTCCATAGGAGTTACCCAAATCCTGAGGGTCAACGATTCTCAGATGACTGGGGATACACAAAAGTGAGGGATATGCTTCACAACAAAAGAGTCGTGGGATCGTCGCATTATGGATCAAGCGGCAGAGAGTCGTGGGAGGTAGAGTTTGTAAGTATATTTTTATTTCTAGTTTTTTGAAATTTATATTTCTTTCAAATTTTAATATAAAATTTTCTAATATATTGTGTCTCATAATTGTTTATATATATCATAATTGTTTTGCAGACTACTATCATTGGTAGGATACCTACTCCTAGAGAGGTAGGTTCCATCGAGGCCATAACCGCGCAGCCACATGGATTCACTTCTATGAGGAGGGTCTCATCACTGAGGACCAATACAATCGGGCTATGAGGATTTGACAGCCAAAGGAGGTATGTTTTTCTTACTTTCCTATTAAAAGTATAGCTAATTACAACTTTTTCTCCACCATGTCTATGTAAGCAACCTTGATCTTTTGTGTGTGTAGGTGAACCCGGATGTGGAGCATAGCGAGGACGGGGATAGCGACACTAGTAGCCATGGTGGTACTAGTGAAGATGTTTCTTCTTCAGATTCATAGAGGAGCACCATACCTCCTCATGAGGCCTTGTTTTCTTGTATATGTATGATCCATCTTTGAGCCTACTGCTTAAGGCCATGCTTCAGGCTGCAAGCACTTAAACTTCCCATGTAAATGCTTTTGATCTATAATGAATGCATGGACTTTTATTTTCAATTCTCGTGCCTATAAGATACATTGTCTTTTTTCCAAACGCACAATCTGATGTGTATGGGAGGGGGAAAAAAGAAACCAGAGATGCTCTTTGGTTTCTTTTTTCCAGTTCTATTTTGCGCGTCTATCCGCGCGTCTAAATTGCAGAAAATGCGCGTTTATACGCGCGTCTACAGTGTAGAGTGCACGCGCTAGATAATTCAAATTTAAAAAAGAAATTAAATATCTTTTTTAAAAAGGGTTTTTTTTTTAAATTCGCATCCACCGGTGCTTGTAAAAGTGCATCTATAAGCGTGTCTATATGCTCGTCTAACTACAAAATAGACGCGCTAATAGATGCACAAAATGAATTAAATAAATAGCAATTTTGGTTTATTATGCGCATGTATTCATGCGTGTATATGTGTGTCTATTTTTGCCTGTAAATTCATTTATACATGCGATTATAGACGCGACACGGTAGACGCACAAATAGACGGGCGGATAGACGCACAAATAGACGGGCGGATAGACGCACCCATAAGATTTTCTCTATATTCAAAAATTGCGTCTAAAAGTGCGTCTATGAGGCCTTTTTGTTGTAGTGTGTGGAAGCGATTAAGACGAAAAAGAAGAAGTGATTGGACAGAAGGAAGTATGAAGTGCACACTGTTGCAATAGTGGAGAGTCTTGATCTTAAGGCGCCCCAAATCTCCTTTATCTCACATCTTGATATTCTATCTCAGTGGCACACTCCTCCAGCGGCATCCAACCATGATCAAGAAGTTTGTACGTCGCCAAACCTTGACTGTAGCACTATCAAGCGCAATTGGTTGAGAGGTGTACCTCTCTAGTAATACAAGAGGATGACAAACTTGAATTCTAGTTATGCTATGTCTTGCAATAACAGTGAAAATAAGGCTTTGAAGTTGTCAACTTGAGGAGAATACACTACATGAAAGGAGAGAACATTGCTTTCTTGAACGTATGGTGACTATAGTATTTTAGTAGTTGTCAAGTGGGCAAAAGTATCGATTGTTACCTTCAAATGACATGAAGACGACATAAGGCCACATCAAGACCAGGGCTTCAACAAGTTCATATCTTTCACCAAAGCATTAAAAAAGGATGCTTCATCATTTTACTGATTGTCCAATCAAGGCATGTCAATTTTCTCCTACATACTCTTTACATGTCAACTTTTAATTGTGTTATCCTCTATCCATACTTTCTCTATAATACCACATACTTCTACATTTTTGTGTGGTTCTCTTACCTTGGAAGATGGTATCTTGTTCTCAAATACAAAGCAATTTTAAACGATTACATGCCTTCTTTCAACTTACTTTGCCTTAAGTTGAGTATTCTTCATTATCCTTTGAAGATTGTATCTTGTTCTCAAACACAAATCAATTTTAAACGATTACATGCCTTCTTTCAACTTACTTTGCCTTAAGTTGAGTATTCTTCATTATCCTTTTCTCCCATCTTGCTAAGCATCCATGCGACAAGAAACTTCATGAACACTCCCGCGTAAAATCCGTACGACACCCGGTAAACCCGATGTGAAAGCGTGGCTTCTGATTTTATCGAGATTGAAGTTTCTTCAAATAATCCACCCACTTTATCATCGAGTGCTATATACTTTTTGATCAATGAGATGAATTTATTGCAGACTCTTTCTTTGGCTATTATGATTCAGAATAAGCAGATGCAGTTATCTATGCAACAGTAGTAGCAGCTATATCAACAACAATTGGATCAACAATGAATGCTACATCAAGAGCAAGGGCATATGCAAGGTGCAACCAAAGCGATCGAGGCCATGGTAAGTGAATGCAAATTATTTGATGGCCATAATGTCTTAGTTTATCTTAAAATTTTTGAAAGCCAGATGCACTTCTTTGGAGTTCCTACCAGCTGGAGCAACTATTTCCTATGGCTTGTCATGCATGCTTTGTAGGTTAGAGTGACTAATTTATTTGTGCAAGATTCAAACTGGAATGTCTTCAAGAAGGTGCTCAAAGATGAATATTTTCTAGAGGATTATGGTATTTCTATGCAGAAGACATTCAGAGAATGGGTCTATCAGCCCACCAACAAAGGACTTGTTGCTTCTGAGTTATTACGCGAGTTTGAAGAATGTTACAACTAGTTGGATGCACTTGAGTAAAGAGCCCTAAACTTGGAGAAAGTGGAGTTATTCTTGCACGCAGCTGATCTTGCACTTCAAGACGAGTTGGGAGAGCTTCTTGAAGACAGTACATAGCCTATGGGATTGAAGATGGATTGGCAAGATGCTGTTGATGCAATTTCCACATTGACGAAGAGGCAAAGATGGAAGGCTCGCCTACAAAACAGTATGCAAACTCCCCTAATGATGTCTTCTCCTACCTCCACTTCTCCTCCTGCTGCTCCTTCCACTTCCTCTCCTACTTCACATCCCATGTTTATGCCTATGCCTATTCTTGCGGTGGTTATCAAGCCATCTGCCAAACCAACTGTTGTCGAAGACATTATGGAAGAAATTTCAAAGAACTTGAAGGATCTTCAAATAAAGATGGCCAGAAGAGATCAACAACCACTTAACCTAGCTCTAACTTGTATCCCATCCTCTTCTTCTCCTATGAATTCTTCCAGAAGTGATCGAGTACACCGTTGTATATGGTGCGATAGATCAGACCATGAGCGCAAGGATTGTCAAGACTTTGAAGAGGAAAAAAGGCTGAAGTTGGTGGTCTGGAAGGACATGATGATATGTTTCGGAGATACAGAGAGACCACTCAAAAAAAAATTCAGCAAAGGAGGTATGAAGAAATTATTGGAGGAATCTTTCTTCTTATGTGAAGCAAGAGGTGGCAAGAGAAGTTGCTACCTATGGTCTTCAATTGGAGCCGTTACCAAAAGATAAGTCTTCTATATGGTCTTATGCATTGCACACAGAAAAGAAAGGTAAAGCTTCATCATCTGAAGTTTCATTCATAGGAGATGCAATTAGAAAAGAGACTAGATAGAATGATTGTGTAGATGTTTTCTCTATCTATGCTTATATTGCAAAATCTCAAGGGTTTGAAGCACTTGTTGAAGAAAAGCGCAAAAGAGATAACGATCAACCTGAAGGATCAAAGAAGAAAACTAGGAGGAGTGAGCCAATTCTTTAGCCTTCTTCTTTGGGACCGGAGTAGAGTATGACCAACGTGCAAAAGCCAAAAGTGCAAGAAGATTAGAAGGATCCAAAGATAAAGGATTTGAAACCAAAAAAGCAACCTAGATTCAAGCTGTTATTTGACATCAAGACATCCAAAAACTTGAAAAAGGTACTTGAGGATCGAATTCTTAATTGCAAAATTGAATTTACACTTGGAGAAGTTTTGGGGATTTCCAAGAGAGATTTTCATGATGTTATCATTGACATCATAGAAAGAAAGCGCCAAATTATTGAAGTGGTTTGTAAGTTTCTATTGGAGGATGTTATTTGCAGATATGGATGTATTGGAAAAGTTACTACAGATAGAGGTGAGTTGGATGCTAATGCGGCTAGGGAGTTTTTCTCTCTCCTTGGCATTAAACTTGCTTTGACTTCGGTATATAATCCAGAAGGAAATGGGAAGAGAAAAAGAGGCCATCCGCTGATTGTGAAAGCCTTGGCTAAAGCATGCGATGGACAGGTTCAAGAGTGGCCTAAGTTGTTGCCTTATGTCTTATGGGCTGATCACACTACTCGTAGTATGATTACATGTTATATGCTAAGTGAGTTGATGTATGGGCAGAAGCCGGTTATGCCTACAGAGACTTGAACACTTACTTGGAGTGCTTTACTGTGGTAGCAAGAAGAGATGTCTAGAGAAGATCTTTTGGCTCTTCATATTTTTCAGTTGGAGAGAAGATGCGAAGATATTGAGAGAGCAATTCAAAAGCTTAAAGAGGCTAGAATTCGCAAAAAAGACCACTTTGATAGCAAACATAGATTGAGGCCTAAAGAGATTAAAGAGGGAGATTGGGTGTTGCTCTATGACAGCAGTCTAGACAACCAGTATAGTGCTATCCGCAAGGTTTCCAAACGATGGTTTGGGCCCTACTTAGTGCAACATGTCCATAACAATGCTACATATTCCTTAGCAGAACTTGGTACAGCCTTGTGGATTCCGATTGTAGGAAAGAGAATTAAACTCTTTAAGTGAAGAGATGCTAGAGCCTATGCAGTCGATGAATTGAATGATGGGATTTACGATGGAATTGAGCTAGGAGGGGATAAAGAAAAAGATGTGGACATTGAAGATGCTTTTGCAGAAGATGATGAGATTGCATTGATCGTCAAGCTTGGCAGTGATGAGGTTGGGTAGCCGTGGCCCATCTGGAGGATGTGCAGGTTTGGAGGGGGCGGATGTCGTGATGTTGTGCGTCTACCACTGCAAACCTGAGGGCGGAGTTTTTTGTCAAGATTTTTGACTCTTAAGTCAACATCATTATGAGTTTATTTTCCATTGCATGTTTCTTTTCTGTTTGCATTTGCATGATGCACAAGCACATGTAGTTAGGCTAGGCACAAATTCCTCAATGCATTCATAATCTTGTGTGGAACATTGCTTGATTGATTGCAAATCATGGATTCTAATTTGCAAATTGCATGAGTGATTGGGCACAAATTAGTTCTGTTTCAAAGCATATGTTCCTGATAGGGCACAATACATGAAAAATGGATTCACATGAAGATTTCTGTTTTGAAGAGTTAAGGATTTGAGGAAAAGAATGCAACGTTGATCCTTCGCTTGGGCATTTCTCATGTAACTTATAAACCAAATGTTGCCAAGTGCAGATAATGAAAATGAAAATGCACTCAAGCTAGAATTGCGATGGCTCAAATGTTATATCGTGATGATTCTAACTATGGACAAGAGGCAATTTCCAACTAAGACATTGAGGAAGCAATTCCAATGGCAATGGAATCCTTAAAGACCCTAACTAACATAAAAGGAGCTGAAATGTTAAGTTGACAATTGATCTCAAAGTTGTGGAAGCAAAAGAATACTATTGATTGCTATCCTATTCGTAATTTACGAATACTAAAGTCACCATATTGTCATCCACTTCTACCGCTCCTTGGTCCTCTCAAGAGGCCCATAAACGTATGCATAAACATAATGAAGATTGGCAGAACGATGTTGAAAACTTTGAAGTCATTCAAAGATGCTTTTGGAAACAATTTGAATACGTTCAATTCAGAAAAACGTCATCATTGACGTTTAACGACACTTTTCCAAATTTTATCTAAAAGCTATAACATTTCAGGATGGAAGGCATATGATGAAGAGGAAGTGCCAAAGATGACAGAGGTGAGGCAACAAAGTTGCTGAGAATATGATGACAGAAAAATATTCTTGAGAGAAAAAGCATGAAGCTTTTGTATGCCGCAACCAGCATGGATGACAACTTTATAAGAAGGTAGAAAGTTGCAAAGGGACGGGGAGTGGAAGACGAGGAGGAAGCATTGACAAGCTTTGTTGAAGTCAAACTGAATTGAAGACGATCAACTGAGAAGCTTTGCGACTTCAGAGGACGCAAACTATTGCAGGAGGCCATCTCTGTGCAAGGACAGAGAGACGTCAAAGGTCGAAGAACAACGTCAAAGATATCAAGGACGTAGCTTGGGGAGTTGAACATCAAAACTTTGCAAGACTAAGGGAAGGCGAACGAAGTAAAGCAGTCATGCCGAGGTTGCTACTAAGGTCAAAGTGAAGAAGGTGATGGGGTGTGAAACGAAGGGAGAGATCATCGCTGAAGGCTGCTGCGATGGAGGATGACGGAGGATGAGGTGACGCAAAGGAGGGAGTTGACGACAACAGAAGAGGAGGACGAAAGGACGAAGTCGAAAAACTGTTTCAATATCCTATGTCGCCACCTCGAAAGGAAAGGGGAGAAACGAGCAAGGCGATATCCTGGACGCGAATGGCGAGAGGCGAGAGAGGTAGCCGATCTAGATGCGGACATGGTATTGCTAGAATACCTTGACGACAGTAGGGAGGAGAGTAGGCTATACTCTTCTATGCACGGCGGCCTATCACAACGTGGCCGGCGGACGTGGCCAACAGCTTCCATCCCTGAAAGGCGAGCTTCGGCGTCTTATCAAGCTGGTCCATCCTAAACTTTTCCAAAACCAGTCATTGGAGCAGGCCACTAACCAATACTCTTTTCAACTTCTCCAAGAGTATTTGAATGCTACCAGCAGAGAAGGTCTACAGTCCTCCCGGCAAGATCCATTCCAATTTACATTCTATATAAGACACGAGGCAGATGCGGAAAACGTAAAGAAAGTAGAGGTTTCACTGCCACCTCCTCAAGTCCGGCATGCCAATCTGAAGGGAGAACGTGGAAGTGATTGAGACGACGAAGAATAAGCGATTGGATGGAAGGAAGTATGAAGTGGACAATGTTGCAAGAGTGGAGAGTCTTGATCTTAAGGTGCCCCAAATCTCCTTTATCTCACATCTTGATATTCTATCTTGGCAGCACATTCCTCCAACGGCATCTAACCATGATCCAAAAGTTTGGACGTTGCCAAACGTCGACTGTAGCACTATCAAGTGCAATTGATTGAGAGGTGTATTTGTCCAATAATATAGGGCGATGACAAATCTGAATTCTTCTGATGCTATGTCTTGCAATAACAGTGAAAAGAAGGCTTTGAAGTAGTTAACTTGAGGAGAAGATGCTACATGAAAGGAGAGAACATTGCTTTCTTGAATGTATGGTGACTACAATATTTTAGTAGTCATAAAGTGGGTAAAAGTATTGATTGTTACCTTCAAAGGACATGAAGACGACATAAGGCCACATCAAGACCAAGGCCTCAGCAAGTTCATATCTTTCACCAAATCATTAAAACAAGGATGCTTGTAACGTGTCCACCTCTTCCCTTTCAGGACACGTCTTAGCAGTCCATCGGAAAGAGAGTCTAGAAAGCTCCGCCTGGCACTCCCATGGAATGTTACGGGGTTTTCCGATCTAGGACTTTCCACGTTTGCCACATAGCGGAAGTATTCCAGCCGTCCCCACTTAGGACCGACCTGAATCATGGTTTCCTCTAATGGTCATTTTCCTCAACGGCAACTAGCGTCGAACCCCAAGCGAACTACTTTACGCAGAAACGCCAGGGCCGAAGCGGATTCATGCTGCACTTGGTTCAAGGAGAATGGGAAACGAGAGGGATGCAAGGCTTGACCTCTCTGCCATATGGCATAGTCCCATTCCATTTCCCTAGAACAGTATAAATCGGGATTATTGTAACCTAGACTCTAGGTCAATGCCCCTGCTATTCATTTCCTTAGAGAAGATCTCATTGCTGTCCATCATGATTGAGAAAAGTTCCCGGCCAACTGGGACCACCCATCCGTAGGATGGACCCATGGCCATCATTATGGTCACATCCATCGCACTTTCTCAAGGTTGCTTTAGTTGTCTAATTACCTACCACATTTAGTTGGACATGCATCAAGTAGCTTCATTAATTAGCCAATTAGACACTGGTTCCTTCATGTAATCTTAGCACTTGACATAGAGAAGCAGTTTCAAACAAGTTCCTTTTCAACAGGTTATCATATTTATCTTTGGAATACATTCATAAAGTCCAGCCTGTAGGCTTATCCATAATCGGCCTGAAGGTTATCCAGCAATCCATGGGGATTACTAATCCAAGATTCCGCCCATAGACTAGTATGCGGGCCTCGAGATCCAATCCCGAGTCACATTGGCCTCTTATGTAGGGCCCGGATGGTGAGGGATTTACGGCTAGAGTCCCCCTGGCACCCAAGCGTCCTCCTACTCCAAGTAGCACTCAACGGAGAGACCTCACACGGCGGGTTCGGTCCACGTTCCCGGCGCGGCTAACAATCCCCTTGGTTAGGGTCAAGCAGACAGTCGAGGGTAACTGAAGCTGCCTCTCCCTTCAGGCCTTCAACCTGAAGCATTAAATATCTTTCCATCCTTTAGTTCCTTGAGTAAACAATACAAACAGTGCTTTCTAAACTGTTACAAGCACAATTAATCCAGTGGTTGTCTATTTGGCCACATGCTAAGGGGTGAATCCTTCTCTCCGAATGCATCCAGCATTCAATCCACGATCAATTACGACTTGGCAAGATCCCCAAGGGTTTGTTCTGTTCTTCCTTTTGTCCTTGGGTTAGGGCCGTACCCTATTAACTGAACTCAACCAATACCTTAGGTTTTATTAACAGTAAATCATGGCGACTATGTCGCTTCAAATTATTGATTGGTCCTTTGCTTCCAAGAAAATATCTAATTTACTTACCTTGGAAATTTTTCCCAAGAAATGTGATATAACAGGATGACTTTTCATCCTCTTGCAAGATAAACTTGCACAAGAATCTGCCAATCTCATTCCAAGGAATTGGCAACTCTCTTGTGATCAAACCACAAGATCATGCGACGTTGTAACTTGTTGCACAAGTGTCGCATCTATTCCGTGGGGTCATTTCACCCACCGAATTGCATCTTCTGGTCAACCCATTCCCAATTGCACTAGGCCGATAACGCTCCGTCCTAGGGGTTCCAACTCAATCCGAGTTTCAACATTTGATTGAGTGATCCTTAGGGTAGAAACCCTAGATCGTTTCTTGCAAGTACGCCCAATTGTCCCTACATTCCGTGAATGTGGGCAGGACCTTTGGGTATGAGGGTTTCGACTTGGCAACAAGTGCGAAACTAGGTCAAGTCCTTAATGTGCTAAACCCTAGTTAGCACTTGCAGTATATTGTATCGATTTAACCATCCTATGTGAATCCTTTGTGGTTTAGGTATTTTGGGTAATCTAGTTTACTTGTCTTACGACAAGGACAGACCATTCCTAAAGATTTGTCTTGATCTGAAAGGGGAAAAACTAGTCGCATTACGATACAATTCTCGTAAGCACACAAATTCATTGCCTGTACATATGATTAGATTCACAATCCCTAACTCTTCTTGTTAAGACCAAAACACAAGTTAAATTACGACATAATTTCCATTGATCCTACTAGGGCTTGCATTCACGAATCCTGCCTCTAAGCTTTTAAGATTTTACTCTTAAATGAACCATGCAGCCTTTCCCTAAGTGTACCCTTGATGAATGAAATTCTTGCATATGTCGAATATGCAACATGCAATCTTTTGCTAACTACTACGTAGTTAAATGAGATTCATGCCAATTGAAGCTAGAGTTAGCCTATTTCATACAGCCCTTAGAATCTTTTCCATGCTTTGTAATTTCCTACGGTTGATAACAACTTTCTTAATGAATCATTACGAAGAAGATTTGTCTAACAATGCGACACGCGATTTAATATTTCTATGCATAATCAAAGGTGTACTATAATAATTTTGACTTTGTAATGCTAGTCATTAGTTATTCTAGACTTGTCACTTTGCAATGCACAAAAGGCAACTTGCTAATAAGGTACTAAAATGCATAGACACCTTATGTTCTTTTTCGTTCATTCCATTGAAAATACAAATGACCAACTTCATATGGTGAATTACTTTAAGTAAATTTCAAGTAGCCAATTTATTTCAATCGCATTTAGCTAGGTCGATTTGACAAGCACAAGTGCATCCTAGTTCCATGAAATAACCATGCATAACTACAATACTTCTACCTTAATCAAAATTAGGAAGAAAACCTGGACTTGTGGGCTCGGTGAAATATCCACATGAATATTAGGAGATGATCCTCTTGCAGGTGCGCCTTGTGACTTTTTAGGGGCCATCATGATTGCGGCTTCTGGTTTGCCTTCATAGATTCGAATTACTTGCCTTGGTTCGTAGCCTTATGATCTTTGGCCGTCTCCCTCGTACGCGAAAACTCCCTTTGAAGTACGGCTCCTTGACAGAAGTACCGACTTGCGGAATTTGGCTTATGGAAGGTCTTAGGGTTTGGAGCTTGGGCTTTTTGTGTGAGAGGAGGGGTTCTTGTGAGCAGCCCTTGCAGAAACAAAGGCTTGAGAGCTATTCTTCTACTTGAAATTCCGGGGTTAGGAATGGTTTCATGGGGGCTTGCCGAAATGGGGACTTTAAATCCCGACCTAGGAATGGCCTTGTGGTGATTGGTGGGAAAAAGGAGACTTATGAACTTCTTTCTCTCATAAAAAACCCGGGGGGGGAAAAAAGGACCTAATGGGACGGGGGCTTAGGGAAACCCCTCTTCTTTGCTACAAAGAACCGGGCCTATGGGTGCTTGTGGGAGATTTGGTAGGAAAGGTCTTATAGGATTTCTCTTCAAAGCTCGGGGGGGGGGGGGGGGATTGGGCTTTTGGAGGATCTAGTGAGAAGGGGGCTTAGGGAAACCCCTCTTCTTCTCTACAAAGAACCAGGCCTAGGGGGCTTGTGGGAGATTTGGTAGGAAAGGCCTTATAGGCTTCCTCTTCAAAGTCCAGGGAGAAAATTGGGCTTTTGGAGGATCTAGTGGGAAGGGGGGCTTAGGGAAGTCCCTTAGAAGCTTCCTAGAGAAGCTTCTAGGAACTTCTACGAAACAGTAGCCCGAGACCACGAGGTGGTAGATGGCGTCGTCATGGGAGGAAGCAGGTGGATTTGATGAGGGATGGTGGCGGCATGATGGCTTGGCCTATGGCGGAGCTGTCGGTAATATCCGGCAGCCCGCGGTGACACAACGGCAGTCTCTTCTCTTGTAGTGACGTCGGCAGCGTGAACCTCATGCAGTCTCCCTCTCCCTTGTTACCCCCCCTGGGGGGGGGGCCTTTATAGATCCAGGGGGAGAGAGGGGACCTCCCCCCACGTGGGCTGTGCATGCAGCCCATGACTCCCCCTTCGTTACCACCTCTCCCACCTAGCCATCTCCTTCTCTCAGCCACGCATCGGTTGGGGGAAAATAAGAAATAAAATTTGTAGTAAATTTCCCCTTTATCCACTTAACCTCCTCCCAAGAGGGATTTTTCCAGCGAGTCATGCAGTTTTGAACCCCAGTCCTAGTTTGCCAATGCGGAGGCCTTGATTCCTCGCGTACAGTTTACAGGTTACACTGCCGGTAACTCCAATACCGAAAATAACCTTTGCATGAGTTTCACGTGGGGTGTGGAAAGTCGGTCTAGTAATCTTTTTCAAATGCGAATATTATATTCTCTCCCCTTGGAGGAATTGATATGTCCCGATCTCTAGATGAACTAGGGATATTGTTGGTTGAGAGTGCTTTCATGTTTCATCCATCCAAGTGGCATCCTCCTCGGGATAATCTTTCCACTGGACGAGGCATTCTCTTAAGGTTCTGGATCTCAGTTGTTTCTTCCTAACATCTAAGATCCTGTCAGGCCATAGCTTAATGACTCCTTGGCTAGGCATTACAACTTGTTGGTCATCAAGTACATGGCTAGGATTAGGTACATACTTCTTCAATAGACTGATATGGAATACATTATGAACCTTTAGGTTCTACGGGAGTTGCAGTCTATAAGCATTGGGTCCTACGAAATTGAGGATCTTGTATGGTCCACAATTCCTTGGACTTAGTTTCTTGCAATCTCCTAAGGATAGGGAACTCTTCTTTGGCCGTACCCGAATGAAGACCATGTCTCCTTTCTCGAAGGTTCTATCTTAATGCTTCAAATCCACGTATGCCTTCTGTCTATCCTTGGTGGCTTGGATGTCCTGTCTAATTGACTTCATTCGGTCATCCATCTCTTCCAGCATGTGCCTTGAAGCTTCAATCCTCAAGGTTGGATCCGAGAAGTTTAGGGGACTTCAACAGTCATGCCCATACAATGCTTGAAAAGGGGTCATCTGAATGCTTTGTTGGTAAGAAGCATTGTAGGAAAATTCAACCAAGGGAAAGTATTGAATCCACCTTTTTGGTTCACGACAACCCATTAGCATATCCTCGATGACTTGATTGACTCGTTCCATTTGGCCATGAGTTTGGGGATGGTAGGTTGTACTAAAATAGAGTTGAGTCCCAATGGCTTCAAAGATAGCTCTCCAGAAGTGTGATGTGAAGAGAGAATCACGATCATTAATGATTCTTCTGGGAAACCCATGTAGCTTGAATATCTCCTTGATAAACAACCTTGCAATGTGTGAGGCTATATGGTTTGTTTTTACAGGAATAAGGTGTGCAACCTTAGTAAGCATGTCAACCATAACCATGATGGAGTTGTATCCTCCCTGTACTTGGGGTAGGCCAACAACAGAGTCCATACTAATGAGCTCCCATTTCATTTGGGAAATGCAAATGGTTGCAACTTTCCTGGCATTTTGACAAGTTTGGCTTTGATATGTTGACAAGACAAACACTCAGTGACATATTTGAGAATGTCATCTTTAAGCCTCTCCCAATAGTAGCTCTTCCTAACTGCATTGAGAGTCTTGGCATAGCCAGGATGTCCTGAGAAAGGGGAATCATGAGCTTCCCAGAGTATCTTCTGCTTGAGTGACTGGCTTGCCGGTATGCATAATCTTGTTCTATAGTAGACAAGTCCACTATTGATAGAGAATTCATGATACTTAGCCTATAGCTTTTGATCCTGATCTTTGATAGGGATCTCCCTTAGCATATTTTGATAGGCTGGATCATGGCATGCTTCTTCTCTAGCTAGCTCAAGTATTGGGTTGTTTGGCATGGATACCTTTGTGGCTAGAGATCTAGTTGTTGATGGATTTTGCAAGATTAGAGAATTAAGGAATGCCTTGCGATTGAGTGCATCGGCAACTACATTCTCCTTTCCAGGTCAGTATTTGATTTCAAAATCATACTCCTCCAGCACTTCAATCCACCGACGTTGCCTCATGTTGAGCTCGTTCTAGGTAAAGATCCACTTGATACTTTTATGATCCGTTACTAGAGTAAACTTGTTACCCAACAGGTAGTGTCTCCAAAGCTTTAGAGCATGGATGTCAGCTAACAGTTCTAGATCATGGGTAGCATAATTCTTCTCATGGCTCTTCAGTTTCCTTGAAGAGTATGCTACAGGATGACCTTCTTGCATGAGCACACATCCTAAGGCAAGCTTGCTAGCATCAGTTACTACTTCGAACTCCTTAATGAGGTCTCGAAGTTTCAGGATAGGTGCTGATACCAAACTTTACTTTAATCTATCAAAGCTAGATTGTTTGGTAGCTGACTATGCAATGGATGTTTTCTTCTTCAGTAAATTTGTCAGAGGTGTTGCAATCAAAGCATAGTTTTTTATGAAGACCCTATACCATCCTTTCAATCCAAGAAAACTACGTATTTCTTTGACAGTTGTTGGCATTGGCCATTCTAGAATATCTTTGACTTTGCGGATCCACTGAGGTTCCTTCCACTAATACGATGAATCCTAGATATTCAATCTGACATTTGAAGAATGCACACTTCTTCATCTTAGCATAGAGCTTGTGTGACCTCATTGTCTCAAGGACAATCCGAAGCTGGGGTTCATGACCTTCTTCTTGTTTGGAATAGACTAGGGTATCGTTGAAGAAGATGAGTACAAAGTCATCAAGATATGGCCTAAAGATATCCTGCATTAACCTCTTGAAGGTGGCAGGTGCATTCGTGAGCCCGAATGACATAACTAGAAACTCAAAGTGTCCATATCTTGTGTTGAAGGCTGTCTTTGGGATATCTTCTTCCTTGATCCTTATCTGATAGTAACTAGACCTGAGATCAATCTTGGAGAAAATCTTCGCACCCTAAAGACGGTCAAGAAGCTCATCTATTCTAGGAATGGGGTACTTGTTCTTAACAGTTAATTGATTCAACCCTCTGTAATCAATACACAGTCGAAGCATTCCATCTTTCTTTTTCTGGAATAGCATTGGAGCTCCCCATGGTGAACTGCTAGGACGGATGTAGCCTCGATCTAATAGTTGCTTGAGTTACTCCTTTAGCTCAATTGCTTCCGGGATGGACATTTTATAAGGCCTCTTTGCAATTGGCGCAGCTGCTAGTACTAGCTTGATCTTGTGGTCCACTTCTCTTTGAGGCGGGAGTTCTATTAGCTTATCAGGAAATACGTCTGTGTACTCCCTTAGCCATGAGGGTTCTTCACTAGGCTCTTGCTTCTGATCTAGCTTATTAAGCTTAATCAAGTAGACATGCAGTCCCTTTCTAACTCCCTTTATGATCTGAGATGCTTTAGCCAATTGAATTTTCGGCTTTCCAGCCTCTCCTTGAGTTTTGACCAATTTCCCTTCAGAGTTTTGAAAGGAAACTTGGCCCTTTCCAGAATGAATGTGGGTGTCATTAGGTTTAAGCCAATCCATTCCGAGTAAACACTCATGGATACCTAGGTTCATGACCCTGAATTTGACAGAAGTCGTCTTTCCTCCCAAAAAGAATTCCACCTTAGCAGTTTGCCTGGTACAAGTGACCTCATGACCATTTGCTAATTCCAGAAGCAAGGTAGGTGCTTCTACTGTGGCTATTCCTAATCTTCAAGCACAAGCTGGTGAGATAAAGGAATGTGTACTGCCACAATCAATCAAGGTTTTGAAACCTTTACCTTAATAGTCTCAAATTGGTGATTCGGGCCTTTCTTGTGAAGGTCAGCATGGATTGTTGCCCTCTCAAACTCTGCTTCCATGGTTGGGTCTTCTTCTTCACCTATTTCCCTATTGGCAACACAAGCAGTTCTTCCTCTACCTCGGGCGGCGGCTCCCTCGCCACAGCCAGTTCCTTGGAAAGGAGCTTGATGATGTCCTCCACCAAGCTTGGGACATTGCCTTTTGAAATGACTGGGCTCGTTGCAGTGAAAACAATGGAGATTTTGGCCATTGCTTTGGGTAGGGACAAAGTTGTTGACATTATTAGTCCTTGCTTTCTTTCTTTATTCCTGGTTTTGACCTTGAACTCTCTTCGCTTGGGGTCTATATGCTCCTCTGTTCTGGTCATTATAAGGCCAAGTTTTGTTACTTCTTGGCCTAGCCTGCACCTTTTGAATTCTGGACGCAGCTTAAATGAGAGTATCGTATAGATCTGTTGGGTGCATAGATTCGAGGCGGGTATTCACTGGTGGGTTTAAACCAACACAAAATTTCAACACCTACTGTGCCATGTCCATCTGTGGTGCATACTTCAGAAGTGAGACGAATTTTGAGTAGTATGCATCAAGAGTGAGACCTAGTTGTTTCAACTCATAGAACTCATTCATTTTCTACGTGCGATACGCAGGTGGTAAGTATCTTTCTTGCACAACTTTCTTCAGATTTTCCCAGGTAACGGATCCTTCTGAGATCCCTTGATCTCTGCACCATTGCTTCCACCAAAGCCTGGCTTCACCAGTGAGCTTTAGCTTGGCGAGCATAGCATTGGTTAGCGGGTGCAGTACCAGTCACTTCAAAGTAATCTTCCATGGACTCTATCCAAATCTTAGCATCCGCTTGGACAGTCCTACCTTTGCTGTCAAATTCTGGTGGCTTGATTTGCTTGAGAAGAAACTTCTTCTCTTGGATCACGGCCGTACTTGATGTAGGGGGCAAACTGGGAATCTGTACCTAGGGTTGTGCCTGGATAGAGGATTTTTAACGTTACAACTCGCTAATCATTATGATTATACTTCATACCCAATTCAGCTATCAACCAAGAACCCTAGCCACTTAACTTTTTATCAATTCTCATAGACAAGACAGACATTGATAAAAAGAAGTCTTATTCCATTTATATGGGCCTAGCCCTTTCGGAGTACAATATTTTCTTGGAATGATAGAGCAATTGTTACATTAGTTCGAGGAGAATAATGTTGTGTTACATTTAGCCACGGGAACTGGATAGTAGTATGGTTTCGGGTCATGGATCTTCAGGAATCGATAAGTCATCGGAAGATTAGGGTATCCTTTCCTTTGGTACCCATTCTTCTCGTAGCGTCCCAACACCTTGATCTGTCGGCGGGGATTATGCGGGTCACTTTCTCGTATACATATGAGTTCATCTCAATCCTCCGACCTTCGATATGCAAAGTTGAGTTTATGTGAGCCTCCATAAAAATGAACAGCTTCACGATCTTCAAGTCCTCCAACCACTTGATCCTCTTTAGGTTGGTTTGAAGGTACGCAAACCGGTGGGCAGCTATGTAGTAGATTCTTGATTCACCCATCCACCTCCGTTCCATGTACAAAGGCGATGGATTATAAATACGGTCTAGGATGTTCATCATATCAATCCTTTGTCGATAATTCGAGGAATGCATCGTGGTCATAAACATGACTCGGAACACTAAGAACCTGTTTCATGCTTCATAATTCTGCAAGACAGCATCGAAAGTAAGGAAATGTTCTTAACATCAACATTTTCTTTACTTCTTCTTATTAAGATTTCTTATAAAAACAAATCCTTCGTTGGTTCGCTCTAATACCAACTGTAACGTGTTCACCTCTTCCCTTTCAGGACACGTCTTAGCAATCCATCGGAAAGAGAGTCTAGAAAGCTCCACCTGGTACTCCCATGGAATGTTAGGGGATTTGAGATCTAGGACTTTCCATGTCTGCCAGGTAGTGGAAGTATTCAGGCCGTCCCCACTTAGGACCGACTTGAATCAGGGTTTCCCCTAATGGTCATTTTCCTCAACGGCAACTAGCGTCGGAACCCCAAGCGAACTACTTTACGCAGAAACGCCAGGGCTGAAGCGGATTCACACTACACTTGGTTCAAGGAGAATCGCAAACGAGAGGGATGCAAGGCTCGACCTCTCTGCCATAAGGTATAGTCCCATTCCATTCCCCTAGAACAGCATAAACCGGGATTATTGTAACCTAGACTCTAGCTCAACGCCTCTACTATTCATTTCCTTAGAGAACATCTCCTTGTTTTCCATCAGGATTGAGAAAAGTTCTCGGCCAACCGGACCACCCATCTATAGGACGAACCCATGGCCACATCCACTGCACTTTCCTCAAGGTTGCTTTAGTTGTCTAATTACCTACCACATTTAGTTCAAACAACTTCATTAATTAGCTAGTTAGACACTGGTTCCTTCACGTAATCTTAGCACTTGACATAGAAAATTAGTTTCAAACAAGTTCCTTTTCAACAAGTTATCATATTTATCATTGGAATACATTCATAAAGTCCAGCCTGTAGGCTTATCCATCATCCGCCCGAAGGCTATCTAGCAATCCACAGGGATTACTAATCTAGGATTCTACCCATAGACTAGGAGAAGAGCCTCGAGATCCAATCCCGAGTCACGTTGGCCTCTTATGCAGGGCCCGAAAGGCGAGGGATTTATGGCCAGAGCCCCCCTCCCACCCAAGCATCCTCTTGCTCCAAGTAGCGCTCTATGGAGAGACCTCACACGACGGATTTGGTCCACGTTCCCGGCGCAGCTAAAACCCCCTTGGTTAGGGCCAGGCAAACAGTCGGGGGTAACTGAAGCTGCCTCTCCCTTCAGGCCTTTAACCTGAAGCATTAAATATCTTTCCATCCTTTAGTTCCTTGAGCAAAGAATACAAACAGTGCTTTCTAAACTGTTACAAGCACAATTAATCCAGTGGTTGTTTATTTGGCCAACTGCTAAGGGGTGAATCCTTCTCTCGGAATGCATCCAACATTTGATCCAGGATCAATTGCGACTTGGCAAGATCCCCAAGGGTTTGTTTGTTCTCCCTTTTGTCCTTGGGTTAGGGCTGTACCCTATTAACCCAACTCAACCAATACCTTAGGTTTTATTAACAGTAAAGCATGGCAACTATGTCGTTTCAAATTATTGATTGGTCCTTTGATTCCAAGTAGATACCTAATTTCCTTACCTTAACTTGGAATTTTTTCCCAAGAAAGGTGATATAACAGGATGACTACTCATCCTCTTGCAAGATAAACTTGCGCAAGAATCTGCCAATCTCATTCCAAGGAATTGGCAACTCTCTTGTGATCGAACCACAAGATCATGCGACGTTGCAACTTGTTGCACAAGTGTCGCATCTATTCCGTAGGGTCATTTCACCCGTTGAACGACGTCTTCTAGTCACGGAATCATGATTAGACAAGAAGCAGGGTTTAGGATGCCTTTGTATCCAACCCATTCCCAATTCCACTAGGCCAACAACGTTCGGTCCTAGGGATTCCAACTCAATCCGAGTTTCAACATTTGATTGAGTGATCCTTAGGGTAGAAACCCTAGATCATTTCTTGCAAGTGCGTCCAATTGTCCCTACATTCCGTGAATGTGGGCAGGACCTTTGGGTATGAGGTTTTCGACTTGGCAACAAGTGCGAAACTAGGTCAAGTCCTTAACGTGCTAAACCCTAGTTAGCACTTGGAGTATATTGTATCGATTTAACCATCCTATGCGAATCCTTTGCGGTTTAGGTGTTTTGGGTAATTCAGATTACTTGTCTTACGACAAGGACGGACCATTCCTAAAGATGTTGTCTTGATCTAAAGGGGAAAAACTAGTTGCATTACGATACAATTCTCCTAAGCACACGATTCATTGCATCTATGTATGATTAGATTCACAATCCCTAAATCTTCTTGTTAAGACCAAAACACAAGTTAAATTATGACATAATTTCCATTAATCCTACTAGGGCTTGAATTCACGAATCATGCCTCTAAGCTTTTAAGATTTTACGCTTAAATGAACCATGCAGCCTTTCCCTAAGTGTACCCTTGATGAATGAAATTGTTGCGTACGTTGAATATGAAACATGCAACCTTTTCCTAACTACTACGTAGTGAAATGAGATTCATGCCAATTGAAGCTGGAGTTAGCCTATTTCATGCTGCCCTTAGAATCTTTTCCATGCTTTGCAATTTCCTATGGTTGATAACGACTTTCTTAATGAATCATTACGAAGAAGATTTGTCTAAAAATGCGACATGCGATTTAATCTTTCTATGCATAATCAAAGGTGTACTATAATAATTTCAACTGTGTAATGCTAGTCATTAGTTATTCTAGAAAAAGGTTCTTGTGAATGGCCCTTGCGGAAATGAAGGCTTGAGAGCTCTTCTTCTCCTTGAAATTTTGGGGTTAGGAATGGTTTTATGGGGGCTTGCGGAAATGGGGACTTTAAATCCCAGCCTAGGAATGGCCTTGTGGTGATTGGTGGGAAAAAAGAGGCTTATGAATTTCTTCTTTCTCTCTAAAAATCCTAGGTGGGAAAAAAAAGGATCTAGTGGGAAGGGGGCTTAGGGAAACCCTCTTCTTCTCTACAAAGAACCGGGCCTAGGGGGTTTGTGGGAGATTTGGTAGGAAAGGCCTTATAGGCTTTCTCTTCAAAGCCTGGGGGGGGGGGGATTGGGCTTTTGGAGGATCTAGTGGGAAGGGGGCTTAGGGAAACCCCTCTTCTTCTCTACAAAGAACCGAGCCTAAGGGGGACTTGTGGGAGATTTGGTAGGAAAGGCCTTATAGGCTTCCTCTTCAAAGCCCGGGGGGGAAAATTGGGCTTTTGGAGGATCTAATGGGAAGGGGGGCTTAGGGAAGTCCCTTAAAAGCTTCCTAGAGAAGCTTCTAGCAGCTTCTACGAAACAATAGCCCGAGACCACGAGGTGGTAGATGGCGTCGTCGTAGGACGAAGCAGGTGGATTTGACGAGGGATGGTGGCGGCATGATGGCTTGGCCTATGGCGGAGCTGGCGGCGATATCCGACAGCCCACGACACGACACAACGGTGGCCTCTCCTCTTGTGGTGATGTCGGCAGCGTGAACCTCACGTAGTCTCCCTCTCCCTTGTTACCCCTCTAGGGGGGGGTTTTTATAGGTCCAGGGGGAGAGAGGGGACCTCCCCCCACGTGGGTTATGCATGCAGCCCACAACTCCCCCTTCGTTACCACCTCTCCCACCTAGACATCCCCTTCCCTCACCCACGCATCGGATGGGGGAAAATAAGAAAAAAAATATGCAGTAAATTTTTCCTTTATCCACTTAATCTCCTCCCAAGAGCACGGTTCATGCGGTTTTGAACCCTGGTCCCGGTTTGCCAATGCGGAGGCCTTGATTCCTCGCGTACAGTTTACAAGTTACACTGCCGGTAACTCCAATACCGAAAAATAACCTTTGCATGAGTTTCACGCTTGGTGTGGAAAGTCGGTCTAGTAATATTTTTCAAACGGGAATATTACAATACTTCATCATTGTATTGGTTGTCCAATTGACGCATGTCAATTTGCTCTCGCATACTCTTCATATGTCAACTTTCAATTATGTTATTCTCTATCCATAGTTTCTCTATAATACCACATACTTCTACATTTTTGTGTGGTTCTCTTACCTTGGAAGATTGTATCTTGTTCTCAAATACAAAGCAAGTTTGAACGATTACATGCCTTCTTTCAACCTTCTTTTTCTTAAGTTGAGTATTTTTCATTATCCCTTCCTTCCATCTTGCTAAGCATCCCTGCGAGACGAGTGACTTCACAAACACTCGTGCACGAAATCCGTGCAACACCGTCTCATCATTCTAGTGGAGTTGCATCACCTTTAGGATTTCTCACACTTGTGGGGATGTCTCCTCCAATGACTCCAGTTTTTTCTTAGTCGTCCGTAGGTGGTACCCCTATGGGTGCTACTTCGAGAGATACCACCCCGTGAGTACACCAGATGTATAGAGGTATCCTCAATATGCCCAGGAGCATGGTCGCAGGTGCGAGAGAACACATCTTAGACATACCCCAGAAGGGTATGGATACCTTGTAGATGATAAGACAAGAGCCGCGATCATGGATGATGAGGGGAGGAGGGTAATGGCTCATATGAGAGAGTTGTGACAACAAGTTTTTTGACACAACATGTTGGACCATTGGAAGAACATACCTGAGGGGAGCAAGGACTACATAGTAGCATCCTTATATGAGGAGTTTCCGATACCCACCGTAGTTGAGAGGTTTTCCACAGGTTGGATGATGGAGTGCATGTGTACGTACATGTCACAGAGATGATCAGATGCACACAAGGCACTCAAGAGTGGTGCCTAAAAGCTTGAGTGGCTAGACACAGATGATTGGCGCAGATTCAAGGAGGAGGCTATAGATTCTCCAGGACATTGGAGACAATAAACATAAACTCTTTTTATGGATATTGACAAAAATGCATGGAATTTATTATTTGAAATAGGTACAAATTGTGTATTATGGAATTTTATAATGCAACTTTAGAATTAAAGATCTCTCTATTAATCTTGTTGACATGCTCAAATTAAGACAAAGAATGGAGTTTGAGCATGTCAACAAGATTAATAGAGAGATCTTCAATTCTTTGTCTTAAACCCCTATTTCCATTGTTTAAGATTTGGAGTTGACTTTGATGGCATTTGAATCATCACATACGTCAAATTGTGAAGCTCTTTAAGCCATCTTTCTAGGATCATTCCCATAGCTTATAGTTACCTGGATTTGTATGGTGTTAAATTTTTTTCCTACTAGACCAATGTTTGATGAAAATTCACATGTCCATCAGAGTATGTAAAAATAGGTTTTGGAAGGAACTTGTGACTACTAAGGTCTTGCTTTGTGTTAGACATCCTCAATACAATATTAAATCGTAGCTGCACACAACATAATGGGCATTGGAAGAAACTTAAAATTTCTGAGGTATTTCTTTGTGTTAAACCATCCCTTAAATAGCAATATTAAATCTTAGTTGCCCACAAGAGTGGTGATAGCTTCTAAAAATCCTTGGTTGCAAAGATGGGAATCTAGTTTGGTTAGGTGGTTCCTTGTAGTGGGTGACGAGGTATAGATTGGTTAGATACATTGCCTGCAAGGTTTATGAGGGGTGATGAATCGGCAATTCAAGTTGAATATTCTCATGGGGTCTAAGGTTGGCTTTTGGGTGGATGTTGGAGACAAAGCTGCACCCAAATATCAAATTGGAGCTTGCTTGTATAAATCAAGTCACAATTTTATATCTCATTTTAAAAATGCCCTACATCTCCATATTCTTGTTAAAGAGATCAAACCATTGACAATGACAATGATGAATAAAAGTAGAGGCTACATTTTATTCCTTTGAAATGGGCTTTAGCAATAAAGCAAAGGTTTGCAAGGAGGGAAGGGAGGATTCATTTTTCCTGACAACTTTTGTGTGTGTGTGTGTGTGTGTGTGTGTGTGTGTGTGTGTGTGTGTGTGTGAGGAAATAGGTGTTCCCCCAATCCTTTCATAGCTCTCTAGGCAAAAGAGGAAATCAGAGCATTGACAAAGCCATCTTAGATCTCCCATGAGGGAGACCTTTGACTAATTTGAAGTTGTAGATATTTAGAATGAGAAAATCATGTTTGCATTGAAGGTTTAAGCTTGTGGAAGCATCCTAACATATAATCCACCATGGCAACCAACAAATGCTGAGCAAATCTTGTTTGCATTGAAAGTTCAAGCTTTTGGAAGCATCCTAACATATAACCTACCATGGCAACCAACAAACTCCAAGTAGTACTAGAGAGATCACTCTCTCATGATCTACACACACAATTGAGCAGTGAATGTTGGGTTTGATAGTTGCACATATTCTAGAATGATAGCAATCCTATGACTATATAGCTTATTGGCTTCAAGGTGAGTTGTTTGATCTTTTTATTTGCAATCACTCATTTCTAATGAATACTTCCAACATATTTTTAATGTTCTCAATGCCAATGTTGATGGGCAAGAAAGATCAAGAAAGAGAGCGTTGAATTGTAGCAATGTAGCCCTTATACAAGTTAGCAATGGAGGACATGGACTTGGATTAGCTAAGCATGTAGTTGAGCTTCGCAAGGCTAAGGTCACCGATCTTGGATAGTACCAATAGTAGCAGTAGCAATAGTAGCATGTGCCTCCTAGGGGTTGGCCCACCTCCACAATGACTGCAAGCCCCAAATTGTGTACATGATATCAAGTCCAACAACAGTCTCCTTGACAATAACTTGCAGACTTGACACCCCCATGAGCCACTCCATGCAGATGCTCCCCCATGCTTTCCTTGGGCATGTACTTGTACAATAGCAGGTTGGCTTATTGGTGGTAGTAGAAGCCATCTAGCCTCACTATATTGTCATGCCTTATCTTGCCAAGGTATTGGTCACATCAATTTGCTAACCTTATTTGCAAGAAACCATATGTGGACATGAACAAGTGGTATTTCTACTATGCTACCTATTTTTATTGGATTGTAGTTTTCAATTAGCTTGTCAATGCTACCTATTTTCAGTAGAGCTAGTAAACTCTCAGCTAAAGAACTGGAGAACCTTGTGTTTATTGTTGCTAACCTGAGGTAGTTCAAGATTCTTGATTGGTTTTTGAATCATGGTGATTCCTGCAGAGACAATGTGCAATGACAGTAACTTGCTTCCAAATCAAGACATACATGTGTGGTATAGAATTTAACCTTCAAGTTGCATTTTTTGCAAAAAAATTTATATTTTGTTAGCAAGCCCACATTCAATATAACCTGCAAGCAATATGCATAAGGAACCTTTAATCATTCCCTACATATAGGAAAAAAAATGGAATTTCCTATCAATTCCCTAGTAAAAACACATATAAGTAGGGGAAGTAAATCATAAGGAAAATAGAACATTTCTTGGTTAAATAGACTAGGGAATCACATAGGAAACTTTCTACATAGGAAAATTTTCCTACAAATAAGAAATTTTCCTTACATAGGGAAAAATAAAATTTCTTATATAGAAAAAAATGTGTCTTTCTTTATCTAGGAAATGTTCCATATTTTTCCCTATGATTCACTTTCCCTACTTATGTGTGTGTTTTGTAAAGAACTGAATCAGGGGCATATAAAAGGGCAAAGGACACATATACATACAACTAGTTTTTACATAATAATACATCTTTGTCCTTTCTCTCTCTCTAGTTTCTCCTATCCTTTCATGGCTTCCAGCCATCTCTCTTCTTCTTTCTAGTCTTTATCTCTCTTTTGCTTCTCTTCTCTCTCTTCTGTAGTCTTCTCTCTCCTCTTTCTCTCTCCCCAATCCTCTCCTTAACAAATGGTATAAGAGCCATAGGTTCTTGATCCAGTTGGCCAACATTCCATTTAGTTATTTTTTTTAGTCACACAGATTTAAGAGCCACAGGTTCACAGGTACACAAGTACATACATGACATGGAGTAGCAGTGCAGTTATCAAGGAATTTTAGACCACAAGGACTGCAAGCCTAAAGCATTAATGGAGTCTTGGACCAAGTTTGGAGGCTGGAAGATCAAAATAGCAAGTCGTCGGTTAATTTTAGGTAAATTGTGATAAGCAATTTGAAGAAAGAGGCCTCACTGAAGTGAAGACTTAAATATAGTTACTTTTCAAAGGGTCTTCTTCTTCTTCTTCTTCAAATTTCCCAAACCTCTTCCAAGTTTCATGGTAGACCACAAGCTCTACTTCATTTTGCTCCTTCATCCTCATCTAGTGACATCAAGGAGTTGTTGGAGGACCTTCCATTCGTGATTTAGAGGAGATCAAGCACCATTTTATGGAGTGTTTAACAAACTCTTGCTTCGGGACAACAAGAAAATTCTTCATTGTTCTCGGCAGGAAACTCCATTGGAAGAGCTTAAACAACAAAGAGATCATAGCCATGGCATTGGCACTTCATGTGATGGAGATTTGAGCTTTATCTTCAATTTCTTTGGCAGTTTCTTTATCCTCAGAAAACCCTAGAGTACACAAGACAGCAAGACAACAGTATTTGCTGAAGTGAGGACATGGATACGAATAGCAAAGTTGCTAGTCTTCAGACTACTTATGTATTTCAAAATCGTCAACATCATCCACACCAGGCTCTTCCAGTAATTGCTCAGAAGACCTTCAGATTTTGTTACCAGATAAGGATGTTGGTCAAACTTTGCATTGTGCATTTGAACATCTACAGATTCAGTCTCTCTATTGTCGTTTGAAGACTTATCTTCAAGAAGACACAGAATCTTCTACAGCCTTGTTTCATCCTCTGTCCGCAACTATGTCGGCAGTGAAGAAAGGGAAGCAATAGTAGCAAAACGAGAGGATTGGCGCAGCAATAGCAAAAGGAAAGGAATGCAGATCTATACGCTGCAAAGACGCGTGAAGGAGGAGGTAGAGAAGGAGAGGGAGAAGTAAACAGTGCGGACAAAAAGCACTCCAGATTACAGGCCACTTGCAATGCAACCATGAAAGCTTGAAGAAAAGAGTTTCCAGAACCTAGAATCACTTAAGTCTGGCATTCTCCTCCTTCAACTCAGTTACTTTAGCTTTAATTAATTCACATGTATATGCATGTTTTCTGGCTCTGGATCTAACAGTAGACTCCCTATTTTTTATCATTCGCCCTTGCCGCCTCTCTACTGTTTTCTTTATCACATAATCGGTTGCAGTTCTCTTTTTCCCATGCATAGAATAATCTAAAACACCAGGTGAGAATGCTAGACCACATGCAAGACTACTTGGGCCCAATCCTGCAGCACCATCAACTGTTCTAAACATTGGGACCGCCCTCTTGGCTGCTTCTACAGCAGCAGTAGCTCGGCTTGTTGCAACAACTGATGATATTGTTAGTGGGATGCAGAATTCATCCAGTCTATTTGAAGATCAAGAGAAGGTGGAAAATAATTAACAACCCCTCCAAAAACTCCTCCTAGCATGGAAGTGTATAATGGAAGAGCTCCATTGCAAGTAGGGCCATTAGTTTCTTCCCCGACAACACCTGCTCGTACAAGGAAATCTTCAAGAGTCATTTCATCCATGGTTGCTTGTCAGTGCTGTTGGTGCTACACCTGACTACATTGCCGGTAGTTGTAAGAACAAAGTGGAAGAAGGCGGGGTCCCAAAAAGATTCAAATTTCCTTTCCTATGTAGCAAAACTGGAGACCTTCTAGGCACTGTATCAGACTAACTGTACCCTGGGGAACCACATGCTGTTGGCGAAGTGGCTGAGTGACCACAACCTTATGGTCTGGTTGTTGCAGCAGCAACAACTAGAACCCTTGTGTCAAACGACTCTCTGTCCACGGAAAACCATTATCTTACAATAGCTTGTGACTAAGCATGGGAGTTCGTCGCCTAAGTAAATTGCATGTGAGCAAAATGATGCGATTGCTTAGTGCTCTAGCCCTGCCAGCAATTTCTTACGAGGGCTATTACATATTATAATGTATCAAGGCAAGGACATGGAATGCATGATTTCTCTCAACAGGTCAGTCAACAAACATAGTCTCGATCAGCTAACTGGAACCGGAATGTCAACAATGAGCCATAGAGGATTTGGAACAAATATTTGATATAGAAAAATAGACAATGTACACTCTTCTCAACCCTATTACTGTCAATTTAGTGGTCTCCATGATGGTAGTAATTGGCACAATAGTAAATGATCAGTATCTATGGTATGTGGGATGCTCAGCTTTGATGTCAAGTTGAAAATGTTGGTCCTTCTCTGAGACATTGAAAATAATTGCATACACCCCTAGATAACTAAGGCTTTCATATGGAATCAAACCTTAGGGGGATATTCTTGCATTGCTTGGTTAGCAATTCACATCTTTCTCATACTACAGGACTGCTTACGAAATGCAGAAAGGTGCTACCTACTAGGATAGAAGGGTACATGGATAATATCTACCAAGACAATAGGGTAAAATTGGCATTGAGCCAGGGCATCAGATCTTGGCGATCTTGGCTCAATCTAGTATTATTGTGCTCTTCACCATGTAGCTACAGTGACTTCTACTGAAGGACAACAAAGCAGGGTATTATTCTGAA
Source organism: Lygodium microphyllum (assembly GCF_053477565.2). NCBI lineage: Eukaryota > Viridiplantae > Streptophyta > Polypodiopsida > Schizaeales > Lygodiaceae > Lygodium > Lygodium microphyllum. The sequence continues at coordinate 164,179,425 of NC_141138.1, read as the reverse complement.
CGGTTCAATCCATGAGACTTCTCAATAGTTATCAACTTGCTACAATGGTCTGAGGTATAGAAACAATTCTGTCAAATCTAGTGATGAAGCCCTCATATTTGTAAGTTCAAACACTATAGAAAACAGAGCAAAATTATGCTTGCAATATGAGAGGATTCATGAAGAAAAACGAGTCTCAAACAGGCTTTTCTAGATGGAAGGCTTTGCTTAAAGATGTTATCTTCGGCTGTGGTTGAAGAGGAGGGAACAAGTGAGGAATGCAAACAAAGTCCCTACTATAGCCATTGTCAGCAAGAGTTGAGCCCCTTCTTGAGGCAAAGTGTGGAGACAGTCTTTGGTATGCTTGGTCCACATATGAATATAGCAAAAGTGAGAGCAATTGATGGCCACTGTCCTTGTCATTCTAAAATCTCTGGAGAGCCTTGACAAGGCAACAATAGTTTCAAGGCTGAATAATGGGATTATAAGTAGTTACCTTGTCTAGATTGATGTTTACCTTCGCATATTGGATAGTAGCATGCTTCAAGGGCTATCTATTACATGCTTGAACATGTCTCACCTTTCCAGCAAGTCTAAGGGCTTGAGTATAGATTGAATGCAACTATTGGTAGTTGATCTGTTGTTCTTATTACAAGTTTACCACTACTAGATTGGTTGCATACTTTCTTTTCACAGTGGACTTTAGAGCAGCTATAATTTTAGCATGTTGGTATAGCAAAAACTTCATCAACAACCGTGGTTTATGATGCAAGAGATGCTTCATCAAGAGTATGACTCACATCATTTAGATCCCTATCATGTAACACAAGGCAATATTGACTGTGAAGTGTCTTATAGGAGGAAAATGGCATCCAATAGCAATATTATGAGCATCAGAAGAGCATTGGAATTCAGCAAGTCAGTTGCTCACATGCTTGACATGATTGATGTGTTGGCATATGCAGTTATGCATTTTGATGCAACCATGATGGCAGCTGAAGTGATAGATGCTATTTGGATAGAACGAGCACTTGTCAAACATTTGACATCTCATGTGGATCAGTTGGTACAACCATGCATCTTGGAAGCTCTCATCAATCTTTATGGTAATGTTGTTTTGTAAGAGGGTTTAGCACATGTATGTGACAAGTATATGCTGGTTGTATCGATTGTCATGGCTGATGTAGTAGTTCAACAAGACTTATTGCAATCATTGCTAAATATATACATCAATGAGTATAGCCAATCACTCTCTCATGGACACCAATACCTATATGGATAGTAATATGACCATGAGCAGCATTCATGTGCTTCTTAGCCATATGCTTCTCATGAGTACCATGGAAAACAATATGATTATGCTGATCCATATAGTGATGATGTGGATAATATTAGGTCTACAACCCGTAAAGCTCAGCAATTAACCACTGATAAGATCAAAGAGTTGCATGCTCAAGGGTTATGCTATAGATGTGTTGAACGGATGCATTCTAATCATCAAGTCATTTGCAGAGCAAAGAATGCAAGGATATATTTGTGGTGCTTGAATATTTAGATGAAGAGGATAAAGATAGTCATGTTGAAGACCATTTTGATGATGATCCAGAGGAAAATAAAGGGTTTATAGTTGCAGCTTGCAAAGATCCAGTTTTGCTGAAGACATGACCATGGGCTTCTCTTTAATTCAGTTGTTAGTGAAGACTATGACCATGAGCTTTTATTTGATTTGATTGCTTATGCTTTTGTGGATTCATTCATACGTGTCTATTATTTCATGAGTAATGATATCTCTGATTTGGTGATCATGATGCATGGATGGGATATTACCTTTCCTTTTGATCCGGGAGCTTAAGGTCTAGACTTAACTTTCTGCGTGGACCAACATTACTTTGGGAATGATGTCTTTATCTTCAAGAATTTTGAGACAACTATCATGCTAACTAATGCACTTTGCTTCATTGTAGAACAAATCTATGTTTTGGACCAAATTTAATGCTGAATTAATGATAGAGATGTGTGAGCCATATGGGTTGAAAGCACTTAATGAGAGCTTCGTGTGGAGTTATAGCATGTCTAATTTGGATCATCCAATCCAAAGTTATTACAGATTTAGTACACCAAGGTCTGTAGTGGACAGCACAGAGTCTTCATCTGGGAGGAGCTTTTAATGGAAACATTTTGGTCCAAGACTTCATTTTCATATTTCCCAATGGTTGTCAATGCTTTGTACTTGATTCTTAGCCATCTAGTTGTACTTATCTTGTGAATCCTTGAAGATTAGGCCATTTTATTTTTAGTCCATGCAGAGTACCTTGCCCCTTTCCATCACTTGGAAATTTGTAATAAGTCCTATTTTGTTTTTTAGGACAAAAACATGTGAGTGGGGATGGAATGTAAAAGACTGAATTAGGGGCATATAAAAGGGCAAAAGACACATGTACATGCAACTAGTTTTCACACAATAATACATCTTTGTCCTTCCTCTCTCTTTAGTTTCTCTTGTCCTTTCATAGCTTCCAACCATCTCTCTTCTTCTTTCTAGTCTTTGTCTTTTTTCTGCTTCTCTTATTCTCTCTCTTCTGCAGTCTTCTCTCTCCTCTTTCTCTCTCCCCAATCCTCTCCTTGACATGTTTAACAAAGGAATTGATAGGCAACTCTCTTTTTTCCCTTCTTATTGCAAGAAAATTTTCCTATGTGGGGATTTTTCAACATAGAAAAATTTAACTATCTTTCTCTACATAGGAAAAATTTCCCATATATGATAAATTTCTTATGTAATTCTAATTTTTATCTAACTTAGAGATATTACATTTTTTCTAGTTTGCACATGGATACTTATGTCTATTTCTAAGTAGAAAAGTATATAATAGATTCTCAACTAGAAAATTATATAGAGATTGTTTTGTTAATTTCAAATAGGATATAATACACATATTATTGATTAATATAGATTTCATATATAAATATATCAATGCATAGTACTAATAAAAGAGATAAAAATACACACTTTGTAAAGTAGTAATGACTTCATAAATGAGAAGTGTATAGTAGCATTATGCTACAATATTTATATCATCTAAACTAATCATATTACGACTTGTGGCTATTATAATCATACCATGCTCTAAAAGTCAATGAGTAATCTGATGTATCATGTTATCGCTTGTTAGCTTATTGTATTCTTACAAAATATTCGAAAGCTAATGTTGGTCTTTTTAAGATTCATATATGTAATTTTCAATAAAAAGCACATATCATGAATCATGTGCACACCTAGATACATTAAAAGTATCATCTCTATATTTTATTTTGTAATATCAATGTACATTTAAAAAATGAATCACAAAATATTCAACTAATATAATTTATTTCAAACCAAGTGGATTATAATATTTAAAAATATATATTTATATAATTATATTTTAAAACAAATATCATATATAAATTAAAAATAGGTTACTAGAAAGTTACCCTTTGAATGTCACTAAAAATATCAATTTCAATGCTTGGGTTTGAAAGATCCTTACATTTCTAATTCAAATGAAATTACCAAATAAGATTATTCTTCTAATATAAAACTTCAAAAATACAAAATTTATGCATAATACCTTTTATCTCTTTTCTTTAATGTTGTTACCTCCTTTCTAGCTTGTTTCTTACAAATGATTTATCATATCTTATTTGGTTGAAATAAATATATAGATAATTAAATGTCAAATCATATGTTTAGTTTTTACTAAATTATGTAAATATTATCATCACATAGATATTAGTATTTACCTTTCACTTTCTCAAAAATTTTCACAATACTTCATACTTTTCTCATCTACATAAATCTACATTTAAAAATAAACTTAGTGATCAAATTTACAGTCATATAACTAGAAGAGAAAAAAAAACACATATACCTTATCTTTACTTGAGTGGTTGATGTTTTGTTGTATGGTTTCTTTAGAATATACTCTTTTTGTTAAACCGTGTAACAACAACTTTGAAAAGCTTGTAGAGATTTCCATATCAAGTTCCTCATCTTTATTTTTAATATCCTTAAGTGATAATAAATTTTAACAAAGTAAATATTAAAATCGAATATTAAGAATACCTATATATAATCAAACTAAATTTTAACATAGACATCAAAACATAATTAGTTGTATAATCTTGAAATTCTTGAAAGCTTTTTTTTCTTTTGACAAACATATTCATTTTAGATAAAGAACTATTCATATATAAATATTTATAAAAAATTTATTATCTAAAAATATTAAAATAAATAAATAAAATCATTACATGTAATGATAAATCTGTTTCTTTATTATCTTGTGGCCCTTCAAAGATTTTTTCTTCTTTAAGATGCTAAGATAATGTCACACATATATATTAAATGTATAAAATATCATAAAAATATAAAAATTATGTATAAAGATAAAAACACAATTTGATAGGATACATTTTCTAAGGGTTAATCAATTGAAATATCATCCATAGTTGGGATATATACATCTAGCTTCTGAGAGTCAACAATAAGAGTATTTACTTCACACTATCATCAAAAGGTATAATAGGAGTATGAAAGAATTAAAACTAATAATATCATCATAAAAATAAACATATAAATCATATTATCTTACTTTTGATGTTATTATTTTAGAAATTACATACTCGAATGTAGGTTCAATCTTATCTAAAATTTTCACTTCAAGAAAAGCTCAAAACTCTTTCTATATGTCAAAAAATTAATGGATTCACCAATTAAACTTCTTTATCTCAAATATTAGAAAAGTTAATTCGAAAAAAATTGACTAACTTACCTTCTTTAGAAAGCCCTTTCTTCTCAAATGCTTCCTCTCATCTTACCTTGTACTTTTCCACCAGTCACACATACGCTTTCTTCACAAGTACTAATATTCATAAAACTTCGATGGTAAAATATCATGGTGATTTTGAGAGATTATTAATTCAATATATTCTTTTTTAGCCTTTTTTTTAAATAGTAGATCATTTGACTTTGAAGATTTAACCCATCTTCGTATTCGTCGATAATTTTTAAGCATAATTGCATTTTGGTTTTTAAAGCATTTAGCTGAGAGTTTTTTTGCCATAAAATCTAACATTTGCTCTCTTTTCCAAGGTGGGTGGTCGAAAGATTTCATCATACAATTGTAGGCGGATTATACCTGATGAAGCTTAAGATATCAAATATCCCTAATTAGATTGCTATTTATGATAATTCTTCATTATCTATAAAAACAAGGTACCTATTTCTAAACTTCAAAAAATATCAAGTCAAGTAACCTCCTTATCTTCCTTTTACATATTCTCTCATGTATCATCTTTATTAATATTTTATTCTATATTTACACACAATTAATCAAAGCTTATATTGATAAGAGATTATTAAATTTTGAGAAAACAAAAAAAACACTAAAAATGGCATATTTAATTGAATCACCTATTACTATAATACTTAGATCACAAAAGATACATCAATCTCAAATTTTTTGTACCTTTCACCTCATTCATCATAGAGTCCATAAGCTCAAGGAATTTGGGATCTTCCCTCGTCATTTTTTTTAAAAGGGCCATAATCTTTATGCTAGGAGTTGATATTTGAAACCTACATAAATATAATAACTATGAGAAAATATATATTATGTTTCTTGAAAAAATATAAGGTAACGTAAAAAAGAACTTCAATAAACATATCATCATAAAATTGTTGAGTCATATTCAAATGAATGCCACATAATAGGTATGATTTTTTAAATTTTATTTATTATAATTGTTTACCAATATTCCCATTCTAGATTCTCTCCTCACTTTTCAAATATTTTCTTTTGCAAGTGGACCTTAGTCAACCATCCCACTTTAACTTGCTTTATTTCATAATTAACTGACCTTATGATAACACATTTCAAATCATTTGGTCAACACAATGTCGATAAATCACCTTTCATATAAACGATTTCATTCTCCTCTAGCCAAGGAGGAATGCAACCAATGTAACCTATCGTTACTAAGCATGGCCTTAGTCTCAGATCGTTTCTCTCATATGCACTAATAGAACTTTCATGTTGAAGTGGGATAAATCTATGTAATAATGATTGTATTGGTCTAAATATACAATCCCATGAAAATAGCACAAAACCATTTTGCAGGATAGTCATGCCTGTAATAGTATCCACAACCAAACTTTCATGGATACTTTCAATCATAATATAATGTCTATAGTAATGTGCATTGAAAAAGAGTCTCACTTTGCAATGGCATTCGAATGAGAAAAGTAATGATATGCATGCTTTCCAATGGCCAACATCCATAGAAATACTAGTGATATCTTTATCACATCTTACAACTAATTTATCTCCCACTTTATAAGTTTCACCCTTGAGAAACACTTTTTTATTTGCTATTACTTATTCCACCTCTATGTTGAAAGTCTAATGAGCATATCTCCTTTCATCACTAGTTGCATCCATGTATCTCAACTTCCTCCTATAACTATTTCCTTTGTTGTTGTTGCTATTTTGCATGCACAATCATTAGCTTTTGTAAGAAAACCTCCATAACTCTTCTACTCTATCAACACATAATACATGTATGAGACCTAATGCATGCAATTCTGGACATTCATCACATCGATCAAGATCCACTAAGTATCCATCTGATTGTAAGAGAGCTTTCTGAAATTATATTATCATCCTTTGATATGGAATAAGTTTGTCAAGTTGGTCTTTTGTTATATGAATGAATATCCATGTAAAGAAAATCTCACTTCCATAAATTGCATAAGAAATTTTATTCTATTTGGTTTTTGTTTTGATATTAACATATGTTGAGACCATTTGTTTATACTTATAGTACCAAAAAGCATCATGGCTACTACGACAAACAATATAATCCAAGAACTCTTCAAAATCTATCATTAATATCATTCAAAAAGATATATTATTAAATTTATACGTGGATATTATAAATACACAAGTAACAAAAAACATGAGAAGAGTTTGTACCTACATAATGTTCTAATGGAGTTGAATTGGATCCTAAGAGTTTTTCGAACCTTACTCTCCAGGAATTGAGCAATTCTCTCAACGTATCTATATCTTCTCTAGACCAACCATAATCATGAGTGCAGTTATAAAAATCTTGAGCAAAGTCTATGAGTATTAATCCTAAGTCATTAAAGACCTTCAAAACACATTTAACCTCACACAACACATATAGCAAACACCATTGTATCCACCTTTGATTTCCTTCAACCTTCTAGCTTTCAATGTATTTACTAGGATAACTTGGCCAAGGACCATATCATATAGAGTATGGCATTAATTTTGTAATATGATGTGTTATCTCATCAATTTCTGTTTTCACTCTATTGCCCACAATCCTTATTAGAGTACATGTATACTTTGAGAACATATTTAGAGCCAAAATATGCATGCAATCATATACAAGATCTAAGGATAAACCAAAGCCATAGAGATTATATAATCTCCAAAAATGATGATCTACTAGAAATTCTTGATTCTTGTAATTGTTCATCTCTATCTGCTTGATTGAGGATTCTCTCTGCCATAATGAAAGAAGTAAGCATTCCATCACTTGATTTTTTTATTGGTCTATGTTTCAATTAGAATTTATTTTGATCATATAAGTAACGTCGTCATCATCCACTTTCCAAGATAGCTATTGCTTTGTCTTTATGAAAAAAAATATTGACCACCCTCTTTAAAAGATACAATCTTGCACTGAGTTAGATGATCTCTAGTTACCATCATTGGCATGGTATGTGCAATGAAACTTTTATTGAGAAAATTTCTATATTCAACAATACGTGCAATAGGATAATTAAAGTCTACTTTAAATACATCAATAAACATACTTTCTAACTCATCAATCAATCATTGGTTGCATGAAGATATGAAAAAGATTACTAGAGCTCCCAAGTACCTTTTTATAGCTAAATGGGATAAATGAAAGTGGTATAGCTCCAATAAAGATCTCTTTCTAGCATTGAGGATCTTGACCTCAACAACTCCATAATCCTTTTGGGTTGTCTCAATGCTTTAAACCCATCCCAATGTAATAATAAAGTAAAATTTTGTGAATCACCCTATTCATTAAAAAATTTAAATAAATGTATTTTAGGAATAAATATCAAAGACTATTCATGGGATTCTTTTTAAAAAATGTGTAGCAATCAAGTGTACCTTGTAGAGCCTTTTGTAGCTATATATAAGTTTGAATCAATTTGCAAATAAACTTGTAGGTTTTCTATCTCATTCCAACTAGCTACAAGTGCTAACAATCTTTCGGAAGGAGGCAATGCTTTATATACTTGCTTGCAATGCATATTATTACATATCCCTGCAAGCTCAATGTATGATTCTAGATCCCTGAAATCTTTTACACTCTTGCACTTTGTGCTATCCCAAAACTCATTTATTTGTGAAGTACCAATTGCATTATCCATTCTCAATCAATTTTTTTACTTTCTCCACATTTTCAATAATTCATGACATATGGTTCTCCTTTTGGTTAGTATTTGTAATTATTTGGTAATGGAGATATAATCAAAAGAAAGCATATCTTTCATAGATAGTGAAAAATTGGAGTACTTTTCACATTTTCTCCCAACAAGTAGGAATATTAATACCACCTAAGTCTCCATCCCAGGTGTTGGGTAACTACACTAGTAGTTTGCCTAAGCTTGAAGTGAACATATTGTATGTACGAGTTTGAGAAGGCTTTCTCCTAACAATATCACCAAACAAATTCTACAACCTCTTGTCCTAAAACTCACCCGAAGCTTGATGTTCATCCTAAAGTGCTTGCATTTGAATTAATCTTTGAATGATTTTACCAAACAAAGATGGCTCAATATCATCCATCTCAAACCTGTCATAGTATGGATCTACCTCATCATCAAAGTTATCAATCTCATGTTAGGACTCATTATGGGCTTTGTTATCCAACTCAATATCACACCCTTCTAGAATGTCATTCAATAATTAAATCATGAGAGTCATGTCGACCTAGATGGGTTGTAAGACTCTAAATCTCTCCTCAATTATTTGGTGTCATACATAAGTTGAATGAGGAACCAAACTTCCACCACTGTAATATGTTTTGTATCTACACTATACACATCTATGTCTAGGTAATGATTGAGATGATACATGACTTCCAAAAGCGTTGTCATCACCACTCATAGGAGCATTATCTTTTAAAGAGTTTTGAAGATTTTAATAAGCCACAATAGATGGATGCATATTGACATGCATTCATATCTTGACAACTATGGACATAATAAGTCTATCTTGTAACATCTTGATAACCAAGAGATGAATGTCTACACTAGTAATTACACTAAAATCTCATGATACGATTCATTATAATTACTTGAAATATAGAAATTTATCAAAGCTAATCAGTCCATACATTCAAAATTTATGTTTAAAAAAGAAGCTTTGTAATATAGGGAAAGCATCTTCATGAACACTTCCGCATTGCAATCCATATCCTGAAGACAATACTTGTGGATATTACAATCTGTAAAAGAACTTGTAAAAGACATGTTGTGGTTCATAGGACTCTATCAACAATCTTGCCCCCTTCCTAACATAATTGATGGGTTTCAAAAGGTTAGTAACTATGATACAAGGATTGCAAGGGATGGAATGATGCCATTCCCCACCTTCTACCCATGAACCGTAAGCATCAGCTAAATGATGATCTCCCACTTTATAAGTTTCACCCTTGAGAACACTTTTTTACTTACTATTACTCATTCCACCTCTATGTTGAAAGTTTGATGAATGTATCTCCTTTCAGCACTAGTTGCATCCCTGTATCTCAACCTCTTCCCTCCTATAACTATTCCCTTTGTTTTTGTTGCCATTTTGCGTGCACAATAATTAGCTTTTGTAGAAAACCTCCATAACTCTTCTACTCTATCAACACATAATATAGGCATGAGACCTAATGCATACCATTCTGCACATTCATCACATCGATCAAGATCCATTTAGCATCCATATGATTATAAGAGAGCTTTGTGAAATTATCTTGTCATCCTTTGATATGGCATAAGTTTGTTTGGGTGGTTTTTTGTTATATGAATGAATATCCATGTAAAGGAAATCCACCTTCGATAAATTGGATAAGAAATTTCATTGTCTTTGTTGTTTGTTTTGATATTAACATATGTTGAGATCATTTCTTTATATTTATAGCACCAAAAAGCATCATGGCTACTATGACAAAGAATATCATCCAAGAACTCTTCAAAATCTATAATTAATATAATTTAAAAAGATATATTATTAAATTTATATGTGGATATTATAAATACACAAATAAAGGAAAATATGAGAAGAGTTTGTACCTACAATATGCTCTGATGGAGTTGAATTGGATCTGAAGAGTTCTTCGGACCTTACTCTCCAAGAATTGAGAAATTCTCTCAACGTATCTATATCTTCTCTACACCAACCATAATCATGAGTGTAATTATAAAAAGCTTGAGCAAAGTCTATGAGTATTGATCCTAAGTCATTAAAGACCTTTAGAACACCTTCAACCTGACACAACACATATGGCAAACACCATTGTATCCACTTTTGATTTCCTTCAGCCTTGTAGCTTTCAATGTATTTACTAGGATAACTTGGCCAAGGACCATATCATATAGAGTATGGCATTAATTTTGTAATATGATGTGTTATCTCATCAATTTCTATTTTCACTCTATTGCCCATACTCCTTATTAGAGTACATGTATACTTTGAGGACATATTTAGAGCCAAAATATGCATGCAAGCATATACAAGATCTAAGGATAAACCAAAGCCATAGAGATTATATAATCTCCAAAAATGATGATCCACTAGAAAGTGTTGATTCTTGTAATTTTTCATCTCTATCTACTTGATTCAGTGTTCTCTCTACCATAATGAAACAAGTAAGCATTTCATCACTTGATTTTTTTATTGGTGTATGTTTCAATTAAAACCTGTTTTGATCATATAAGTAACGTCGTGATCCCCCACTTTCCAAGATAGCTATTGCTTTGTCTTTATGAAAGAAATATTGACTACCCTCTTTAAAAGATCTAATCTTGCATTGAGCTAGATGATCTCTAGTTACCATCATTGGCATGGCATGTGCAATGAAACTTTTAGTGAGAGAATTTCTATGTTCAACAATACGTGTGATTTGATAGTTAAAATCTACTTGAAATCCATCAATAAACATACTTTCTAACTCATCAATCAATCACTCGCTGCATGAAGATATGAAAAATATTACTAGAGCTCCCAAGTACCTTTTTACAGCTAAATGGGATAAATAAAAGTGGTATAGCTCCAATAAAGAGCTCTTTCTAGCATTGAGGATATTGACCTCAACAACTCTATAATTCTTATGGGTTGTCTCAATGCTTGAAACCCATCCCAATGTAATAATAAAGTAAAATTTTGTGGATCACTCTATTCATTAAAACTTTTAAATAAATGTATTTTAGAAATAAATATCAAAGACTATTCATTATTTTTAAAAAATATGTGACAATAAAGTGTATCTTGTAGAGCCTTTTGTCCTTATATATATAAGTTTGACTTGATTTACAAATAAATTTGTAGGTTTTCTATCTCATTTCAACTAGCTACAAGTGCTAGCAATATTTGGAAAGGAGGCCATGCCTTATATACTTGCTTGCAATGTATATTATTACATATCACTGGAAGCTCAATGTATGATTCTAGATCCCTAAAATCTTTTACACTCTTGTACTTTGTGCCCATCCCAAAACTCATTTATTTGTGAAGTACCAATTGCATTATCCATTGTTAATCAAAATTTTTACTTTCTCCAAATTTCCAATAATTCATGACATATGATTCTTCTTCTAGTTTAGTAATTGTAATTATTTGGTAATGGAGATATAATCAAAAGAAAACATATCTTTCCTAGATATAGTGAACAATTGGAACACTTTTCACAACATTGTTGAAAATTGTGCTTTAACTTCTTTCTTTCCATGGCATTGATATTGCATTGACATTCAAGAGTGATCCCCCACTTTCCAAGGTAGCTATTGCTTTATCTTTCTAAAAAAAAATATCTTGAAAAGATCTAATCTTTAAAAGAAAACATGAGAAGAGTTTGTACCTACAACATGTTGTAATGGAGTTGAATTGGATCCTTACAGTTCTTCGGACCTTAATTTCCAAGAATTGAGCAATTCTCTCAACATATCTATATCTTCTCTAGACCAATCATAATCATGAGTGTAGTTATAAAAAGCTTGAGTAAAGTCTATGAGTATTAATCCGACTCAAAATAGCGGCGTTGCTATTTGCATTGCATTTAATGACGGTACTCAGATGAAAAAAAGTGGGCCAAAAACCGGAGCGCGTTATTTTGTGCACATACACAAAAGGGAGAGTGAACATCTTGCATTTGAGAGGGAGAGGGAGAGAAAGAGAGAAAGAGGGAGAAGGAAAGCTTCTCATCGCCGCCGTCGCCGTTTGCGAAGAAGAGGAGGAAGTGTACAAAGGGCGAAGAGGAGCCACCAAAGCCTTCTTCAAGTATTTACAATGAGTGCATTGTTCCTTCTTGCTTTGTTTTTGTGTTTTCTCTTTTTCTTTTACTTGTTTTTGTTAAAATTCATGTGTATTGAGAGAGAGAGAGGAAATGAAAAAGAAAGAGAGGGAGAGGGAGAGGGAGGAAGAGGAAATGAGAGAGGGAGAGGGAGAGGAAGAGAGGGAAACACTAAACATAATAGGGAAAGAGAGAAAGAGAGAGAGGGAGAGGGAGAGGGAGAGGGAGAGAGGAGGGAGAGGTTGTTGTTTTCTTGTTTGTTATTGTAGCAATAGTAGTTTTTTTTCTTTTCTTGTTTATTGTTGTTTAGTTTTTTTTTTTTTGTAATAGTAGTAGTAGTAGTTTTTTCTTCTTTTCTTGTTTATTATAGTAGTAGAAGTAATTGTTGTTGTTGTTGTTGTTTTTCCTTCTTTTCTTGTTTATTATAGTGGTAGTGATAGTGGTAGTGGTAGTCGTAATTGTGGTTGTGGTCGTAGTTATTGTTGTAGTAGTAGTAGTAGTAGTAGTAGTAGTAGTAGTAGTAGTAGTAGTAGTAGTAGTAGTAGTAGTAGTAGTAGTAGTAGTAGTAGTAGTAGTAGTAGTAGTAGTAGTAGTAGTAGTAGTAGTAGTAGTAGTAGTAGTAGTAGTAGTAGTAGTAGTAGTAGTAGTAGTAGTAGTAGTAGTAGTAGTAGTAGTAGTAGTAGTAGTAGTAGTAGTAGTAGTAGTAGTAGTAGTAGTAGTAGTAGTAGTAGTAGTAGTAGTAGTAGTAGTAGTAGTAGTAGTAGTAGTAGTAGTAATAGTAGTAGTAGTAGTAGTAGTTGTTGATATTGTTTTCTCTTCTTTTCTTGTTTATTATAGTGGTAGTGGTAGTCATGGTCATGGTCGTGGTTGTAGTCATGGTCGTGGCCGTGGTGGCCATAGACGTACTGATGGTCATCGTGGTCGTCATCGTAGTCATAGTCATGGTCATGGTCGTAGTCGTGGTTGTGGTCATAGTCATAGTCATAGTCGTAGTTGTGGTTGTGGTCGTGGCCATGGTCCTGGTCATAGTCATAGTCGTGGTCGTGGTCATAGTCGTAGTCGTAGTCATAGTCGTAGTCATGGTTGTGGTTGTGGTCGTGGTTGTGGTCGTAGTCATAGTCATAGTCGTGGTCGTGGTTGTGGTTATGGTCATGGTCGTAGTTGTAGTCGTAGTCATGGTCATGGTCGTGGTCGTGGTCGTAGTCATAGTCGTGGTCGTGGTCGTGGTCTTGGTCGTGGTCGTGGTTGTGGTCATGGTCATGGTTGTGGTTGTGGTCGTGATCATAGTCGTAGTCGTAGTCGAGGTCATAGTTGTAGTCGTCATAGTCGTGGTTGTAGTAGTAGAAGTAGTGATTTTCTTGTTTTTTTTGTTTTTTGTAGTAGTAATAGTTTGTTTTGTTTTCTTGTTTATTTTTGTCTAGTTTTCTTATTTATTGTTGTTATTGTAGTAGTGCTAGTAATAGCAGTTTTTTTTATTTTCTTGTTTGTTATTGTAGTAGTAGTAGTAGTAGTAGTTGTTGTTGTTGTTGTTGCTCTAGTAGTAGAGAGAGATATATGTTTTGTTAAAGAAAATGAGAGACAGGAAGTAAGAGAAAAAAGAAGAAGAAACGAGAGAGAGGGAATAAACATACATCATAATAAAGAAAGAGAAAGAGAGAGAGAGAGATAGAAGGAGAGGAGATAATGAATGGATAAAAAACAAAGAGAGAGTGGTGCGAGGTCCAATGAGGTCCAGTGCAACACCACGAGACCAGAAAACACTCCAACATACGTTAATTTGTGGGTGGGTGGGTTGAGACTTTATATACGTTAATTTTTTGCTGAGTTATAGGAGAAGAAATACCTTCTCAAACAATTTAAGAAAGAAAAAAAGAATGATAACAAAAACAAATTGTTTGTCGTAACGTAGAAAAAATAGAAAACGATAAAGGCCTTGATGTTCAAGATCGCGAGGCGTATCTTAATCAGCGTGTCCCATGTCCTTGCTCTCAATGCAAGCTGGAAATTCGACGAAAACGTCGATTGTCTATAAAACACGTAGAAGCTTTAGTGAGTTTCAATTTGAGATCATTGATAAGGCGATCTTGGATTTTCAGCAAATGGTAAGAAAAGTTAATATCAATGATGCATTGTACTCGCAAGCTAATTGAATACCATATATAAAAACATTAGGTATGGTTAGTAAATTTTCTATCCAGGGAGGTGACATCTCGTCCCAAGGAGGAGTGCACCCTTTGTGGCCAATTAGAAGAGTTCGTGGTCGTGTGATGGATGGAGTGCCTGAGTCAATCCACCACTTTGAAGGTACTACCCAATCTATACAATCAATACTAGAGGAGACAGATAGCCTTCGAGACTTATCTACAATCTTGGAGCCTGAGATGGAGGCAATGATTGATGCATTGATTCCCATGGATGTCGAGACTTCTGATCCGCTTAAAAAGAAAGCATCCATACCATTATATGATGGGTGCCGAGTATCTTGCTTGAAGACATTGCTTGCACTCCTAAGTGTGCAAGCAAAATACGGGTGGAGCGATTTGAGTGTGACCGAGTTGATCAGGTACCTTGTACATACGCTTGTTGAGCTAGCAAGCTCAACACGTGCGGACATTGATGATGGACCGCTTGGCTAGATGGGTTTGCACGTCTACAAATAGCACATTGGTGGTCATTATGATACTCACATGGCCACTGACTTATCACTTACTATATTTAGTTTGTTACACCTACCTACAACTGGCAAAGACATAGCGCCAATCGATTAGTGTAGTCGGTTATGCACTGTTTGACTTAGTACGCCACTTTTCTTTATGTTGTATCTTATCTATACTTTGTGTACATTGTATAGTGTATGGAAGAAGAAGAAAAAACCAGCAAGAAAACGTTTTAGCCTCCATCTCTCTTCTTGTGTTCTTGAGTGAGCTTCCTCTTGTGTATACAGTGTGTGTTTGGCGTAGCAGCTCAAGCAAGTCCCCCCACCACGTGATTCTTGACATGGTATCAAAGCCGTGCCACTGAGAGAAGCTAATCTTGAATGCTGAAGTGAAGGAGAAGAAGTAAGGTTTGAGCAAGCAAGCAATGGGTAATAAGCTCTCCCATTCTTCCACTCTCCCTCTTGGATAATGCCTGTGGAGGCATCGGGATTAGGGTTGAGCAAAAATATCAGATTGCTGTGAGATTTGGTATGCAAGTAGATCACTGCATATTCTGTAGATGAACCCTTTAGGGCTTTCACGCAGTTATTTTGGGTGTCTGCGGGCCGTTTCAGGCCCCATTTTAGAGCCGCAAGGTTACAGATAACAGTTGCCCTCTGGGAAGAAAGCGGTGTGTCCTTGATATATCATCTTCTTTAAGGTTCATGACCTTCGGGAGTCTAACTGTGGCCTGCACAATGGACATGCATTATAACTTGAGGTAACCAGACCTGTCCCAACACCTCTATCTAGTGAATACAAACTTGAATGAGCTATGATAGATATTACCAACGAGAACAGAAGCCTATTTACCTGAGCACTCTTTGAATCCCAAACATTCATGCATCCTCCACATGAGAATGGCTCGAATATTGGCGGACCGTTGACCATCACGCTTGCTCATATCTTGCACGGTGACCCCCTCCTCCCACAAAATCTAAAGCTCGACTAATGGACAAAGATACACGTCCATATTTTTTACTTTCACTACAACAAAAAGGCCTTTTAGATGCACTTTTAGACGTGATTTTTGAATTGAGAGAAAATCTTATGTGCGTGTCTATAAGCCCGTCTATTGGTACGTGTATCATTTCGCGTCTATAGTCGGATGTATAAGGAAATCCACACGCACCAATAGACGCGCTTTAGACGCGCATATACATACGTCAATAAACGGGCACACGAAAACCAAAAGCATTATTTATTTAATTTATTTTGTGCATCTACAAGCGCGTCTACATGGAATATTAGAGAGACACATAAACACTGCATAGTTGCGCTTTTACATGCGCAGTAGACATGACCGCAAAACCAAAAATCTCATTTTTTTAAAAGATATTTAATATCTTTTTATTAATTTGAATTATATAGCGTGTCTATGGGCGCGTGTTCTCTGCATTCTAGACGCGAGTATAGATGCGCATTTTCTGCAATTTAGACGCACAAATAGACGCAAAGCACAAAATTAGAAAAAAAAAACCAGAGATCATAGTTTTTTCCCCCCTCCCATACATCAAATTATGCATTTGGAAAAAACACAATGGATCTGAAGGCATGAGAATTGAAAACATAAATCCATGTATTCATTATATATAAAAACGCATTTATACGGGGAGTTTAAGTGCTTGTGACCTAAAGCGTGGCCGCAAGTAGTAAGCTCAAAGATGGATTATAGAAAAATAAGAAAACAAGGCCATAGAGGAGGTATGGTGCTCCTCTACGAATCTGAAGAAGAAACATCTTTGCTAGCACCACCATCGCTACTAGCATCGCTATCCCTCTCCTCACTATGCTCCACATCGGAGTTCGTCTACACACACAAAAGATCAAGGTTGCTTATGTACAATTGCAAAGAAAAAGTTATAATTAGCCATAATTTTAATAGGAAAGTAAGAAAAACATACCTCCTCTGGCTATCGAATCCTCATAGCCCGGTTGTATTGCTCCTTAGTGATGAGACTCTCCTCATAGAAGTGAAGCCATGCGGCTGCGCAGTTATAGCCTCTATGGTAACCCACCTCTCTAGGAGTAGGTATCCTACCAACGATAGTAGTCTGCAAAATAATTATGATATACAAACAATTATGAGACACAATGTATTAGAACAAATTATATAAAGAATTGAAAAAAATATAAATTTTAAAAACTAGAAATCAAAATATACTTACAAACTCTACCTCCCACGACTCTCTGCTGTCCGATCCGTAATGTGACGATCCCATGGTTTCCATTTGGATGTGTCTCACCTCTACGTGCTGGCGACTCTTCACTTTCTCTGTCGTTGCTGCTTTCTTCTTAGCTTTCTTCCACTCTATGCAGTGGCACATAGGTGGTTGGCTATAGGCTCCATGCCCCTCCTCTTGTCTCTGCAGTGAATCCTTGGCGTGTGTCATGAGGTGGGATCTTTTGTTGTGAAGCAAATCCCTCACTTTTGTGTGTCCCCAATTATCCAAGAATCACTGACCCTCTGGATTTGGGTACCTCCTATGGACTGCCCTCAACACCTCCTACCACAAGGGGCTTTTCTGATTCTTGAAGTAAATGAAACAATCTTTATACTTCGTATGCACGACGCTCCTCATGTATGCCATTACATCCCTTCCTTCATCATCATGGAAGATGCCACTAGTATCTGTAACTCTATAGTACTGGTGTACTGGCTCCTCTACGTAATCTTCTGGTGAGGGTGATCTCTTGCCACCTCCTAAGCAACCCCCACACAAGCCTCGTCCTCCCCCTTGACTCTCCCTCCTCCCTCTCTGTCGACTACCCTCTATCTTGCTGGATGCACGTGCTTCCACAAATGCACGTGCGTCAGTTGACGCTTGTGCTTCAGTCGATGCATGTACAGGCGTTGCACGTGGAATACCTGCAATTGGAGTTTGGACATTTAGTGTTTGGGAAGCAGTGCCAAGCAAAGACGTCAGAGGCATTCCAAACATGATGCTGAATACCTCGTCTACTACTGTGGGAGAGCGGCGAAGGTGTCTAGTCATCTCTCCTATAAAGTCTTCCTTACTAGGAAAACCTCCAAAAAAAGCATTGATTCCTTTGGTGAATAAGACTAATGTATCAATCATGCGCTCCAAATTTGGGTCATTGCTAGATGAACCAGGATGCGACATCTGCAAAAAAAATAGAGGAATAAGACAAATTTGCTAAACTGTAATATTGTGTAAACTATACTATTGTGTAACATGTTTGTACAATTCTAGAAATAAAAACTTATTTTTTAATCAGAGCTGGCGTGTGTATATTCACGTCTGAGATGTAGAATAAACGCGCTCTCAGACGCTTTCGTGAAGTCAAACCTTCTAGGTAGAGCGCGTGTATATTCGCGTTTGAGATGCAGAATAGACGTACTCTCAGAGGCTTCCTAGAAGTCAAACATTTTGAGCAAAGCGTGTGTATATTCGCGTCTGAGATACAGAATAGACGCGCTCTCTGACGCGTCTCTGAAGTCAAAGCTTCTGAGTAGAGCGCGTGTATTCTCGCATTTGAGATGCAGAATACACGCCCTTGGAGACGCGACTACAAACACGATAACGACAAACATAGCTGCGCATCTATATCTTCGTCTACATTGGAATCTACACGTGTTGTCAAATACGCTAAGTCGGCCACTCTCAAGCTGACAACCGCCATCCATGATTTATTTGTGATATAAAAACTTCAATCATAGAAAGAAAGATCCTAATACAGAAAGAGAGAGAGAGACAAAGAGACAGAGAGAGGACTCACATTGGGTCTTTGGTGTGGACCGGTGGTGGCACTACTTTCTTCCCTTGCTTCCTCTCCTTGGTGAGTTGTTCTCCCTTGATGCTTGCCGCTTGTTGTCTCCTCTCTTTGTCTCTTGTTCCTCTTGTTCTCCTCTCTTTTATTCTCTCTTTCTTCCTCTCCTTGGCTTTCTTCTCTTTAGCTGTCTTCTTTCCCTTCTTGTCTCTTTGAAGAGAAAGAATGAGTCATGAGGAGGTGAGTCATGAAGACACTAGTGGAGGTAGACTGCATGTTGGCTGAATTCGAGCTCCAGAACACGCAAAAAACGCAGGAAAGGCACAGTTTGAAAAGAAATCGCTTGTATCTTTTGAATTTTGACGTTTGTGTCTATTTTTGCATGTATATGCGTATCTAAGTTTACGTAAACGCGCTAATAGACGCGGAGTTAGATGCATAGATAGATGCAGGTATAGACGCCCAGTTAGACACAGGCATAGACGCGCATTGTTAACCCCAACACGAAGAAAGAAAAAGGAAGTGGAAAAGACGCAAGGAAAAGGCAGAAAAAAGGTAGCCCGACTAAAGGAAGAAAAGGAGAAAAGGCCAAAAGCACAAGGGCAACCTTAAAAGTCCAAGGCAAAGGCAAAAGGGGAAAGGCGCATTTTAAAATAGAAAGGCGCACCCTGAAATCTTGTAAAAGAGCGCCGGGCTCTCACCCATGCAATTTGTAAATGTAGACGAGCGGTGGAAAGGAAGCTAGATAGAAGGACAATGGGAAAAAGGGCCTAGGCTATGGCCGGCCATGTAAAAAGGGGAGAAGGGGATGACTGCCCAAAATGGATTTAGGGTTTTGTATATAAAGTTGAAAAGTGAATGAAAAGCTCATTCTTGTGTGTGGCCAAAAGTAGCTCTCCTCTTCTTCTTCTTCTTCTTGTTCTTGCTTGCTTGAGCTTGTGCTTGAGAGAGGGAGTGTGAGAGTGTGAGGAAGTGAGTGTGTGAGGGTGAGGGACCGAGGAGGAGAAGCTCTCTATCGTCTCCTCTCTTCTTCTCTTCTCTTCTCTTCTCTTCTCTTCTCTTGCTTGCGGCAATGGAACTTGGAGCATGGAGCTTGAGGATGGAGCTTTCTTGAAGCTTGCACTTGGATCGTGGAGCTACCGGAGTGCGCGGGAGAGGAGGTAACTCGAACGGCATCAAGGTAAGCTCACTACACCCGTAGATATGGATGGTGCGTCGGCTATGTGAGAGGTAGCCATTAGTGCTCGGCTTGGAACGCTCGAAACAATAAGCGGTCCGTGGGTCTTGGCGGTTGAGTGAAAGCTCCCACATTTTGGTTCCGTTGCCGGGACCAACGGATTCAAGCCTTGAGTGCTTGCGCGCTTCGAATCGAGTATCAAAGTAAGGGTTGCCCTGAACTGGTGCTTGAGATAGGTAGGAAGCGAGGGGGTTGAAGATGGTATTCGATCTCCTTGGCAAGTAGGTTTTTTGCTTTCTGTATACTTTGTGATTGGATGCATTAGGATAGGAAAAAAACAAAGAAAAAGAAATAAACAGTAGGGTTCTCTGTTGCTGTATAATAGGCTAAAACAGGGAAATAGGGGCACAGATACTTGGAGTGCCATTCGATTTGAGCACCACAGTGGTTCAAGGTATGTCTGGCATTCCCTTGTAGTGTCCTGCACCTATCTGGAAGGCGCTGGACGATTCGGTGTAGTAGACGTCAGCCTAGAGGCATCGCGTGCAACTCGCAGGCCGTCGTCCGCGCCGTCGGACCAAGCCGTCCGAGTCCCAGAATCGGACCAGTCCATACTCGGACACTCGGACTCAGACCAGTCGGACCAACCCGTTCGATTTCGGAAATCGAACCAGTCTAGAATCGTAGCAGTCCAGAATCGGACCGGACCACCCTGTCCGATCTGATTCCCAGAATCGGACCACTTTTTGATCCGACTCCTAGAATCGGACGTGACCAAAATCGAACCACTGGTCCGATCAAACCAACCCAAAATCGGATGTCCGATTCTGATAATCGGACGTCCGATTCTGATAATCGGACCCCTGAAAATCGGACATCTGAGAATCGGACAAAAAAGTATCAAAATCGGACAGCTATCTAGAACACAAATTTTG
Organism: Lygodium microphyllum; assembly: GCF_053477565.2. Lineage (NCBI taxonomy): Eukaryota > Viridiplantae > Streptophyta > Polypodiopsida > Schizaeales > Lygodiaceae > Lygodium > Lygodium microphyllum. The sequence goes on along the minus strand of NC_141138.1, from coordinate 164,158,300 downwards.
ACATACCTAAACCTCGAAATTGACCCCAGAGGCTCCGTAGAGCTGAAGGCACATCACAGATTCATAACCGGGCTAAAATTTAGAGCATGTAGTTCAAAATTTGGCTATACAAGGTCCTCCAAGTTGCATATGGTGTCTACCGTAACGGCCCTGCGGGCCGGGGGGGACTGCCCCCCCCGGACCCTCGCAGAGGGGACTCTGCCCCCTCCGCACCTGCCCTGAGTAGGTTGGAGAGAAAACGCGCGCCGTGACAGGTCTTCCAAATTGGACCCTAGTGAAGTAATGACTCTGCACCAGCATGGAGTCTCACTTGCAATAGAGCAACCAAAAGCCCATACCTGAACAGAGAGAAATAGAGACCCTAGAACATCAATGGGCCAATCTAGCCATCAAGGGCAAAAGGGCCACATCATGAGAACACAAAGACATTGTGTTCACAACGTGTCTAGTCGGAGTGAAATGCAACATCATCAAACTACAAAGGTCAAGATGACTAGACATAACACTCTTGACGAGAGATGTACCTTGAATAGCACTGCACTAACGATCCAAGACAGCAGTGGAGAATCCACATCTGGTCATGCAGTCGAGAACTCAAGGGCATCTGCCAGAAGGCTTAAATTTACAAGCCAGGACCCGGAAGATGAAGACATAGTGCCACCTGCTTATCTTAGGGTCAAACTCACTGCAAAAAGAGAGCATACTATTGATGCTCTAATTGATGAAGGAGCAGATTTTAATATCTTGACCTATGAATCATGGACCCAACTAGGCCAACCAGAGCTCACACCGACTAGTGCAACTCTTAGCCCTTATGGGGACAACCACAAACACTCATAGGGAAGTGCAAAATCCTTGCGAAAATTGAAATGGAAAGCTTTCCTATCCTATTTCATGTTCCTCCAAAAAGTGCTAGCTGTAGGAAAGAAACCCTCCTAGGAAGACCCTTCAAAAGGGCTACCAAATGTGAGGCTGATTATGTAGCATAGAGGATACACCTGACACTATCGGGTGTGAGGATGGTCACCACCTTTAGCAAGGGTGACCTCATCAAACCTCAAGGGAAAGGCAAGGAAGGTGCTGACGTAACAGTCAAGGCTACTAATGAGGTCAATGACTTGTTGGAAGAGTTGATACAAGCACAGGTTGAACAACAAGGACCAGTGAGTGAGACCATGCTTGAAACAAAAGGGTCAAGAGACAATGCCAAGGACGGGCTTTGGACCTACAAATATCGTAGAAGACCCCAAAAGAAGCCTAAGCCTTATAGACGGAGGCGTCGATGGAGTGCCAGCACAACGCCACGATGGATAGCCAAGGCGTTGCTTCGGGCTCAAGGGTATTATGCAGGCAACCAATGGATTTGGGTGCCAAAACCCCTTGCTAAACCTCCCTGGTCGACTGAAGGCCAGAGTGCATCAAAAGCAACGAAGCACAGGAGGAAATCTAAGAGAAACTCTAGGTCTCGAGGCAAGAAACCAGACATGAGTGTTCGAAAGAAAGAGCCTCAACCTAGCATGCTTAATAAGCAGATGTCATATGTAACCGTTGAGCGTGCACAAAAGTCATCAGTGCCCAATGAGCCTTTGATTTCCCAAGGGGAGAACAAACATCATAGGCACAACATTGCTCATGGCAGGGCTACTCCCTCAACAAAGCAAATGGCACAATCATCTAATAGCCTTGAGAAAATCATTCAGCTAGTGCCACATCCACCTACGAGTCCTAGATCTCCTACGCCCTCTTCTCCCTAACAGACACAGGAAGCACTACAGCAGTTGTCAAGGGCGACTGCTCAATTCCAATCTCTACCTCCATCTAAGCTTCCAACCGTCAAAGAGGTGGGACATGATGCCATGTGTAGCTCTCGACCCAAGGATATGCCTGAGCCACCTAATGCGACTAGATCAACTCATGTTCGATCTACACAAATGAGTTCTCAAAGGCCAATGAAAGATACAACCACTTCTGATCGCCCTAAGGACTTGACATCACAATCCACCAAGGGTAGCCAGCCCACTCAACTAGTTGCTACTACTTCCAATCCGGGATCACAGCAGTCACAGCCCTTGGCCGTGACAATGCCCCTTGTGGAACGTGTCCTTAGTAGTTTACCTGTGGAGGAGGTGTCGCAACCAATTCGCTCGACAACTCCAGCACTTTCAAAGTTCCTAAAGCCTAGGACGGAGGAGTTAAGCGCAAGGGAGTTGGTTGAAAAGCTAGACTCTCCAAAAAGAGCAGCAGTTGTGCCCTCACAACCGGGCAAGGCTATTCAGCAAACCGCGGCTATGTCCCATAAGGACACACTAGAGAAGGGAAATGCTGAGGCCCGACCAAGCACATCAATGATCGATATAGCCCAGGGTCCTGAGTCGTCGAGAGAGGCACCTTCATTGACCAAGAAAAAGAGGAGAAAGCAGAGAAAATAGCAACAATTGCAGGTGGCTGTGGACCCCAAGGACATTGAGACGAAGAGCGCCGAAGAGCCGAGGAATAAAGCCTCAAGTCCATCCACCAATGAACTCATTGATGCCTCTCCTAATAGCGGTGAAACCCTAGACACATCCGTGTGTTCTGAGAAACCAAAGCAACCATTGCCATCAACATTTGCTTGCAACACTCTATCCACTGACAATAGAACTCACATTGATCAATCAAGAGTGGATACAACGCTGTCACAACAGGGTGACCAATCTGTACCAGTCACATCCGAGGAGAACCATGACAAAATAGCAGTAAAACCTCAGGAGAACCGTGAAAACCCCAAGAGCATAAGAAATCCTAGCGTTGACCAATCTTGCTCATCTAGACCTGAGCCCCCAGCCATGCTAAAGCCTAAGGAAACTCTTAGGACTTTGTATGAGATCGCAACCGAGCAAGCCCGCGTTGAACGTAGAAGTGTCGCAGAATGCTTAACTGAGTTGGAGCCTAAGCTCAAAGTGGTCGCGCGTGTCTACATCCTTGTGGACGTGGGCACGATGCCCAAGGAGCAGCTTGGAGATTACTTGACATTCCCTCTATCATGGGAAGAACAAGAACATCTTAATGGGCACTATGATAGGCTCCTGCATGAACAGATGCGACTTATCCCCGACGAGGAGGCTGACGAACTGCGCCTAACCGTCACGTTCAATGAAGTGCTCTGCCGACCGAATCTCGTAGACATAGAGCTACTTAAGTGACTGTGAGCATGCCAGAGTCAATTTGAGCGGCGTTGGTGCGAAAGCCGCGTCGTAATGAAATGATCGAACTAGGGGCTCAGATCATGACGGTCTCAGAAGAGCGATTGGCCAAATGGCGGTCTGAAAGAGACCCAACCTATGTGGCACCAAATTCCCTTCGAGTGCTCACTGACATTTGGGGTACAGACTTAGCTAGGACTAAGCTACAAGGCCCTTTGATTGATAAGGTTCTCACCGAAGAGGAGTTACATATTGCCAGTAGACTCGGTCAAGGTTCCATGCTACTCAACGTGGCAAAATATCTATCAGTATTAAGTCAGCTGCCATGAATACTAGATGCGTGTGCCATGCTCCGATACAACCCCGAGTTCTACACTTGGTTCTTATACTCGTGATGTGACATGGATTCATAGATATGTATATAAATAAACATTGATTTTTATGTCACCATGTATAAACAATAACAACACACACAAGCAATGATAGTCAAGCCCAGGGAGAAGAGTCGGGTTTGACAGGCTAAGCTCCTCAAGTCCTCCTCACATCATGCTTTTAAAAGTTGAGTGACCAGCCCACCTCCAAGTGAAGGGCATGCAACCCATATTGCCACCATAGGAGGCCTTGACCAACAACTCTGATGGTGTAGACAGGGTGTAGTCCCTTCCTATACACCTTCTTCCCTTTTTGGTCTATCCTCCCGAGGATGTACCCTGTTCCACTCCACAACAACCAGTCCACGCGACTTAGCATAAGCCAATATCGGCTAATGGCTGGAGGCAAACCAAACATCATCACGGGGGCCATCCCTTTACAACAAACACCGCATGCCTCACCCTCCCCCTCTTGTCACATGCACTTGATAAACCACACTAAAATCCCTTCTATGCAACTAGTTGTATCCTATATCCAGGTCTGACCCTTGGATTGCGTCTTGCAGGTTTCCTCTTGCGGCGGAACACATGGAGAAGCATGGAGATCTAGCATGCAAAGATGCTCTTCGCAGAAGGCGAGAGCATGTGGCACGCGCCCCTCCGCCGGAGCACTATGTGCCCACCATCAAGAGGTATGCCAAGAAGTGAGGCCCTAAGCGACATTGCCCAGGGCGAAGGCCGAAGAATCCTCGAGTCAGGAAAGTCGAGACTCAAAATGCGCAACAGGTGGCGGCACTAGTGGTGCGCACTCCCAGCTCCTGCTCGGGCCCCAGACGCTCAAAGGCAGAAAGGGCAGCTCGGGAAAAAGAAGAATTTAATGAATTATTTAAAGAAATTCTGGAGACGGTAGCGAGCCGAGATTACACCATTCATATCCCAGCCGACATGTTCCTTGCTCACCCCCACGGGAGTTCCACACCAGCAGAGCCCCAATCACCCAGCCATCCAGACTCGCCCCGCCTCGTACAAATCGAGTAGCCCATAATGCATAAGGGGCTTATCAAATGATAATGGCTAGGAATTTTTATTTTAAATGGTTGAGTGTTCTTGACTTGTTAAGTGTTGACATGTTCCTGACTTGTATGAACTTATCATATCTGCGTTTAATATATGCTACGTCTTTAGCAAAAGAAAAAGCCAATCAAGCGCAGGTAAGAAATATCTAGTCAACACCATAGAATTCAAATAAGTGATGTCTCCTTGCATTGCACTGGTTTATTATAGTTGCAGCATACACAATGCATATGCTCTCATGAAGCGACAAGTGGATGCAGGATAATACAGGTCCCTATGTGAAAATGCTCAATGCCAATCACCGCAACACCCACAACCCCACAGCAAGCCGCGGCAAAGCCATGCTACCGAAAGCACCCTTGCCAATCGTCCACATTGCCACGCCCCTTTCTGGGTCAGGCTCTATAGTTGTCTCACGATAGTCGTTACCTCAATTGTACCCACATCGCATGTGCCATAGGGAGGGTTGCAATATCTCAAGTGTATCTCCCCCTTTCGCCAACTGCTTCTCTAACAGCGAGGCTAGGGCACCATCCTCATTGTCCTATTCATTTTCTGAGCCTTCGAAGCTTGACATTTTCCAACCCATTGAAAGGCTGATAGCCTCAACATATTGTAATGGTTGTACTCAGGCAAAAAAAAAAAAAAGAGAAAGAAAAGAAAAGAAAAAGAAAAGAAAAAGAAAAAGAAAAAGAAAGAAAGAAAGAGAAAATGACTGGAAAAATAAGAAGCACCCACGATCACAGCACAGCACCTAGGGGTCCTCAAATTAGGTACGTCTGGTGATCTTGGTTGACCGGCTTCGTCCCTAGTCCCCTAGCCCCTTACACTCACCCACAATTGTTCAGGGCACATCAAGGGCGGGACATACCTGGGGAGCTTGTCTCGCCTAGGGTTAGACCTGTCACCCTGACCCACTTGCACAATTTTCTTTTACACTCTGCCTTCGTACCATTGCAATCAATGGTGATAAGCACCGCACGATTGGCCATGAAAAGTACACCGTACTCATCAAGCGAGTCTAATAGTTTCCAGCTACTAAAAGTGCGGTGTCCTTGTATTTCATTATGCTACATCATGCAGTCACAATGCAAAGGATGTCTCATATGCCTTCACGTGTACTCCTTCTCCACATGGACAACTTTGCTTGATCCATGAATTGTTATGAGAAACTAGCCCATGGTCTTCTAACTATGTAATATCTAAGTATGCACGAGCACTTACATAATATCGACACCACAGTATATGCACAGTTTGGGTCCTCAAGTGCAGGACAATACTCTCAGCTTGCTTAGAGTTCGACCTGTCTCCAAACTAATTAAATATGTCTTGTGCACGATAAGAAGACTAGCACTACCCCTTAGGGAGAGATCACACGAGAGGTTTTCAAATTGTAGGTATTGAAGCCTCCAACGAAATTCCAATTGCTCTTTATCAACACTCAACTTTGAATGCGTGTCCCTTACCATCCGACAAGCCCGCAAGGAATCGTAATGCGCAGAATCCCTAACAAACCAATACTTGTGCTGACCATCCATGCAATCCCCAACACAGCATGCCCTACCACCAACTCCAACAACCTTCCACCAGCCACCTTGGCCACCAACAGGCCCCCAGACCTTCAGCCACACCACCACCAACACTCCTCCACAGAAACCACAGGCGTCCTTGTCACCCACGTCTTCGGTGCATGCTACAGCCTGCTACCTACGACGCTGAGTGCCATGGGACTGGCACTCATCTAGGAGGGGGATAATGTTAACCCCAACACGAAGAAACCAAAAGGAAGTGGAAAAGACGTAGGGCAAAGGCGGAAAAAATGTAGCCCGACTGAAGGAAGAAAAGGAGAAAAGGCCAAAAGCACAAGGGCAACCTTAAAAGTCCAAGGCAAAGGCAAAAGGGGAAAGGTGCATTTTAAAATAGAAATGCGCACCCTGAAATCTTGTAAAAGAGCACCGGGCTCTCACCCGTGCAATTTGTAAATGTAGACGAGCGGTGGAAAGGAAGCTAGATAGAAGGACAATGGGAAAAATGGCCTAGGCTATGGCCGGCCATGTAAAAAGGGGAAAAGGGGATGACCGCCCAAAAGGGATTTAGGGTTTTGTATATAAAGTTGAAAAGTGAATGAAAAGCTCATTCTTGTGTGTGGCCAAAAGTAGCTCTCCTCTTCTTCTTCTTCTTCTTGTTCTTGCTTGCTTGAGCTTGTGCTTGAGAGAGGGAGTGTGAGAGTGTGAGGGAGTGAGTGTGTGAGGGTGAGGGACCGAGGAGGAGAAGCTCTCTATCGTCTCCTCTCTTCTTCTCTTCTCTTCTCTTCTCTTCTCTTCTCTTCTCTTACTCGCGGCAATGGAGCTTGGAGCATGGAGCTTGAGGATGGAGCTTGCTTGAAGCTTGCACTTGGATCGTGAAGCTATCGGAGTGCGCGGGAGAGGAGGTAACTTGAACGGCATCAAGGTAAGCTCACTACACCCGTAGATATCGATGGCGCGTCGGCTATGTGAGAGATAGCCATTAGTGCTCGGCTTGGAACTCTTGAAACAATAAGCGGTCCGTGGGTCTTGGCGGTTGAGTGAAAGCTCCCACACGCATTTAACGCGCTTGCATTTTTATCATAAGTTTTTGTATTTAAGATAAGTTTTGATAGTAAGTTCTTATCATAAGTTTTTATGTATTTATGATAAGTTTTGTGTATTTAAAACTGAATATCTTAGAATAATTAATATACCTTGAAGTTTTTATATAAACATATTAATAACAAATTTGATGTTGTCATGAATTAGGTTTAATCATGTCATTGTCATCACCTAGTGCGGTGCATGCTAATGAGTCAACGAGCAAATCCTCAAGTGAGGATGAAACATTACATCTTCATAATCGAGATGCATGGCTACAACGAAAAATTAAATGCATGTGTGATCATTGTCAAGGGTGTATTTTTCGAGCACGTCGAGTTGCAATGTCACACCTCAACATATATGGAGAATGGGACCGAGAAAAATCACCGGTATTCATTGTTTTTAACACTAATATCGCTAGTCTATGTTTGAAATATATATCAACGTATACGTAACTCCCTTGTGTGGTTGAGCAAGATGCGGTGCCACATCCTCAGATGCTCCCTCCCGAGCGTTGAGAGGCTACAAAATGTCAACACGAGGAGGCAGAGTCTTCAAGAAAAGTGAAGACAAACGACCATGATAGTAGCCCTCATGAAATGCCCCATCAAGTTGTAGAGGATGAGATTTTGGATAACATGGTACACGATCTATTTTTGCAACTGGTTCGGGGAGAAGGTTACTCGACGAAGCCAGATGACCCACTATACGTAGCGTCATCTACTCCATTGTATAAAGGTTATACGTACTCTGTTCTTTGTGTGTCTCGAGATACTTAACTTGCAAACAATTTATAGATGGAGTAATGTCAGTTTGAATGTGTTATTGAAGTAGGTATCAATTCAGTTTGGCTTATGAATCATAATATTAATTGTTCTATTTTGAAATCAGATACAAATATATGTTGGTGGTTTTTAAACTCACTTTTAAAAATATATGTAGGTTATTATCACAAATGCTTCCAAAAGGAAACAAATTGCTAACTAAGAGAGAGCAAGAAAGACATTACTTGACATCTTTAGGAGGCCTCGATTATGTCAAGATCCATGCATGTGTCAATGATTGTGTCTTATTTCATGGGATTCATGAGTTCGCACGAGAGTGTCCTATTTGTGATGAATCAAGATACGAAGTGGAGATGAAGTCAATGGATGTGCCTCGTAAGGTTTTGCGACATTTTTTTATTATTCCACATATTCAACTTATGTTCAAGTGTATGTCTATTGGAAAGCTCATGTCTTGGCATGCTAGTCATCGTTCAAGTGATGAAAATTGGAGGATCCTTGCAGACCCACCGGCATGGCAACATATAGACAATTTGTGGCCCGTTTTCAAAGAAGGGCCAAGAAATTTGAGATTTGGTTTAGGTATGGATGGAATCAATCCATTTTGCATCAAAAGCACATCATATAGTGTATGGCCAGTGGTATTTGTGAACTATAATATTCCTCCATCCATGGCAATTAAAAAGGGACATGTAGTGTTGTCCCTTCTGATTCTTGGAAAGCACAAGGTAAAAAACATGGACATTTACTTAGAGCCTTTGATTGAAGAGTTAGAACTTTTATGGGAAGGTATTGAGCTGCAAGATACAAGCACATCTGCATCCTCAAGAGATGTCACTTTGAAGGCCATATTGTTGTGGACTATGCATGACTTTCTAGGATATGGAGAGTGTTTAGGTACATGTATATAACTCTATATTTAAAATTCAAGACTTGAATCAATTGCATGTTATTAATTCACTTGTTTGTTCAGGTTTAACCACATCAGGATATCATGCATGTCCTATTTACGGTCCCTCTCTAATCTCCTCTAGGCTGGCACGTTTAAAGAAGGTTATCTATGACAATGATCATCGATTTCTTCCTATTGACCATCCCAAATATGTTCTCCCTACTAATAGAATGACTCCACAATCTCTAACCATTCGAGATTGGAAGGAGGGATGGATTAATGCTGATAGCCACCCTCCACTCGGCATGAGTCGGTAAGAAGTATATTTCTCTCGATTGACTTTAAATTATTTAGCATGATGAATTGTTTACATAATATATTGTTTGTTTTTTAGGTTCTCTATGTTTTTTTGACTTTCGTATTAGACTGAATCACCTGTTGGACCCCATGCACATATTCAAAAATGTTGTATCTACATTATGGGATCACTTGATGGGGGCTCGTGATTCAGTCAATGTAAGGGAGGATTTACGTAACATTGGTCGCATGAGACGAGCCTGGCCACACATTGGACCTAAAGGAAAGATTGAGCTATCCCATGCACCTTAGATGCTGTCAAGGAATGAGGAAAAAATAGTGAAGGAATAGATATGTAGCTTTTGAGCACCCACAGGATGTATGAGATGTCTCAAGGGAGCCTCCATAAAGAAAAAGAAAGGAGGTGTGGAGCAACTATCTAGTTTGAAGTCCAATGATTGGCACAAAACTATTCAAGTAAGGGTATCTCTAACCATGAATATAGTAATTAGTGGAGTAACTATATGTAAACTTTTGGGTATAATGAAATTTTCCTCAACTAATCATTTGATCTATGAATATTATTTACATTCAATTTGTACTTCCTACTAGCATATCCCATTGTGTATCCAAAGATATACGTGATATCATTTACAAGATGGGAGAGCTTGTGAGGTGTGTATACATTGTATTTTCTCATTATATATTGCATACATCATATAGTGAACCTCTTTGAATTTCTACACAAAAATAAACAATTGTCAAATACATCCTGACAAATACATGAGCTCGAAGGAAATTGATCCAAACACATTGCAAGATGCTCGAGTATTATCTGTTGAGGTGGTTTGTTTGGTGGAGGAAAATTTTCCTCGCTCCAATTTGACTACTCAATTACATTTACTCATACATTTGATTGATGAGATCGCACTTTGTGGGGCAGTTCATGCAAGGTGGATGTTTTTTCTTGAGCGCTTCATAAAAATCTTGAAAGATTTTGTGAGGCAAAAAGCACGGCCTGAGGGAAGTATGGCTAAGGGTTGGTTAGTGCAATCATCCCTTGTTTATATCTCTGAATATCTTGCTAAAGTGGACCCCTCTCAACCACGACTATGGAAAGACGATGAAGACTCGAGGATGACCTCTATAATACCTCAAGGAAAAGGAATGAGTAAAGTGCTAACAAAAGAAGAACTTCGTAAGTTAAATAGTTTTTGTGTGCTCAATAGATATGTAATGAGCAAATGGGTGACACTATATAATGAAGTAAGGGCAAGAAGAAAAAGCAAAAGACAAGCATTTTGCACCAGATATGGGCATAATGTCTCATTTGCAGATCATCTAAATGTGCTCCTACATCATATTGATATAGATTGGTTACATGAGAAAATGGAGAGAATGAAAAAAGAGGAGGAAATTAATATATCTCAAGAAGAGTGGGAATACACATAAGGTTGCTTATCAAAGGTGAGACATACTATCAATTAATTTATTTCTAGTTATATTTTATATAATAAATTGACGTGTTTGATCTTAATCTTTTACTACTAGTGCACATTATTCAATGCTATTTGGTGTGAGGGTAAACATCTTCGAACTCAACGTATAGATGAAAAGAGAAATACCCAAGATTGTGGTGTCCTTGCTCACTTCGAGGATGCCAATGGTACCATGGAAGGTTATTGTAGCTTGATCCAAGATATTCTGAAGCTTGACTTCAGACGATTCTTTATATATGTACTAGATATGAAGTGGTTTAAAGAAGTGGTAACAAATAGTGAGCATTGCATAATCAAACATCATCCAAGTGTTTTTGTAATCATGACTCTACAAAATTTCACCAAAACAAGAATCACACATTAGTAGTACCTCAATAATGCGAGCATATATATATGTAAAAGCTAATTTTTTTATATGTATACATGTGATACATATACACAATATAATAAGTATTTAAGTTTCTTGCTTTTGTTTTTCAAATACAGGTTGTGTATCATCCAATGGTAAACAATAACCGATGGTGGTATGTCATCCCTATATCTAATCGTTCAAAACCAATATATGGTAATATTACTGACATGGAGATAGTAGATGACAATCCAGCAATTAATGATGATGTACATGATGACACCATAATGGATGATATGCGTGATATAGTACAAGATGAATCTCCCGAGGATGTTCAAGGAAACATAGAAGAGGACAATAATGTGGTTGATGATGATGAAGTTATTGAGCAATATAGTAACACATCTAATAGTGGGATAGACTTATTTGTTTCGTTACCTCTTGGTAACATAGACCTAAAAGTAGATAGTTTAGCAAGGGCTAATCTCATTGAAGATGAGATGGATCATTCACTATAACATACTTAAATCACTTAATGATTCAATGTTTATTCTTAATTCTATGGAAAATATCATATGCACATGTGCATACTTAAGAATCAATAGTCAAGTTTAAAGCTAAATTGAAATTTCCATAATAAAAAGGAAGTATTTTTTATCTTCTTCAAATAGAGAAATTACAAGATACATGCAATGCTTGATACTAATTTTATAATAAGGTTTGTGTCGCTTGCCGCTAATTACTTATATCAGGCTTGTCAACTGGAGGAACTACCATTCATTAGAAAGTAATGCAAAAATAATTATTAACTCTGTTTTTTATTATATTAAGTCCAATTTCAAGTGGTTTAATAATTACTCGTCTATATTCGTGTCTATCTGCGCAGATATATAGACGCAAAATTCGCATCTATTTACATGCTCTTTTACATGCACATATAGACGCACTGATAGACGTGCCCAACTTTATGTGTCTAACATGCGCGTCTATGACTCCTTTTTGTTGTGGTGTTTGTAGCACCTGAGGATGAGTAAGCTAAGGATGAGATGTCCTTTCTTCGTAGAAATCCATGGAGGGATATTTTAGTTAACAAGGACTATAGGCCACACATTGTAATAAGTTAAGCGTAGACCGAATGGGTTCACGCCATCCATTGCAAGGCTGAGCCGAAGATTCCTTGGCTCTCAAGCAAAGCTTAGGAAGGTAGAGCCAATGTGGCTCTATGCACGTGAATCCACTGATATTCATTGAACTCCATCTATGGACCTATTCTATATATGCCACGTTGTCAAGCTTGCCATGCTGGACGTATGAAACATATGGTTTATGTGGGGGATAAGCGAAAAGTGTCTAAGAACTTTTTGAGGGATGGTTTGCCCTTGCAAGTCCTGTCGATACTTGTGACAACCACACTTTGGACATGTCTCCATAGTCTCATATTCTCCTTGAAACAGTATGCAATCGTTGATACATGCATGTATGCTATTGTAGTCAATGCCAAGCTTTCGTAAAGCATATCGTGCATCATCACGAGACTCAGGTATGGTATTTGCAAGTGGTAATATATGATACTTCATTAACCTGAAAAAAATCATAAAACACCTTGAAAAAGTGCAAATGTTTTTAATGATAGTGCCGAAAAGAAATCAACAAATTGTTGTTAAGAATCACGTGGTGGGAGGACTTGCTTGATCTGCTACACCAAACACACACTGTATACACAAGAGGAAGCTCACTCAAGAACACAAGAAGAGAGATGGAGGCTAAAAATTTTTCTTGCTGGTTTTTTCTTCTTCTTCCACACACTATACAATGTACACAAAATATAGATAAGATACAACATAAAGGAAAGTGGTCTACTAAGTCAAACAGTGCATAACAACCGACTACACTAATCGACTGGTGCTATGTCTTTGCCAGCTGTAGATAGGTGTAACAAACTAAATATAATAAGTGATAAGTCAGTGGCCATGTGAGTATCATAATGACCACCAACGTGCTAAGTGTAGACGTGCAGACTCATCTAGCCAAGTGGTCCATCATCAATGTCCGCAAGTATTGAGCTTGCCACACTACAACACAAACGAGATATAGACGCGCACGTTAGACGCGCAAAGTCGGGCGTGTCTATCAGAGCGTCTATAAATGTGTGTAAACGTGTGTGTAAATAGACACGAATTTTACATCTATATATCCGCACAAATAGACGCTAATATAGATGCGCCAGTAGACGCACAATTATTTAACCACCTAAAATTAGCAATTCACATAATTGAAAAACCAAAGTTAATAATTATTTAACCACCTAACATTGATTCTTGAGCATGCACATGTGCGCATGAAAAAAACCATAGAATTAAGAATACACATTGAATCATTGAATTAAAAAAATAGAGTTAATAATTACTTTTTCATTGCTCTCTAATGAATGGCAGTTCCTCCAGTTGACAAGCCTGATATAAGTAATTAGCGGCAAGCGACATAAACCTTATTATACAATTAGTAGCAAGCATTGCAATATATATCTCGTAATTTCTCTATGTACTTGAAGATGATAAAAGATACTTCCTTTATATTATGGAAAATTCAACGCTTGCTTTAAAATTGACTATTGATTCTTGAGTATGCACGTATGCGCATGATAGAAAGCATAGAATTAGGAATACACATTGAATCAATAAGAAAATTAAGTATGTTTCAGTGAATGATCCATCTCATCTTCAATGAGATCAGCCCTTGCTAAACTATCTACTTCTAGGTCTATGTTACCAAGAGGTAACGAAACAAATAAGTCTATCCCACTATTAGATGTGTTGCTATATTGCTCAATAACTTCATCAATATCATCGACAATCACATTATTGTCTTCTTCTGCATTTTCTTGAATATCCTCACGAGGTTCATCTTGTACTATATCACGCATATCATCCATTATGGTGTCATCATACACATCATTATTAATTATTGGATTGTCATCTGCTATCTCCATGTCGGTAATATTATCATATATTGGTTTTGAACGATTAGATATAGGGATGGCATACCACCATCGGTTATTGTTTACCATTGGATGATACACCACCTGTATTTGAAAAACAAGAGCAAAAAACTTAAGTACTTATTATATTGTGTATGTAACGTGTCCATTAGAATTATCCAGGACACGTATTAGCAGTCCATCGAAAAGAATGTCTAGAAAGCTCCGCCCGGCACTCCATGGAATATTATGGGATTTGCGATCTAGGTCTTTCCGCGTCTGCCACATAGCGGAAGTATCTTGGCCATTCCCACTTAGGATCGACCGGAATTAGGGTTTTCTTGATTGGTCATTACCTAACAACAACTAGCGTCGGATCCAAGCAAACTACTTTACGCAGAAACGCCAGGTCCGAAGCGGATTCACACTGCACTTGGTTCAAGGAGAATCAAAAACGAGAGGGATGCAAAGCTCAACCTCTCAGCCATAAGGCATAGTCCCATTCCGTTCCCCTAAAACAGCGTAAATCGGTTAAGACATCACTCTAGGTCAACGCTTTTGTTGTTCGGGTCCTTAGACGATCATCCCGTTATTCTTTGAGAAAAGTTCTCGGCTAACCGAGACCACCCAACCGTAGGACGGACCCATGGCCCATCCTCCACACTTTCCTCGGTTTGTTTTAGTTATGTAATTATCTAACACATTAATTTGACATGTAACAATCATCTTCTTTAATTAATCCGTTAAGCACTGGTTCCTTTACGTAATCTTATCACGTGACATAGAAGAACAATATCAAACAAGTTCTTTATTAACATATAATCATTTTTATCTTTGAAATACAAGGAGTTTCCGCCAGTAGCTTGTCCATAATCCGCCCGAACGCTATCTAGTAATCCACAGGGATCACTGTTCCAAGTTTCTGCTCGTAAACTACTATGCGAGCCTCAAGATTCAATCCGGAGTCACGTTAGCCTCTTGTGCAGGACCCGAAAGGCGAGGGATTTACGGCCAGAGCCCCCCTAGCACCCAAGCGTCCTCCTGATCCAAGTAGAGCTCAACGAAGAGACTTCTCACGGCGGGTTCAGTCCACGTTCCCAGCGCGGCCAACAACCCCCTTGGCTAGGGTCAGGCAGGCAGTCGAGGGTAACTGAAACTGCCTCTCCCTTCAGGCCTTCAACCTGAAGCGTAGATATTCATTTAGTTTGTAATTCATAAATCAAACAGTACTTTAAATTCTCTAGCAAGCACAAACACTTTCATTAACCGATCTTGTTGTTGGAAAACTGCTAAGGAATGATTCTTTCCTTTCGAATGTATCAGCACTCGTTCCAATGTGTCTTGCAACTTGGCAAGATCCCTTATATTCTGGGTTAGGGCGTACCTTATTAACCCAACTTGGTTAACCCTAAAGTTCATTGGATACTTTAGATTCCGTTTTTTTTTTAAACTTTCCTTATTTAGAAGGATATCAAAGAATACACCCCTTTTTGCAAGATAACTTGCGTAAGGATCCGCCATCCTTATTGAGGGTATTTAACCTTTCTTCTTGTGAATGAATCACAAGACTACATGACTTCGTACTTGCTGCGCAAGTCCTGTATCGTAATATACAATGAAATAATCCGTTTTAGTTTCTTTAAGCTGACGTTTGTCGGACCTAGGGTCTCTTTTTAAGAACCTTAGTTCTTTTACATTTGCAAATTTATTGACCCTACAATCAAGGAGGATAGTCAAGTGTTTAAGGTATAAACGTTTCTTGGCCTTTAAATTATTCCCAAGGCATACTTTGCAGCATAGGCATTTCTAAGTTTCCCTTAATTTGGTTATCTTTTAGAATGTAATATTGAGATCACCTCGACACGATTTGTTATCCTTGTGACAATTGATTTTTCAATCCTAAACTTTAATGCTTTCACGTTAGATAAATTCAATTAATCTTCCTTTTTCCTTGCAAACAAAACTCATGCTAAATAACAATCTTTTCCTTGGTAAGATATGCAATTAGCAATGATAACTTCCTAGAGATTGAGCAACATAAGAAACCTTTCATGAATTTCATCTTCTATGATGATTCGTTGCAAAAAGGAATAGGGGCTAATGGTGCAAGATGCAGTTTTTATACCTTCAGGATTTAACTGAAATATACTACTATAGTAAGTAGATAATCTTACTCGTAATTCCTTTTAATGCATGATGCTATTCAAAGGAAACTATGTTCTATACATTATCATTTGTTCAATTAAACTGAACTCCTTCATTGAAAACAACTCGAAAAAATATATCCTATCCTTGACAATTCATCTTTGCATGATTTATTTAAAACCGATATAAAACCAAGAAGAAAAAAAACCTAGTTTTGGGGTGAGATATCCACATGGATACCAAGAGATGACCCTCCCGCAGCTACTCCTTGGACTTTCTTAGGCGGCATCGTAGTTCGAACGTGAAGGCAGTTTTTACTCCTTCTTTCGGATTTCCACCATCTCTCTTTCGAGGCAAGAAGTCGTTCAAAAAGTTGACCACGAGAAGGGATAATAAGATCTCTAAAATCTTAGCTTCTTCGGAGAGGGAAAGGTTTATAAAGTCTAAAAAGGCCCTATAGGGTATATACACGGCAAAAAAAAGTTTTGCGTGAGTGTGGCTTCGCAACATACGCACCTTGAGAGATTTTTGGGCATGGGGATTGAAAGGACTTAGGGGTTTTCAAACCTAGGTGGAAACTTTTGAAGGGTAACACAAGGGGATTATAGCACAGGGAGAAGGTGTGAAGGAAAAAGGGTACATGGGGGTAAGGGCTTAGGGGGTGTGTTAAAAGGGGTATGGGGGTGGAAGGAAAAAAAAAAATTATGAGGGGGTGAAGGGTAAAAGGAATATGAGTATAGGGGGGGGGGGGGGGGTTAATGGTTTTTGAGGCTGAGGGGAGTGGGGCTATGGTGGCTTAGACACGGGTTGGGGTTTAGTGGCTCCACGGGAAGGGGTTAAGGGTTTTTTTAAAAAAAAACCCGCAGGGGGGTTCATGTAAAAAGGGATATGAGGGTGTGAAAGGGGGCTTAATTAGCCCCCCCTTAAGAAGCTTCTGAGCAGCACGTGGCGGCATGGAAACGGTGACTTGGAGGCCTAATGGCAGTTGAAAACTCTTTGACAGTAGGTGGCAGCGCTCTAAACCAATGTCTCCCTTCCCACTATGGCGCAACACGGAAAAATCAAAACCTCTCTCTCTCTCTTATGATAGGCGGGGCAGCACTCCGTCCTTCCTCTCCCTTCAACCCTGTGGCCCTCCCTCTTTAAATAGGGGAGGGGAGGGAATCCTCCCCCCTTGAGCTATCGGCTTGCATGGCGAGGGGCCTGAGCAAGCTCCAGCGAGGAGCTTGCTGGCCCCTCTATCCCCCCTCGATGCTCCAGCTCGATGCGTCGCCGCGAAGGTGAATTTTTTTTATTTTTTATTTTTAAATATATTACATTCTCTCCCCCTTAGAAGAATCGAGAAGTCCTCATCTCGAGATAAACTAGGGATATTGATGGTTGAGAGTGCCTTCATCTACCCAGGTGGCATCCTCTTCAAGATAATCTTTCCATTGGACGAGGCATTCTCTCAAGGTTCTGGGTCTTAACTGTCTCTCCCTAACATCTAAAATCCTATCTGGCCTTAGTTCAAGGACTCCTTGACTAGGCATTACAATTTGTTGGTCATCAAGTACATGGTTAGGGTTGGGTACATATTTTTTCAATAGGCTAATATGGAATACATTGTGAACCTTTAGGTTCTCAGGGAGTTGCAATCTATAAGCATTGGGTCCTAGGCATTTGAGGACTTTGTACGGCCCACAATACCTTGGACTTAGCTTTTTGGAATCTCCTAGGGATAGAGAACTATTTTTAGGGCGTACGCGAATGAAGACCATGTCTCCTTCTTCGAAGACTCTTTCTTGACATTTCAGATCCACGTATGCCTTTTGTCTATCCTTGGCTGCTTGTATGTCTTGTCTTATTGACTTTATTTGATCATCCATGTCTTCCAACATCTGTCTTGACGCTTCAGGCCTTAGGGTTGGATTAGAAAAGTTTAGAGGACTTCGACAATCATGACCATATAATGCTTGGAAAGGGGTCATCTAAATGCTTTGCTGGTAAGAAGCATTGTAGGCAAATTCTACCAAAGGCAAGTATTGAATCCACTTCTTGGTTTCTCGAGAGCAGTATGCCCTAAGCATATCTCGATGACTTGATTTACTAGCTCTGTTTGGCCATCCGTTTGGGGATGGTAGGCGGTGCTAAAATAGAGTTGAGTCCCAATAGCTTCAAAGATAGCTCTCCAAAAGTGTGATGTAAAGAGAGAATCTCGATCAGTAACGATTCTTCTAGGTAAACCATGTAGCTTGAATTTCTCCTTGATAAACAATCTTGCAATGTCGAAGGCTTTATAGTTTGTCTTTACTAGAATGAGGTGTGCAACCTTGGTAAGTATCTCAATCACAACCATGATGGAGTTGTATCCTCCCTGGACTTAGGGTAAGCCTACCACAAAATCCATACTGATGAACTCCCATTTCATTTGGGGGATATCAAGCGGTTGTAGTTTCCCTGGCATCATGACATGTTCGGCTTTGATACGTTGGCAAGACAAACACTCAGTGACATATTTGAGAATGTCACCTTTGAGCCTCTCCCAATGGTAGCTCTTCCTAACTACATTAAGAGTCTTAGCATAGCCAGGATGTCCTGCGAAAGGGGAATCATGAGCTTCCCACATTATCTTCTGCTTAAGTGACTGGCTTGCTGGTATACACAGCCTTGTTCTGTAGTAGACAAGTCCATTATCAATGGAAATTTCCTTATATTTAGCTTGCAACTTGGTAGAGATCTCATTTAGCATTGTTTGGTAGGCCAAATTATGGCATGCTGCCTCTCTAGCTAATTCAAGTATAGGGTTGTTTGGCATAGATACTTTTGTAGCCAGAGATCTGGCCGTTGATGGATTCTGCAAGATTAGGGAATTTAGGAATGCCTTGCGACTAAGTGCATCGGCAACTACATTCTCTTTCCCTGGTTGGTACTTGATTTCAAAGTCATATTCCTCCAATACTTCAATCCACCGAAGTTGCCTCATGTTGAGCTCGTTCTGGGTAAAGATCCATTTGAAACTCTTATGATCGGTTACTAAAGTAAACTTGTTACCCAACAGGTAGTGTCTCCAAAGCTTTAGAGCATGGATGATAGCTAGTAATTCCAAATCATGCATGGCATAATTCTTTTCATGGCTCTTCAATTTCCTTGAAGAGTATGCTACTGGATGACCTTCCTACATAAGTACACACCTCAAGGCAAGAATGTTAGCATCAATTACTACCTCGAACTCTTTATTGAGGTTTGGAAGTTTTAGAATAGGTGTTGATACCAAACTTTGCTTCAATTTGTCGAAGCTATTATGTTCCGGAGTTGACATGTAATGGAAGTCTGCTTCTTTAGTAAGTCTGTAAGAGGTGCTGCAATCAAGGCATAGTTTTTTATGAAGACCCTATACCATCCTGTCAATCCAAGAGAGCTGTGTATTTCTTTGAAAGATACTGGTGTTGGCCATTCAAGCACATCTCTGACCTTGGCTGGGTCTACTGATATTCCTTCTGATGATACTATGAATCCCAGATATTCAATTTGATGCTTGAAGAATGCACACTTCTTCATTTTTGCATATAGCTTATGTGCCCTCATTGTCTCAAGGACAATCCACAGTTGAGGTTCATGATCTTCTTCTTGTTTAGAATAGACTAAAGTGTCATCGAAGAAGACAAGCACGAAATCATCAAGATATGGCCTAAAGATGTCCTGCATTAATCTATTGAAGGTAGCAGGTAGATTCATAAGCCCGAATGACATAACCAGGAACTCAAAGTGCCCATATCTTATATTGAAGGCCATATTTGGGATATCTTCTTCCTTGATCCTTATTTGATAGTAACCTGACCTGAGATCAATCTTGGAAAAGATCTTTGCACCCTGAAGACGATCAAGAAGCTCATTTATTCTAGGAATAGGATACTTGTTCTTGACTATTGATTGATTCAACCCTTGGTAATCAATACATAGTCGAAGTGTCCCATCTTTCTTTTTTTGGAATAGTACTGGAGCTCCCCATGGTGAATTGCTAGGCCGGATGTAGCCCTGATCTAACAATTGCTTGAGTTGTTCCTTCAACTCAATTGCTTCCGGTATGGACATTCTATAAGGTCTCTATGCAATTGGCATAGCTCCAGGTACTAACCTAATCTCATGATCCACTTCTCTTTGAGGCGGAAGTTTGGTCAACTCTTCAGGGAATACGTCCGCGTATTCCTTTAGCCAAGAAGGTCCTTCATGAGACTCTTGCTTTTGATCTAACTTGTTGAGTTTGATCAAGTAAACGTGTAATCCTTTTTTGAATCCTTTTATGATCCGAGTTACTTTGGCCAATTGGATTCTTGGCACTCCTGCCTCACCTTGAGTTGTGACGAATTCCGTTTCAGAGTTTTGAAAGGAAACTTTACCCTTTCCACAATGAATGTGGGCGTCGTTGGGCTTAAGCCAACCCATTCCAAGTAGACACTCATGGATACCTAAATTCGTGACTCTAAATTTGACTGAAGTCTTCTTTCCTCCCAGAAAGAATTCCACCTTAGCAGTTTGCCTGGTACAAGTTACCTCATGACCATTTGCCAATTCCACAAGTAGGGTAGGTGCTTCTACTGTGGCTATTCCTAATCTTTTTGCACATGCTGGTGAGATAAAGGAATGTGTACTGCCACAATCAATCAAGGTTTTGAAACCTTTACCTTGATAGTTCGACGGTGTCTGAATCACCAAGAATTGGCGATTCGGCCCTTTCTTGTGTAAAGCGACATGGACTGTCGCTCTTTCGAATTCTGCTTCCATGGTCGGACCTTCCTCTTCTTCTTCTTCGCATCTTTGGCTATTGGCAATGCAGGCAGTTCTTCCTCTTCCACGGGTAGCGGCTCCTTGACCACGGCCTGCTCCTTGGAAAGGAATTTTGCGATATCCTCTACTGAGCTTGGGACATTGCCTCTTGAAGTGCCCGGGTTTGTTGCAGTGGAAATAACGGAGGTTTTGGCCATTACTTTGAGTAGGAACAAAGTTGTTGACGTTATTTGTCCTTGCTTTCTTTCTTTGTCCCTGATTATGACCTTGAACTCTCTTCATTTGAGGTCTGAATGCTCCTCTGTTTGGGTCACTATAAGACCAAGTTTTGTTACCCCTTAGTCTAGCTTGCACCTCTTGAATTATAGGCGCCGCTCGAATGAGTGCGTCCTGAAGATCTGATGGACGCATAGATTCGAGATGGGTATTTACTGGTGGATTTAAGCCTGCACAAAATTTGGACACCTGCTGCGTCATGTCCATCTGTGGCACATACTTTACAAGTGAAACGAATTTAGAGTAGTATGCATCCAGAGTGAGTCCTAGTTGTTTTATCTTGTAGAACTCATTCATTTTCTGCGTGCGATATGCAGGTGGTAAGTATCTTCCCTGCACTGCTTTCTTCAGCTTCTCCCAGGCAACGGATCCCTCTGCAATCCCTTGATCCCTGCACCATTGCTTCCACCAAAGTCTGGCTTCACCGGTGAGTTTTAACTTGGCGAGCATAGCCTGATTGGTGGGTGCAGTACCGACTGCTTCGAAGTAATCCTCCATGGATTCAATCCAAATTTCAGCATTAGCCTGAATGAATCTGCCTCTCCCGTCAAACTCGGGTGGCGTAGGAGGCGAGTTTGGAGCCTGTATCTGGGGTTGCGCCTGAATAAAGTTTTCTTAACGTTATTATACGATACTCGACGTTAGCTTAGCTATCTCGTAAACAAGGTAGCTACTTAACTTTTTATCAACTCTTATGAACAGCCAGACATTGATTAAAAGAAGTCTTTATTTGTATTTACATGGGCATAGCGCTTTCGAATACAACGTTCCCTGTGATGATAAGTCAATTGTTACATTTAATTTGGGGAGAACAACATTGTATTGCATTTATCTATAGGAACTGTGTAATAGTAGGGTTTTGGGTCATGGATCTTCAGGAATCGATAAGTCATTGGAAGTTCAGGATATCCTTTCTGCTGGAATCCATACTTCTCATAGCGGCCCAACACTTTAATCCTATCGGCGAGGATTACACGGGTTACTTCCTCATATACATATGAGTTCATCTCAACCCTCCGACCTTGGATATGTAAATTTGAATTTGCGTGAGCTTCCACAAAAACGAACAGCTTCACGACTTTCAAGTCTTCCAACCACTTGATCCTCTTTAGGTTGGTTTGTAGATAAGCAAACCGATGGGCGGCTATATAGTAGATTCCTAAAGCACCCGTCCATCTTCGTTCCATGTATAAATTATAAATTTTCTCTAGGATGTTCATCATCCCAATTCATTGTCTATAAAGCGGAGAATGCATTGCAGTCATAAACATGACTCGAAATACCAAAAACTTGTTCCACGCTTTGTAATTCTGCAAGATAGCATTGAAGGTAAGGAAATGTTTGGACAGCAGCAATTTCTTTACTTCATTTTATTGAGATTTTATAAAAGCAATTCCGTTATTGGTCGGCTCTGATACCAACTGTAATGTGTCTACTAGAATTATCTAGGACATGTCTTAGCAGTCCATCAGAAAGAATGTCTAAAAAGCTCCGCCCGGAACTCCATGGAATCTTACGAGATTTGCGATCTAGGTCTTTCCGCGTCCACCACCTAGTGGAAAGTATCCTGGCCATTCCCACTTAGGATCGACCAGAATTAGGGTTTTTTTGATTGGTCATTACCTAACAACAACTAGCGTCGGACCCAAGCGAACTACTTTAGGAAGAAACGCCAGATTCGAAGCGGATTCACACTGCATTTGGTTCAAGGAGAATCGAAAACGAGAGGGATGCAAAGCTCAACCTCTTAGCCATAAGGCATAGTCCCATTCTCTTCCCCTAAAACTGCGTAAATCAGTTAAGACATCACTCTAGGTCAACGCTTTTGTTGCTCGTGTCCTTAGACGATCATCCCGTTGTTCTTTGAGAAAAGTTCTCGGCTAATCGGGACCACCCAACCATAGGACGGACCCATGGCCCATGCTCCGCACTTTCCTCGGTTTGTTTTAGTTATGTAATTATCTAACACATTAATTTGACATGCAACAATCAGCTTCTTTAATTAATCCGTTAAGCACTGGTTCCTTTACGTAATCTTATCAGTGACATAGAAAAACAATATCAAACAAGTTCTTTATTAACATATCATCATTTTTATCTTTGAAATACAAGGAGTTTCTACCCGTAGGCTTGTCCATAATCCACCCGAAGGCTATCCAGTAATCCATAGGGATCACTGTTCCAAGTTTCCGCCTGTAAACTAGTATGCAGGCCTCGAGATCCAATCCCGAGTCACGTTAGCCTCTTGTGTAGGACCCAGAAGGCGAGGGATTCACGGCCAGAGCCCCCCTAGCACCCAAGCGTCCTCCTGCTCCAAGTAGAGGTCAACGAAGAGACCTCTCGCGGCGGGTTCGGTCCACATTCCCGGCGCGGTCAACAACCCCTTGGTTATGGTCATCAAGCAGTCGGGGTAACTGAAAGTGCCTCTCAAGAGCCCCCCTAGCACCCAAGCGTCCTCCTGCTCCAAGTAGAGGTCAACGAAGAGACCTCTCGCGGCGGGTTCGGTCCACATTCCCGGCGCGGTCAACAACCCCTTGGTTATGGTCATCAAGCAGTCGCGGTAACTGAAAGTGCCTCTCCCTTCACGCCTTCAACCTGAAGCGTAGATATTCATTTAATTTGAAAATCATCAATCAAATAGTGCTCTAAATTCTCTAGCAAGCACAAACACTTTCATTAACCGATCTTGTTGTTGGAAAATTGCTAAGGAATGATTCTTTCCTTTCGAATACATCAACACTTGTTCCAATGTGTCTTGCAACTTGGCAAGATCTCTTATATTCTAGGCTAGGGCGTACCTTATTAACCCAACTTGGTCAACCCTAAAGTTCATTGGATACTTTAGATTCCGTTTTTTTTTTTAACTTTCCTTATTTAGAAGGATATCAAAGAATACATCCCTTTTTGCAAGATAACTTGCATAAGGATCCGCCATCCTTGTTGAGGGTATTTAACTTTTCTTCTTGTGAATCAATCACAAGACTATATAACTTCGTACTTGCTGCGCAAGTCCTGTATCGTAATATACGATGAAATAATCCGTTTTAGTTTCTTTAAGCTGACGTTTGTCGGACCTAGGGTCTCTTTTTAAGAACCTTAGGGACAAACCCTAGTTCTTTTACATTTATGAATTTATTGGCCCTACAATTAGGGAGGATAGTCAAGTGTTTAAGGTATAAACGTTTCTTGGCCTTTAAATTATTCCCAAGGCATACTTTGCAGCATAGGTATTTCTAAGTTTACCTTAATTCGGTTATCTTTTAGAAGGTAATATTGAGATCACCTCGACACGATTTGTTATCCTTATGACGATTGATTTTTCAATCCTAAACTTTAATGCTTTGAGGTTAGGTAAATTCAATTAATCCTCCTTTTTCCTTGCAAACAAAACTGATGCTAAATAACAATCTTTTCCTTGCTAAGATATGCAATTAACAATGATAACTTCGCAGAATTCGAGCAACGTAAGAAACCTTTCATGAATTTCATCTTCTATGATGATTCGTTGCAAAAAGGAATAGGGGCTAATGGTGCAAGATGCAGTTTTTATACCTTCAGGATTTAACTGAAATATACTACTATAGTAAGTAGATAATTTTACTCGTAATTTGTTTTAATGCATGATGCTATTCGAAGGAAACTATGTTCTATACATTATCATTTGTTCAATTAACCTAAACTCCTTCATTGAAAATAACTCGGAAAAAATATATCCTATCCTTAACAATTCATCTTTGCATGATTTACTTAAAACCGATATAAAACCAAGAATTAAAAAAGCTTGGTTTTGGGGTGAGATATCCACATGGATACCAGGAGATGACCCTCCCGCAGCTACTCTTTGGACTTTCTTAGGCGGCATCGCAGTTCGAACGTGAAGGCAGTTTTTACTCCTTCTTTCAAATTTCCACCATCTCTCTTTTGAGGCAAGAAGTCCTTCAAAAAGTTGACCATGAGAAGGGATAATAAGACCTCTAAAATCTTAGCTTCTTCGGAGAGGGAAAGGTTTATAAAGCCTAAGAAGGTCAAATATAGGGTATATACACGGCAAAAAAAAGTTTTGCGTGAGTGTGGCTTCGCAACATACGCACCTTGAGAGATTTTTGGGCATGGGGAGTGAAAGGACTCAGGGGTTTTCAAACCTAGGGGGAAATTTTTGAAGGGTAACACAAGGGGATTATAGCATGGGGAGAAGGTATGAAGGAAAAAGGGTACACAGAGGTAAGGGATTAGGGGGTGTGTTAAAAGGGGTATGGGGGTGGAAGGAAAAAAAAAGATTATGAGGGGGTGAAGGGTAAAAGGAATATGAGTATAGGGGGGGTTAATGGTTTTTGAGGCCAAGGGGAGTGGGGCTATGGTGGCCTAGACACGAGTTGGGGTTTAGTGGCTCCACGGGAAGGGGTTAAGGGTTAGAAAAAAAAAACCCGCAGGGGGGGTTCATGTAAAAAGGGATATGAAGGTGTGAAAGGGGGATTAATTAGCCCCCCCTTAAGAAGGTTCCTAGAGAAGCTTCTGAGGAACACGTGGCAGCGTGGAAATAGTGACTTGGAGGCGTGATGGCAATTGAAAACTTCCTAACAGCAGGTGGTAGCGCTCTAAACCAATGTCTCCCTTCCCGCTTCGGCGCAGCACGGCGAATCAAAACCTCTCTCTCTCTTATGATAGGCAGGGCAGCACTCCGTCCTTCCTCTCCCTTCAACCCTACGGCCCTCCCTTTTTAAATAGGGGAGGGGAGGGAATCCTCCCCCCCTTGAGCTGTCCGCTTGCATGGCGAGGGGCCTGAGCAAGCTCCAGCGAGGAGCTTGCTGGCCCCTCTATCCCCCCTCGATGCTCCAGCTCGATGCGTCGCCGCGAAGGTGAATTTTTTTTTATTTTTTATTTTTAAATATATTACATTCTCTCCCCCTTAGAAGAATCGAGAAGTCCTCATCTCGAGATAAACTAGGGATATTGATGGTTGAGAGTGCCTTCATCTACCCAGGTGGCATCCTCTTCAAGATAATCTTTCCATTGGACGAGGCATTCTCTCAAGGTTCTGGGTCTTAACTGTCTCTCCCTAACATCTAAAATCCTATCTGGCCTTAGTTCAAGGACTCCTTGACTAGGCATTACAATTTGTTGGTCATCAAGTACATGGTTAGGGTTGGGTACATATTTTTTCAATAGGCTGATATGGAATACATTGTGAACCTTTAGGTTCTCAGGGAGTTGCAATCTATAAGCATTGGGTCCTAGGCATTTGAGGACTTTGTACGGCCCACAATACCTTGGACTTAGCTTTTTGGAATCTCCTAGGGATAGAGAACTATTTTTAGGGCGTACGCGAATGAAGACCATGTCTCCTTCTTCGAAGACTCTTTCTTGACATTTCAGATCCACGTATGCCTTTTGTCTATCCTTGGCTGCTTGTATGTCTTGTCTTATTGACTTTATTTGATCATCCATGTCTTCCAACATCTGTCACAAACACTCAGTGACATATTTGAGAACGTCACCTTTGAGCCTCTCCCAATGGTCGCTCTTCCTAATTGCATTAAGAGTCTTAGCATAGCCACGATGTCCTGCGAAAGGAGAATCATGAGCTTCCCACATTATCTTCTGCTTAAGTGACTGGTTTGCTGGTATACACAGCCTTGTTCTATAGTAGACAAGTCCATTATCAATGGAAAATTCCTTATATTTAGCTTGCAACTTTTGATTTTGCTCCTTGGTAGAGATCTCATTTAGCATTGTTTGGTAGGACAAATCATGGCATACTGCCTCTCTAGCTAATTCAAGTATAGGGTTGTTTGGCATAGATACTTTTGTAGCCAGAGATCTGGCCATTGATGGATTCTGCAAGATTAGGGAATTTAGGAATGCCTTGCGACTAAGTGCATCGGCAACTACATTCTCTTTCCCTGGTCGGTACTTGATTTCAAAGTCATATTCCTCCAATACTTCAATCCATCGACGTTGCCTCATGTTGAGCTCGTTCTGGGTAAAGATCCATTTGAGGCTCTTATGATTGGTTACTAAAGTAAACTTGTTACCCAACATGTAGTGTCTCCAAAAATTTAGAGTAGGTAATGTAAAAAGGTGAATTTTTAAAAAAATATATATTACAGTGTATATGTATCACATGTATACATATGAAAAAATTAGCCTTTGTATATATACCTACTCGCATTGTTGAGGTAGTACTAATGTGTCATTCTTGTTTTGGTGAAATTTTGTAGAGTCAATGATTACAAAACCACTTGGATGACGTCTGATTGTGCAATGCTCACCATTTGTTACCACTTCTTTAAACCACTTCACATCGAGTACATATATAAAGAATCGTCTGAAGTCAAGCTTTAGAATATCTTGGATCAAGCCACAATAACCTTCCATGGTACCATTGGCAGCCTCGAAGTGAGCAAGGACACCACAATCTTGGATATTTCTCTTTTCATCTATACGTTGAGTTCGAAGATGTTTACCCTCACACCAAAGTGCATTGAATAATGTGCACTAGTAGTAAAAGATAAAAGATCAAACATGTCAATTATTTATATAAAATAAAACTTATAGAAATAAATTAATTGATAGTATGTCTCACCTTTGATAAGCAACCTCTTGTGTATTCCCACTCTTCTTGAGATATATTAATTTCCTCCTCTTTTTCCATTCTCTCCATTTCCTCATGTAACCAATCTATATCAATATGACGTGGGAGCGCATTTAGATTATTTGGAAATGAGACATTACGTCCATATCTAGTGCGAAATTCTTGTCTTTCACTTTTTCTTCTTGCCCTTGCTTCATTATATAGTGTCACCCATTTACTCATAACATCACTATTGAGCACACAAAAACTATTTAACTTACAAAGTTCTTCTTTTGTTAGCACTTTACTCATTCCTTTTCCTTGAGGTACTATAGAGGTCATCCTCAAGTCTTCATCATCTTTCCATAGTCGTGGTTGAGAGGGATCCACTTCAACAAGATATTCAGAGATATAAACAAGGGATGATTGCACTAACCAACCCTCAGCCATGCTTCCCTCAGGCCATGCTTTTTGCCTCACAAAATCTTTCAAGGTTTTCATGAAGCGCTCAAGAAAAAACATCCACCTTAGATGAATTGCCCCACAAAGTGCGATCTCATCAATAAAATGTACAAGTAAATGTAATTGAGTAGTCTAAATGGATCGAGGAAAAATTTCCTCCACCAAACAAACCACCTCAATAGATAATACTTGAGCATCTTGCAATGTGTTTGGATCAATTTCCTTCGAGCTCACGTATCTATCAAGATGTATTTGAGAATTGCTTATTTTTGTGTAGAAATTCAAAGATATATAATGAAAAAATACAATGTATACACACCTCACAAGCTCTCCCATCTTGTAAATGATATCACGGACATCTTTGGAGGCACAATGGGATATGCTAGTAAGAAGTACAAACTGAATGTAAACAATATTCATAGATCAAATGATTAGTTGAGGAAAAAGTCATCATACCCCAAAGTTTACACATAGTTACTCCACTAATTACTATATTCATGGTTAGAAATACCCTTACTTGAATCATTTTGTGCCAATCATGGGACTTCAAACCAGATAGTTGCTCCACACCTCTTTTCTTTTTCTTTATGAAGGCTCCCTTGAGACATCTCATACATCCTGTGGGTGTTCGAAAGCTATATATTTGTTCCTTCACTATTTTTTCCTCATTCTTTGACAACATCCAAGGTCTATGGGGTAGCTCAATCTTTCATTTGGCTCCAATGCGTGGCCAGGCTCGTCTTATGCGACCAATGTTACGTAAATCCTCCCTTACATTAACTGAATCACGAGCCCCTATCAAGTGATCCCATAATGTAGATACAACATTTTTGAATATGTGCATGGGGTCCAACAGGTGATTGATCTTGAGTTCAGTCCAGTCCGGAAGACGAAAGAATATAGAGAACCTAACAAACAGACAATTATTATGTAAACAATTCATCATTCTAAATACTTTAAAGTCAATCGAGAGAAATGCACTTCTTACCAACTCATGCCGAGTAGAGGGTGGTTGTCGGCATTAATCCATCTCTCCTTCCAATCTCAAATGGTTAGAGATTGTGGAGTCATTCCATTAGTAGGGAGAACATATTTGGGATGGTCAATAGGAAGAAATCGATGATGATTGTCGTAGATAACCTTCTTTAAATGTGCCGGCCTAGAGGAAACTAGAGAGGGACCGCAAATAGGACATGCATGATATCCTGATGTGGTTAAACCTGAAAAAACAAGTGAATAAATAAAATGCAATTGATTCAAGTCTTGAATTTCAAATATAGAGTTATATACATGTACATGAACACTCTTCGTATCCTGGAAAGTCGTGAATGGTCCACAACAACATGGTCCTCAATGTGAAATCTCTAGAGGATGCAGATGCACTTGTATCTTGCACCTCAATACCTTCCCATAACATTTCTAACTCTTCAATCAAAGGCTCTAAGTAAATGTCCATGTTTTTTACCTTGTGCTTTCCAGGAATCAGAAGGGACAATATCACATGTCCCTTTTTAATTGCCATGGATGAAGGAATATTATAGTTCACCAATACCACTAGCCATACACTGTATGATGTGCTTTTGATTCCAAATGGATTGATTCCATCCATACCTAAACCAAATCTCAAATTTCTTGGCTCTTCTTTGAAAACGGGCCACAAATTATCTATATATTGCCATGCGGGTGTGTCTGCAAGGATCCTACATTTTCCATCACTTGAACAATGACTAGCATGCCATGACATGAGCTTTCCAATAGACTTACACTTGAACATATGTTTTATACGTGGAACAATCGGAAAATGTTGCAAAACCTTACGAGGCAGTGTAACGTGTCCCCTAGTATAATCCAGGACACGTCTTAGCAGTCCATCGAAAAGGATGTCTAGAAAGCTCCGCCCGGCACTCCTATGGAATGTTACGGGTTTTGCGATCTAGTTCCTCCCGCGTCTGCTACGTAGCGGAAATATACTGGCCGTTCCCACTTAGGATCGACCGGAATTAGGGTTTTCCTAATGGGTCATTAGCTAACAGCGACTAGCGTCAGACCCGAGCGAATGAAGCAGATTCACGCTACACTTGGTTCAAGGAGAATGGGAAACGAGAGGGATGCAAAGCTCCACCTCTCTATCATAAGGCATAGTCCCATTCCGTTCCCCTAAAACAACGTAAATCGGGTAAGACATAATTCTAGGTCGTCGCTCTCATTATTCTTTTTTATGATGATGATCATTCCGCTGTCTTTCGAGATTTTTGAGAAAAGTTCCCGGCTAACCAGGACCACTCAACCGTAGGACGGACCCATGGCCCATCCTCCACACTTTCCTCGGTTTTGTTTTAGTTATGTAATTATCTAACACATTAATTTGACATATAACAATCAGCTTCTTTAATTAACCTTGTTAAGCAATGGTTCCTTCACGTAATCTTATCACGTGACATATAAAAACAATATCAAGCAAGTTCTTTTAACATCTCATCATTTTGTCTTTGAATTACAAGAAGTTCCGCTCGTAGGCTTGTCCATAATCTGCCCGAAGGCTAACCAGTAATCTCCAGGGATCACTATTCCAAGCTTCCGCCCATCAACTAGTATGCGGGCCTCGAGATCTAATCCCGAGTCACGTTAGCCTCTTGTGCAGGACCCGGAAGGCGAGGGATTTACGGCCAGAGCCCCCCTGGCACCCAAGTGTCCTCCTGCTCCAAGTAGAACTCAACGGAGAGACCTCTCGCGGTGGGTTCGGTCCACGTTCCCGGCGTGGTCAACAACCCCCTTGGTTAGGGTCAGGCAGGCAGTCCAGGGTAACTGAAGCTGCCTCTCCCTTCAGGCCTTTAACCTGAAGTATAGGTACTTGTTTAATTTGTAATTCATTATTCAAACAGAGCCTAAAATCTCTAGTAAGCACAAAAATTTTCATTAATCAACCCAGTTGTATGGCAAACTGCTAAAGAAGTGTTCTTTCCTTTTTGAGTGTATCAGCAGTTATTCTCAAGATGTCTTGTAACTTGGCAAGATCCTTTATATTTGGGTGTAGGGTATACCCAACTTGGTTAACCCTAAGGTACCTTAGATATGCTAGTTTCTGGTTTACAACTTTCCTTTTTTAGAAGGATACCCAAAAATACGTCTTTTTGCAAGATAGCTTGCGTAAGGATCTGCCGTCCTTGATGAGGGTTTTTCCCTTTTTTCCTTGTGAATCAATCACAAAATGATATCATACATGTTGCGCAAGTTTGGCGATGGAATAATCTGTTTCGATTCCTTAAGCTGATGTATGTCAGGCCTAGGGTTTCTTCATTTAAGAACCTTAGGGACAAACCCTAGTTTCTTATCTTTATGAATTTATTGTCCCTACGGTAAGGAAAGTAGCCAAGTGTTTAGGGTATGAATGTTTCTATGTTTAGATTGGTTCGGTTATCTTTTGGAAGGTAATCCTACTCGTCTTGTCACGGTTTTACTATTCTTGTGACAATTAACCTTCCTAATCAATACAGTTTGATTTGGCATATAGCATAATGCCAAGATGATACAAAGACGACAATACTCCTTGGGACAAAAGGCCTAGCTGAGAATTTAGTGTATACACACTTTATTAGTTCCAAGTCCTCAAATAGTAGGGGAAAAGTGTTAATAGAGTGTCATCCAATAATTTCCCATTACATTTTCTTTCCAAATGAGTTCGTATATCTAATTTTTATACTTGTTAATTCCTAACATTTAACTTCCGTTTTCTTTAAAGATGAACTCATGCCAAATAACAACAGTTGCCTTGCTAAGATGTGCAACTAGCAAAGATAACTCCCTAGTAATTTGAGCATCAAAGAAGCCTTCCATGAATTTAGCCATTTTACCATGATTCGTTGCGAAAGGAATAAGACTAATGGTGCAAGATATAATTTGAATATATTACTATAGTAAATGGTTAATCTTGCCTATAATTTTATAATGCTTGATGCAATTTGAAGAAAGCTAATTTGTATACATTGTCATTCATAAGCTAACTCCTTCGTTAAAAATAACTTGAACAAATATATCTTTCCTTAACAAATTTTCTTTGTGTGACTGACTTAAAACCGAATTAACATCAAGAAGAAAAACCTAGCTTTGAGGTGAGATATCCACATGGATACCGGGAGATGACCCTCTCGTAGCTACACCTTGGACTTTCTTCGGCGGCATCGTACTTCGAATGTGAGATAGCCTTTTCCTTTTTCTTCTTGGAATTCCACCGTCTTCTCCTTCCTTTTCTTTTTCCTTTTTCCCACTCTTCCTCCGTCACTCCCTCTTTTCACTCCCTCTAGTTCCCTCCCTATCTTTTTTCTCACGGCTATATTCTTGCTTACGGGGTACATACGAGGCCGTGATGATGACTTGAATAGTTTAAAGAAAAATCCGGAGGGGAAAAGGGCAAGGGCTTAGGGGGGGGATTTAAAACCCTGGGAGGGGGGAAGAACAAGGGGCTTAGGGGGGAATTTTAAAACCCCAGGAGGGGGGGGGAGAACAAGGGGCTTAGGGGGGAATTTTAAAACCCCGAGAGGGGGGGGGAGAACAAGGGGCTTAGGGGGGAATTTTAAACCCTGAGAGGGGGGGAGAACAAGGGGCTTAGGGGGGAATTTTAAAACCCCGGGAGGGGGGGGGGGGGGAGAACAAGGGGCTTAGAGTGGAATTTTAAAACCCCCGGAGAAGTAATAAGGGCTTTGGAGGGATTAAAATCTGGAGGGAAAAACAAGGCTTAGGGGGGGGGATTTTACCGGGAGGAGGGGAGGAAAACAAGGCCTTACGGGGGTTTAAAAACTCGGAGGGGAGGGTAGTCTTAAGGCCACAGGAGGGAGCCTTTTATGGCAAAAAAAAGGACTTTGAATAGGCCCCCATGAAGGGGGGCTTATCAAGGTCTTTGGAAGCTTCCCCAAGAAGCTTCCAAGGCTTCTGGAGATTCTTCTGAAGCCACGTGGAGGGAGTGTCTCCCCTTGTGTAGTGTGCCGATGGCGAGGGCCCTTGGCGGTGTGCAACGGACGACGATGGACTGACGCGGGGCTCAGGACTCCTTCTTCAGCAATGGCACAGGGCGGCGACCAGACTCCTCCTTCACGACGGTCATATGTCTTCAGGCGGTGGCGCAGCTGCTTCATGGCAACACCAGCAACAGCGACTTGAGTCTCTCTCTTCCTCACGATGCCCCACACAGAGCCTCCCTCTCACCCTCTCATGATGGGCTCCCTTTTTCAGCCCCGAGCCTCCCATCGTTGAAATAGTGGAGGGAGGGGGATCTTCACTCTTGCGTGTCGACACGGATGTCCCCCCTTCCCTCCAAGGCTCCACCAAGGAGCTTACTACCTCCTTCTATTCCCCTCCCCCTCCAGCTCGTCAGTTGGCTGGAGGGATAAGGGGGGGGAATAAAAATTTTTCTATTAATTTGATTTATTTATTTACTTTTTTTCTACGCGGAATATTACATTCTCTCCCCCTTGGAGGAATCCAGATGTCCTCATCTCGAGATAAACTAGGGATATTGATGGTTGAGAGTGCCTTCATCTACCCAAGTGGCATCCTCTTCGGGATAATCTTTCCATTGGACAAGGCATTCTTTCAAGGTTCTAGATCTTAACTGTCTTTCCCTAACATTTAAGATAATTTCTAGCCTTAGTTTAAGGACTCCTTGACTAGGCATTACAATTTGTTGGTCATTTAGTACATGATTAGGATTGGGTACATATTTTTTTAATAGGCTGATATGGAATACATTGTGAACCTTTAGGTTCTCAGGGAGTTGCAATCTATAAGCATTGGATCCTAGGCATTTGAGGATTTTATATGGCCCACAATACCTTGGACTTAGCTTCTTGCATTCTCCTAGGGATAGAGAACTCTTTTTAGGGCGTACTCGAATGAAGACCATGTCTCCTTCTTTGAAGACTCTTTCTTGATGTTTCAAATCTGCATATGCCTTTTGTCTATCCTTGGCTGCTTGTATGTCTTGTCTTATTGACCTTATTTGATCATCCATGTCCTCCAACATTTGTCTTGAAGCTTCAACTCTTAGGGTTGGATTAGAAAAGTTTAGGGGACTTCGACAATCATGACCATACAACGCCTGGAAAGGGGTCATTTGAATGCTCTGCTGGTAAGAAGCATTGTAGGCAAATTCAACTAATGGCAAGTATTGAATCCACCTCTTCGGCTCTCGACAACAGTATGCCCTAAGCATATCCTTAATGATTTGATTCACTCACTCTGTTTATCCATCCGTTTGGGGATGGTAGGCGGTGCTAAAACAGAGTTGAGTTCCAATAGCTTCAAAGATAGCTCTCCAGAAGTGTGATGTGTAGAGAGAATCTCGATCACTAATGATTCTTTTAGGTAACCCATGTAGCTTGAATATCTCCTTGATAAACAATCTTGCAATGTCGGAGGCTTTGTAGTTTGTCTTTACTGGAATCAGGTGTGCAACCTTGGTAAGCATGTCAACCACAACCATAATGGAATTGTATCCTCCTTGGACTTGGGGTAAGCCCACAACAAAATCCATAGTGATGAATTCCCATTTCATTTAGGGAATGTCAAGCGGTTGCAGTTTTCCTGGCATCATGACATGTTCGACCTTGATACGTTGGGAAGACAAACATTCAGTGACATACTTGAGAACGTCACCTTTGAGCCTCTCCCAGTGGTAGCTTTTCCTAACTGTATTAAGAGTTTTTGCATAGCCAGGATGTCCTGCGAAAGGAGAATCATGAGCTTCCCATAATATCTTCTGCTTAAGTGACTGGCTTATTGGTATACACAGCCTTGTTCTGTAGTAGACAAGTCCATTATCAATGGAAAATTCCTGATACTTAGCTTGTAACTTCTGATTCTGCTCCTTGGTAGATATTTCTTTTATTATTGTTTGGTAGGCCAAATCATGGCATGCTTCCTCTCTAGCTAGTTCAAGTATAGGATTGTTTGGTATAGATACCTTTGTAGCCAGAGATTTGGCCATTGATGGATTTTGCAAGATTAGGGAATTTAGGAATGCCTTGCGGCTGAGTGTATCAGCAACTACATTCTCTTTCCCTAGTCGATACTTGATTTCAAAATCATATTCCTCCAATACTTCAATCCACCGATGTTGCCTCATGTTGAGCTCGTTCTGGGTAAAAATCCATTTGAGACTCTTATGATCGGTTATTAGAGTAAACTTGTTACCCAACAGGTAGTGTCTCCAAAGCTTTAGAGCATGGATGATAGCTAATAATTCCAGATCATGCGTGGCATAATTCTTTTCATGACTCTTCAATTTCCTTGAAGAGTATGCTACTGGATGACCTTCCTGCATAAGTACACACCCCAAGGCAAGAATGCTGGCATCAGTTACTACCTCGAACTCCTTATTGAGGTCAGGAAGTTTTAGAATAGGTGCTGATACCAAACTTTGCTTCAATTTGTCGAAGCTATTTTGTTTGGGAGTTGACCATGTAATAGAAGTCTGCTTCTTTAGTAAGTTTGTAAGAGGTGCTGCAATCAAAGAATAGTTTTTGATAAAGACCCTATACCATCCTCTCAAGCCAAGAAAGCTACGTATTTCTTTGACGGATACTGGTATTGGCCATTCAAGCACATCCCTAACTTTGGCTGGGTCTATTGATATTCCCTCTGATGATACTATGAATCCCAGATATTCAATCTGACGCTTGAAGAATGCACACTTCTTCATTTTTGCATACAGCTTATGAGACCTCATTGTCTCAAGGACAATCCGTAGTTGAGGTTCATGATCTTCTTCTTGTTTAGAATAGACTAAAGTGTCATCGAAGAAGACAAGCACGAAATCATCAAGATATGGTCTAAAAATATCTTACATTAATCTATTGAAGGTGGCAGGTGCATTTGTAAGCCCGAATGACATAACCAAAAATTCAAAGTGCCCATATCTTGTATTGAAGGCCGTTTTTGGAATATCTTCTTCCTTGATCCTTATTTGATAGTAACCTGACCTGAGATCAATCTTGGAGAAGATCTTTGCACCTTGAAGGCGATCCAGAAGCTCATCTATTCTAGGAATAGGATACCTGTTCTTGGCTATTGATTGATTCAACCCTCGGTAATCAATACATAGTCGAAGTGTCCCATCTTTCTTTTTCTGGAATAGTACTGGAGCTCCCCACGGTGAGTTGCTAGGCCGGATGTAACCTTGATCCAACAGTTGCTTGAGTTGTTCCTTCAACTCAATAGCTTCCGGTATGGACATTCTATAAGGTCTCTTTGCAATTGGTGCAGCTCCAGGCACTAGCCTAATTTCATGATCAACTTCTCTTGGAGGCGGAAGTTCAATCAATTTCTCAGGGAATACGTCAGCGTATTCCTTTAGCCAAGAAGGTCCTTCATGAGACTCTTGCTTTTGATCTAACTTGTTGAGTTTGATCAAGTAAACGGGTAATCCTTTTCTGACTCCTTTTATGATCCACGATACTTTGGCTAATTGGATTCTTGGCACTCCTGCCTCACCTTGAGTTGTGACAAACTCCCTTTCAGAGTTTCGAAAGGAAACTTGACCCTTTCCATAGTGGATGTGGGTGTCTTTAGGCTTAAGCCAATCCATCCCGAGTAAACACTCATGGATACCTAAATTCATGACTCTGAATTTGACTGAGGTTTTTCTTCCTCCCAGAAAGAATTCTTCCTTAGCAGTTTGCATGGTACAAGTTACCTCACGACCGTTTGCCAATTCCACAAGCAGGGTAGGTGCTTCTACTGTGGCTATTCCTAATCTTTTTGCACATCCTCGTGAGATAAAGGAATGTGTACTGCCACAATCAATCAAGGTTTTGAAACCTTTACCTTGATAATCCGACGGTGTTTGAATCACCGAGAACTGGCCATTCGGCCCTTTCTTGTGTAAAGCGGCATGGGCTGTCGCTCTTTCGAATTCTGCTTCCATAGTCGGATCTTCCTCTTCTTCTGCTTCGCATCTTTGCCTATTGGTAATGCAGGCTGTTCTTCCTCTTCTACGGGTGGCGGCTCCTTGACCGCGGCCTGCACCTTGGAAAGGTGTTTGACGATGTCCCCCGCTGAGCTTGGGACATTGCCTTTTGAAGTGACCGAGTTCGTTGCAGTGGAAACATCGGAGGTTTCGACCATTTTGAGTAGGAACAAAGTTGTTGACGTTATTTGTCCTTGCTTTCTTCCTTTGTCCCTGATTGTGACCTTGAACTCTCTTCACTTGAGGTCTGAATGCTCCTCTATTTGGGTCACTATAGGACCAAGTTTTGTTACCCCTTGGTCTAGCTTGCACCTCTTGAATTATAGGCGCCGCTCGAATGAGTGCATCCTGAAGATCTGATGGACGTATAGATTCGAGACAGGTAGTTACGGGTGGATTTAAGTCCGCATAAAATTTGGACACCTGCTGCGTCATGTCCATCTGTGGCGCATACTTTAAGAGTGAGACAAATTTAGAGTAGTATGCGTCAAGGGTGAGTCCTAGCTGTTTTAGCTCGTAGAAATCATTCATTTTATGTGTAGGATATACAGGTGGAAAATATCTCCCGTGCACGGCTTTCTTTAACTTCTCCCAGGTAACGGACCCCTCAGAACTCCCTTGATCCCTGCACCATTGTTTCCACCATAGTCTAGCTTCGCCGGTGAGTTTTAACTTGGCGAGCATGGCCTGATTGGTAGGTGCAGTACCAACTGCTTCAAAGTAATCCTCCATAGATTCAATCGAAATTTCAGCATCAGACTGGACGAATCTGCCTCTCCCGTCAAACTCCGGTAGCTTTATCTGCTTGAGGAGGAACTTCTTCTCCTGGGTCACAGCAGTACTTGATGTAGGGGGTGAATATGGAACCTATACCTAGGGTTGTGCCTGGCTAAAAGTTTCCTTAACGTTATTATATGATAATTGACGTTAGCTTATCTTTAGTTTAGCTATCTCGTAAATCATGAAGCTACTTAACTTTTAAACAACTCTGATGCATAGCCAGATATTGATAAAAGAAGTCCTTATTTATATTTACATGGGCGTAGCCTTATACAACGTCTCGCGTGATGATAATTCAATCATTACATTCAGTTTGGGGAGAACAACATTGTATTGCATTTGTTTACAGGAACTGTGTAATAGTAGGGTTTTGGGTCATGGATCTTTAGGAATCGATAATTCATTGGAAGTTCGGGATACCCTTTTCGTTGGAATCCATACTTCTCATGGCGGCCCAACACTTTAATCATGTCGACTGGGATTACACGGGTTACTTCCTCATATACATATGAATTCATTTCAACTCTCCGACCTTGAATATGTAAAGTCGAATTTACGTGAGCTTCCACAAAAATGAACAACTTCACGACTTTCAAGTCTTCCAACCACTTGATCCTCTTTAGGTTGGTCTGGAGATAAGCGAACCGGTGGGCAGCTATGTAGTAGATTCCTGAAGACCCCGTCCATCTTCGTTCTATGTATAAAGGTGATGGATTATAAATCTGCTCCAGGATGTTCATCATCCCAATACTTTGTCTATAATGCGGAGAATGCATTGCAGTCATAAACATGACCGGCAACACCAAAAACTTGTTCCATGCTTCATAGTTCTGCAAGACAGCATTGAAGATGAGGAAATGTTTGGACAACAACAATTTCTTTACTTCATTTTATTGAGTTCTCATAAAAACAATTCCGTTGTTGGTCGGCTCTGATACCAATAGTAACGTGTCCCCTAGTATCATCCAGAACAAGTCTTAGTAGTCCATCGGAAAGGATGTCTAGAAAGCTCCGCCCGACACTCCCATGGAATGTTACGGGTTTTGCGATCTAGTTCCTCCCGCGTCTGCCACGTAGCGGAAGTATCCTGGCCGTTCCCACTTAGGATCGACCGGAATTAGGGTTTTCCTAATGGGTCATTAGCTAACAGCAACTAGTGTTAGACCCGAGCGAACTACTTTACGCAGAAACACCAGGTCCGAAGCGGATTCACGCTGCACTTGGTTCAAGGAGAATGGGAAACGAGAGGGATGCAAAGCTCCACCTCTCTGCCATAAGGCATAGTCCCATTCCATTCCCCTAAAACAACGTAAATCGGGTAAGACGTAATTCTAGGTCGTCGCTCTCATTATTCTTTTTTATGATGATGATCATTCCGCTGTCTTTCGAGATTTTTGAGAAAAGTTCCCGGCTAATTGGGACCACCTAACCGTAGGACGGACCCATGGCCCATCCTCCGCACTTTTCTCGGTTTTGTTTTAGTTATGTAATTATCTAACATATTAATTTGACATATAACAATCAGCTTCTTTAATTAACCTTGTTAAGCACTGGTTCCTTCACATAATCTTATCACGTGACATATAAAAACAATATCAAGAAAGTTCTTTTAACATCTCATCATTTTGTCTTTGAATTACAAGAAGTTCCGCCCGTAGGCTTGTGCATAATGTGCCCGAAGGCTAACCAGTAATCTCTAGGGATCACTATTCCAAGCTTCCGCCCATCAACTAGTATGCGGGCCTCGAGATCCAATCCCAAGTCACGTTAGCCTCTTGTGCAGGACCCGGAAGGCGAGGGATTTACGGCCAGAGCCCCCCCTGGCACCCAAGCGTCCTCCTGCTCCAAGTAGAACTCAACGGAGAGACCTCTCGCGGCAGGTTCGGTCCACGTTCCCGGTGCAGTCAACAACCCCCTTGGTTAGGGTCAGGCAGGCAGTCCGGGGTAACTGAAGCTGCCTCTCCCTTCAGGCCTTTAACCTGAAGTATAGGTACTTGTTTAATTTGTAATTCATTATTCAAACAGAGCCTAAAATCTCTAGTAAGCACAAAAATTTTCATTAATCAACCCAGTTGTATGGCAAACTGCTAAAGAAGTGTTCTTTCCTTTTTGAGTGTACCAGCAGTTGTTCTCCAGATGTCTTGTAACTTGGCAAGATCCTTTATATTCGGGTGTAGGGTATACCCAACTTGGTTAACCCTAAGGTACCTTAGATATGCTAGTTTCTAGTTTACAACTTTCCTTATTTAGAAGGATACCCAAAAATACGTCTTTTTGCAAGATAGCTTGCATAAGGATCTGCCGTCCTTGATGAGGGTTTTTCCCTTTTTTCCTTGTGAATCAATCACAAAATGATGTCCTACATGTTGCACAAGTCTGGCGATGGAATAATCTGTTTCGATTCCTTAAGCTGATGTATGTCAGGCCTAGGGTTTCTTCATTTAAGAACCTTAGGGACAAACCCTAGTTTCTTATCTTTATGAATTTATTGTCCCTACGGTAAGGAAAGTAGCCAAGTGTTTAGGGTATGAATGT
This sequence comes from Lygodium microphyllum, assembly GCF_053477565.2. NCBI lineage: Eukaryota > Viridiplantae > Streptophyta > Polypodiopsida > Schizaeales > Lygodiaceae > Lygodium > Lygodium microphyllum. Next base: position 164,117,767 of record NC_141138.1, on the reverse strand, counting down.
TTCTATGTTTAGATTGGTTCGGTTATCTTTTGGAAGGTAATCCTACTCGTCTTGTCACGGTTTTACTATTCTTGTGACAATTAACCTTCCTAATCAATACAGTTTGATTTGGCATATAGCATAATGCCAAGATGATACAAAGACGACAATACTCCTTGGGACAAAAGGCCTAGCTGAGAATTTAGTGTATACACACTTTATTAGTTCCAAGTCCTCAAATAGTAGGGGAAAAGTGTTAATAGAGTGTCATCCAATAATTTCCCATTACATTTTCTTTCCAAATGAGTTCGTATATCTAATTTTTATACTTGTTAATTCCTAACATTTAACTTCCGTTTTCTTTAAAGATGAACTCATGCCAAATAACAACAGTTGCCTTGCTAAGATGTGCAACTAGCAAAGATAACTCCCTAGTAATTTGAGCATCAAAGAAGCCTTCCATGAATTTAGCCATTTTACCATGATTCGTTGCGAAAGGAATAAGACTAATGGTGCAAGATATAATTTGAATATATTACTATAGTAAATGGTTAATCTTGCCTATAATTTTATAATGCTTGATGCAATTTGAAGAAAGCTAATTTGTATACATTGTCATTCATAAGCTAACTCCTTCGTTAAAAATAACTTGAACAAATATATCTTTCCTTAACAAATTTTCTTTGTGTGACTGACTTAAAACCGAATTAACATCAAGAAGAAAAACCTAGCTTTGAGGTGAGATATCCACATGGATACCGGGAGATGACCCTCCCGCAGCTACACCTTGGACTTTCTTCGGCGGCATCGTAGCTCGAACGTGAGATAGCCTTTTCCTTTTTCTTCTTGGAATTCCACCGTCTTCTCCTTCCTTTTCTTTTTCCTTTTTCCCACTCTTCCTCCGTCACTCCCTCTACTTCCCTCCCTATCTTTTATCTCACGGCTATATTCTTGCTTACGGGGTACATACGAGGCCGTGATGATGACTTGAATAATTTAAAGAAAAATCCAGAGGGGAAAAGGGCAAGGACTTAGGGGGGGGATTTAAAACCCTGGGAGGGGGGAAGAACAAGGGGCTTAGGGGGGAATTTTAAAACCCCAGGAGGGGGGGGGGGGAGAACAAGGGGCTTAGGGGGGAATTTTAAAACCCCGGGAGCGGGGGGAGAACAAGGGGCTTAGGGGGGAATTTTAAAACCTCGGGAGGGGGGGGCGGGAGAACAAGTGGCTTAGGGGGGAATTTTAAAACCTCGTGTTGAGTGTTGAAATGACTTGTTTTTTTGGCTGATTTTTGTTGTTTTTGAGAGCTGAATGGTTGATTTCAAGGGATGATTGATTGATTTGGAAGTGGATTGAGAGTGTTTTGGATGATATTGATTGTGTTTTGGAAGTTCATGATGATTGTTGATGGTTTTGTGATGTTCTGATAGGTTTTGATAGGTTCTGTATACCTTCTGTTTTGTTCTGTTTTGGTTTGTTTTGTTCTGATTGTCTTTTGTAAGGAGGGATGGAGTATTGATTGATGAAGAATGAGATATTGTGAAAGCTTAGTGAATGTTTTGTGAGAGTTTGAAATGGTTTGAGAGTGAGTTATGAGGTTTTTATGACCTTCTGTACGTCTTCTGTAGAGCTTCTGTTTCTGTTCTGTTTCTGTTCTGTTCTGTACTGTAACTGTTCTGGTACTGTTCTGTAGACTATTCTGTAAGTGTTCTGTGGAATGTATGTGTGATTTTGGGAAAGTTTTCTAGCCTTGGAAAGAGGTGAATACAAGTGCAAAAGAGCTGAAGGAAGTGGAAGAAGTAGCTGCTGAAGACTCAAGAGAAGACTAGAGTAAAGTGACAGTAGTGAGCTGTGAAGAGACACTGTAGTGGCTCTGGTGACCTTTCATATCAGACATACCTCTTGGGAGGGGTATCCACGACCTAAGAGTGATTATTGAGTGTAATTTTGAGAGATTGTAGTGAGGATATGATGTATTATTGATGGAGTGTGAGAGAGAGAGTCAGAGATAGCCAATTCTACTCAAACAGAGTGATTGTATATGAGAGATTGAGAGAGAAGACTATGAAGATATTGAAGATGAATACTATGTGATGTATTTTCATTCAAGATGGTGTATTCCTTTGTTTTCTTTGTTCTATTGATGGATTTTGTGAAGATGTTGAAGAATATGGTTGATTCTATTAAAAACCATGGGAGATTTACATGATGCTGCATGAAGATTTGTTGTGCTTGGTGTTCTTTTCTTTGTGGTGATCATATGAAACATGATAAACAAGCTTGTTGATGTTACAAGATAGATTTTCTTGCAAGAGAATTCCCTTTTCCTTGGTGTTCCTCTCGGGGCTCCATGTTTTTGGTGCGCAGCCGGGGAAACTTGCCATCAACAAGCACCAAAAGAGGCTGAAAATGAAGGAATTGGCATTGCCAAGAAGAGAAGAATTCAATGGATGTTTGTAAAGTTCCTTCTTCTACTGAAGAATTGGAATTCCTCATAATCAAAGCCACTTTCCATAAGAAGTTCATCCCACAATGGCGGAAACACATCACCATCATGATGCATGCTCTATGTGGTGGACAGTTTCCTCTTCCTATTGAAGCAGCAGAAACTTGCATCTTGGTGGCAAACTGTTTGGGAACAAACTGAAAGGCAAAAATAGAGAGAATGACCATCCATGGAAGATTTGACATTCATTGAGAAGTTTCCAGACAACATCAAGTGGGAGATTGTGAAGAAGCTTTAGGAGTCTTGGTCTGTAGAGGTTCACAGGGACAAGAAGGAAAAGAGTTGGAATTTGTTCGTGGATGCTCAACAGCAAGATACATGGGATGCTTGGTGTACTGATAATCTTCTGTTTGTTCAATTAGCAACTCACTGGAAGTTGGTAGACAGAGTGTTTTTCACAACATACACTGTTGAAACCATCAGAAGCTGGCATTACTATGATGATGGCACCACCACCATGCTCAGACGTATGCATTTTGACACCTTCAGAACCAAATACCTTCCTCTGTGCAGTGGCATGAAAGCAGAATTTAGGGACGTTGAGAGGAAAGAAGTAGAAGAAATGTTGGCAAGAGAGTCCTCCAGAGACTGAAGCCTTCTGTTAACCCTCTGTGGAGCACTAACAACATAGTGGAGTCAACCCCCTGATGAATGACACAATAAAAAGGCAAGCATTAGAACGAGTCCAGAGGTAGGTGAGAAGAGAGAAAGCAAAAATCAGAGCCGAGAGCGAGCTCGCAGCAGAAGCCGCATTTGACGCCCTTGCGGAACTCTTTACAGAAGTCCCAATGGCACATCAAGCCCTTCCTCCTCCTGTTGGAGGCCCACTTCCAAGCCAGATCCGTCCTGGAAATATTGATGACAGACCAGCGAACGTAGTCCCATTGCCAGTTTTTAAGGGAGAGTACAATGAAGACCCCGATCTTCATGTAGTAGAGTTTATGGTAGCATGTGTGGCTAACAATGCCAGAACCCCTGAGTAGTTAGCGATATTCCCCGCCACTTTCAAGGGCGCGGTGTTTCAGTGGTATGAGAGACAAGCAGCAGGAACTTTTGGCACATGGGACGACCTGAAGTTGGCCTTTCTCACTAAATTCAGGCGTGAAGGTTTTGAAGAGCGGATGAGAGAGGAATTTATGAACCTAAGTCAGTCCTCTGGAGAAAGAGTAGAAGCATATGTCTCAAGAATGGAATCCATCCTGAAGAGATGGACTAACCATAATCTAGATGATGGCATTCAGAAGGGAGTGTTTCTCAGAGGATTACAACCAGAAGTCCGTAAGTTTGTGGAGCTACAAAGACCAGCCACCCTGCAAGCTGCAACAGAAGGTGCAAGACTGTACGATGAAGTGGAAGCTAGATTAGCAATGAATACAGGAAGAGGAGTCCTACCTCCTCTGATGCCAGGAATGATGTATCCACCAAATGCAGTCCCAGGGACTGTTCCCTACTCCTACCAACAGATGCCCCCGGTATCACAGTACAGTGCACCAAATCCATAGTGGCCACAATCCATGCCTCAAATGATGGTTCAACCACAACAACAATGGTCCCAACCAATTTCCTCAATGCCAAATCAACAGCAACAGTGGAACCCTACCAACTGGAGTCAACAGCCAACAGTTCAAACAGGAGCTCTGAATCAGAAACAGAACAGAGACCCCTCTGTACCAGCCCAACCAGTTTATGCAGTGATTACCGAAACTCCTCAAAACCCTCCTGCCAGTACGTCCGGAGGAGAAAGCTTGAAGGATTATTTATCCAACTCAGTTGCAAACATCAAAAAGGAGTTGATGGATGTGATTACAGAGCAACTACAGACGCTGAAAGTGAACACAACGAGCATATCCAACATTGCAGGAGCAGGAAGAGATGTGATGCGGTCAAATACTTGGTGTGGTAAGTGTCATCAAGCAGGTCATTTAGCCATTGAATGTACACGGAAACCAACCATCCCTGGAGCCTTCTGTTCCTATTGTTTGCGGAAGAATCATACAGAGGACATTTGCTCTCTGAAGGAGATGCATGATAGGAGAAGAAAGGAAGAAGACGCAAGATTTAACTTGCTGGAATCCAAAATGACAACACAAGATATTGGACCCAAGCCTAGAGAGTTTGGTCCTAATTTCGGACCCAGAAGATTTCCTTCCCAAAGTTACAGAGGAAGACAGTCTGGCGGTGGTCAGAGATTAGAAGTGGAGTGTTACAGATGCGGAGAAAAGGGACACATTTCACCAAATTGTCCAAATCCTCGAAGGTCAGTGGATTACAAGCCCTTATGTAGTCGATGCAAAGGAGAAGGCCACACTGCAAAAGACTGTCCAAGCCCAGCCCCAGTGAAAAACAGTGCTACTGATAGTCCGTCCAAGGCCCAAGAGCCTACCTCCAATTTAGTGGAATTGGAAGTTGCTACCATCACGCGTGCAAAGCAGAAGGAACCACCTATCCAGAAAGAAAATAACCCTCGTGCCAGAACAGTGAAGTTCAATCTTCCACCAGAAGAACAGAACAGAACAGAGCCTAACAGTGCCGTACAGAGCCCTACAGTGCCACAGAGAGTTACAGAGACAGTTACAGAGACAGGACCAGAGGTCCAGGATACAGAAGAGGAGGAAGTGCCACAAATGGCAGAAGAAGCTCCTGTAATTCCTCTGTTGGAAGAAAGAGGGAAAATGAAAATGGGTGTTGCTCCATTCCCTAATCGGTTAGAGAAGCCAGTGGATCCTATTAAGGAATACGATCTGGTCAGAGATCTAGATACCTTTAGACCAAACCTCACATTCCGACAATTATTGTTGTTGTCTCCCAGTTGCCAGAAAAGATTCAAAAGTATACTGACAAGAAGACGTGGTTTAAGGATTGCTCCGGCAACAGCAACAAAGTCCAACAAGGCTCCAGAGCCTGTAAAAGAAGTGGATGTGGCTAATGCTTTCCTAGATCCAGGTACTCCAGAGACTGGCGTATGGATAGAAGGTTGCTTCATCGCAAATGCATTAATTGATGGAGGTTCATCAGTGAACATTATGACGGATGTGACAATGAAGGATCTAGGCCTACAAGGTGTGCAACCAACCCAATGGCTCATCAGACTGGCGGATCAGAGTAGAATCAAGCCTTTGGGCATTCTTCCATATGTGAAGACTACAGTGGCTGGAAAAGATTATTGGCTGACCTATTTGGTGGTGAAGCCAAACTCTTATGGTACATCCTATCCTATGTTACTGGGCAGACCATGGCTTTTTGAAGCCAGAGCAAGGACGGATTGGTTTAAAGGAACTTTGACCTTGGGCAGAGGACCCAACAAAGTGGTGCTGAAACTGTATGGTTCTCAAAAAGGACATGGATCCACCTCCTTGGAATTATCTTCTGATTCTCCTAATGAGGTTATGGATGGAACATCAGCAGACAAAGATGTTGTCAAACAGATCCTTCCCAAGAAAACAGTGGCACATTCCTTAACAGTGGATACTGTAAGCCGACTTCTAAAAGATGCAAAGCCATTATCAATGGGTGAATACTTCCTGCCTGAATCAGGAATGCCTTCTGAAATCACTTCTGATAGTGAGATAGAAGCATGGATGTACTACTCTCCCTGTTACATGGTCACAGCAGAAGCAGAACTAGAGACAGAGGCAGGAGAGGAAACAGAGAATCTATTCTTCTGTTACAGAGCTCCTACAGAGACAGAAGCAGACACAGAGATAGAGACAGAGACAAAAGAGGATGGATATGATATGGACGAAGAAGATTATGAAAGTGAAACGGAAGAGTCTATCCCACCTGAAGAGGATACATTTGAGGAAGAAGTTCTAGAAGTATCAGAAGCCGACGAGCTCATGCTATGGGACAGAATGGCAATGGTACCATTTGGTTTGGTAAATGGATCTTCTCATATGCAAAACCTTTATAAGAAATGGATTAAGAAGAGCAAGCCGTCTTTCAGCAGTGGCTCCTGCCGTCCTAACCCATCTTTGCCAAAGAAAGATGATGATGATGCACCGTGCCAACAAGCACCAATCCAACTAACCCAACAAGCACCAGAGGGTCCCTGTTATGTGACGTTTCTGGATGTGTTATCTTCAGAAGATGAGTCTTCAAGCCATGAGGTAATTAATTTTGAAACCAAACCCGAAACAGCTCTAATTCCATTCCAACGTCTTAAGGAGCAACCTAAGTCTACACCAAAAGAAGAAGTGGGTTCTAGTGGGACATCAGAAGAGGACATCACTCCCTTGAAGGAGTCGGATCTGTATCCAGAAGCAGTCCGTGGGACCTTCATTCGTGAAGTAGAAGGTGAAAGGCAGTTAACTTTTGTGGATGCAGAAGGCACTGAACGCCACTTGAAGGTGGGTAGCAGTCTCCCAGAAGAGGAGTTGTTAACCTTGTACAACTTGTTGAAAGAGAATTTGGATGTGTTTGCATGGTCTTACAAAGACCTGAAGGGGATTGATCCCACAATATGTCAACATCATATTGACTTGGAGCCTGATGCCAAGCCAGTACGGCAACGACAGAGGCGAATGAACCCGAATTATTCCACATTGGTGAAAGCGGAGCTGCTGAAGCTTCTGGAAGCCGAGTTCATCTATCCAGTGGCAAATAGTGAATGGGTTTCACCCATCGTGGTTGTACCCAAGAAGAATGGCAAATTGCGAATATGTGTGGATTTCCGAAAGCTTAATTCCAAGACAAAGAAGGATCACTTTCCAATCCCTTTCACAGACCAACTGTTGGATACAGTGGCAGGACATGAGCTTTATTCCCTTCTGGATGGATTCAGTGGATACAACCAAGTCCAAATCGCAGAAGAAGACCAGTCCAAAATAACCTTCACCACAGAATGGGGGACCTACGCTTACCGAGTGATGCCATTTGGGCTCTGCAATGCCCCTGCTACTTTCCAACGAGTCATGATGGCTGCATTTCAAAATCATCTGCATGACTTTATTGAGGTATATTTGGATGACTTCTGTGTCTATAGTTTGATCAGTGAACTCTGGGGACATTTGGAACAATGCTTTGACCAATGCCGGGAGTATGGGATTTCCCTCAACCCCGACAAATGCATCTTTGGGGTTTCTTCTGGAGTTCTGTTGGGCCACATTGTCTCTGCACAAGGGATTTCAACAGACCCTGCAAAGATCGAAAAGATCGCAGCTCTGACAGCACCCATAAACCTCAAACAGTTGAGGGGATTCCTAGGCCATGTGGGTTACTACAGAAGGTTCATAGCCCATTTTGCTACAAAGGCAACCTCCTTGCATAAGCTCCTGAGGAAAGATGCAGAGTTTACTTGGACAAAAGAATGTGACAAAGCCTTCCACACTCTGAAGCAGTGTCTGATAGAGGCACCCATCCTGCAACCTCCTGATTGGACGAAAGAGTTCCATGTACACACTGATGCATCAATTGAAGGCTTAGGTGCTGTCCTTTGCCAAAAGGGCTCCTCGAAGCTGGATCAACCAATCTACTATGCAAGCCGAAAAGTCACTGATAGGGAACGGAACTATACAGTGACCGAGCTGGAGTGCTTGGCAATGGTGTTTGCCCTAGAGAAGTTTCGCCACTACCTCCTATCTACCCACTTTAAATTTTATGTGGATCATGAGGCCCTATCCTTCTTAATGAACAAAGCAGATGTGAAAGGACGAATGATGAGATGGCTCCTTTTATTTCAGGAGTTTGATTTTGAGGTGATTACTAAGCCTGGTCGTTCCCATGTCCTGGTTGATCATCTGTCGCGTATCCCACAAACTGCAGACGAGGAGCAGGATGATCCAGACCTCCCTGATGCTTCCCTATTCTTGGTGGAAACTGTAACTCCGTGGTATGCAGACATTGCCAATCTGCTGGCAACCCAACAGTACCCTCCTGGTATTTCTAGTCGGGAAAGGAAGAAGCTCATGTTAGAATCAGCCCCATACACCCTGCTAGGCGGTGCACTGTACAAGAAAGGCAAAGATGAAGTGCTCAGAAGATGTGTTGCAGGAGATGAGATTGGGATTGTTTTGAAGGCTTGCCATGACGAGCCATGTGGAGGTCACTTTGCAGGAGAAGCTACAGCCAGGAAGGCTCTGCTAGCGGGATATTGGTGGCCTACCATTCATAAAGATTCCTATGATTACTGTAAAAGATGTGATGCTTGTCAAAGAATGGGGAAACCCACCAAGACAAGTGCCATGCCATTGCAACCTATCCTTCCTTTAAAGCCGTTTGAGAAGTGGGGCATCGACTTCGTAGGTCCAATCGATCCTCCTACCAGAAGGAAACAGAACCGATACATCCTTGTATGTACGGATTATGTCACAAAGTGGTGTGAAGCTAAAGCCCTAAAGCGGGACGATGGTAACAGCGTGGCCCTGTTCATGTACGAGAATATCATCACCCGTTTTGGTAGTCCCTTAGAGTTGGTAAGTGATAGAGGCACGCATTTCCTCAACAAAGTCATGGAAGAGTTGACAGAGTTGTATAAGATCCGCCATCGCAAGTCCACTCCTTATTACCCCAGAGCCAACGGCCAAGTCGAAGTCACGAATCGCATCCTCTGCTCGATTCTAACAAGAACGATCGCCGCACATCGTCGTGATTGGGATGATCGACTTACAGAGGCCCTTTGGGCGTACAGAACCTCCCATAAAGCAGCAACAGGACAAACACCCTTCCAGCTGGTGTATGGAACAGAAGCTGTTTTTCCTGTTGAACTGGAATTACCCTCTTTAAGAGTGGCGATCAAAGAGCGTTTGGGGGATGACGATTCACTGCAACGCCGTCTCCTGCACTTGGAATGTTTGGACGAAATTCGTAGGATGGCTCTACAGTGCATGGAAGCCACGCAAGCTCGACGCAAGGCTTACCATGACAGCTTCATCAAGCGCAAGGAGTTCAAAGAAGGTGATTTGGTCCTAGCCTATGATTCACGCTTTGGCAAGTTTCCTGGCAAGCTCCAACAGCGGTGGATGGGCCCCTATAAGGTACTTGCAGTTAACCCTAATGGTTCTGTCCAAGTACAGACCGTTGATGCCTCTGATGATTCCTTTCTGATTAATGGATATCGCCTGAAGAAGTACTTCTCTCCTTGGGGATCTTGACAATTACGGTCACTTGATCCTTTCCCTCGTTGGCGCGGCACTGTACTTGTTATGATGCTACTTTTGATAGCCATTCTTCAGCCACTTCTGATGAGGTGGACGCAACCCTCTGTCCCCTCCAAACCCCCTTCCATCCTTGATCTCTTATCTTCTATTTTCCACCAGCGACAGTACAGAGGTTGGTTCTGACACATGGTCTTTCTACCATTCCCTTGCTCACTTTGAAAAAAAAAAAGAAAAAAAAAAACAAAACAAAACATATCGGTCATGGGAGAAAAGGACTTAGGTCCCTGTCATGCCGACCTATCCTTCGAGAAAAGGTGGAAACACCCTCGGGAATAGGGGAAAACAAGAAAAAGAAAAAAGAAGAAAAAAAAAAAACAAATAAACAAATCTGTTATGAGAGAAAAGGAAGCAATTCCCAATCATAGCAGGCCTCGTTCCAAGAAAAGGTGATAAACACCCTTGGGCGAGAAGCTGGCGGTGGAAAAGGTGGTAACACCCAGCAGTCCAGAAAGTGGATTCATTAATTGATATCCTTAGGATCCAATTCCGACGCTGCCTCCCTTGGTACGCTGTGTCCTGGGTCTCTCTGCAAAGTGACTACCTGTCCTCTAGCAGACAACATGTTCCTATCCAATACAATAATCGATTTGATGGCTACCTCCCTGGGTACGCCTCTTCAACAACTGATGACGCGATCTTCATCGACAACCCCTTGAGTGATGTGAGCTTTCATCCTAACCGGATGGGGAAGTGAGTATGGTTGCCCTCTGTATCTATCAACAACGAGTGAGACAGAGGGTGGGTCGAGAGACTAGTCTTTTCCCTTCAAATCGAATGAGAGGTGAGAAGTGTGAATGAAGTGTTGCACGCACGGGATGGGCCTCTCAAAGCACAAAGCATGATTTGTTTCTGTGCACTGCACCATAAGGCTCCCTGGCCTTCCTTCTCGCACTGTATGCCGGCACAGGGCGGGATGCACTGTTGCACCATCAACTGCGCACAAGGCATACACCCTTTGCACAAGTGATTGTGAGAATTACATCAATGGGTTTCAGGAAAAGGCTGCCCTCCTATATCTATCAACAGAGAGTGAGACAGAGGGTGGGCTGAGTGTGACAGGAGTTTCTTCAATCAATTACCGAGAGGTGAGATTGAGGGACGTTACAACACTTGGAGTCAGGTACGTTCCCGTTTCCCTATGCACCCACGGGATGGGTCTTTACCGTCAACACAAAACACATCACCCTGTTCTGTACACTGCACTGTAAGGCTCCCTTGCCTTCCTCCTTGCACTTATGCCAGATGGGTTGGATGCACTGATGCACCATCAACTGTGCACCCTGGCATACTCCTGCACCATTCCCCCTTGTTGATTCCTCAACCGGGTATGAGATATGGGGTTCCATCATTCTTCCTTGAGTGATATTAGTCATGGGGCGAGTGACTGTTCTTTCATTTCATTTGAGTGACTGTGAGTTGAGTGTAGTATTCCTCATCATCGACGAATTTCCTGTGATTCCTTCCATCAGCTACCTCCCTGGGTGCTGTGGCGTGGTCCCTGCCATGACGAACGTGTGCCGAGAAGATGCCTTGGTCCCTCCAGCGCCGACAACAACACTGGACGTGCCATCGACACTCAACCTTGATTCTTGACTAAATGGGCCAAGTTATTCTAACCCTACACTTTGGTTTTTTCGTGCCGGTCATGTTTTAAGTGTGGGGAAGTTAGTGGATGGTCTGAGGCATGGTCCTAGGTCCCTGTTGTTCGGTTAACCCTATCCGTTAAGGTCTTAAGTGTGGGGACGCGTCCCTGCGCGTCTACCGTGCATATCCTTTGCATATGCCTTACCCTGCTCATGCATGTATACCATGACTTGCTTTTATCCTAATGGGATCCCTTCCCACCCACCGGGTTATGTTCCACCCACCCTTGGGGCTGTTCCCTTGCAGTTTTCCTTCATTCCTTGATTTTGAGGTTTTTCCATGTGAATGCACCCTACGTTCACCAAAATCAAAATCCAACCTTATAGCCCTGTTCCTCCCTTTGAACTGACCATTTTTCCTTTTTACTTACCCCTGTTCCGGTGCACGGTTTTTGAGTTATTAATTTTTGAAGCATTTTACGCAATTTAGACGGTTTTCCATGTGAACGCGCCCTTTTTTGATTTTACGAATCTCCACGCGCCCCAGTCGTGTCCGCGTACCCCGTACCGTCATCCCCGCGTCGTTTCAATCCCGTCACGGTAAATTTTTTTACCCCGCCCCGCGCACGTGCGCGGGACGGGGATCCGCCCCCTCTTGACCCCGCCCATCCTCCCTTACCCCTGCCCGCCCACCTTTTATTTTAAAAAAAAAACAATTTAAAAAAAAAAAAAACCCAACCAACGGACACCCTTCCCCCCCCCCGCCTCTCAACCACCTCTCCTCTCTTCTCTTTCTTCTTCTTTCTCTCTCTTCTCTCTCTTGTTCTTGCTTCACTCTCTCTCTCTCTCTCTCTCTCTCTCTCTCTCTGTCTGCGTAACCTCTTCCTCTCCCTCCTCTCCCTCTCCTCCATCTCCACCTCCTCTCCATTGCCCTCCTCCCTCTCCTCCTTTTCTCCTCCCTCACTCCACCTCCTCCCCCTAGTCGGCCGTCGCAGAGCCATCCTCTGTCCTCGCCGCTGTCGCCCCCTCCCCCATGGTCGTCGTCACCGCGCCCGGAACGCCTGCCGTCGCCGCCTCTTCCGCCTGCGGCCGCCCACGCCGTGCTGGACCCCTCGCCGCCACGATCGCGCCACCTCGCCGCTGCCCGCCTGGTTGCCGCCGGCGCCGCCTCCATCTCCCCTCGCCTCCCTCCAACCTCCACCTCCTCCACCACCTCCCTCCCAGGTTACCTAACTAACTCTAGTTTAGTTAACACTAAACCTAACTTACCACTAACTCTAGTTTAGTTAAAACTAGACCTAACACTATCCTAACTTAACCTAAGCTAATTAGACCCTAGTTAGCCCTTAACTGACTAACCTAGTTAGACCGTAGTTAGACCTAACTTAACTAACCTAGGTAGACTTACCAGACTAGACTTAGGTTAACTTACCAGACTAGACTTAGGTTAACTTACCTGATTAACTTGACCTAATTGACTTATGACTAATATGATTAATGTGACTTAATTAATCACTACATTAATTTTTCCATTAAAAAAATTTCAAAAAATTTCTAAAAATTCCTTCTGTCTGTTGCCCAGTTTTGGACCTTTGTCTGCTAGGAACTGCCTTTCCTATAATTTTAGAAAAATCCATCTTTCCTAAAACTACCCATAAATTGCCAAAAAATATGGAAAAATCATTTAAAAATTTGTAAAAAATTCTAAAAAATTCTAAAAACATTCAAAAAAATTCTCCTCACCTCCCTTGCTCATTTTCCATTTATTCCAACATAAAAAATTACAACTAAAAATAACATAAAATAAATAAAAATAAAAAACCAACATAAACCAAATTAACACATCTGCTAAGGTGTTGTTTGTTGTTTCATCAGTGTTTTTTGCTTTTCCTTTACTGGGACTCTTCCGTGCGCATTCCTGCATTACATACACACCCTTCCAGGTATTTATTTTCTGTTCTTTATTTATTTATTTTTCCCCTTAATCACAATTAATTGTTAAAATAAACCCTTTAATTCACCCACCGTTTCCACGCGCATTCGCGCTAAACACACATATTTTTTTAATTAAAATAAACCAGCCGTTCAGTTAGCACGCGCTACGTGCGCTAAAGAGGCACTCTAAAATTTTAATTAAAATAAACCAGCCGTCACATGAGCACGCGCTGGCAAAAAAACGCTCCACATCACCTTAAATTATAATCAATGAATTGCATTTAGAGACCCAGTCGGGAATCGACGTCCAGGAATCGTATAACTGCACCGTTTAACCTAATAATTGGTAATTAAATTTATAATAAGGAACCGCCGTTTTCTTATTAAGGTTTATCACCTAATAAAAATTCACCCATTTTTAATATTTAATTAAAATCAACCCTTCATTAAATTAAATCCCCCCCTCACTGCACTTAATCCCCTTTTTAATGAAGCGTTTCGTGAGATGGGTATGCGCAATCATTAGTGTTGTTTTTCATGGTCCAGTCTTGGTTCTATCACAGATGTCGTCTTGATATATGTTGGATATGGTCTGGTTTTGGTTTCCTGTCTTAGTTACGGTTACGGGTACGGTATGTAGTTTTTTTCTTTTATTGCCTGATACGGGGTTCAGGGTGTTTGTCTGATGCATCGCATGAAGCTTTCGGTCGCATTTGTCTCAAGGTCATGTCAAATTTTTTCTAGGATGTGGTTTGCTTGGGGTTAGTAGGTCGGGTCATGTTTGATTGGTAATTCTCTTATCCTTGGTTTTTGTCTGTTGGTTTGCAGGCATTCACTTTGATTGTCTGTGTTTGTGGTGTGTGTGTAACCATCTGAATGGTGCCTTCTCATGCTCCTCCCCCTATCCAGTACGTCCCACTAGTTAGTAGGGATTACTCGTCCCTACTTACTTTTGAGCCCCTCACGATGGCAGGACTTGCTGCTTTTGTGGCCACTCCTTTTCCATTACTTCCAGAGAATCCGTCCGTATGTGATGAGTTCCTGGCCTCTTACAGCAAGAAGACAGGAGTAGTCCAAGGCATGTCTATGACATTGACGTCTCGAGGCTTAGGGAAGGCTCTGTCCTTACCCTCCAAAGGAGAACCTTTTGTGACCACTCGACAGCTCTTCTCTAATGAAGAGATTCTCAAACTGTTGCAGAAGCAGACAAGGGAAGTCCTTGATGTTAAGAAAGTGATAAACTCTTCAGGAGTTTCGTTTTCTATGATTACTGATCCCGTCTGGAAGACGATGTGTCAGTTCCTTCAGGACAGGTTCATGCCTGCCAAAACGCCATCCCACTATTTGTCCAAAGAGCTTTTCACAGCTTCCAGGATGGTGCTAAAAGGAGTTGCCATTGATTGGAGCACATACCTCCTTACTAAGATGGATCAGCATTTTGTTAAAGTCACGAGGGGTAATGTTACCAATGTTACCTATGGATCCTATTTGTCTGCCTTCTTGACCTATTCAGGTTTACAGAAGACTGTACCTCCAACTCCAGCATCAAATCCAGTACCTCCTCCTCCACCTTCAGAAGAGTCAGCACCTATTGACATTGAGGATGATGATTCTCCGCCTCCCCTGGTCATACAGCGCAAACGCTTGAAGAGGGTAGCGGACAAAGCCCCTGCTGTACTTCCCTCAGTGCCTATCCCTGCTACTTCTGGCAGTGAACTCCCTGGGTATCTCACTTGCAATAATCTATTCCGCGCACATAGAGAAGGATCCTTGGAGATCTCAGTTCCTTCCCTGAACAGTCTCGTCTCAGGAGATGCCATTCCTTTCCTCTGCAAGGATATTCAAAGTTCCATTGAGTTGTCAGTGACAGCCTGTGTTCAACAGCTGTATGCATCTTTTTATGAGGAGCTCATGCAGTCCAAAGACCGATTGCATAAGGCAACATCTGAGTTAGCATCTGCTAAGGATACCCTAGCAGATCTATTTAAGCAAATGGAACAGCAAACCCAACTGGTTGCCATTCAAAGCGATGAGATTTCTTCATTGAAGACCCAGTTATTCGAGGCTCAGTCACAGGTTACTAGCCTTTCAGCAGAGAAGGAGAGGATGTCCGGTGAAGCGAAAGAATTCCAAGTTCTTTTAGATGACAAGCTTTCAGCTTTACAGATGGCTAATGACACAGTGGCCAACCAAGCCTCCCAAATCCAGCAGTTGCAAGATCAGCTTGCAAAGTCCCGCTCTGTTCCTCCAAGCCCTCCTGTTCCATTAATTCCCTCTCTTTCACAGCAGGACTTGGCTGCCTTACAGAGACAGGCTACTTTGTGCCCTCTATTCCAAGACAAAGTGGAAAGATTGCAGTCCAGAATGGACTTGTTATGGTCTACCTTTGAACAGTTTCAGGAATATGTCTTACCAGACCATTCTTTCTTTGTCCACTACCACTTGCAGAAGCTGGTTTTCTATATGAAGCTTTCCACGATGGATTTACCTTTTCCAGAGGATGGCTGGAGTGGGGCTTGGTCTGCTGAGTTGTTGACAGAGGTAGTTAGAATGCTCTTTGAAGATTCTGTCACACCAGACACCATGCTGATGTCATACATGTATCTCCGAGGAGATTTGTTAATTCCAGATGAGGTAGATATGGCATGGTATGTGGGGGATGTGGTCTTACAGGCTGTTCTCTATGTCAATCATTTGGAGTTGCGCATAGCTGATATGTTTCAGAGTTATCCCTCCAAAGTGGTTGATTGTCAGGATAATTCGTGGCATCCCATGATTGATTCGGTGGTCCTCAATCAAAGACAAAATACAGCTCCTACCTTTGTACAGCGTACTAACCAACTGAGGATGGATCTCTTAACCTATCTTTCCAAACATAATCCATTTGATGCTATCTTCTTTGATGCCTATCATAGACGATCTCTCTTAGGACCTTCTGTTCCTACCCTCCTTTATTACCAACAATTGGCTCACCGCTATGCTATATATTTTTCCCTTTGTCAAACAAATTCCACAGTAATTTTACCACTTCTTTTCCAACCTTCCAATTCCCCTCAAATTCCCATTTTCACTTACTATTCCTTTATTGAGGATAGGGTATTTTCCCCTTCTCCACCCTGTCCTTCACCCCTCATAAATGTACCCTCCACATTTCCTATTTATCAGTTAACACCGTTCCTTAGTGATTCCTTACAAATTTCTGCCACTCCTTCTTTAACCTTTTCTTCCTTTTATGATTTTTCCTATCCTTCCCTTCATCCACTTTCCCTTATTCCATTACCCTCTCCTAGCACTTCCATATCTCAACCACCTCAGTTGGTTAGTGACTGTGACGGTTTTGATACTCAGATTTCCAGAAGAAGGGGATGGAGTTCGGATGATTGCCTTACAGGACCGCAGATTAATTGGCCAGTAATTCCAGGGGAATGGACAGCTTCCAGTCAAGCTTATCAAAACTATGTTCATTTTGCCCAACAATATTCACAGTTTGCAGATCCCTCAGTGAGATTAACTGCTCACTTTGCTTGGTACCTGGCGTATATGCATAGGCATTCTCATACTGATTCAAAGCCTATCCTAAAGTTGTGCATGAATGTCAATGTTAGCATTGATTCTCAACAGCTGGAGATATTGTATTTTCATGCCCTCTGTTTGCCTAGCAGATACTTGGTCCTGTTGGAAAGGATGTGTTGTCTCCAATTTTTCCAAAATCCTCCTAAAAACTTTGTAGATGAATCCTTATCTATGGATTGATTCAGACAACATCAATCTTTTAAGAGGGATCATCTTCATTGATACCTTTCCAATGTATGGTGCAAGCTTTTAATATCAAACTCTTCTTTTTGAAGAAGTCATTCAGATGGTTGTGTATTAGTATTTGTGTTGTGAGTTCATTTATGTCAAACGAACGTGGTGGTTTCCTATTGGATCTTGTGTACGAGCTATGTTTTGGAGATTTGTAGAGATGGGGTGGTGGATGGAGTATTGAAGATGAAGATGATGAAGAAGAAGCAAACTCTTATATCCTTTACAAATTTGTGGTGATTTTTAGTTTGATAAGAGGTGTTAATGTATAAAAGAGTTTTCCTTTCTTTGTATTTTTATATCAGAAACAGGTTATAAGTTGGGGTCGTGGTGGATGGATTCTTTGTAAGAAGATATTGAAGATCAAAGTGAAGCTTTTCAATGAACTTGTATTCCCTTTTTCCCGGGTCGCGAGGACGCTTCCTTATTAAGTGTGGGGATATGTTGAGTGTTGAAATGACTTGTTTTTTTGGCTGATTTTTGTTGTTTTTGAGAGCTGAATGGTTGATTTCAAGGGATGATTGATTGATTTGGAAGTGGATTGAGAGTGTTTTGGATGATATTGATTGTGTTTTGGAAGTTCATGATGATTGTTGATGGTTTTGTGATGTTCTGATAGGTTTTGATAGGTTCTGTATACCTTCTATTTTGTTCTGTTTTGGTCTGTTTTGTTCTGATTGTCTTCTGTAAGGAGGGATGGAGTATTGATTGATGAAGAATGAGATATTGTGAAAGCTTAGTGAATGTTTTGTGAGAGTTTGAAATGGTTTGAGAGTGAGTTATGAGGTTTTGATGACCTTCTGTAACCTTCTGTAGGTCTTCTGTAGAGCTTCTGTTTCTGTTCTGTTCTGTACTGTAACTGTTCTGGTACTGTTCTGTAGACTGTTCTGTAAGTGTTCTGTGGAATGTATGTGTGATTTTGGGAAAGTTTTCTAGCCTTGGAAAGAGGTGAATACAAGTGCAAAAGAGCTGAAGGAAGTGGAAGAAGTAGCTGCTGAAGACTCAAGAGAAGACTAGAGTGAAGTGACAGTAGTGAGCTATGAAGAGACACTGTAGTGGCTCTGGTGACCTTTCATATCAGACATACCTCTTGGGAGGGGTATCCACGACCTAAGAGTGATTATTGAGTGTAATTTTGAGAGATTGTAGTGAGGATATGATGTATTATTGATGGAGTGAGAGAGAGAGAGTCAGAGATAGCCAATTCTACTCAAACAGAGTGATTGTATATGAGAGATTGAGAGAGAAGACTATGAAGATATTGAAGATGAATACTATGTGATGTATTTCCATTCAAGATGGTGTATTCCTTTGTTTTCTTTGTTCTATTGATGGATTTTGTGAAGATGTTGAAGAATATGGTTGATTCTATTAAAAACCGTGGGAGATTTACATGATGCTGCATGAAGATTTGTTGTGCCTGGTGTTCTTTTCTTTGTGATGATCATATGAAACATGATAAACAAGCTTGTTGATATTACAAGATAGATTTTCTTGCAAGAGAATTCCCTTTTCCTTGGTGTTCCTCTCGGGGCTCCAC
This sequence comes from Lygodium microphyllum, assembly GCF_053477565.2. Lineage (NCBI taxonomy): Eukaryota > Viridiplantae > Streptophyta > Polypodiopsida > Schizaeales > Lygodiaceae > Lygodium > Lygodium microphyllum. Next base: position 164,099,269 of record NC_141138.1, on the reverse strand, counting down.
CCTGGGAGAAGTAATAAGGGGTTTCGAGGGATTAAAATCTGGAGGGAAAAACAAGGCATAGGGGGGGGGATTTTACCTGGAGGAGGGGAGGAAATGATGCCAGGAGGCATATGATGCCAGGAGGCATATTCCACGGTGGATTCCATGAGGTTTTACGGTGGATTCTGTAAACTTAGATGACCGGGGCTCATACACAAAGAGGATTCTTTGTGCGAGAAGTTGATGGGGACGCCTATCCTTTTCGGGCGTTTCATTAATTTAGTGTGTACATGGGTGATTCCATAGCGGGTGATTCCGCAAAATGCATATTAAATTAATAAACGTTTATGAGTTTAGAGTGCGCACTCGTAATAAATTAAGGTTAGGATTTATTTCTAACCAGTTGATTTATTTATGTAGCTGAAGACTGCTAGGTATTCACTTTTGTCGGTTTAATTGTGTTATTTTACTAACGATTGTGAATGCTTCAGTTGATGTGTAGAGATAGCAGCAGTGGCGGAGAAAAGCATTGGAGTCTAGCGGGTTTTCCACTCTTGGACTAGATTTTGATAGGCGCCACGCCTATATTTTGTTATGTCTATTGAGACATCGATTATTTATTATTATTTTGTATGCGCTTATGCGCGTGGATATGTTATTTCTATTTGGACATTGAGATTGGGCGTGCCAGACACTATGGGCACCGTCCATTAGCTTTATTTTCCTATTTTTGGTAGAAAGCAAACTCAAAAGCTAAAAGCTTGTCATATTTTTGTAATTGGGCTATTATTGAGCATGAAGATTGGAAATATACATAAAATACATGCTTTGTGAAGCGCTCACACAAGGCATGGGGGAGATTGAACCCAATTTGTCTCTTGCCTCTTGTCGTGCTTGCTTTTACATGGGTTTTTGTGCTAAAAAGTAGAGTACTTTGTTCTTGGGGACCTTCCGGGATTCACCACGTGAGCTATCTGCGTCCGATCTGCGCACCAGTGGTATCAGAGCAGAGCAGAGATCAAGAGCTTCCAATCGCTACCAATCTCGGGCGAAGGCGGAGGTCCAGGAACAAACGGGCTCTACAGTCAATCTCATTGCGAACCGTCGATACAGGCAGACTTCTGGCAATCAAGAACCCCTGTTTCCACTATCAGATCGCGAAGGACCAGGCTCTGCAGGCGGAGGACCACTCAAACACTTCCATCATCAAGTCGTGGAGTTACAGAGATAAGCTCTTCTCAAATCCAACTTAATTATTCTATTAAAGCTTAATCTTAAGCTTAGAAGCTTTAAAAAGGCTTCAAACTCCACGAATTTGAGTCGTGATATCAGGAAGTAGCCCCGAAAAATCCGCGCAGGCAAAAATGCCCCCCCCCCCACGAAAATTGACATCGTTGCTGCCCATTACTTCCTCCTACCATAGCTTAAGCTATTAAGCTTAAGTCACACAATACTTTGCAAGTTGCACAGGGCAGAGAAGTCGATATACTCCGGGTCTTGCACTCTTGAAGTCAAGTTCCGTAAGTCGACGGTAATCAAGTTCTGCAAGTTCTGCAAGTCGGCCTAAGTCCAACAAGTCAACAACTCTGCAAGTCTGTTAAGTTTGCAACTCTGCAAGTCAGACTAAATCAGAACTGACTAGTGCTTAAAACTCATAGAAGACTTGTTCGTATGCAAAAACTCTGAACTGGAAAGTTGTTCGCAGCAAGCTGTTCTACCTATCTACAAGTTCGTTGAAGTACTTTCAGTAAACGGAGACAGAAATATTGCTGAATTTCTAAAAATTGAAGAAGAAATACCCAAGAATACATAGCCTTGTAACCCCAAATTTGAGCTACGCTCATCCCGCTAACTGATTTTGAGTGAGAAAGGTTTGTTGAGTTTTACAGGATGACTACCCCACATATGGATGATCCTATGGCTGAAGACGATCTACCCGAGCCTACCATGGAACAAAAGCTGGATCTTATCATGTTGCAATTGGAAGAAGAGCGAAGAGTTAGGCAAGCCTTGCAAGCGCAATTGACAAAGCTACAAGGAGCGTCAACTGATAAAGAAGAACCACAAGCTGAAGATTTGATTCGCCGTACCATCGACGCCACCCTTGAAGCACAAACCATTCGCAAGGAATCCAAGATAAGTAAACGAAGTTTCAAGTTTCGCACTTTCAATGGCATAAGAGAAGGAAAGACTGTTTTATCATTCATTAGCCAGTTTGATGACTATTTCCATGAGGAAACTTATTCCGAGAAAGATAAAATCAAGTGTGCTACTAATCATCTGATAGACAGAGCATCACTTTGGTGGACTGTAGTCCGCAAGAGTATAGAATGTCCTGCTACATGGGAAGATTTCAAGAAGAAGTTCATGCAAAATTTCCTACCACCGCAATTTCATGAGAAGGCTATCAAGCAATGGGATTTACTTCAACAGCGTGATCGTGAGCCTATTCCACAGTATACAGAGCGTTTTTGGAATGCACTCCTACAGCTACGCATGCTTGAAGACGTACCAGAGACGACACATAAGCGGAAGTACATGTCTGGACTTCTTGGACATTACTACGCTGAAGTGAACATGTTCAAGCCTGCTACCCTTGAAGACGCCATCTCCTTAGCCCACGACACTGAAGATAAGTTACGCGGAAGAGATCGACGACCATAGCCATTCCAAGCAAACGGTAATTATGGATCTAAACAATTCAATTCCAATTTCAGAAGGTTTAATCCAGGTCGTTTCTCATCACCATCTTTCCGTAAGAATTGGCCTAAACCACCTGCATTACCATCCACTGCCAATCCAAATCCTAAGCCTATTCCACAAGCAAATCCAAATATACCCAGACTCCCAGCCATTGCAAATAATGTGACCAAAGCCAAGCCCATCGTATGCTACAAGTGTCACCAGCCAGGGCATCTTGCAGCAAATTGTCATTCAAAGAAACCATCAGCACATATCAACTATCTTGGAGCTATGGACGAAGACGAGTATGAGGATATGCCGGATTTCACTGAAGAAGATGATGATATTACTACTACTTCCGACACTTTACCAGGTATGCCTACTTCACATTCATTGTTGACTATGAAATGTATGGTGCATGGAAAAGAAAGAACTATATTGCATGATGACGGTAGTACCCATGACTTTATTTCAGCAAAATTGGTAAAGGAATTGAAACTGCATACTGTACCTACGCACTATCGCATAAAAGCTGCATTTTGAGGCACTAGGTACAATGGCACACAAGAAGTTCAAGATTTAGAAATTCAAATTGGTCCATATATTGAAAGAAGAAATTTCTTAGTTGTCCCATTACAGTCAAGCGACATTATTCTAGGAATGCCATGGAGACACCAACATAATCCCAATATAGATTATTCCACACACACAATGAATATAAATTTTCAAGGAAAATCTATTACATTATTTGGTATGCATGCATCTCATATTTTTCCACTGCTTTCGCATACTCAAGCAAAACGTGCACTACGCAAGAATACTAAATCATATCTCATTTGGGTAAATGAATTGCACGCAAAGGAAAATCATATGCACCCTAGGCATAAGGAATTTCTCGCATACTTTAAGGACTGTTTTGCAGAAGACCTACCACCAGGTTTACCTCCATCACGTCCAGAAGACCATAAGATTGACCTAATACCTGGCACACAACCACCTTGCAAAGCCCCATATAGGCACAATCAAATAGAGCAAAAAGAAATCTAGAGTCAAGTTGAGGAATTACTAAATAGAGGCTTAATTCGACCTAGCAGCTCTCCATTCGGTGCACCTGTGCTCTTAGTCAAGAAAAAGAATAATACTTATCGGATGTGTATTGACTACCGAGCATTAAACAAGATCACTGTAAAGAATAGGTATCCTATACCTAGAGTTGATGACCTTATGGACAAACTGCAAGGATCTTCTATATTTAGTAAAATTGACCTTAAGTCTGGATATCATCAGGTGAGGCTAGATAGATCCGACATATTTAAGACTGCATTCAGAACACAGTTTGGCCATTACGAATTCTTAGTTATGCCATTCGGATTAACTAATGCACCTGCCACTTTCAGTAGAATGATGAACCGTATTTTTCTAAAATATCAATATTGTGTGATTGTTTTCTTTGATGATATTTTAGTGTTCAGTCAAAGTGAAAAAGAGCATTATGAGCATTTATCATTAGTTTTTCAATTACTGAAAGAAAATCAATTGTTTGCAAATCCTGACAAGAGTGAATTCTTTAAGACAGAAATAGAATATCTAGGTCATATTGTATCAAAAGAAGGAATAAAAGTTGATCCTAAGAAAATTGATGCAATATTGCATTGGCCTGTTCCTAAAAATGTACATGAATTACGCTCATTCCTTGGTCTTGCTAGTTTCTATAGGAAGTTTGTACGTAACTTCTCATTACTTGCTTTACCATTGACCAAACTTCTTAAGAAAGGCATTGTTTATCAATGGACTGAAAACCAACAGAAATCCTTTGACTTACTCAAACGTGCATTAACCAATGCCCCTGTTCTACAATTGCCTGACTTTAACAGACCATTCTTTTTAGTTGTGACCGATGCTAGCGGATCAGGAATAGGAGCCGTGCTAATGCAAGACAACCATCCAATAGCATATTCTAGTTCTAAGCTGAAATCCTCTGAGCTTAAATATTCCACTTATGACAAGGAACTCTTAGCAGTTATCCAAGCATTAAAACAATGGAAGCATTATTTAATGGGTTCAGAATTCATGATCAAGACCGACCAGCAAAGCATTAGACATCTACTTAGCCAACCCCAAATTTCTGACCGTCATATCAAATGGGCTTCCTTCATTCAAAGTTTCCATCCTATCATTCAATACCAACCTGGAAAAGAAAATGTAGTTGCTGATGCATTGAGTAGAAGACCTGCAATTCATAACATTTCTATCATATCTTTTGATTCTTTGATTGCTATGAAAGACACATATCACCAGGATATTACTTTTCATTCTGATTGGCAAAAATTAGTTCAAAATAATTTCATTCCTGTTGATTCATTGTCATATAATGATGGATTTATGTTCTTTGAAAAGAGACTGTGTGTTACTATTCCATTCCGATCTTTTGTTTTGAATGAAATTCATTGTCCCCCATATCAAGGTCATAGAGGTATCATTTCTACATTACGCATGTTAACTGAAGATTTTTATTGGCCGCATATGGATGCAGATGTATCTAATTTTGTTTCTGAATGTTTGATTTGTCAAAGAATAAAGAGACATCATGGTAAATAGTATGGATTATTAATGCCTTTGTCTATTCCATCTAAACCTTGGGAACATATATCTATGGATTTCATTACTGGTTTACCAAATACTAAATCTAACCATGACATGATTTGGACAATTGTAGATAGATTTAGTAAGCAAGCATATTTCATTGCATGTAAGAAAACTTTAACAACATCACAAGCAGCACAGTTATTTTTGAAAATTATTTTTACTAACCATGGATTGCCGAAAGTGATTATTTCAGATAGAGATTCTAGATTTTGTAATAATTCTTGGATTACACTGTTTGCAAATCTAGGCACAAAGATTGATTTCTCATCTGCATTTAATAAAGAAACAAATGGACAAACAGAAGCCACAAATAGCACTATTTTAGATCTTTTACGTGCATACACTATCTCTAAACCTCAGACATGGGATACTCATTTACATTTATTACAGTTTGCATATAACAATACACCGCACACATCTACAAAGAAAGCACCTTTTGAAGTTATTTATGGATATAGATTATCTACACCTGTTGCATCTTTGTCTAATAGAATACAGAGTACTGATGATATTGCTGTTATGCATAACACTATTTTTGATGAGGTAAAGGATATGATTGCTAAAGCCCAACAATCATATACCAAATAAGCCAACAAGAAAAGACAAGCTATGAATTTCAAAGTTGATGATTATGTTTGGCTTAGAATAGAAAAGCGTAGACTGCAAAGTGTAGATAGACATCCAGTTGTCAAATTAGCTCCTAGATTCTACGGACCATTTAGAATCATTCATAAGATTAATGACAATGCATTCAAGTTAGAACTGCCATCTCATTGGAAAATTCATAATACATTTCATATTAGTTTATTGAGACCATTTAGAGGCCAATTACCTATCCACCCTGTCTATGAAAACTCACCTTTACTAGAAGAAGAGACTGAAATACTTGAACCAGAAGCCATTATAGACACTGACTACATGACCACTAGAACTAGCCGAAGGTATTCTAGATATCTAGTAAAATTTAAGAACCATCCTGTAGAGGAAGCACAATGGATGCACGCTAGAGACTTAAATGCTTTCCCCACTCTGTTAGCTCCACATTGAGCTAATAGCAATTGAGGTCAATTGCTATCCCACACCGGGGGTATGATGCCAGGAGGCATATGATGCCAGGAGGCATATTCCACGGTGGATTCCGTGAGGTTTTACGGTGGATTCCGTAAACTTAGATGACCGGGGCTCATACACAAAGAGGATTCTTTGTGCGAGAAGTTGATGGGGACGCCTATCCTTTTCGGGCGTTTCATTAATTTAGTATGTACATGGGTGATTCCATAGCGGGTGATTCCGCAAAGTGCATATTAAATTAATAAACGTTTATGAGTTTAGAGTGCGCACTCGTAATAAATTAAGGTTAGGATTTATTTCTAACCAGTTGATTTATTTATGTAGCTGAAGACTGCTAGGTATTCACTTTTGTCGGTTTAATTGTGTTATTTTACTAACGATTGTGAATGCTTCAGTTGATGTGTAGAGATAGCAGCAGTGGCGGAGGAAAGCATTGGAGTCTAGCGGGTTTTCCACTCTTGGACTAGATTTTGATAGGCGCCACGCCTATATTTTGTTATGTCTATTGAGACATCGATTATTTATTATTATTTTGTATGCGCTTATGCGCGTTGATATGTTATTTCTATTTGGACATTGAGATTGGGCGTGCCAGACACTATGGGCACCGTCCATTAGCTTTATTTTCCTATTTTTGGTAGAAAGCAAACTCAAAAGCTAAAAGCTTGTCATATTTTTGTAATTGGGCTATTATTGAGCATGAAGATTGGAAATATACATAAAATACATGCTTTGTGAAGCGCTCACACAAGGCATGGGGGAGATTGAACCCAATTTGTCTCTTGCCTCTTGTCGTGCTTGCTTTTACATGGGTTTTTGTGCTAAAAAGTAGAGTACTTTGTTCTTGGGGACCTCCGGGATTCACTACGTGAGCTATCTGCGTCCGATCTGCGCACCAGGAAAACAAGGCCTTACGGGGGTTTAAAAACCCGGAGGGGAGGGTAGTCTTAAGGCCACAGGAGGGTGCCTTTTTTGGCAAAAAAAAGGACTTTGAATAGGCCCCCATGAGGGGGGGCTTATCAAGGTCTTTGGAAGCTTCCCCAAGAAGCTTCCAAGGCTTCTGGGGATTCTTGTGGAGCCACGTGGAGGAAGTGGCTCCCCTTGTGTAGTGTGCCGATGGCGAGGGTCCTTGGCGGTGTGCAACGGATGATGATGGACTGACGCGGCGCTCAGGACTCCTTCTTCAGTAGTGGCACAGGGCGGCGACCAGACTCCTCCTTCACGACGGTCATATGTCTTCAGGCGGTGGCGCAGCTGCTTCACGGCAACACCAGCAACAACGACTTGAGTCTCTCTCTTCCTCACGATGCCCCACACAGAGCCTCCCTCTCACCCTCTCATGATGGGCTCCCTTTTACGGCCCCTAGCCTCCCATCGTTGAAATAGTGGAGGGAGGGGGATCTTCACTCTTGCGTGTCGATACACATGTCCCCCCTTCCCTCCAAGGCTCCACCAAGGAGCTTACTACCTCCTTCTATTCCCCTCCCCCTCCAGCTCGTTAGTCGGGTGGAGGGATAAGGGGGGGGAATAAAAATTTTTCTATTTAATTCGATTTATTTATTTATTTATTTTCTACACGGAATATTACAGGCACATCCATTGACTTCATCTCCACTTTGTATCTTGATTTGCCACAAACATGACACTCTCGTGCGAACTCATGAATCCCACGAAATAAGACACAATCATTGACACATGCATGGATCTTGACATAATCGAGGCCTCCCAGAGATGTCAAGTAATGTCTTGCTTGCTCTCTCTTAGTTGGCAATTTGTTTCCTTTTGGAAGCATTTGTGATAATAACCTACATATATTTTTAAAAGTGAGTTAAAAAACCACCAACATATATTTCTGTCTGATTTCAAAATAGAATTAACAATTAATATTATGATTCATATATAAGCCAAACTGAATTGATACCTACTTCAATAAGGCATCCAAACTGACATTACTCCATCCATAATTTTTTCGCAAGTTAAGTATCTCGAGGGATACACAAAGAACGGAGTATGTACAACCTTCATACAACGGAGTAGATGATGCTACATATAGTGGATCATCTGGCTTCGTAGAGTGACATTCTCCCTGAACTCGTTGCGAAAATAGATGGTGTACCATATTACCCAAAATCTCATCCTCTACGACTTGATGGGGCATTTCATGAGGGCTACTAGCATGGTCGTCAGTCTCTACTCTTCTTGAAGACTCTGCCTCCTCGCGTCAACGTTTTGCAGCCTCTTGAAGCTCGGGAGGGAGCATCTGAGGATGTGGCACTGCCTCCTGATCAGCCACAAAAGGGAGTTTCATGTATGTTGATATATAATTCCCGTAACATAGACATGCAATCTTAGTGGTAAAAAAAAACTATGAATACCGGTGATTTTTCTCGGTCCCATTCTCCATATAAGCTGAGGTGTGACATTGCAATTCGACGTGCTCAAAAAATACACCCTCGACAACGATAACACATGCATTTAATTTTTCGTTATGGCCATGCATCTTGATTATGAAGATGCAATGTTTCATCCTCACTTGAGGATGTGCTCATTGACTCACGAGCTTGCATCGCACTAGGTGATGACGATGTTGACATGATTAAACCTAATTCATGACAACATCAAAATATTTGTCACTCATATGTTTACATAAGATCTTAATTTTAAATACACAAAAATAATCATAAATACATTAAAACTTATGATAAGAATTCACTATCAAAACTTATCTTAAAAACAAAAAATTATGATAAATCCCAAATGCGCGTCTATATCCGCGTTTAACTACGCGTCTATATTCGCGTCTATACTCGCGTCTATCTGAACAATAGATGCACATATACACGTGAAAATAGACGCACACGTCAAAATTCAAACCATACTTAAATCATTTCTTTTCAAACTGCGCCATTCCTTTCCTGTGTTTTTTGCGATTCTGAAGCTTGAGTTTAGCCGACATGCAGTCTCTTCATGCCTCACCTCCTCATGACTCACCTCTTCTTTCATTTCAAACACACAAGTAGGGAAAAAGGAAAGCCAAGGAGAGGAAGAAAGAGAGAACAAGAAAGAGGAGAACAAGAAGAAGCAGTAAGCAAGAAAACAAGCATCAAGGGAGGGTAACATACCAAGGAGAGGAAGAAGGAGAAGGAGAAGCGCCACCACCTGCCACACCAAACACCCAAGGTGAGTCTCTCTCTCTCTTTGTTTCTCTCTTCCTCTCTTTGCTTTGTCTGTGTATTTAGGATTTGTGATTCCATTATATATTGCATTTTGTAAATCGTCAATGGCGGTCGTCGGCTTAAAATCGACCGACCGAGCGCGTCTGATAGCGCGTCTACATCTCAGTGTAGACGCAGACATAGACGCGAAAAAATGTTTCCTCTCAGAGCGTCTGAGGGCGCGTCTTACAACACGTGTGCTAGTGCATATGCTCTGCAGTGTACACACGATTATATACACGCTACACAGAGGGTTGACTTGCAGTCTATACGCGATTATACACGTGCATTGACCTGGAATGCACGCGTCTGAGAGTGCATCTATGCTGCATATTAGATGTGCAGATAGACTCGCTGTACAGAAGTTCACTCTGGAGCGCGTCTGAGGGCGCGTCTAACCTGTAATGTAGACGCAGGGATACACGCGCCAGGTCTCCCAGTTCTGATAGTAAACAATATATTTTTGCAATGATGAATGTGACCAATCCCATATTTGTGTTTATCAGTTTTCTTGTTTAAGAGAAGCATTAGCACTTAAGTGTTATGCTCAATGTCTAAAGAAAGCTCTTTGAAAATGTAGGTAATATATGATTTTTTGTATGCAAATAAATTTGTCTTTTTCCTGTGTTTTTTTTACAGATGTCATATCCTGGTTCATCTAGCAATGACCCAGATGTGGATCACATGAATGATACATTGGCCTCCTTTGGTAAGGGGGTCAATGCATTTTTTTGATGTTTTCCTAGTAGGGAAGATTTCATGGGAGAGATGACCAGACACCTTGGCCGCTCTTCCACAGCGGACGAGGTGTTCAGTGTCATGTCTGGGATGCCTCTGGCGCCTTTGCCTGGCACTACTTCCCAGACTCCACATGCAGGTACTCCACATGCAGATACTCCATATCCTGGTACTCCATACGCAGGTACTCCATATGTAGGTACTCCACGTGCTTCACGTGCATCGGCTGAAGCACAAGCATCTGTAGAAGCACGTGCATCTACAGAAGCTCGTGCGTCCAGCGAGACAGAGGGCAGTCGACAGAGAGGGAGGAGGGAGAGTCAAGGGAGAGGACGAGGCTTGTGTGGGGGTTGCCTAGGAGGTGGCGAGCGATCACCCTCACTAGTAGATCACATAGAGGAGGTAGTACGCCAGTACTATAGAGTTACAGATGCTGGTGGCATCTTTCATGATGATGAGGGAAGGGATGTAATGGCGTACATAAGGAGCGTCGTGCATGCGACGTATAAAGATTGTTTCATTGCCTTCAAAAATCAGAGAAGCGGCTTATGGCAGGAGGTGTTGAGGGTAGTTCATAGGAGGTACCCAAATCCCAAGGGTCAGCAATTCTCGGATGATTGGGGACGGACAAAAGTGAGGGATATGCTTCAAAACAAAAGATTCCACCTCATGACACGGGCCAGGTACTCACTGCGGAGGCTGGAGGAGGGGCGTGGAGCCTATAGCCAACCACCTATGTGCCATCGCATAGAGTGGAAGAAAGCCAAGAAGAAAGAAGCTAAGAAAGTGAAGAGTTGCTAGCACGCAGAGGCGCGATGGATCCAAATGAAAACCATGGGATTGTCACATTATAGATCGGGGGAGAGAGAGTCGTGAGAGGCAGAGTTTGTAAGTATATTTTGATTTCTAGTTTTCTTTAATTTATATTTCTTTAAATTATTTATATATTTTAGTCTAATATATTGTGACGTCTAATTGTTTATATATCTCTAAATGTTTTGCAGACTACCATCGTTGGTAGGACACCTACCCCTAGAGAGGTAGGTTACCATCGAGGCCATAAACGCACAGCGACATGGCTTCACTTTTATGAGGAGGGTCTCATCACTAAGGACCAATACAACCGGGCCATGAGGATTCGATAGCCAGAGAAGGTATGTTTTTCTTACTTTTCTATTAAAAGTATAACTAATTATAACTTTTTCTCCACCTTGTCTATGTAAGCAACCCTAATCTTTTGTGTGTGTAGGCGAACCCGGATGTGGAGCATAGCGAGTGTTGAGATATCGAGCTCCACTCGTGATATGACAGGGTGACCGTTGTGCATTTATGTCACCGGCTTGTCTGTTTTGCAGATGCGGTTGGTACACCGCCCATGAATAATAGCTAGATGACAGCTATCCTTATCTACTCTAGTTCATAGCTCAGTTAGTATGCCACCTTAGTTAGTTGAGTTTGGTTTGAGACCCATATATAGGGTTCTTCTATTTCTATGTACTTGAGTTCTTTTTGGCTTACACAACTAAGAAGAGGAAAACTGTTTTCAGTCTCCACCTTTGTGTGTATTCCCCCATTGTGCAAGCAAGAAAGCTACAAGTGAGACTCCTTCCTTCTCTCCCACAATCTTGACATGGTATCAGAGCCTTGTTCATGGTAATGAGCTCAAGAAAGGAAGCCAAGTTCGCAGTGTTCTGGTAAGAGGACCAGTGTTTCTTTCATTTTTCTGTTCTGGGAGCAAGTCTCTGCAAGTAGCACAGCCGGAAAGTGCAAGAGTGCATTGTCTCAAATTGAGACGCCCTTCACGGTGTAGTAGAAGGGCAGTATATGCTATGGGCAAGGGCTTTAGCCCATGGTTGCTCTGTTTTTTTTATTTGAGGCCATTTCGGGGCCTGTTTTGGAGGCGGAAGTTTTCTGCACGCACTCAGGAAAAGGCCATGTTTTATGCTATGCGACCACTATTCTATAGGTCGATGAAACGTTACTATAGAAATTGCATCGTATGCCTATGTGTAGATACATTGGGAGTTACAGAATCATCCTTGTTGCCTGTTGATGCAAAATCGTCACTAGGAAGTGATTGTGTGGTCAAATACCACTTTCGTCAGTTTTATAGATTTGCCCTTGTGAGGCTGAAGCTGTGTTCTTTGCAGTGACATAATTTTTTGCAATGTTTTGTAATGGCGTCGGATTCTCTTTCACAGATTGTCACTCAAAAGCTTGACAAGAACAACTTCCAAGCATGGAAGTTCAAAATGACGAACTTCCTTATGGGAAAAGGATATTGGGAAATTGCAGGAAATGAAGAAGAACTAGTTCTTCCTGATGTTCCCAATCAATAGCAAATGCAGGCATTTAAAGCATGGCATGAGAGAGCCAGGAAAGTTATGTACTGGCTGTCTATCAGCATTTCAAACTCTATGATTGTGCATATTCAGGATGCAAGTACACCAAAGGAGGCATGGGATACTTTGTCAAAAATGTATAGCACAAATATGCAAGCCAGGAAAATGCAGCTCAAGGAAGAGTTGCACAATGTGCAAAGAGAAATTATGAGCATCAATGACTACCACATGAAGGTGAAGAAGATTGCAGATGCACTTGCTTCCATTGGGTCGCTAGTGGAAGATGATGATTTAGTTTCTGTAACCTTGAATGGTCTAGGAAAGGATTATGCACAGTTTCGAACATCAATTTCCGTCTGTGAAAGATTTCCTGATTTTGAGGGGTTGATTGCTCTTCTAATTTCTGCGGAGCAGAGAAATGGTGGTGCATCTTCTTCAGGAGGAACTTCAAAAGAAGCTGTCTTCTACTCAAATGCTGGAAGATGTAGAGGCAGAGGTAGAGGAGGCCGATCTGGAGGCTGTGGTAGAAATCAGAATATGCAGCAAACTCAAGAAAACCAGTCCTATGGAGGAGGACGTGGTAACTCTAGAGGCAGGGGGAGCCAAAGAGGTCGTGGTGGATGGCAAAGAGATAAAAATGCAAACAGCAATGTTGAATGCTACTACTGTGGTAAAATGGGTCATATGGCTAAAGATTGCTATAAAAAGCAGAATGACATCATGAATGGAAAATTGCAACAAGGGAATTATGCATCTTCTAGTAGACATGGTGGTGATAGAAATGAGCATTGGTTTATGGTGCAGCACATGACCAATTCTGTGACAAGTGTAAAAGAAAGCAACGATGTGTGGTATGTTGACTCAGGTGCATCAAACCACATGACAGGTCATGCAGAATGGATGCAGGATGCAAGGAAAATGGAAAAACCAAGATTCGTGGAGACTGGTGATGATACTGCACATTCTATTGTGCAGATTGAAAATTTTTCTTTGTCTATACAGGATGGGAAAAAGAAATACATGTCAGATGTATTTCATGTCCCGAATATCACCAAGAACCTGGTTTCTGTTGGTCAAATGGTTGAGAAGGGCTTGCAGGTCAGATTTAATTCTCATGGATGCTTTGTTGAGGATATGAAAAATAAAGGTCGCTTGATAGCAAAAGGAAAGAAGAAAGGCAGAATGTTTACATTGGATGCAAACATGCCTGAATTGAGTGCATCAATGTTTGCACATGGGACCGGTGTAGTTGCAGATATTGATATCTGGCATAAACGCATTGGTCATGTTAATGTACAGCGACTTAAATCAATGCAAGCCCAAAATATTGTTGTAGGATTGCCTAAATTCAAGGTTACAGAAATGCATAAGGTATGTGAAGCCTGTCAGTTTGGAAAACAGGCAAGGAAACCATTTCCTAGACATGTTCAAGACATCTTTGCCTAGCATTGCCGCACAAATACCAAACCTTGGCACACCAAACCTTGGTACACCTCTACTAACAGGTACTCCACGCACTATGCATACACATAGATCAACTGATGCACACGGATCAGGTGAAGTACATGGATCAGCTGAAGCATGTGCATCTACAAAAGCACATGCATCAAGTGAGGTAGAGGGTAGTGCCCGTCGAGGGAGGAGGGAGAGTCATGTGGGAGGATGAGGAGGTCGAGAGCTTTGTGGGGGTTGCCTAGGAGGTGGCTCTCGATCACCCTCATTGGGAAATGAGAGAGGTGAGCCTCTACAAATGTACTACTTTGTCACAGATATTGGTGGTATCTTGCATAACCCTTAGGTGAGGGAAGTGATAGCCTACTTGAGGAGTGTCATGCATACCACATACAAAGATTGTATGCCAAGGAGTCACTGCGGGCGAAGACAAGAGCAGGGGCACCCTGGATATGGCCAACCACCCAATTGCCACCGCAGGGATGCCACCGCCAATCCACCATAAAAATAGAGGGGACAACTGCAAAGAAGAATGAGGGAACCCGTGAAGGAGAAGAAGAAGAAGCAGAGAAGCACGAAAGGATTCTTCTTCAAGCTTTGAGGTAAATGTATTATATATTCTCTCTTTGTTTTTCTCTTTTATTTACTTCTCTTTTTATTTTTGTTGATGAAGAGATGTATAGAGAGAAGAAGGGAGACAAATCAACACAAGGGAGATTGAGAGAGAGGGAGAGAGAGAGAGAGAAGCTACCATTGCCACTACCATTGCCACCACATCCACTAAAAGAGAGGGGACAACTACAAAGGAGAAGCCAACCTCTGTATCTTCTCCATCTTTCCCTCCTCGAGCTTGCATGGCAGGCACCAAGCAAGCATGTCCCCGTTTCTCGACCATGGAGAGGCCTCATGCCAAAGCCTGCCACCTGGAGTACAAGGTGGAGCCTCCTCTAGTGCAGCAATAGGTACTCCCCATAGAGCACAATGACCACTAGAAAAGAAGAGGAGATGGAAACCAGGCATAAGTGTGAGACAGCCCACCAGTAGGAAGGTAGACTGCTACAACTATGATGATAGAAAGAAGAGCCTACATGATGTACTACGTGTACCTTCTATTACCAAGAATCTATTGTCGATTGGACACATGGCTATACATTCGGAAGTACAAGGATGAGGTACTTGATGTCTTTAAGCAAATGGGTTTATAAAGAGAAATGCAAGTCAGATGGTTCGTTGGAAATGTATAAAGCCCGGCTCATTACAAACGGATATGCACATCAATACAGCCTAGATTATGAGGAGACTTTCAGTTCGGTTGCTAAGATGGAAATGGTGAGAATAGTCATTGCATTAGTGGCTTCTAAGGGCCAAAAATTATGAAAAGTGGATGTCAAAAATGCATTCATGAATGGTGACTTGCTTGAAGAGGTATATATGGAGTAGCATGAGGGTTATGTATACAACCTGAGGTGTATATGGATACTAACTAGCAACCCCGTCTATCATGCTAGATCCAAACACATAGAGATTCATTACGATTTCATCAGAGAAATGATACTTGTAGGACAAATTGATCTACTTCATATGAAGACACAAGACCAGGTAGCTGATATCTTTACCAAATCACTTGGTAAAGAGAAATTTGTTTGTTTCATGGATCTACTTGGAGTACAGTAACTAATCTGAGCTCAAGAAATGGAGTTTGAGAAGAGGGAGAATAAGTTGGAGTAAGCAGAAGATCAATGGGACTTATTCATACCTCAGGGTTCTGACTATAATGAAAGCTTGAAGTGAAGCTCTTCTTCTTGGGCCTAACAAGTGATAAAAAAGCTCCTTGATTAATACTTTTTTGAATTGATTATATCTAGCTTTTGTAATCACAATCTCTTTTTCTTCTCGGGCCTAAGCAAGTGATGAAAAAGCTCCTTGCGAAATACCTTTTCGAATTAATTATATCTTGCTTTTGCAATCAAAGGATTCAGTTTTTTTTTAATAATCTGATACACAATTTTTAGACATTAGACGTAGGTGACATTGGCAAATGAATTATGCAAGAATATTTAGTGCTCTGTAACCGTCGCTACTTGCGTCGCAAATTTACTATGCAATCGTCGCTATTAGCATCGCTATATGCGTCGCTATTTGCATCGCTAATTCGGTTAGCGACGTATATAGCGACGCATATAGCGACACTAATAGCGACGAATCGATCGCGTCGCTAATAGCGACACGAATAGTGATGACGGGGATAATTTTTTCCATGAATAATTCCGTCGCTTTAAACGTCGCTATTGGGTCGATATGTTGTAGTGATTCGTTCGGATTGTCATTAAATTCAAATGAAGGAAGGAGATGAGCTCAAAATAGCTTTTAGGACTGAAAGAGGGTTATACCACTTCTTGGTTATACCATTTGAGCTTTCCAATGCAAGTGGCGCTACTTTTCAAGCCCTCATGAATCAAATATTGCATCCCTTCTTGTTCAAAATAGTCCTTGTTTTCTTTGATGATATTCTTATCTATAGCAAATCCAAGGATGAGCAAGCATATACAAGAGGTCTTTGACACATTACAAAGACACACTCTTTGCCAAGATGACAAAGTGTTCATTCATGAAAGATGAAGTGGAATACTTAGGTCATATTGTGGAAGAGCAAGGTATTCGAGTGGATCCCAATAAGGTGAAATGTGTTAAAGAATGGCCTACTCCTATGAATGCAACCTTTTTTAGAGGATTCCTTGGGTTATTATCCTTCTATAGGAGGTTCATCAAGAATTATGCTCATGTGGTGACTCCAAGACTACAGATATGATATTATCATTCAAATCATAATCACATATTTTTTAAATAGTATTAAATAATTTTAATCCTAAGATTTACATTCTAGTTAGCATTCATATATTTTTATATATGTAGTATTTAATATTGAATCACATGTATCTAAAAGAAAAATTCATATAGTGTACGTCAGGTCATAGCCTCAATACCAATGCTAAAGATATGTCACTTTAACTCCTTGGAACCTTGAGTCTCTCTCTACTAGTATATCACTTACGAGCAAGTTTATATACTACACACCCCTCTCTTTTCATATCTCATCTCTCCTATTTCACTTTAGATCACTATATCTCAATCTCATTCACTCATTCTCTCACACACTCACTTTTTCCCTTCTCACAATTTATTTCTCATATCCCCCCCCCCCTCTCTCTCTCTCTCTCTCTCTTATTACATTCTAAATTTAAGTGAAGCTAGAAATGATAAAGAAAGCAAACATTAAAGGAAACACAACAAGCATTAAATATCACATTTTCTTCTCTCTTCTCTCTTCTCTCTCCTCTTCTTTCTCTCTTTCATACAATTTTTATCAACATAAAACCAATAACGTAGAAAAACACCTGCATTGACATTTGTCCTTCTCCTCACAAGCTCACATATATACCACTTCCTCACTCAAACTATAGCTCTCATGACTATGGAGGCTAGTATGTAAAAAGAAAACATCCTACCTTGAAGCCATGCCTTCTTTGTAGGAGAGTTTGGAAGGAAGAGTGGGTGGGAGGCAAGCAATCAACCAATGCCACCATGGAGGGAGGCAAGGTACTCTTACGCTTATGTTTTTGCCGCACTCTCAATACATTTAAATACACAAACTATGTAGAGAAAGAGAAAGTTTCGATCATAGTAATTTCTACTACATTAGTATATGTGCCAAAAAGCATACTACGATTTGTGCCGGTGTAAGCATCGGTATATGTGTCCCTATAATCATCTCTATTTATGCTGTTGTATTTGTCCCATATTTACTGATCCCTATATCGATGATTAAATCTAAGACAATACTTTTTTGCAATAATGTAAGAACTTAATGTCGAAACACCCCTCATTCCTTGTAGGAATATTTATTGACAAGTCATCGTGAAAAATAATGCTCTTATTGAAGGCACATAATTTGAAAAGGGAATGCCACAATGGTGACAAATTTGAGAAAAGGATGTTGAAAAACATTACATCCAATATAAAACTTTTCCCTTTGAATAGCTTCATGAGACAAAATGAGAGTCCATTTGGCGGTAGTTTGTCTTCTTTTTACTAAAACTAGATTAGTAATGCCAAGTTACTTGGGGGTCAAATGAGTGTGACTCAGCCACACATACTATTCTTCGATTCGTCTAGTCACCATTCTTGCGATTAGTGGAAGTCGTGACTCGTTGAGATTGGAATCAGTTTCACAGGTGAGCAAATGTGATCTGGATCCGGACTGGCTTTTGTGTGGAGGACCGCTGATTTAGCAGTCGGACAAGCTCCTTGGCCTTTGTCCTGGAGGAGAGACGGGTGCTAGGTTGGAGCGCAGCCAGCAGCCTCTTGAAGTGCTCCAGCTTCCATGGCGGCTTGGATGAGCGCCGGCTGACTGTTTGAGGACGGAGAAGCTTTGAACAGGTTGAGCAGAGCATCCATGGCAGCCTCCGTCGCGTCACTGGACACCCTGAGGAGCTGCTTGACCAGCACAGGAATTGTTTCAGGGGCAGCGATGGCCGCAGCGCGGGCCCGGGGGTAGCAAAGGAGCAGGCAGAGGAGAGCTAGAGCTGTTTCACAGAGCAATCTATCGCAGCCGGCCGACTCTGAGAGAAGCTGCAGGAGGACGGCGATGGCGTTGTTGTCCGTGCATGAGCGCACGAGCTGTTTTGTAACATTCTCACCCTGGCCAAATTCATCCCGTGAGGTGACGTTGAAACTGACAGTATCAGAGAAGCCATGTACACCGGATCTTGTCAAGAGGACGAGTGTGTGTGTGTGTGTGTGATAAGAGCAACTAGTGGGGAAAAAGAAACTCATCAGTGTGAGCGTCTTCATTGAAGCTTTATAAACATTAAAAGCTTTAATACTAAGCCTTATTTAGGGCTAAGTATTATGTGTGTGATGCTGGGGTCTCACTATATATAAATCATCTATATAACATGCATTCATGGCTTATTTATAACTATCTTAATCTGTAATTTTTTTCCTAAATAAAACACAACCCTTTTTGAATCTATAACTAACATTTTTATATGACACTCTTTTGTATGTAAGAAATGTATAAAAATGGTATTTTTAAATTCCTTTATTTTGAACTCACTTTATACATACATATATTCATGAGTGACCCTAAAAAATGTGATGACATAGTGATGATTTCATAGGTGAATTCTAGTCACACGATTTTTGGAGTTCAATCACAATGATAACAGCAAAAGCAAGAGAATATGGTAGTATTTAGGATGAAGTCAACATGAATTATCAGACAGTTCATTTTCAATTCCTTTTCTTTTTGTTGTTATAAGGCTTATAGCCTTTATTAACCTTTTCTCCTAAATCCCCCTTCACGTGTGGAGACTATTGGAAGGTCAAGACATTACATCCTTTTCCCCTTAGAGGAATTGAGATATCCTTGTCTCAAAGTTAGGGAATAAGTTGGATTGTAGAACTTATGGGTTAGAACCCATCATGCTTTCACTACGCTACTCTTACTATACACAAACATTGAAAGTTCAAGGCAATGTAATGATTACAAGGGCAAGGTTAAATAGCCATTGCAAGGTAGTTCTTATTACAAGTGTGGGGCTTATTACATCTCACGAAGATCTTTCTAAGATTTCTAAATCATCTTTAAGATTTTATTGGATTCTAGTCCGCCATTATGAAATAAATTCAAGATGTTTTTCACATAGGGTATCTTTATTCATCCAACGGGTATTCTCTTTAGGATAGTATTTCCACTCAATGAGATACTCCCTAAGGATTGTAGTTTGGAGGATATGTTCTTTTATATGAGATATTCTATCAGGTTGAATTAGCTCAAGGACTTCTTGGCTTGGCATTACAACTTATTGATCATCAAAAACATTATGAAGATTGGTTACAGAACCTTTTAGAAGGCTAACATGAAATACATTGTGAACTTTTAAGTGTTTAGGAAGATGTAACTTGTAAGCATTGAGTCCTTTACACTTGATAATACTATATGGCCTACAATATCTTGGGCTTAGCTTCTAAAGCCCCAAGGATAAAGAACTCTTTTTAGGATGGACACGAACAAAAACCATATCTCCTTCCTTGAAGATTCATTGTTGTCTTCCTAGATCCACATATCCTTTCTGCCAATCCTTGGCAGCCTGGATATCTTGTCTAATAGCATTAACTTGTTCACTCAACTCTTCGAACATCTTCTTGGAAGCTTCTACCTTTAGGGTAGGATCAAAGAAGTTCAATAGGGTAAGGCATCCTTGTCCATTAAAAGCTTGGAATGGTGTCATTTGAATGCTTTGATCATAGGATACATTGTAGCCAACTCCACCAAAGGTAGGTATTGTATCCACCGCTTAGGTTCCCTATAGTAGTAAGCTCTAAGTATGTCTTAAATGGCTTGGCTATCCCTTTCGATTTTCCCATAAATTTTGTGGATGATAGGCAATGTTGAAACAAAGTTAGGTACCAACGGCCTCAAATAAGCTCTTCTAGAAATGAGAAGTAAAAAGAGAATTGCGATCGATGATAATCCTATTAGGCAATCTATGCAGCCTAAAGATCTCATTCACAAATATTCTTGTAATATTTGAAGCCTTGTAGTTGGTTTTAACTGGCATAAGATTAGCAACCTTTGTTAGCATATCCACAATCACTAGGATTGAATTGTATCTCCCTTGGACATAGAATAATCCAACTACAAAATCCATGCTAATAAATTTTCACTTCATTTGTAGGATATCAAGTGATTGGATCTTTCCTGGCATCTTAAAATGCTCAACCTTTACTTGTTGGCAGCTCAGGCATTCAATGACATATTTAAGCACATCTTCTTTGATCTTTTCCTAATGTTGAGAGTCTTTGCATAGCCTAGATGTCCTAATAAGAAAGGAGAATCATGGGATTTCCAAAGTATCTTCTTCTTGAGGTCTTGGATTTTTGGGATGCACAACCTTGTCTTGAAGTAGACAAGTCATCCTTCTGTAGAGAATTTCAAATACTTAAATTTGAACTTAGGGTCTATCTCTTTGGATAGGACTTCTTTCATCATCTATTGATACCTTTGTTCCTTATATGCTTCCTCCTTAGCCATTTCTATGATTAGATTACTAGACATTGACACCATTTCTGCTAGAGATCTTTCTTAGAGGGTTCCTTTGAAATAAGGCTATTGAGAAATGCTTTGCCACTTAGGGCATCTACAATAGCATTCTCCTTACTTGTCCTATACTTCATCTCAAAGTCATACTCTTGCAAGACTTCTCTCCATTGTCATTGCCTCATGTTTTGGTTTGGCTGAATGAAGATCCATTTGAGACTTTTATGGTTAGTGACTAAAGCAAACTTACTACCAAAAGAAAATAGTGCCTCTATAATTTGAGAGCATGAATTATAGCAAGTAGCTCCAAATCATGGATAGTGTAATCCTTCTCATGAGTCTTCAGCTTTCTAGAAGAATACGCTATCAAATGGCCTTCTTGCATGAGTACACAACCTAATGCAAGAGAGCTTGTATCAGTGACAACTTCAAATTCTTGGCTCAAGTCATGTAGTTTCAAGATAGGAGCTATGATCAAGCTTTGATTAAGCTTCTCAAAGATAGACTGTTTAGTGGGAGTCCACATAATAGCTACCCACTTCTTGAGTAAGTCAATCAAGGGTGCAGCAATCAAGGCATAGTCCTTGATAAAAATCATGTACTATCCTACTAAGCCGAAAAAAATTCAAACTTCCTTAACCATTGTTGGGGATGCCCATTCTTGCATATATTTAACCTTGGCACGAACTATCACAATTCCTTTGTCAGAGACTAAAAATCCAAGGTACTCAATTTATCTTTTGAAAAAAGCACATTTCTTCTTCTAGGCATAAAGCTTGTGCATCATCATTGTCTCAAGGGCAACTCGGAATTGCAATTAATAATCTTCATTCTTTGAGTAGATCAGGATGTCATCAAAGAAGACAAGAACAAAGTCATCAAGATAGGACCAAAAGATATCTTGCATTATCTTGTTAAAGGTTGCAAGTGCATTGGTTAATTCAAAAGACATCACAATGAATTTGTAATGGCTGTACCTTGCGTTAAATACAATTTTTACCTTCTTCTTTGATCCTTATCTGATAATAACTTGATTTTAAGTCAATTTTTGAAAAGATATTTACACCTTGAATATTATCAAGTAATTTGTCTATTGAGGATTGGATACTTGTTCTTGATCTCATGTTTAGCCCAGGATAGTTGATGCAAAGATGGAGGGTTCTATCCTTTTTCTTTTGGAATAGCACTAGGGCTCCCCATGGTGAATAACTTGGTCTGATGTATCCTTGGTTCAAAAGCTTCTTGAGTTTTTCTTTCGACTCAATGGATTTTGGAATAGACATATGATAGGGTTGCTTTGCTCTACTGGAGCAGCTCCTAGTGTTAGCTTAATTTCATAATCAACTTCTCTTGGTGGGAAAAGTTTTGTCAACTCTAACACATCTGCATATTCCTTTAACTAGGATGGTTCTTCTTTAGCTTTTGCTAGTTGGATTCTAGGGTTTCCAACTTTTCCCTAAGTGGGTACTAACTCTCCTTTTTTATCTTGGTATGATTTAACCCTTTTCACAATGAATATGAGCTTCATTGGGGATTACCCAATCCATCCCTAGTAAGCACTTGTAAGCTCATCGATTCATAACTATGAACCCCATATTAGAAAGATTAACTCACAAGTTAAATTCCAATATCCTAGTTTGTTGAGCAAAATTTCCTCCTTTCCATTTTCTAATCCTACTAACAACTTAGATGCAGGTATAGTGTCTATTTTGGCCTTTTTGCACACTTCAGTGAGATAAATGATTGGGTTGTGATATAAATTACGTGAACAAATCCAGTGACCTAAATCGTTAATTAAGGAAGCTATCTTCACATGTTGCAATGTAGTTATAATAGATAATTAGACAAGTAAATTTGATCCAAAGAGGAAAGTGAGAGGGTGAGATCCCCAATGGTTCCATCCTAAGACTAGGTAGACTTAGTTAGTTTCTTCAAAGTGTACTAGATAGGAATTAAACTTGATCCAATTAGAAGATTAAATAGAATTCTAATTCCATGTCATTTTAGGGAATCGAATTGATACTATGCCTTATAGGTGGAGGGATTGATGTGTTGCACTTTCTCTCATTTCTCATACTCTTTGAACTAAGTGTGACATGGGTTAACTTTGGTTTTTCGCTATAGAGAGACCTCTCATGTCCAGTTCTAGTTCTAGTATCTAGAGTGGTAATCCAACTCTTTAGTGAGGAGCTAGTGCAACTAACCTTCCTAGCATGTCCCTTGTCTAGTTTCTCCTTTGGGTCTTTATCAATATTTTAAGGCTCACATGTCCTTGAGTAAAGGCTTGGCAAGATAGAAGGATTAGGTCTATGGAAAGTATAGAGTTTTGCTAAGCAAGAAGAAAGTCCTGGCTTGCTTGTGAAGAGTGAACTTTGGTAGGAGGATAAAAAAGGTGATATAATGCTTCTAGATTTCAAATTGGAGATTTTTTATGTATCCTTGGGTGGGTTTAGGATGGAGAGGAGATCTAAAAAGGTTGAAGGTGGTAATGGACTAAATAGTGCCTCCCCCATTAGGAGTGCTTGTTGCATGGGTGCTTTCAACTCATTGAAATAGGATTAGAGCTAAAGCATTGTTGCAAAGTATTTGGGTAATGTTACACCTTGAGATAAACATTTAGAACCTTTTCAAATATTCCCTTAAAATAAGACCAAATTAATCAAAAAGTTTGAGAACTATATGCTTTTGAGTCATATAATCCTAAACAATAAAATTAAAACCTTTAAATTTGAAGAATGCATGTCCTTTAGAGTTCTAAAATGGATGTTATCATCTAGTTCATTTTAGACTTTGTAGTTAAATGTAAAGTTTTCCTCTTTAGTTCATAGTTGCATTACTTTCGTTCATTTTTAAGTCATTCACAAACTCTTCGGTGTGATTTCTCTTTTTCAATCCGCCTAATATGGTCATTTTTATGGTCTATCCAACGCAATGAATGAACTATTTAGTAACAACTTGAACATTGTCATTTTTTGGCCAATAAAACATGATGGACATACTTATTATTATGAGACTTACAATTATCCTATCATTCTCCACTATCAGATCAAAATGTTTATTTAATGTTGATACACAAGCATGCCTTCATGGACATGTGTACACTCACACTTGCACACATACACACACTGTAACATGTCCACTAGTATCATCCGGGACACGTCTTAGCAGTCCATTGGAAAGGATATCTAGAAAACTCCGACCGGCACTCCCATGGAATGTTATGGGTTTTGCGATCTAGGTCTTCCCGCGTCTGCCACGTAGCGGAAGTATCGTGGTTGTTTCCACTTAGAATCGACCGGAATTAGGGTTTTCCTGATTGGTCATTAGCTAACAGCAACTAGCGTCAGTCCCGAGCGAACTACTTTACGCAGAAACGCCAGGTCCGAAGCGGATTCACGCTGCACTTGGTTTAAGGAGAACGGAAAACGAGAGGGATGCAAGGCTCAACCTCTCTGCTATAAGTCATAGTCCCATTCTGTTCCCCTAAAATAGCGTAAATCGGGTAAGATGTAACTCTAGGTCATCGCTCTCATTATTCGTTTTGATGATAATCCCGCTGTTCTTCGAGTTTTTTGAGAAAAGTTCCCGGCTAACCGGGACCACCCAACCGTAGGACGATCCTCCGCACTTTCCTCGGTTTGTTTTAGTTATGTAATTATCTAACACATTAATTTGACATATAACAATCAGCTTCTTTAATTGATCCTGTTAAGCACTGGTTCCTTCATGTAATCTTATCATGTGACATAGAAAAATAATATCAAGCAAGTTCTTTTTTTAACATTTCATCATTTTATCTTTGAAATACAAGGAGTTCCGCCCGTAGGCTCCACTTGAGGGCTATCCAGTAATCCCCAGGGATTACTATTCCAAGCTTCCGCCCGTAAACTAGTATGCGAGCCTCGAGATCCAATCCCAAGTCATGTTAGCCTCTTGTGCACGACCCGGAAGGCGAGGGATTTACGGCCAGAGCCCCCTCGGCACCCAAGCGTCCTCCTACTCCAAGTAGAGCTCAACCGAGAGACCTCTCGTGGCGGGCTCGGTCCATGTTCCCGGTGCGGTGAGCAACCCCCTTGGTTAGGGTTAGGCAAGTAGTCGGGGGTAACTGGAACTGCCTCTTCCTTTAGGCCTTTAACCTGAAGTATAGGTACTCATTTAATTTGTAATTCATAATTCAAACAGAGCCCTAAAATCTCTAGCAAGCACAAACATTTCCATTAATCAACCGTGTTGTTTGGCAAACTGCTAAGGAAGTGTTCTTTCCTTTTGAGTGTATCAACACTCGTTCCCAAGGTGTCTTGTAAATTGGCAAGATCTTTTGCATTCTGGTGTAGGGCGTACCTTATTAACCCAACTTGGTGAAACCTAAAGTTCCTTAGATATGCTAGTTTCCGGTTTACAACTTTCCTTATTTAGAAGGATATCCAAAAATACGTCCTTTGGCAAGATAACTTGATAGGGATTTGCCATCCTTATGGAGGGTTTTTTTTCCCCCCCTTTCTCCTTATGAATCAATCACAAGACTAAATGATTTCGTACTTGCTGCACAAGTCCTGCGATGGAATAATCCGTTTTAGATCCTTTAAGGTGACGTATGTCGGGCCTAGGGTTTCTTTTTAAGGATCTCAGGGGCAGCCCTAGTTCTTTATCTTTCAGAATTTTTTTGACCCTACAATAAGGAAAGTAGTCAAGTGCTTAGGGTATGAATATTTCTATGTTTAGATTGGATTGGATATTATTTGGAAGGTAATATTAATCATCTTGTCACAGTTTTGCTATCCTTGTGACAACTTACTTTTCAGTCAATACAGTTCAATTTAAACTTCCTTTTTCCTTGCAGATGAACTCATGCCAAATAACAAACATTTCCCTTGCTAAGTTGTGCAATTAGCAATGATAACTTCCTAGTAATTTGAGCAACGAAAGAAACCTTTCATGAATTTAATCATTTACAATGATTCGTTGCGAAAGGAATAAGACTAATGGTGCAAGATATAATTTCTATATCTTTAGGATTTAACTAAAATATACTACTATAGTAAATGGATAATCTTGCTCGTAATTTATAATGCTTGATGCAATTCGAAGGAAACTAAGTTCTATACATTATCATTCATAAGCTAAACTCCTTCATTACAAATAACTCGAACAAATATATCCTATCCCTAACAATTTCTCTTTGCATGATCGATTTAAAACCGAATTAAAGCCAAGAAGAAAAACCTAGTTTTGGGGTCAGATATCCACATGGATACCGGGAGATGACCCTCCTGCGGCTACGCCTTGGACTTTCTTAGGAGGCATCACAATTGTAGTTTTTCGAACGTGGAAGCAGCTTTACAACTCCTCCTTAGAATTCCACCGTCACTCCCTTGCACCGTTCGTCAAAAGTAGTTTTTGGAAGGCTCCCTCCTTGAATTCGGGAATTCGAAAGGGTGTTTTAGAATCTTTTACAACTAAGACCCATTGAAGCCATGGGGAAGGCTTAATGGCCTTTGTAAGCTCACACGAACGGGAATAAAAAGGTGTGGAAAAGACACAAGGTGCACGAGAGCTTTAAGGGAAAATAATAACCGTAAAGGTTATAAGTAAGGGTCTAAGGACCCTTAGGCAATTTAGGAGAAAAGGGGCTTACGAGGGTTTACACACGTAGGGGGGAAATGATTCCGAGGCCAATGAGGAAGGGCTAAAGGAGAATTTAAAAAAATACAGGGGTTGGGTTCCAACTATGGGAAGGGGTATATAATGCTTTAAACACGGGGGGGGGGGGGGGGGTAATAAAAAGGGTTTCGTAAGGCACAAGAAGGGGGTGGAAGGGTTTTTGAAGCCCATAAGAAAGGGCTTAAAGGTTAAATCACGGGGGGGGAGGGGAAGGGGGAATGATGGTTTTGAGGCCAAGGGAATGGGGGCTAAGGGGATTTTAAAACCGGGGGGAAAGGGGCCTAAGGGGGCCCTTAGGAGAAGATATGAGGGGGGGGAAGAAAGGTAGCCTTAAAGGCTATGGGAAAGCGGGCTTCTAAGATCCTTAGAAGCTTCCTCCCAAGAGGCTTCTAAAGCTTCTGGACCACGTGGGAGGAAGCGGACACTGATTCGGCGGCGTGCTAACGGGATGGGACACGGACTACGACGGCAGATGACGATGATGTTCTCACTCACGTTGACAATCAGCGCCTCCACTCCTCCTCTCCCTCTCACGGCCAGACTCTTCACTCCCTTGTATCTGAGGCACCGACGACCGCCTCTCTCTTCCTTACTCAGAGTCGGGGCACTTTCTTTCAGAGCATCAGTACAGGCGGTGGTCCCTTAAGGTCTTCACGGCAGCACCCTCTCCCCTCGTCCTCACGTATCTCCTTCCTCTGGATGGCAAGGTATTCCCATTTTTAAATAGGGAAGGGAGGGGGATCCTCCCTCTCCTCGTGCCCGCGTGCATGGAGAGGGCATGAGCAAGCTCTAGCGAGGAGCTTGCTGCCCCCCCCCCCCTCGATCACTTAACGGCCTAGCGTCACGGATCAGATCGCGCGCCGCCATGAAAGGCGAAATTTTAAAAAAAATAAATTCCCTTTTAATATATTACATTCTCTCCCCCTTACAAGAATCGAGATGTCCTCATCTCGAGATAAACTGGGGATACTGATGGATGAGAGTGTCTTCATCTACCCAGGTGGCATCCTCTTCGGAATAATCTTTCCACTAGGACGAGGCATTCTCTTAAGGTTCTAGATCTTAACTTTTTCTCCCTAACATCTAAGATCCTATCCGGCCTTAGTTCAAGGACTCCTTGACTAGGCATTACAATTTGTTGGTCATCAAGTACACGATTAAGGTTGGGTACATATTTTTTCAATAGGCTGATATGGAATACATTGTGAACCTTTAGGTTCTCAAGGAGTTGCAATCTATAAGCATTGGGTCCTAGGCATTTGAGGATTTTGTACAGCCCACAATACCTTGGACTTAGCTTCTTGCATTCTCCTAGGGATAGAGAACTCTTTTTAGGGCGTACACGAATGAAGACCATGTCTCCTTCTTCGAAGACTCTTTCTTGACGTTTCAAATCTGTGTATGCCTTTTGTCTATCCTTGGCCGCTTGTATGTCTTATCTTATTGACTTTATTTGATCATCCATGTCTTCCAACATCTGTCTTGATGCTTCAACTCTTAGGGTTGGATCAGAAAAGTTTAGGGGACTTCGAAAATCATGACCATACAATGCCTGGAAAGGAGTCATCAGAATGCTATGCTGGTAAGAAACATTGTAGGCAAATTCAACTAATGGCAAGTATTGAATCCACCTCTTTGGCTCTCGACAGCAGTATGCCCTAAGCATATCTTCGATGATTTGATTTACTCGCTCTGTTTGGCCATCCGTTTGGGGATGGTAAGCGGTGCTAAAATAGAGTTGAGTCCCAATAGCTTCAAAGATAGCTCTCCAAAAGTGTGATGTGAAGAGAGAATCTCGATCACTAATGATTCTTCTAGGTAACCCATGTAGCTTGAATATCTCCTTGATAAACAATCTTGCAATGTCGGAGGCTTTATAGTTTGTCTTT
The DNA here is from genome assembly GCF_053477565.2 of Lygodium microphyllum. Lineage (NCBI taxonomy): Eukaryota > Viridiplantae > Streptophyta > Polypodiopsida > Schizaeales > Lygodiaceae > Lygodium > Lygodium microphyllum. Next base: position 164,070,492 of record NC_141138.1, on the reverse strand, counting down.
ACTAGTATCAGGTGTGCAACCTTGGTAAGCATGTCAACCACAACCATAATGGAATTGTATCCTCCTTGGACTTGGGGTAGGCCCACAACAAAATCCATACTGATGAATTCCCATTTCATTGGGGGAATGTCAAGTGGTTGCAGTTTCCCTGGCATCATGACATGTTCGGCTTTGATACGTTGGCAAGACAAACACTCAGTGACATATTTGAGAACGTCACCTTTAAGCCTCTCCCAATGATAGCTCTTCCTAACTGCATTAAGAGTCTTAGCATAGCCAGGATGTCCTACAAAAGGAGAATCATGAGCTTCCCATAATATCTTCTGCTTAAGTGACTGGCTTGCTGGTATACACAGCCTTGTTCTGTAGTAGACAAGTCCATTATCAATGGAAAATTCCTGATACTTAGCTTGCCACTTCTGATTCTACTCCTTGGTAGATATTTCCTTTATCATTGTTTGGTAGGCCAAATCATGGCATGCTTCCTCTCTAGCTAGTTCAAGTATAGGGTTGTTTGGCATAGATACTTTTGTAGCCAGAGATCTGGCCGTTGATGGATTCTGCAAGATTAGGGAATTTAGGAATGCCTTGCGACTGAGTGCATCGGCAACTACATTCTCCTTCCCTGGTCGGTACTTGATTTCAAAATCATATTCCTCCAATACTTCAATCCGCCGACGTTGCCTCATGTTGAGCTCGTTCTGGGTAAATATCCATTTGAGACTCTTATGATCGGTTACTAGAGTAAACTTGTTACCCAACAGGTAGTGTCTCCAAAGCTTTAGAGCATGGATGACAGCTAGTAATTCCAGATCATGCGTAGCATAATTCTTTTCATGACTCTTCAATTTCCTTGAAGAGTATGCTATTGGATGACCTTCCTGCATAAGTACACACCCCAAGGCAAGAATGCTAGCATCAGTTACTACCTCGAACTCCTTATTGAGGTCAAGAAGTTTTAGAATAGGTGTTGATACCAAACTTTGCTTCAATTTGTCGAAGCTATTTTGTTCGGAAGTTGACCATGTAATGGAAGTCTGCTTCTTTAATAAGTCTGTAAGAGGTGCTGCAATCAAAGCATAGTTTTTTATGAAGACCCTATACCATCCTGTCAATCCAAGAAAGCTACGTATCTCTTTGATAGATACAGGTGTTGGCCGTTCAAGCACATCTCTAACCTTGGCTGGGTCTACTGATATTCCTTCTGATGATACTATGAATCCCAGATATTCAATCTGCCGCTTAAAGAATACACACTTCTTCATTTTTGCATAAAGCTTATGTGACCTCATTGTCTCAAGGACAATCCAAAGTTGAGGTTCATGATCTTCTTCCTGTTTAGAATAGACTAAAGTGTCATCAGAAAAGACAAGCACGAAATCATCAAGATATGATCTAAAAATATCCTGCATTAATCTATTGAAGGTGGCAGGTGCATTGGTAAGCCCGAATGACATAACCAGGAACTCAAAGTGCCCATATCTTGTATTGAAGACTGCCTTTGGAATATCTTCTTCCTTGATCCTTATCTGATAGTAACCTGACCTGAGATCAATCTTGGAGAAGATCTTTGCACCTTGAAGACGATCAAGAAGCTCATCTATTCTAGGAATAGGATACTTGTTCTTGACTGTTGATTGATTCAACCCTCGGTAATCAATACATAGTCGAAGTGTCCCATCTTTCTTTTTCTAGAATAGTACTGGAGCTCCCCATGGTGAGTTGCTAGGCCGGATGTAACCCTGATCTAACAATTGCTTGAGTTGTTCCTTCAACTCAATTGCTTCCGGTATGGACATTCTATAAGGTCTTTTTGCAATTGGTGCAGCTCCAGGCACTAGACTAATCTCATGATCTACTTCTCTTTGAGGCGAAAGTTCAATCAATTCCTCAGGAAATACGTTAGCGTATTTCTTTAGCCAAGAAGGTCCTTCATGAGACTCTTGCTTTTGATCTAACTTGTTGAGTTTGATCAGATAAACGGGTAATCCTTTTCTGACTCCTTTTATGATCCGAGATACTTTGGCTAATTGGATTCTTGGAACGCCTGCCTCACCTTGAGTTGTGACAAATTCCCTTTCAGAGTTTCGAAAGGAAACTTGACCCTTTCCATAGTGGATTTGGGCATCATTGGGCTTAAGCCAATCCATCCCGAGTAGACACTCATGGATACCTAAATTCATGACTCTGAATTTGACTGAAGTCTTCTTTCCTCCTAGAAAGAATTCCCCTTAGCAGTTTGCCTAGTACAAGTTACCTCACGAACATTTGCCAACTCCACAAGCAGGGTAGGTGCTTCTACTATGGTTATTCCTAAACTTTTTGCACATGCTGGTGAGATAAAGGAATGTGTACTGCCACAATCAATCAAGGTTTTGAAACCTTTACCTTGATAGTCCGACAGTGTCTGAATTACCGAGAACTGGCGATTCGGCCCTTTCTTGTGTAAAGTGGCATGGACTGTCGCTTTTTCGAATTCAGCTTCCATAGTCGGATCTTCCTCTTCTTCTTCTTCGCATCTTTGCCTATTGGCAATGCAAGCGGTTCTTCCTCTTCCATGGGTAACGGCTCCTTGACCATGGCCTGCACCTTGGAAAGGCGTTTGACGATGTCCCCCGCTGAGCTTGGGACATTGCCTCTTGAAGTGACCGGGTTCGTTGCAGTGGAAACAACGGAGGTTTCGGCCGTTATGTTGAGTAGGAACAAAGTTGTTGACGTTATTTGTCCTTGCTTTCTTCCTTTGTCCCTGATTATGACCTTGAACTCTCTTCATTTGAGGTCTGAATGCTCCTCTGTTCGGGTCACTATAGGACCAAGTTTTGTTACCCCTTGGTCTAGCTTGCACCTCCTGAATTATAGGTGCCGCTCGAATGAGTGCATCTTAAAGATCTGATGGACGTATAGATTCAAGACGGGTATTTACGGGTGGATTTAAGCCTACACAAAATTTGGACACCTGCTGCGTCATGTCCATCTGTGGCGCATACTTTAAAAGTGAGACGAATTTAGAGTAGTATGCGTCAAGAGTGAGTCCTAGTTGTTTTAGCTCGTAGAACTCATTCATTTTCTACATACCATATGCAGGTGGTAAATATCTTCCCTGCACGGCTTTCTTCAACTTCTCCCAGGTAACGGACTCCTCTGAAATCCCTTGATCCTTGAACCATTGCTTCCACCAAAGTCTGGCTTTGCCGGTGAGCTTTAACTTGGCGAGCATGGCCTGATTGGTAGGGCAGTACCAACTGCTTCAAAGTAATCCTCCATGGTTTCAATCCAAATTTCAGCATCAGCCTAGACGAATCTGCCTCTCCCGTCAAACTCGGGTGGCTTTATTTGCTTGAGGAGGAACTTCTTCTCCTGGGTCACAGCAGTACTTGATGTAGGAGGCGAATTTGGAACCTGTACCTAGGGTTGTGCCTGGATAAAAGTTTTCTTAACATTATTATATGATAATCGATCTTAGCTTATATTTCATTTTTAGTTCAGCTATCTCGTAAACAATGTAGCTACTTAGCTTTTTAACAACTCTTATGCACAGCCAGATATTGATAAAGAGAAGTCTTTATTTGTATTTACATGGGCATAGCCTTTTTGAATACAACGTTTCGTGTGATGATAGGCCAATCATTACATTCAGTTTGGGGAGAACAACGTTGTATTGCATTTGTCTACAAGAACTGTGTAATAGTAGGGTTTTGGATCATGGATCTTTAGGAATCGATAATCCATTGGAAGTTCAGGATACCCTTTCCGTTGGAATCCATACTTCTCATGGCGGCCCAACACTTTAATCCTGTCGGCTGGGATTACACGGGTTACTTCCTCATATACATATGAGTTCATTTCAACCCTCCGACCTTGAATATATAAAGTCGAATTTACATGAGCTTCCACAAAAATGAATAACTTCACGACTTTCAAGTCTTCCAACCACTTGATCCTCTTTAGGTTGGTCTGTAGATAAGCAAACCGGTGGGCGGCTATATAGTAGATTCTTGAAGACCCCATCCATCTTCGTTCTATGTATAAAGGTGATGGATTATAAATCTGCTCCAGGATGTTCATCATCCCAATTCTTTGTCTATAAAGGGGAGAATGCATTGCAGTCATAAACATGACCCGAAATACCAAAAACTTGTTCCACGATTCATAATTCTACAAGACAGCATTGAAGATGAAAAAATGTTTGGATAGCAATAATTTCTTTACTTCATTTTATTGAGATCTCATAAAAACAATTCCATTGTTGGTCAGCTCTAATACCAACTATAATGTGTCCACTGGTATCATCCGGGACACATCTTAGCAGTCCATCGAAAAGGATGTCTAGAAAACTCCGCCCGGCACTCCCATGGAATGTTATGGGTTTTGCGATCTAGGTCTTCCCGCGTCTGCCACGTAGCAGAAGTATCCTGGCCATTCCCACTTAGGATTGACCGGAATTAGGTTTTCTTGATTGGTCATTAGCTAACAGCAACTAACGTCAGTCCCGAGCGAACTACTTTACGCAAAAACGCCAGGTCCGAAGCGGATTCACGCTGCACTTGGTTCAAGGAGAATGGGAAACGAGAGGGATGCAAGGCTCAACCTCTCTACTATAAGGCATAGTCCCATTCCGTTCCCCTAAAACAACGTAAATCCGGTAAGACGTAACTCTAGGTCATCGCTCTCGTTATTCGTTTTGATGATCATCCCGCTGTTCTTTGAGATTTTTGAGAAAAGTTCCCGGCTAACCGGGACCACCCAACCGTAGGACGGCCGACCCATGGCCCATCCTCTGCACTTTCCTCGATTTGTTTTAGTTATGTAATTATCTAACACATTAATTTGACATATAACAATCAGCTTCTTTAATTGATCCTGTTAAGCACTGGTTCCTTCACGTAATCTTATCACGTGACATAGAAAAACAATATCAAGCAAGTTCTTTTTTTAACATTTTATCATTTTATCTTTGAAATACAAGGAGTTCCGCCCGTAGGCTCCGCCCGAGGGCTATCCAGTAATCCCTAGGGATTACTATTCCAAGCTTCCGCCCGTAAACTAGTATGCGGGCCTCAAGATCCAATCCCGAGTCACGTTAGCCTCTTGTGCACGACCCGGAAGGCGAGGGATTTACGACCAGAGCCCCCCCTGGCACCCAAGCGTCCTCCTACTCCAAGTAGAGCTCAACCAAGAGACCTCTCGCGGTGGGTCCGGTCCACGTTCCCGGCGCGGTGAACAACCCCCTTGGTTAGGGTTAGGTAGGTAGTAGAGGGTAACTGGAACTGCCTCTTCCTTCAGGCCTTTAACCTGAAGTATAAGTACTCATTTAATTTGTAATTCATAATTCAAACGGAGCCCTAAAATCTCTAGCAAGCACAAACATTTCCATTAATCAACCATGTTGTTTGGCAAACTGCTAAGGAAGTGTTCTTTCCTTTTGAGTGTATCAGCACTCGTTCCCAAGGTGTCTTGTAAATTGGCAAGATCCTTTACATTCTGGTGTAGGGCGTACCTTATTAACCCAACTTGGTCAACCCTAAAGTTCCTTAGATATGCTAGTTTTCGGTTTACAAATTTCCTTATTTAGAAGGATATCCAAAAATACGTCCTTTGGCAAGATAACTTGCGTAGGGATCTGCCATCCTTATGGAGGGTTTTTTTTTTCCCTTTCTCCTTGTGAATCAATCACAAGACTAAATGATTTCGTACTTGCTACGCAAGTCCTGCGATGGAATAACCCGTTTTAGATCCTTTAAGGTGACGTATGTCGGGCCTAGGGTTTCTTTTTAAGGATCTCAGGGACAGCCCTAGTTCTTTATCTTTACGAATTTTTTTGACCCTACAATAAGGAAAGTAGTCAAGTAATTAGGGTATGAATATTTCTATGTTTAGATTGGATTGGATATTATTTGGAAGGTAATATTAATCATCTTGTCACAGTTTTGCTATCCTTGTGACAAATTAATTTTCAGACAATACAGTTCAATTTAAACTTCCTTTTTCCTTGCACATGAACTCATGCCAAATAACAAGCATTTCCCTTGCTAAGATGTGCAATTAGCAATGATAACTTCCTAGTAGTTTGAGCAACGAAAGAAACCTTTCATGAATTTAATAATTTACAATGATTCGTTGCGAAAGGAATAAGACTAATGGTGCAATATATAATTTCTATATCTTTAGGATTTAACTAAAATATACTACTATAGTAAATGGATAATCTTGCTCGTAATTTATAATGCTTGATGCAATTTGAAGGAAACTAAGTTCTATACATTATCATTCATAAGCTAAACTCCTTCATTACAAATAACTCGAACAAATATATCCTATCCCTAACAATTTCTCTTTGCATGATCGACTTAAAACCGAATTAAAGCCAAGAAGAAAAACCTGGTTTTGGGGTCAGATATCCACATGGATACTGGGAGATGACCCTCCTGCGGCTACGCCTTGGACTTTCTTAGGAGGCATCGCAATTGTAGTTTTTCGAACGTGGAAGCAGCTTTACAACTCCTCCTTAGAATTCCACCGTCGCTCCCTTGCACCGTTCGTCAAAAGTAGTTTTTGGAAGGCTCCCTCCTTGAATTCAGGAATTCGAAAGGGTGTTTTAGAATCTTTTACAACTAAGACCCATTGAAGCCATGGGGAAGGCTTAATGGCCTTTGTAAGCTTGCACGAACGGGAATAAAAAGGTGTGGAAAAGACACAAGGTGCAGGAGAGCTCTAAGGGAAAATAATAACCGTAAAGGTTATAAGTAAGGGTCTAAGGACCCTTAGGCAATTTAGGAGAAAAGGGGCTTACGAGGGTTTACACACGTAGGGGGGAAATGATTCCGAGGCCAAGGAGGAAGGGCTAAAGGAAATTTTAAAAAAATACAGGGGTTGGGTTCCAACTATGGGAAGGGGTATATAATGCTTTAAACACCGGGGGGGGGGGGGGGGGGGGGGTAATAAAAAGGGTTTCGTAAGGCACAAGAAGGGGGTGAAAGGGTTTTTGAAGCCCATAAGAAAGGGCTTAAAGGTTAAATCACAGGGGGGGGGGGGGGGGGGGAGAAGGGGGAATGATGGTTTTGAGGCCAAGGGAATGGGGGCTAAGGGGATTTTAAAACCGGGGGGAAAGGGGCCTAAGGGGGCCCTTAGGAGAAGATATGAGGGGGGGGGAAGAAAGGTAGCCTTAAAGGATATGGGAAAGGGGGACTTCTAAGATCCTTAGAAGCTTCCTCCCAAGAAGCTTCTAAAGCTTCTGGACCATGTGGAAGGAAGCGGACATTGATTCGGCGGCGTGCTAACGGGATGGGACACGGACTGCGACGGCAGATGACGATGATGTCCTGGCTCACGGTGACAATTAGCGCCTCCACTCCTCCTCTCCCTCTCACGGCTAGACTCTTCACTCCCTTGTATCTGAGGCACCGACGACTGCCTCTCTCTTCCTTACTCAGAGTCCGGGCACTTTCTTTCAGAGCATCAGCACAGGCGGTGGTCCCTTAAGGTCTTCACGGCAGCGCCCTCTCCCCTCGTCCTCACGTATCTCCTTCCTCTCGATGGCAACGTCTCCCCCTTTTTAAATAGGGAAGGGAGGGGGATCCTCCCTCTCCTCGTGTCGGCGTGCATGGAGAGGGCCCTGAGCAAGCTCCAGCGAGGAGCTTGTTGGGCCCCCCCCTCAATCACTTAACGGCCTGGCGTCACGGATCGGATCGCGCGCCGCCATGAAAGGAAAAATTTTAAAAAAAATATTTCCCTTTTAATATATATATATATATATATATATATATATATATATATATATATATATATATATATATATATATATATATATATATATATATATATATATATATATACTCTCTCTCTCTCTCTCTCCATATCAATGAACCTTGCTTATATATGTAAGCACACATTGCACATCCTAAATTCCTACATGAGTATAACTACGCTAAGTGTGGAGAAAATGATATCTTTAGCATAACCCATTGCCAGTTTGGCCTAGATCGGCAACTTGCTACTAGCCATTTGACCACTAATCCTCCCCTCCCCACTAAGTAATGTGCCTCTCCTAATTGTGGCTTGATCCACCATTTGGGCCCAATGTGCTGTCAATAATTGCAACCTACTCTCAATATCCATCATTGGATGAGTCCTTATCAGTGTGTATGTATATTCATCTATGACTTCAAATAGCCTCTATCTTATCATATCTTCTCAGCTTCTACCCTTATGAGTGCCACCTCCACAATTTCATGACCACTAGCACATGATGCACTAAAGGGATGACCTTCAATTGTATTTGATGATCCATGGCAATAGCGATGAAGATAGAAGAGGAGGCCACATGTTTGTAAAACATTTTCTATTAAGAAACATATGAACTTTTGAAATTTCGTAACTTTTCCTTTGATTCTAATAAAATGCATCAAATCTTTTGAAGTTTGTATACTTTTCATGTAGTGCATTGAGTCTTAATGATTAAGATATGAACTTTTCCACAAAACTTTAAGAACCATTGTATTTGTTTCCTTACATTCCAATGCATTGCATGAACTCTCAAAGAAAAGAAGTAATTTTTCCTTACATTCTGATGCATTACACCAATTTTGAAACAAAATATGTCAAATATTTAGTTTTTCTTTTCTTATTTGTGATGTATTGTATATATGTTTCCTTACATTTTGATGTGGTGCATCAACTTTGAAAGAAAAGTTGTCAAATATTTATTTTTCCTTTTCTTATTTGTCATGTATTATATACACATAAAATGTAGCTTTTTCTCATGGTTTTGATGCACTACATTAAATCCCTTTAAATTTATCCAAAAATTTTGCAACTTTCGCTCTTGCTTTTGATGCGAAGCATCAAGTTTCACAAAATATTTACAAAAGTTAACTTTTAATTTTCTATTTTGTAAAATGATGGAACTCTTTTGATTTTGCACTCAAACTTCACAAGATTCATTAGGTCCAAATAGAAATATAGTTAAGTTAAATAATTCTAGTATAGATTGCGCATGTTAGTGATGAACCATTACTTATCTTTTTGAGTCAGATTACCAGGGATATTAAAAACTGATAGAGTTCCACTTTTCTTCTTTAGTTCAAATAGTTATCTTTATGCAATCTAAAAAGATACACCTATTTTTCTTGTTAAGCCCTATATAAGAACAAAAAATTTGTAGTTTTATTACATGGGTTTTTTAGTACTATAAATCGATGAAACTAAAATGTAACCTCATTTGCATGGAACTAAAACCTTACAACCCAAAAAGAGCCATTGTCTTAGATCTCGACTTAGCACTGTTTTAGAATTCCTAAATACTACCTAGGATACTCATAGGTGGATCAAAGGATACAACCAAGGCTCCTATGTGGATGATTTCATTCTGCCTAGAACCCTAGAAACATGCACTGAACCATGTGGACATCAACCATGGCCCTATGGTATATTTAAATTGACCACCCCTATTCCAAGTGAAATGTGGCTTTTATTTCTCAAAGAAGACATAGTAGCTACACACTACTCTAAATTGGTGCACAAAGGGGTATCCTCTCTCACTAAAACAACAATATTCAATGCACCCCCCATTACTATGAATCTCTTTGAGTCCAACATATGTGCATCACCCTATGGGCTTTGTATTTCAATGAAAGCTACCAAATCCACTGATGGCAAACGTGATGCCAAGTTCAAATATGGGGTATTTAATTATCTAAGGCCCTTTATTAAATTCTATTGTGATCTTGCATGTCACAAATCCAATTGCAAAAATAATTCCATCCTCTGGTTTGATCATTCCCTTTGGTTTATCATGCACAATAGAGAATCAATATTCCATGTAAAAACATTAAGAGGATCTATGCTACTCTTCTTCAAGTGGGTGACAATGGGTGGAGGCACATGATGTAATCAAAGCATCACTTGTGTTCTCCTACTTCCATGAAATGGTGATTCAAGGTGCCAATGACCTCATGCTAAATATGAATCACACAACTTTCATGGTAACATTAAGGGTGAATGAGCAAGATTGATAGACAAATGCTTCAACGGATCCAAGACATCTAATCTTCCAAGCGATACCTCTTCCCAACAAGGTACACAGACCTCATCTCCTAGCACTAGGCACCCACAAGGGCATTACAGACCCAACAACTTTAGTAACTAGCTGCCTCATTCTCCGGACATGCCTCCAATAATAGCACCAATAGTTCACAAGCTCTTAAAAGAAAAGTTGTGCTACTTGAAGAATGTAGCTCCATGACTAAGAAACTACCATTTGACTAATCTTATAGATCCTTTCTCTATATGATCATGGAAGAAGAACTATAGTCAATACAAAGTCCCCCTGCGACAACTATCCATATCAATTATTACAATAGTCTACTTGATATTATCAAGCCTAAAAAATCTTACATGAAGTTTTTCTTTCTCCTTAACCACCCAATTCCCCTCGTTGTCTTTGATCATATCATCTTTGGATGGAAATTTCGCCCCTCCCTCAAATATAAGCTTTGCTTCCTAAAAAATGCTTTTTGTGTTCCAACCCTAAGTTTTTACCAATGCCTTGAATATGATTAAAAATTCCATTGTTTTGATTATGTTCATGTTGGTACTATTGATATTAGCATTGTCGAGCAAAAGGAATTGGTTGTAATGCACTCTAAGGCGTTAGCTATATATAGTCTGTCTATATATAACGCCCCAGGTCCCCTCTATATATTCCTATCATGTGTGCTCAGTTGACACACTTCTGGGGTTCCACTTTCGGTGTCTCGTGTCTCTCTTCTCCTCTCTCTTCCTCCGTTCCTCGTCTCCCTTGCACACTGTTCAACATGGAATCAGAGTTGCTTGCTTCCGATGAGAAAGAATCGTCTGATGATGAGGAGCTAGACTGGACAACAGGGCCGATTGGTCGCAATTGAGGGCTAAGCGAGCTTCCTCTCTCTGCGCCAGATGTCCAACCAGAAAAATCTACCTGATGCTGCTCCTCAACCTGCCTGGACCGAGCGTGATGTGCTCTGGTAAACCACTCCAACAATCCAGAGCACAGTTTTCCAGCCTCCCAAGTCTCAGGAGAGATTCCAAATGCATTAGGCCCCTCTGAAAGCCCTAGGATGTTCAGAAGCTGATTGAGTTCCTCTTTGCTGTCCTGTCCATTGACTCTGAATCTCCGCCGAGGAGTCACGATTCAATACGCAGAAACGCACCGAATCTGGCATTCCAAGAGAGGAGGGGGACGAATTTGAGGGGATAAAATCTGCATTTTTTATCGCATTGCTTCTCCCCAGCTTCGGCTTGATGGGAGAAGATGGCTTTGACAAGAAAGCCATGGTTGCCTGACACGCGGTCGTGAACGGGATCGCCCTCCTGGGGGCCTTCATTGAGCAGCTTTTCTTCGGCTGGCTGGGTGACAAGCTGGGCTGCAAGAGGGTCTACGGCATCACCATCACGGCCATGCTCATGATCTTCAGTTCCATCAAGCTGGGCCACAAGAGGGTCTACCTCTCCCTTGCCCCGCACCACTCCTTGATCCACCTCGTTATCCTCTATCACCAAGCTCTCTGCCAGCATGGCTTCGCGGATGAGGCTGCTTGCATAACCAGCCTCCTCAAAGGTCTCCGTGAGGCCAAAGATGTAGACATCGAAGACGACCTTCAAGGCATGGACCTGCTGCTCAAGGATGGATTGCTGCAGCTTTAACTTCAGATTCAGCCTCACTGAGCGACCATCATGTCGGAGTACGCCAACACGCGGACGAGAGAAGCTTTCATCGGGTAGTCTTCACCAACCAGGGGTTCGGCATCATTCAAGACCGACGCCATACCTCTGTATAACATCTATGTATCACCAGTAACGTAAGGTAAGAGCAGTCAAATCTTTCCCCTAGGGGTGCGCTCACGGGGTGGATCTCCCGGCAATAAAAGAAGAAAATACGTTTTTTGTGTCGAGGGGGATTTCTTTGTTTTTAATCCCCCTCGTGGTGCCGTGCGTGCTTCTGTGTGTCTGCTTTTACGTTTCTGGTTCTGAAATTCTTGTCATGGTAAGATACCTGAGAACACTCGAGAACCTAACCATACACACCACAGAATTTATACCCATCTCCAGTATCCACAATATCAAGATTGAAACCAGCAAAGGAGCTTGCACAGCAAGTTTCTCATAAAAACAAAAATCTGGATTAGAGTCACAGTGTTCACTACCTAATCGCTTGCTGTAAACATTATTTATTACACACACATTAAGCTACATGTTTGTTTCTGGAACAGTTGCATGGTAATTTTCCCAGGCAAGATAGATATCTGTTGCAGGTGACAATTTTAAAATTTGTTGAAATGCATTTTGTCATGGGTGGCTGCTATGTCATTTTGAAATGTTTACTTGTTTGACATGAATGTTGGAACTATTTTTGGTTCTATCTACAGAGTGAACATGTGTAAAACATGGCTTTTCTTGTGGAGGCTATAGCAAAGTACTTGAATGACACAAATGAGGTAACCTGGATGTGGAAAGGGCCTGCCACTTGTATGCCCCAATCTGATTGATCCTATCCCTGGTTATAGAGCAAAATAATATACTTATAAACATCAACATTACTTTTGGATGTTGATATTGCCATGCTTCATGATGATCGTCCTCGTTCGTTATTCCATTGATGAGCGTCTATATTCTAGCTTATGATACATTGTTTCGTTTCTATTCTTTCCAGCTGATGAGGGTCTACATTCTAGCTAATGACACATTATTTCATTTATATTCTTTCCAGCTCATGAGCATCTATATTTCAACTGATGACAAATTTTTTAATTTATATTCTGTTCATGGGACTCCACATGTGTTATGTTGTCTATAGAGCAGTGTCGGAACCGTCTCTATAGACTTTGTGTTGTTCTAATGTCACTGTAACGTTTTTCTTTAAGTTTTGATGTGACAGATATACTGCTTACATCCAAAGTTTAGTTGAAGGAATTTCTTGGAGATTTTATCTTTTGCACTAATGTCGCTTATCCTTATTTTACATGTTGTATATTTAGGGGTGGTAAAGCTCTTTTGATGCCTTTGAATAGGCTGTTGTAATTCACGAGTGATGTAGCTCCTTCTCCGTTGATGTTTAATGCCTATGAATAGGCTCTTGTAAGTTCAACTTTGTAATTTTATATTTTGAATATTAATATAACGGCACGCCTATATAGAGCTGTGGGTTTTTCCCTTGAGCCCCCAAGGGTTTCTTCATCCATAGTAAGGGACCTTCATTTGAGCGAGGGATGTTAGCTATATATAGTCTGTCTATATATAGCGCCCAGCTATATATAGTCTCTCTATATATAGCGCCCCAGGTCCCCTCTATATATTCCTATCATGTGTGCTCAGTTGACACACTTCTGGGGTTCCACTTTCGGTGTCTCGTGTCTCTCTTCTCCTCTGTCTTCCTCCGTTTCTCGTCTCCCTCGCGCACTGTTCAACATAAGGGACTAAATCACATTCTTGCAGCAAATTTGGTGGTCCATGAAGCAATGGAATCTCTACTTGAAGGCTCTGAAACCTTGCTAGAGATATTCAAAATTAAAAAGGAAAAATACATTGATCAATTCAAATGCTACATACTACAGAAACTACTTGATGGTAAAATTACAAGTAGAAATATTGACAAGGATAACTCTTATGATCAAGACCTAAGATTACTCATGAATAAATTATATATTGCAAGGATAGATAAAAGTCCCAAAAATCCATTGTTCTTTTGCAAGCAATTTATCATTAAACTAGCAAAAAAATGCTTCCATGGGCATGACTTTTAAGATACTCTACTAGATGAAGCAACAATTTGCTAGAGCATATGCATTAAGCTCAGCTTCTTATAACTCCCTATTGAGGAAGGTAAGGAGGAGCTACATTTCCTTATGTGGATATATAAGGCTCACAAAAATGATTTTGTGTGGCTTATTAATGCTATTAATTGCATTTATGCATAGTATACAAAATTTTTTACACAAATTCTTAACTCCTATAAGGAAATGTCGATGAAACTGTGTATAAAACTTAACAATAAAGCGTTTATACTTATGGGGCTCAACATCCAATCCTTTTAGATTAGAAACTCTAGCATAGGCACATTTATCAATCTTCTTGACTAAATTTATGCATATGCTTTATAGATATTACTAAATGTTATGAGAACATCCCCCATAATGATGAACATGGACTCATCACAATCATTTGTGCCTTAATTACGTAGGCTTTCAACCATCACAAAAAGATATATCTCCACATAAACAAAGGGAAATGTAAATGGATAAACACAAAAGATCCTCTACATCCCAGATTATATTTACAAGAATGTACGTATCCATATTAACTCCTAGATCATTAACAATCCATGAGATTCCAATGGAGTTTAGTTGTTCCCCCTTATGGTATGACCTCTTTTTGGCCTACTATGAATATAGTTTCTACAAGGAATTGGCTTTAAAAATAGGTATGACATCCTTAAACATTTTTTGCATACCTTTAGATACTATGATGATCTACCGCTAGTCAACAAGCCCCATCCCACAATCTTTCTAAAAACTAGTCCTACATCTAATTTTGATATAAAAATGTGCTAGTAGTTTGACATTACTGACAAATCACTCTTTTTTTTTGTGACTAGGCATTTTATATCTCTCTCTACACACTTTCTCAACATGGAACTATTCGACAATAATGGGATTATTATCCTAAAGACCTATGACAATAAGAAATAACTCCCCCTTACTTGCAAATACATCCATTGTGCAAGCAATAATCCTACAAGATGGGCACACAAAGTCATTATCTCGCAAATTGGCCCTATATTATACTCAAATAACCACACGGATACATCTCTTCACAAAATGGGTTTTGCAAATTTAAACTATGGAGCCTCGTACTAGACACATTAGCACAAGACTTTCCACTTCTCAAACTTGACAAGAAGGAACTTCTCTCCACGATTAAGGAGTAGGCATGTACGTAGGGTCCTATACCATGATATATGGGTGGGCCATAGGTACCACCCATACTGTCAGAAGTCCTAGAAAATAGCAGAGTAAAGGGGGCCACTCTTCCTACTCCGTGGGGGCTCTTACAACCCTAGATAGTCAAGCTTTGGCATGCAAGACAGGTAGATTAATTTTCCCATTCCATTACCAATTACCTTACATTAATATTTCATACATATGTATTCTTATACAAAGGTACTTACACATATAACCTTCACTATCTTTCTAATAATGCCATGTTAAGTCAAATGGACCAACATGTTAAAAGCACCCCATGAAGTTTAATTGATATGGAATCTTGTTGAGATGCTTTTAAACATAGTATTGACTATACATATGACTAGTTTACCACAATTTGATTACACTATACTTAAAAATTAATATAAAGTTATAACCAACTCAATTTTTCAAGAAATTTCTTTAAATAATTTAGTTAAAACAAGTCCAAATCTCAAGGAACTTATAACATACAATTACTATTTCCTACGATGTTTTTTTTTTGTATCATCATAAAATCCCATGTTGACGGAATTCATAACACTAATTATCCTAGGAGATTAGGTTATAAGATCTTGTCTACTGTTGCATGATCAAAATATTTAAACATTCTTATACATTTTATCTAGGTTAATTATTATTATCACCCACATGTTTACCTCACAGCTATAATTGTCCATGTAAAAGGTAAGTAAACTGAGTTATGAGCAATAGTTAAGGAATAGAAGATCCAATGAAGTCCCCACCATGGACCCTTCATCTATTATATATGGCATGTTTAGTTGATATGGAGCTATACCTCTACATGGTATGGGTTACATTTCTGTCTTTCATCATAAGGTATGTTTCACCTTGGGATTGAGGGCAAATAGCTTGATTAAGATATGTAATCCATGATGCTCTACACAGTAATTAGGTTAGAAAGTTTGATGAGACATACAATATATATTTTCTTATCCTTGAAAGAGGATTAACATGGTCCTTAGGGCATAATGAAGTTGTGGCAAAAGTATTTTGCTCACCCTTTGTAATCCTTAGCATAGTAGTTTATCCTTGTATATTATCATCATGTGAAATCTAGGTGTTGCTACCATAGAATCACTTCTATTATAGTATGAGTAAAAAATGATGTCAATTGATCTATGCATGTTTTATCATGCTCTTTTTACTTAGAGAGATCCTTAAGGATACAATAAAAACTCTTGCATGTAAATACGCATGCACACACAAACATTAGGATATTTTCATGTTTGGTCGTATTGATAATAGACCATGAAGGACCAACATATCTAAAATTAAAATTCCCCATTCCAATACTTGAAATATAGTTATCCATTACTAACTTTAAATCCATAAAGTTACACTTAATAAGCTAACAGCTGTGGATGTAACTAGTATAGAACTAAGCCTACCCAATTACCTAACTCTTTTCCCTTGCATTCCTTCATGACCATTTAGCCTTCTTTTTACTTTTCCCTCATTTTCACTAAATACCTAAAGCCCTATTTATAAATAAACCTCCTTCTCATGTTCTCCTTTCCTCCAAACTCCCCCTCTACATTTTACCTCTCTCATATACATAACCTCTCTCTCTCTCTCTCTCTCTCTCTCTCTCCCTTGGATCCTATTGCTTTGCTTGTGTTCTCCTCTCAATGCTTGTATGAACTTCCCTTTCAGAGATGTTACTTTTGATGTCTGACTCCATCCTTATTATGCTTTGATGTCTTTATGGTGTTATGGCTTGCGTTTTGGGCTAGCTCTCCATGAAACTGCAAGTCCCCAACCATTAACAGTCAAGGCTTCTTGATATACTATGGCTCCTTGAATTTATTAATATGATATTAATAATACTTGAAATTTGTAGTATTCATGTCTATGTGTGTATGATATCCTATTTTTCAATGCCTAGCATATAGTTATGTTGATCTATAACTAGCCCTTTAAATACTACAAGCCCCCAACCATTGATATCCAATGCTTCCTCTTAGATATAATAATTGCAGGATGAGCTAGCTCGAATGGCCTAACACACCAGGTCTCTAAATACTATGAGCCTCCCATGCTCCATAAGTATCTACTAGGACTTGATAGAGACTCAATATCATAATATTACTGACAATTGCATAATCTTGTGAGCTTAGGTTGAGCCTTTTGGGACTCACCAAACAATTATGAACCCCATATAGTAATGAATATGGAAACCTTCTTAAGGCCACCCATCACACATTCCTCTAAAGAATATTGCTTTACATTAAAGGCTACCAATAACCATGAATAAACCAAGATCCCTACTCTATACCGTTTGATTTATAGGCCCTCAAAATACCTACCCATTATGCCTATATTTCCCTATGTATAATACTATTCTAGATTTGGAACTCTAACTCAAAAATAGGTATAAAAACAAATAGACATTAAAGAATATATCTTGATAAATACATCACCTCACTAGATAAGTAGAAATAGTTAAATGTGGCTATATGTAGTTTAAGTGATAGTTAACTACTATTAGTTGCCCATCTCAAGCACAAGAGAACCTAATTGGCCACCTAGAACTCGAGTAAGCTACTCATGAATATATGTGTGCATCACATGGGTTCAAAATAATGTATTTTTAAAATACCATTTTTATATATTTTTTACATACAAAAGGGTGTAATATAAATGGGATATTTACAAATTGAATAGCATTCATGCGGCTACATGTAGTTTAAGTGATAGTTAACGATTATTAGTAGCTACCCTATCAAGTGCATGATGGCGTGATTGTCAACTTGAAATAGCATTCATGGGAAGGTAGCTAAAAGAAGCCATCAATTTTGACATCAACGATGCAGTAATACAAGGCAACAGATTAGCTAAGGATGATAACAAAAGGACCTCATGACAACACAGGTACCGCAAGCTCTAGAAGGGTCTGGGAAGAATCAATATGGTCTTTTCTTCTCTTCTCTTATTGTCAATAAATAGAGAATGCGTGATAAGCAATAAATTTAGATTTAGTGACACTTCTCCTCTGTCTTCCACTTGGATCCCAACCATCAGGTGGCTGTATTTGAGATATCGATGTGGAAAGATGCAGTGGCTTGGCTCGCAGCAAAAGAAAACTAGGAAATGTTTAACAATGCCTAGATAGCATTCCATTTGTGATTCTAGCTAGACTGGACAAACGCCCAAAAACTAGAATGGTTGCGTTGGCTAAAACAAGGTACTGCCACAATCCAAAGCTATACAACTCAATTTAAAGACTTGAGAGGATGAATGTCCTAGCACACCCAACCCAATGGAAAAATGTTGCATTCTCCATATGCACAATGCTTGAATAAGGAAATTCATAAAGGCTTAGCTAGGGAAGACCTATCTATTAATGACCTAGATTATTTTTACTAGTATGCACTCTTCATTCAGATGTTATTGGTCAATAATAAGTTCGAAAAAGGGAGGAAATTGGCCAAACTTGCTGACAAACCCCATCGGATAGAACCTAGTGGCTTTGGTATGGATTTAGATACAAACGAAGAAAGTAGCAGTGAGGAGGAGGAATCTAAGGAAGAGGAATGTTGAAAGCCAAGTAAGTCCAAGGGAAAGGACAAGGCCCAAAAACCCTTAGAGGATGCTTGAAAAACTAATGTTTAAACTTTTTGGTGTACCAAGTGTAGTAATCTGGGTCACTTGGCTTTTGAATGTGGTTTGCATCAATAGCAGTGTGGCATCTACCATATAGCCACGCATAATACCAATGTTTACTAGTATAATGTTTGTACTCATATGGGAAATATAGGCCCTAGCAAGGTGCAAGAGGAGCGTAGCTGGCTAATTGGAAACTCTCTACTACCACAACCCCAGTAGTACCCTATACATAATAAGACTATCCATCTCTCAGTATAGACCATGGAGGACAAGGAAGAAATTAGGGAGGCAAAGGAGGATGTTATCACCCCCCAAATAAACAATGTTTCTTTTGTATGCATGAAAGCCATTCTAGATCCAAATGTATCGAGTCCCAATAGTATGATGCTTAGAAGCAGTAGAGTCAGGACTAGACTCTATCATCATCTATCTAGATAGTGGAAATCAAAGTGATCCACTTGAGTTAGATCAATGTGATTACCCCATCAGGCAAGAAGCTAAAAGGAAAAGACGACAAGCCCATAGGAGTTCCATGGGTTGATCAAGAGAAAGTCTACCACCAAGTGGTTGCATAGATAGTAAAAGAACTAGCAACTGTGAGAGATCCATAGTTGCTACAGGTCTCAACTTCAAGAACCATATATGAAAAAAGAATTGCAATAACATTGGCACCGTAGCAGAGACTACTACCATGGTTCTAGGTCCGACACCAACACATACAAGATGGGAAGCAGCCATCAGAGTACTGACCATGATGCAACATTCGTAGTTTACTCCTAGTACTATCCAATCACCAAGCCTAGCTAAGCACAGGAAGTTCCAAAAGAATCAAACACCCAAACTTCATGGGGTCCAGTTTCCATTAATATGAATTTGGGAGACCTACTTAATCTAGTCCCAAAATTCAAGGACCACTTATTGAAGATGATCCAACTAGCTCAGCATGTCCTACTAGAGCCCAAAGTTTTCGCATTGACTACATCCCCATTGGAAAAAGAAGTTCAAAAGGTATAGTAGGAGCCCATCCCATCGATTGGTAGCATGGATTTGTCAAGAGCATGTAAGTCCAAGATAAAATATGACATCAATAGTGCTATGAAACCCACCATAGGCTCCAAAGATGTGCATCTTAGTTGGTTTATTCCATTCTCATTGTTTGCACATTTTTTTGGTTCATGTGATGCTCTGAAGAAAACAAAAATTACTTATCAATGCAAGTGTCCATCCGAGGAATAAATGAGTAAGCTTGGGTGAGACTTGGAAAGTCAAAAGAACACATTTTGATGAGCTAATTGAATGAAAGGTCAACCAATTTGATCTCACATTCATGTAAATCTTTTCTACTACCTTGAATGCCTTGATCACTAGATAAAATCTATGCATTCGCTTTCAATATAGAAGATGGTGAATTTTGCGAGGGGAGTGGATCAGCTTGGATCAAGATACCCAAGATGAGACACATACAGCTCTCATAGATGTGGTTATCTTATGGAATGGTCATAAGCCTTTTGTGGTCAGTGCAGAGAGCCATTGGTACATTTCTTTTGTGAGATAAGAAATCCAATTAATGTCCAATGAGCCCCTTAGCAACTTCTATTTCAAGTTAGATAATAGAAAAGTCAAGATTCATAGTGAGAAATCCATGACATGTAAACAATGTGCTTCTCCACATATCCTTGAGATAGTGGAATCCTTGTAAAATTCTTTTAAATAAAGAATGAATATAAACTTTTTTTAAACTTCTGAGTACTTTCAATTTAGATAATCTTCTAAAGACTTCTCAAGTCAAAGCATGGGATGAATAAACAACTCCACACATATGGTCACTTACCAATGTCTAGAGTAGTCCAAGTAAGAGTTTCTCAAAGTCTAACTTAACTACAACGAAGGGAATGGGGGTGTAGCGATGGTCATTTTTTACACAAAATAGCGGTATTAAACTAGCAAAAACCCAAGCACGGCATTTTGTCACAAAGAGTTTTAGAGAGAGAAAAAGAGAGGGCAAAAGAGATTGTGGCTTTGGGAGGGAGAGGGAGAGGAAGAGAGAAAGAGAGAGAAGGAGAACTTCTCACCATCACTACCACCACCGTCGTACACGAGGAAGAGGGAGAAGTGCATGAAGGATAAAGAGGGGATGCTGCAAAGAGGAGACAATGAATCCATCCTTGGGCATTTGCAGTAAGTACATTGCCTCCTCTTGGTTTATTTTTGTTCTTTCTTCTTTTCCTTTTTCTTTTCTTGAGAATTGAGATGCATTGAGGGAGAAAGAAAGGAAATGAGAGAGGGAGAAGAAGAAAGGAAAAGAATGAGAGAATGAGAGAGAGAGAGAGAGAGAGAGAGAGAGAGAGAGAGAGAGAGAGAGAGAATAAACATGAAAGTAACAAAGAAAGAGAGAAAGAGAGAGAGAAAGGGAGGGAGGGAGAGAGGAGAATGAGTGAGAAAACAACGAGGGACGGAGAGAAACAAAGAGAGAGAGAGAGAGAGAGAGAGAGAGAGAGAGAGAGAGAGAGAGAGAGAGAGCCAGGAAGAGAGGAGAATGAGTGAGAAAACAACGAGGGGATATTAGAGAGAAAGAAAGAGAGGGGCAACAAAAAAAGAGAAAGAGAGAAAGAAAGAGAACAATGAGGGAGTGGAGAGAAACAAAGAGAGGGCCAACAAAGAAAGAAATATAGAAAGAAAGAGAGGGGACATAGAACAAGAAACAACAAGTGAAGGAAGAGGTGGATAAAAGGGTGAAGTAAAGAGAAGAAGGATAGTGGGTAAAAAAAGAGCTAAAAAGAGAATTGTGCCTTTTCAAGGTGTTTTATGATTTCT
Organism: Lygodium microphyllum; assembly: GCF_053477565.2. NCBI lineage: Eukaryota > Viridiplantae > Streptophyta > Polypodiopsida > Schizaeales > Lygodiaceae > Lygodium > Lygodium microphyllum. The sequence goes on along the minus strand of NC_141138.1, from coordinate 164,049,055 downwards.
TTTCAGGTTGCTAAAGTATCATATATTAACACTTGAAAATACCATGCCTGAGTCTCGTAATTATGTGTAACATGTTTTACAAAAGCTTTTCATGGACTACAATAGCATCCATGCATGTGTCAATGATTGCGCGCTATTTCAAGGAGAGTATGGGACTATGGAGACATGTCCAAAGTGTGGTGCTCACAAGTATCGACAATACTTGCAAGGAAAAACCATCCCTCAAAAAGTTCTTAGACACTTTCCACGTATCTCGCGTATACGTCACATGTTTTGTACGTCGGGCATGGCGAGCTTGACAACATGGCATGTGCAGAATAGATCCTCAAACGGAGTCCAATGAATATCAATGGATTCACACGCATAGAGCCACATTAACTCTACCTTTCTACTATTTATACAAGAGCCAAGGAATCTTCAGATTGGTCTTGCTATGGATGGCATGAATCCATTTGGTCTCTACTCAACTTCTTACAATGTGTGACATGTAGTTCTTGTTAACCACAATATCTTGCCATGGCTTTCTACGAAGAAAGGACACCTTATCCTTAGCTTGCTCATTCCTAGGTGCTACAAAGTCAAGAATATGGGCATCTACCTTCATCCATTAGTTGTTGCTGAGATTAAGATTTTGTGAAAGGAGGGGGTCATCGTGAAAGATATGAGCAAGCCCGATGGTTGACGATTTGCCAATATACGAGCCATTCTCATGTGGACCATGCATGACTTTCTGAGATTTGGGGAGTACTCAGGTAAGTAGTCTTTTGTTCTCATTGGTGATATCTAATAAAGCTCATTCAAGTTTGTGTTGACTAAATAGAGGTGTTGGGATAGGTCTGATTACCTCAAATTATCATGCACGTCCATTGTGTGGGCTCTAGTTAGACTCTTGAAGGCCACAAATCATGAAGAAGATTGTATATTAAGGACACACCGTTTCCTTGTCGGACGGTCATGAACTAAGGAAAGGTTTTATTGGACAACCTCTAGAACAACTAAATGCCCAAAGCTAGTACAAGTTGAAAATGAAGCACAAAAAGTCACATCCAAATGGAATGTGGCAATTCTTGGTTTTCTACAAGTTTCCATATTAGACCCACTTATAAATCAACCACTTATTAGATCCCATGCATATTTTCAAGAATATGGGCAGCTTACCATGGGACCACATCATAGGAAAGAGAGACATTGCAAGGGCATGAATGGATTTGAAGGAGGTAGGCAAGATGGAGGTGCTTTGGTCACAATCGAGCGCATTGATGGTCACTTGTAACTACCTCGCACTCCTTGGATTTTGTCCACTAAAGAAGAGTGCATTGTGAAGCAAATTATTATGTCTATCTGCACCCCAACAGGTATGATGCATCCCCTCATATCCATTTTTTCTAAAGATGACCAACTATCAGGGGGCTAAAATTCCATGATTAGCATAAGATATATCAAGTTTGTACTGGCCTTGATTGTAAATGGCTTGTGTGTTTTCCTATTTAATGTCTAGCCGCTATTCATAATGCTTCTTCATTTGTGGTAATTTGTACTACTGATTGCAATCGTGAGATGTCTCACTCCAAAAATACACAAGGCAATTTACATGTTCTCAAATTTAGTGAAATGGATCTCAGAGAAGGAGATCAAGACATCCTCTATTGAATCCGCAAGGCAGGAGTAGTGGAGACAGTCTGTCTCTTTGAGAAGTACTTGCCCACCAACATGGTCATGATACAAACCCATTTCCTAGTGCATCTTCTAGATGAAGTGGAGATTGCAAGACCTATCCATACACGAGGTATATTCTGCTTGGAGTGCTTTATGAAAATCTTGAGAGGGTTTATGAAATAATGAGCTTGACCAAAAGGTAGCATGGTTGAAGGTTGGCTGGTGTCGGAGGCCTTAGTGCATATTTCATAGTGGCTACCTCAAGGAAGTTACTATATGTGTATCCTCTACATCATGTGCATTCAAGGCATATTTATAAATATCCTTATCTGTGAATTTTTCTTGAATAAAACCTAACCCTTTCCTATTCAACATGTAAATAACCCCTTTATATTGCACCCTTTTGTATGAAAAAAATGTATAAAAATAGTATTTTTAAAATACCCTATTTTGAACCCATGTGATACACACATATATTCATGAGTAATTTACGTGAGGTGGCTACCAACAGTAGATTCAAACAACAGTATGTAATGGTCATTGAAGGATGATGATAGACTGACCAGACATGGGATATAAAAAATTATGGATGCTACAATGGAGAAGAAAGTGAATCGTTTTTATATGTTGCACCATGCATCCATGGAGATATGGCTCGCTAGGTATGAGGAGCAAGCCAGGAAAGATCGAGAAGAAGCGCGATCCAAATTTCAATGCAATATGCGCCATCAACGACTAATTTAATATCCTGAGGGCATGGAGGAGATGTCGCGGTTTATGTCTATGTGATGGTTACATGGTGCTTTGATCACAGCTTCTCGCGAAGGAATGGAGGTCTCTAGTGACTAGGAATTCTCGAGGGGATGTAGTCTGAAGGTAACCGCATGTTTTAGCTGTTGTTTCTTTCTACATTTTATATGTGACAACTAATCTAACCATTTCAATGAACATTATAAAATATACAATGCGATGTGGTCATGCGGGTGAGATTTCCACATCGATCGCATCGACAAAATGTGCTCCATAATGGATTGTGGTATCATGGCAAAGTTTGAGCAAGAGAGCCGATGGCAAGCCATGGACCCGAACACCATTATAAATGAGATAAAGTATTTTGGGAACTTGCAAAGTGTTATCTCAGTGGATTACTGTAGCTTCTCCATGATTATCTTCCATGTGCAGTGGTTCAAAGTGGTATTGGAAGGAGCTGCGGGACAACCATTCCAGAAGGTCCATCTGGATTTCTCGAAATAAATTCTGAGAAAGGATAGACGGATCTGCACGACAAGTTTGTTTTACTGGCCCATTGTGGACAAGTGCATGAACTATTTTTCTAACTTTGTTCATGACACAAAATGATCACAAATGTTGAATCTCTCTTATATGTGATTTTGGATAGGTAATTTTCTATCCAAACCCCCAATAACCTCGATGGTGATATATTGTTCCTTCAGCTCCTCGAAGTGCAAGAGTGTATGATAAAATTAATGTTCCCAGCATAGATGAGGAGAGTATACAAGTGGAGGGGTTGATATTGCAAGGGGTAGAGGTCAAAGATGGCTTGGAGCGTGTAGAGGAGGGAGATTCGAGCAATGATGATGAAAAGACAAGAGGCCAAGAATTCTTTGAGAATGAAGTGGACTCCTCCTTTTGTGGTGACCTATCTATGGACCTTCTAGTATACGTAGAGTTGTTCAAGGAGATTAACATGGGACCATAGGCTATGTCATATTTGCAGCATCCGCCTACTGAATTAAATGATGAATCACTTATAAGGATGCTCTAGAATATGCATTTTAAGTAACATTTCTTCTTTTAGAGTTATATTACCATACTTTACTTGAATATTTTTATTAATTATACTAACATCACTTTTTGTCTGTCCAAGTTACCTTTGACAATATTTGGAGAGTAGGATGAGTCGAGGGATGAGCAATGAGGAGTTGCAAGAGATATTCACATGTATGCCGGCATATCAGATGGCCTGATTCAGAGATATGGCAAGAATTAGGAGCTGTCTTGGACACCATTAAGCCATTCTATTAGATCTACTTCAGCATGCTCTAATGCTTTAGTTTCTAGTAGACAAGGTCGACGCTCTAGACTAGGCCCAAATGGAGGGAGTTGTTTTGGGGGGTGGTGTAGAGATGTGAATGCTAAGAACATGCAGTCAGCTCGAGATCCAGGTGCTACTCCTCGCTCTTGTACAGGTTCGAGAGAGGGTGGCTCAAGTGGGTGTTGTGGAGGCATCAATGCATTATCTCCGATCGTTGTTCTAGTGGAGACATATCACCTATAGGATTTGTCACACCTATGAAGACATCTACTCTAGTGACTCCCAACCCATCTGCAAGTGGCACCACTATATGGGTGCTACTCCGAGAGATACCACCCTCGTGGGTACACCAAATGTATAAGGATCTCCTGGTTATACCCAAGAGCGCAGTCATAGGTGGGAGAGAACACACCTTAGACATACCCTAGAGAGGTATGAATACCTTCTAGAGGACAGGATAGGAGCTGTGATCATGAATGATGAGGGGAGGAGGGTAATGTCTCGCATAAGAGAGTTGTGCCAGCAAGTTTTTTGGCACAATGTCTTGGACCATTGGAAGAACATACCCAAGGGGAGCAAGGACTACATACTAGCATCCTTGCATGAGTGTTTTTCATATCTACTGCGACAGAGAGGTTTTCCACTGGGTGGATGATGGAGTGTATGCATGTGTACATATCACATAAACGATCGAACACATGCAAGGCACTTGAGAGTGGAGCCTCAAAGCCCAAGTGGCTAGAGGAAAAGGAGTGGCAGTGACTTAGAAAGGAGGCTACAAATTCTCTAGGATGTTGGTAACAGTAGCAGGAGGCAGAGAGGGCACGATTGGAGGCAGGGGTCATGCATCATCTAGGGAGTGGCGGCGGCCATTGGACATATCTGGAGGACTTTGTAAGTTTTTTTTTGTTCTTCTTGTTTTCTTATTTGCAATATCACTTGTACTAACAATCATGTTTCTAATAGTTGTATTATGTTCTCTTTGCATTACTCCATTACAAATTGCGATTCCACTGTCATGGAGACTTGATATGTAGAGAGATACAGTCTCACTGCATTGATTGATAGACTGTATGCACATGGAGGTCCAATAATTCAAGCATATTTCTTATCCATAGTTACTTTTTTTTAAATACATTATGTATAGTGGAATGATATGTATTTGTTCATTTTGTAGAGTTTGTTCAATGCTTCTTTGTGTCGGGATGAGATTTCGAATGGCGAGGATCTATAGATCATGCTTGGTTTCATAGAGTGCACATCCTCTTCTTTTTTGGTCCTATGATTTATGCATGCATATTTACTATGTTTTTATCATCCTTTATATCTTGCCATAATTCCATGAGTTTTCATCAATGATCTTGTGCTTATTCTATCTATCAGTCTTGTGGGTTCAAGTACATTTTATGCTCATCTTGACGACCATTGCATACTTAACATATAATTCACTTCTAGAATATAAATACAGCACATAGTGCTATATGTGGCAGGATAGCTTGCTACTTTGCCACAAAAAAAAAACTCTGTAATCGTCACTATTAGCATTGTAAATTTACTGTACGCATCACTCGCTATTGGCATCGCAACACACATGGCAAACCATCGCTATCTGCGTCGGTATTTGAATTGCTATTTGGGTTGCAAAACCAACAAAAATTTTGACTCAAATATTGATGCAAATACAAACGCATATAGCAATGGTTTTATGGAGACACTGATACAGATACGTTTAGCGATGATACGGGCAATTTTTTAAATGAACATTTTTGTCACTTTGAATGTCGATATGAGGCATGTATCTTGTAGTGAAGAAGGCCATCCTATTCTCATCAATCATATAGAATATTTGAAAGAGCACTCAATGTAGAAGTAAAATCCAATTCGAAGCTGCTAAATATATTAAGGACTAGGCTCACAAATCACCTTCCAAAAATTAGCAATGGATTTATTTGAAGGAAATGAAACAAAAGAACACCCAAAAAGTGCCAATCACAATAGTCCTCAAGGTGAAGTATCTAATATTTCCTAGGATGGCACTAATTCCCCCTCTTGAAATGCCACATCATATTGTCCTCCCATTGATCAAATAAACTAGAAAGCTTTCATCATGAGGCTTGAGAATAATCTCTTATGTGAGGGCAGCCACATTGGGCCACCTCACCTTGGATCATAGTCTTTGTCTTAGTAGCTATATTTTCATCTCTCACATGTTGGGTTTTGTTGTAAGAACAATCTTTAGTGCGAGTCCCGTCTTTTCATGAACCTAATAGTGGTTCTTATGCTTCTTTTCTTGTTTCACTGTGAGGGCATTAGTGGTTGGTATCCTCTATAGCTTCCCTTGCACTTGCATTGATAAAGTATTAAAGCACCAACTTCTAGAATATCAAAGCTCAAATACTACAATGGAAAGTAGTCCTAAGTACTGATTGATAAAATTCAAAATGGTTAAGCGTTGCATGAAATAGACTGCATTAGTGGATAACATGTCTTATCATATCAATATATGTGCATAAATACTTTGTTTGTGAATGTGTGTGTGTGTGTGTGTGTTCTATTTTTTGTATATGTGCAGTATATAAAAAGAAAGAGAGCATGCTTGTAGCAAATAGCATACACATATTTTTATAGCTAGGTTGCATGCATATGCTTGTATTATTAAAAATTATATTTTATCCCATTAATACAATAGTATAATCCATATAATAGCTTAATTACTATGTGATCAACATTTTTCATATGAAAGGCCTTTCCTACAAAAGATCCATTCTACCAAAGATATACCCCCTAAAGCTCACAGTTTAGAATTTATTCATAAGAAAGAACTAAACCTAGTGTAATACACATTTCCTCTATCTATACATGATAAAATAATAATAATAATTTATTTTTTAGATGTTTTTAAACAACTTAATAATAAGAATACATTTTTTTAAGAACAATGTTACAAATTAGTAACATCTTGGTGTCAATTTGCATGCATCATGCACAAATGTATTTAACATTAGGAGGATATTTATTTATTTATTTATATTTATATTTATATTTACATATGTATACATACAAGATAGAGATGGAGATGCATTAGATGTTAGTAAGATCTTTGTGCTAATTTACATGTATGTTACACCATTGTGCTTAGGAACACATATACGTTAGGATAGCAATACCTTGGTGCAAGTTTGCATGCATCCTACACCAACATGCTTAGGATTATATTAAAAATATAAATGCATATATTTTAGGTATCTACGGTGCACACTAGTGAAAGGTGAAAGAAGAGAGACACAAAATAATAGCAAAAATCTTTTATTAGTAGAGTGACTAGGACAATGGCTAATATGTAGAAAGAAGACTTTGTAGGCTACTTCCAAAGCATTAATACTCACTAGACTTTTGTACAGCATTTAGTTGGTTAGGAGATGTATGATAAGATTGGCTATGCCAGAATGACTTGTGATCTAGCCTCTGAGATATTAATTTGAGATCCATCACATGTTAGAAAACATTTCAAGAGAAAAAAATACTAGAAGTCTTCTATTCCAACCATATAGAAGAAGTTGTAGCTAGTCACTCACTGCCTTAACAGTACAAGGAGAGAAGCCTTATCTAGGTCCCTCTTGCTACAACTTAGTTTTTAGGATATATTATAGAGTAGAGAAGTCTTTCCAACTTACTTAGAGATTTCATCCACGAATAATATCCACATGAGGAGCACATAGTGCCATGTAAACTACGTGTTGACTTAGAGAGTAGAGAAGCTATCACATCTATCAGTGAAGCAATAAGAGTTAAAGATATCTAGTCACATAAGTACCTCAATCCACCTTACATGACCATTAAAATTTAGATGATAGATATAGCAAAATACTTCCAAAAAGTTAACGGAGGTCTCCCAATATATTTATAGGCTACATTAGAAAGTGTGCATATCAACTTTTACCATACTAGCCTCATTCATTATTTATAGTCATGAGGGACCTTCAGTATTTGTATTTTACCACTAGAATGACTCAAACCTCTAACATTGATTGGATGTGGTTAATTCCAAGAGAGATTCAAATGTTGTGCCTCCCAAAAAATTCCTTAACTTGTCCAAGTACAATGATTTATACTTTTAAATCCAAGTGAATGTCATTTCCTTGGTGGTTGGCTTTGTGAGTACAATGAGTGCATTACATTTAAAAATTTTACATCTTCATATCGATTTACATACCAAGAACATCATGTTTCACTTTACCAAAACATTAAGGAGGGTGTTTACATGGCTAATTTTTTTAGATTTTGAATATTTAAAGTGTGCTCTTTGATCTCTTTCTATTGATCTATTGTACATAATGAGATTCTTCATATTTCAAAAGATTCCAAATTGATGTGACATCTACCCCCTAATTAATTTGGATTTAGTTTGCAAAAGGTACATCATGGCTTCATTTTTTAGGAGAGAGAGTGAGTCAAATCCCCTTAAAAGGCTCATTTTTTAGTCCATTTTTTTCCTAATGATTCTCATCAACCAATGAATCATCCCTTGGATGAAACTCTATGTTTATGCAATCTTTATAAGCATATGCCTTTTGAATGCTTCTTGTCTAATCCTAAACCTTCTGATGTCAAATAAGAAAATTAATGTATGAGCCATATTGTGTAGACTCCTATCACTAGCCTTACCATATTAAACTAGTAGCTGGATAGAATTTGTAGCTTAGTTATAAATATGGGTGTGCCTTATATATGTCAAGGTGCTAAGAAATTTATCCACCACACAAGACAATACACTCATGTATTTTAGCTCAATAAATATAGTGGTTTCCACAAAGACAATGATATATTAAAACTTTTCATTATCACAAATAGTGTAAACACTTGGTGTCTCTCCTTTCTTAATACATTTTTAGTCAATATTTTTATTCATTAAGTTCTTAAGTTATTATTTTATAATGTACTTATTTCTTAAGCTAAATTACTTCTTGTTATTCAATATCTACTTCCTTGAGTTCTCCTTATTATGATATTACATTTAATGTTTTAATTTTTTAGTAATATCTAAATTGTATGGATTAATTTAATTGTGCTTCTAATCAAATTAGTATTTATAAACTTTAACATTAATATACAAACATATTTAACACTGCTTATTAGGCTTTGCGAAAATCATGGGGCTAACCTAAATGATTTCATCAATCCAATGGAAGTGCAATTAGTTATAGAGGAAACCTTTATATCACTAGGAAAATTAGATCCATTCCATCACCTAGAAGCCCCCAATTATAGAGAGTAGGAGAATTTACCTCCATGCTCTTTGAAGGCTCTTTGAAGAAGATGAGAGAGCGATGTCCATTGATTCTTAAGAGGAGTTTCTTCACAAATCCAAGAATTGCAAAGATATGGCACCACTAAAGTTCTTAGATTGTCAACATGTTAGTTTGGAAAAAATTATTCTCAAATGCTTTGCTAAAGTTGAGAAGGTGATACCACACAACAAGATTATGCATCTATATCTAGCGCAACAAATATATGCCCATGATATACTAAAAAGAAAAGTGAACTAGATAGAGAAGCCAACCAATGCAACGACTAGTCTAGGAAGGGCAAATAGCAAGGCTATCGCCAGATGATAGAATCATGACCAGATGAGAGAAATGTGAGAAATTTATTGATTAAAATGATCCAAGAATAACATGAGGATTTCTAGAATAAGATGGACTCATTGAAAGAACTTACAGAGATCCTCACTAAATAAGTTGATGTACTTCATAGAGAAGACATTGTCCATGGCAGGATCTCGTTGAGTTGTTGGCAAGGCTTGAGACTACTCAAGCTCTTCCAATTAAAATGTAATGATGATAATGAGTGGAATCTTGTTGACCAGATCCTTAGAGAACTTACCCAAGTCATGCTTCAAGATAATGTACATAACAATGCATGTTCTTCAAATACTAATGAGGTTGATCCATCATACTACAAGTGTGAATAAATAAAGGATATAACAATATTGAATGAGGGTTAACTAGATTTTAATATGAGAGAGAGAGAGAGAGAGAATATATAAGTAAATATATTGTTTTATTAGTGCATTTATGGGTGAATAAATGTGAGAGATGGACACATATGCATGGTGTGTGTGTGCATGATGCCAGAAGGCATATTTCACGGTGGATTCCGTGAGGTTTTTACAGTGGATTCCGTAAACTTTGTTGATCGGGGTTCATACATAAAGTGGATTCTTTGTGCGAGAAGTTGATGGGGACGCCTATCATTTTCGGGCGTTTCTTTAATTTAGTGTGTACATGGGTGATTCCATAGTGGGTGATTCCGCAAAATACATATTAAATTAATAAGCATTTATGAGTTTAGAGTGCGCACTCGTGATAAATTAAGGGTTGGGATTGATTTCGAACCAGTTGATTTATTTATGTAGCTGAAGACTGCTAGGTATTCACTTTTTTCGGTTTAATTGTATTATTTTACTAACGATTGTGAATGCTTCAGTTGATGTGTAGAGATAGCAGCAGTGGCGGAGGAAAGCATTGGAGGATAGCGTGTATTCGAGTTATCACTTATATTTTGATGGGCACATACCTTAGGCATGGCACCTATATTTTTTTGCACCTATTTATTGAGGCATTGGATATTTATTTATTATTTTGTATGCGCATGGGCGTATGATTATGATATTTGTATTTGGACATTGTAGTGGGTATGCCTGACTCTTTGGGCACCCACCCATTAGCTTTATTTCTATTTTGTGCTAAAGCAAACTCAAAAGCCAAAAGCGTGCTATTTTGTAATTTGGGCTATTATTTGAGCTTGAAGATTATTAATACATAAAAACATGCTTTGTGGAGCATTCACACAAGGCATGGGGGAAGATTGCACCCAATTGGTCTCTTGTTCATGTCATGCATGCTTTCTACATTAAGTTTTGTGCAAAAAGTAGAGTTCTTTTGTTCTTGGGGACCTTCCGACGTTCACTACGCAAGCATACATCATTCGATCTGTGCACCAGTGCATGTCTGTTGTAAGGGAGATCCTTCTTTTTGTATTTCATTAGAAACATCCCACACTAAAAACAAGTATGTCAAGTAGAAATTCTCTCAAGTTTATCCTACTCTAGATTTTGTATATAGCAAAGTTGAACTTTTTGGGATAATGTTGCTTTAGTAGTAAATAACTCTCAATCACAATGACTTGGTATTTCTATCATTATCTCTAGATCGAATTGTAAAGTTGCATGTATGCTACAATTTTATGGGTGCAAGCATGCTTTGTTTCTTATTTTGGGGGGGACACCACATATACACACACTTGCAAACAAGAAAATAGGGGACATATTGATGAAATTTAATATAAGAATATTACAAAATTATTTTAGAAGGTCAAATTCCACCATTTGACTATGTGTCAATCTATGTAGGAGAGTATTTCTTTTAGAAAATGTGCTAATATAAGCCTCATAATACATGTTGACAAATATTTGAATTTCATTGGTGCTTATCGCAACAATTATATTGTTAGTTATAGAAATGATGTTAATATCAATGTTTATAGATCCATGTTTGCTATCCTATCAAACATAGATTATTGTTGCAACCTATATAAAACCCCAAGCACTAATCAGATATATATATTACAAAGAAAGATATAAAATTCACAAGATTTATTCAGTTTCATTGGTCTAGCAATTAGCATCTCACTTCGTGATGGCCCAATTCTATGTCCTTCAATTGAGACTGGAAGTAAGAGAGGCTTCGAGTTGTTTTGTACAAATATTGAGAGCAAACCGATGGAATGCATGTTGTCTATTGGGATGCCAAAGCTAAAGGGATCCCATGTACCTTGTGTCCATTTAGCTAGATACATAACACTACAAGGATATGGAGGTATAGCGACGGTGATTTGCGATGTAAAATAGCGGCATTGCTATTTGCATCACTATTAGCGTCACTAATAGCGATAGTACTCAGACGAAAGAAACGCGGGCCAAAACCCGAGCACGCCATTTTGCGCGCATACACGAAAGAGAGAGCGAGAGGGAGAGCGAATATCTTGCATTTGAGAGGGAGAGGGAGAGAAAGAGAGAAAGAGGGAGAAAGAAGGCTCACTGCTGCCACGGCCATTCACGAAGAAGAGGAGGAGGTGTACGGAGGGCGAAGAGGAGTCGCTGTCCCAAAGCGAAGCTGCCAAACCCTTTTTCGATCCTTTGCGGTGAGTGCATTGTCCATTCTTACTTTGCTTTTATGTTTTCTCGCTCTCTTTTACTTGTTTTTGGTATAATTCGTGTGTATTGAGAGAGGGAGAGGAAATGAGAGAGAAAGAGAGGGAGAGGGAGAGGGAGGGAGAGGAAATGAGAGAGGGAGAGGGAGGGAGAGGGAGAGGAAGAGGGAAAGGGAGAGGAAGGGAGAGGGAGAGAAAGAAACATTAAACATAATAGGGAAAGAGAGAAAGAGAGGGAGAGGGAGGGAGAGGAAATGAGAGAGGGAGAGGGAGAGGGAGAGGGAGGGAAAGGGAGAGGGAGGGAGAGGGAGAGGGAGAGAAAGAAACATTGAACATAATAGGGAAAGAGAGAAAGAGAGGGAGAGGGAGGGAGAGAGAAAGGGAGGGGGAGGGAGAGGAAATGAGAGAGGGAGACGGAGAGGGAGGGAGAGGGAAACATTAAACATAATAGGGAAAGAGAGAGAGAGGGAGAGGGAGAGGGAGGGAGAGGAAGGAAAAAACATTAAACATAATAGGGAAAGAGAGAAAGAGAGGGAGAGGGAGAGGGAGAGGGAGAGGAAGAGGAAGAGAGAAAAGGAAATGAGAGAGGGAGAGGAGAGAGAAAAAGAGAGAAAAAACATTAAACATAATAGGGAAAGAGAGAAAGAGAGGGTGAGGGTGAGGGTGAGGGAGGGAGAAGAAATGAGAGAGGAAGGGGAGAGAGAAAAAGAAATGAGAGAGAGAGGAGAGAGAAAAAATGAGAGAATGAGAGGAGAGAGAAAAAGAGAGAGAAAGAGAGAAAAAACATTAAACATAATAGGGAAAGAGAGAAAGAGAGGGTGAGCATGAGGGAGGGAGAGGAAAAGAGAGGGGAGAGGAAGAGAGAAAAGGAAATGAGAGAAGGAGAGGAGAGAGAAAAATAGATAAAAATGGAGAAAACACATTAAACCTAATAGAGAAAGAGAGAAAAAGAGAGGGAGAGGGTGAGGGATGGAGAGGAAATGAGAGAGGGAGAGGAGAGAGAAAAAGAGAGAAAAAACATTAAACATAGCAGGGAAAGAGAGAAAGAGAGGGTGCGGGTGAGGGAGGGAGAGGAAATGAGAGAGGGAGAGGAGAGAGAAAAGGAAATGAGAGAGGGAGAGGAGATAAGAGAAAAAACATTAAACATAATAGAGAAATAGAAAAAGAGAGGGAGAGGGAGAGGGAGAGGGAGAGGGAATGAGATAGGGAAATGAGATAAGAGAAAAAACATTAAACATAATAGGGAAAGAGAGAAAGAGAGGGAGAGGGAGAGGAAATGAGAGAGGGAGAGGAAGAGGAAGAGAGAAAATGAAAGAAAAAATGAGAGAGAGAGAGGGAGAAAACATTAAACATAATAGGGAAAGAGAAAGAAAGAAAGAAAGTTATATTAACGTCTTCTAAAGACCAAAACTGGCCTATGAGATAAACTTTGATACAACTGATGAGGTCCAGCTATCCAAAATAAAAGTGCTGAATGAAAAGCTAAAAACTGAAAATTGAAAATACAGTGCTGTGAGTGTGATAAGTGTCGTGTATGTGTATGTGCGTATGTAGCTCTGGTACTCCAGATAATGGCTACAAAAGGGGAACAAATGTCGGCTGTGATAGGGGAACAACTGTCGGCTGTGATAAAGTGGTGCGATGTGTATATGTAATAGATGCAGGGAGATATACTATCCTGAGATGTAGTAGCAGTCGTCGAAGTCGCTAATAGCAGGTGATCCCTCCTGGATGCAGGATGTGGTACATCGGCGGTGGTGAAGAAAGAGCAAACTGAATATCTGAGATCCAATGTGTCGTCTGTCGTCGGATCTCAGTCTGCTGTCGATGTAGATCAAGAATCCTCCGGATCTCCTGTCGGTGTGGCTGTGGGGTCCGAAACCCACGGATCCTCGTGCGGCGTCAGGTACGCTGGTCCTCAGCCTGCTGTAGTGTGAGCCCAGAGGTCTGGCTTGAGGCTGGTACAGTAGCTCTCACTCTATCTGTTTGAAAGAACTCTGTAATAGTCATCTGGGTGGGCCCCTCTCTGACTGGGACCCGCTGTGTCCTCTGCTCTCTGATGTGCCATGCCTCTCCCAAAAAATGGCCAAATGATCTCTGATCCATATCAGTCATACATCCCTGAAGTGAGCTGCTCAATGTGTATCTAGATCTCAACTCTAAGTATGCCGGGCAACTGAGAACAAAATGCTCCTCACTCTCCACCTCTGAACTGCAAAGGGGACATATCCTCTCCTCCCGCGGGATGCCACTGGCTTTGCCACTCTCAATCATAAGCTGATGTGATGATACCCTGAGCTGTCCAATAAGAACTCTCAATTGATGTGGCATATAGATCTGCATATATCTCGGAATCTCTATGAATCCCTACTCTGATATACGCAAGAACTGTGTATAATAATGTGCTATCTTCGATGGCAGTGGCTGTGCAGGGCTGACCCATGTCCTCTGTATATAAATATGCCATATCTCTTGTCTGATGACTCTCTTCCTCTCAGAGAGAGAGAGGGTGTAAGTGGGAGCCTGAGTATCATATAGAAGAGGTGGGAGTCTATCAATGTCCAGCCCATGTCTGTCAAACCAAGCTCTAGTTTGTGCATACCATGATGTGGTATCCCCCGCTCGAGCCATCTCCTGAGATGCCATATATGCTCTATATGCAATGCGATCTCTCTCCATATCCTGAAATCTGTGTAGGAAGCAGACTGTCTGAAATAATGCCTCGACTAGCATGGGCGGTGTGGCAAGCTGTGCTCACACAATGTCATATGGGATTGAGGCCTTGCTGCGAATCAATCTAGATATCATGATCACCTGAGGTCTCTCCATCAATGTCCATACATAATCGGCAAGGCCTGGCCCCCATATAGCTGCTCCATACATCAGTGCTGGAGTGACTAGAGTATCAAAGAGCCACCCCTTGGTGCGGGGCTCCTGGAAATGTGCCTGATGACACTGTCGCTCCATAAGAGCCAATACTGAGTATCCTCTAGTGAGGCGGTCACGAGCTGCCTGTGTCATCGAGAAAGTCCCTGAAGCTGCTGTAAAGGTGACTCCCAAATATGCATATGATCCAGTGACCTCAATACTCCCTCCTGCTTGCCATGAAAATACTCGTCTGCGTATTTGAGCTAATGTATGGAATATAAGAACCTTGGTTTTACCAAGGTTCACTGTCATGCCTCTCTGTATGCAAAAATCATGAGAGAAAGAGAGAGAGAGGGAGAGGGAGGGAGAGAGAGGAGAGAGAGGTTGTTGTTTTCTTATTTGTTGTTGTAGTAGTAGTAGTTGTTGTTTCTTTTCTTTTCTTGTTTATTGTTGTTTAGTTTTCTTGTTTTTTGTTGTTGTAGTAGTAGTAGTTTTTTCTTCTTTTCTTGTTTATTATTGTAGTAGTAGTAGTAGTTGTTATTGTTATTGTTTTATAGTGGTAGTGGTAGTGGTAATCGTGGTCGCAGTCATAGTCGTGGTCGTAGTCGTGGTCGTGGTCGTGGTTGTGGTGATGGTCGTGGTCATGGTCGCAGTCACGGTCATGGTCACGGTCGTGGTCGTGGTCGTGGTTATGGTCGTAGTCATGGTCATAGTCGTAGTCATCGTAGTCGTGGTTGTAGTAGTAGTAGTGGTTTTCTTGTTTGTTGTTATTGTTGTTGTTGTAGTAGTAATGGTTTTTTTTTCTTGTTTTTTGTTGTCTAGTTTTCTTATTTGTTGTTATTGTTATAGTGATCCGGGTTTTTTACAACCTAGATTATTACCACAAAATTTGGCCAAAGCCCCTATCAAGAGCTTACCATATCACTTTGACTTTACTCTTTAAGCACTAGGTATGCTACATTGCTTCTCGATTATGATAACTCTAGCAAATGGGGGGAACAAGTTCTTAGGAGGCATGTCAATGTAAAGGGTAAAAGGGATGGTTATCTTAGTGAAGATAAAAATGGATTACACCTAGGAGTTGAGTGAGTGTATATTTTTTCAAAGAACTAGCCTCCAACTACACATGGGCTCCGTCTGCATCACTAAGATTTGGAATCTATCATCATCATTACAAGACACCTCACCCTAGCATACAAGTCAATATCCACATCATGGTGTCACTTGGATCTTGCACAAAAGCTTACAAGCATGGACCCCTTTTGTCACATGCTTATATGTATTTATATATATATGGGAGACTAAAGTCAAAACAGCTTTTGGAAGCCGTCTTTTATAATCTCAATAACCCCCAAGAAAAAGTGAATTTCAAGAAAATTCTCGCATTGCCCGATCAGTTTCGACCTGGTCTACAAAGTTGCAGAAGAAACTTTTCTCAGATTCTTCACGGATTTGATGTTACGAAGGCGCAGACTGCTGGCTATATGCAATTTGCTTCTCTCTTTCACCACACCAACTTTCCACTCTATCCTTCTTGTAAATATATTATAATAATGTGCTTTGGGCACCCACCTCTTGTAATCTAGCTCCATTTCTCTATTTTGTCTACCATCACCCTTGGCTTCTTGCATGATGACCAAGGTGGGGACTTGGCCCATCCACTATTCTCCATATTTTCAAAGATACTATAAATCATCTAGGATTATGTTAATCAATAAGATTAGCTTAATCTAAACCCTCATGGAGGCTATATAAAGAGCCCATGGAGAATGAAGAGGAAAGAATAGGGACAATGACAAGCCCATGAGAGCACTCTAGAATACCCTCATGCTAATCCATCTCTTTGAGGTGAGCTATGAGTGAGTTCTTTTAATATGTAGCATAATGGCAAGCTTCCTCTACCTCTTCTCCTATTATCTCCCTCTCTTCTCATCTTCTCATTCCATATAGCATAATGGCAAGCTTCCTCTATCTCTTCTTCTATTATCTCCCTCTCCTCTCATCTCTCTCTCTCATATTCTAATATGGTGTCTAGTACATATATTCTCTCTTGTAAATTTGTGTCTTGGTTCTCTTGATTCTCTTTGACAAAAGGGATGTCCTAGCCCATCCTCCCTTTGGCTAGGTGGTGCCCCTCTTTAGTTCTCTTACTGAGGATTGGAGGTTGAATGGGTAAGAGGCAACCCATTCATCATTTCAGCCCTCATTTTTGGTGCCCCCACTGAGGACATTCTCAACCACAATTCTCTACCTCCTTATGCGAGACGATACAACACATGGTGGTGCATCCTCTATAACAAGTTCCCCAAGTGGCTCTTCCTCAACGCCTTCACCAACTATTTTTGAAGTTGGTCGAAGTCCACGACTCCCACAATGGCCTCCCAAGGAAGCCCAAGAAAGGAAGTATGCCTATTGGATGACGGCACATATGTGGATAAAATGTGTTCACCTTAGAAATTCCATTCTCTCACAACGGAAAAAATTATATTGCCATCAATTGCTAGGTTCTCATAATTGTGGTGAGTGTTTTGCAAGCAAAGTAAAGGCCCTTTCGGGAGGTCCTCGTCTCCAAATCATCAAATCCCTCTCTCTCTCTGGCCTAATCCACATCAAAGGAGGACAACTATGCATGACCGGTGTGGAGTTTTGTAGAAGTGCAAAGTATGGAGACTACCTTCAACTGTTGTTAGCTCGAAGGTTGGGTGTGGTTGAAAAGGTGGCTATCACACCTTATGAAATATATGTCGCCATGGATGGACACACTAAGGCAAGAACAATCACTGGTGAGCAAATTCTCTATATAGCAAAGTTGGTGGGTTCCAGAAAGAAACACTCTGGGGAAAATCCATCATAATTCAAGAAAGTGTATTCCCTCTACTCCCTTAAGTAGTATCCACTCATGAATAATAATAATGGCCCTAATTTCTACACCTTCCACTCTGTACAAAACATCCGAGTTAATGTATGCATCAGTAGGAAGATTTTCTTCCAACAGCGCCTTGTCATGTACTTTGGGACTGAAAGATTAAGGGAGATTCTTGTATTACCAGAACCTATAATCTTTCCAATGCTAGACTACAATGCATCCTTCAATGTACATGTCTTTATCTTATTATAATAGTTTCTCATGAATCACCACGAGTTGTATGGACCTATCCGTCCACTTGCTATGCAAAACTGTGCATATTGTAGCCAGCACAAAGCTTAGATTCCAAGGCATTATTAGAAGTATACTGGGGCCTAGACGTCTTGCTGAAATCAATGCATCTGTGAACCCATTCATCATTCCCCTCATAAAATACAACTTAAGTCTAGACGTTTTCATCTTCGTACTCTACTAAGGCAACATGGCATTTCTAAGTTTTTTTGGGCACAAAGGGGAGAAAGCTCTAGAGTTTTTGGATGACTTAAAAATGGCCTTCCTAGTCACAGGCCAGGATGATGAAGCAACCAAAGTACGGGTCTTCTCTTTAGTTCTAAAGGGTGATGCTCGAGTGTGGTATCAAGCTCTCCCGGAGGCTATAAGAGGTAATTGGGAGGATCTCAAGACCGCATTTATGCACAAGTACCAAGATATAGAGCCACTTGAAGATATTTGGAGACAACTCTTAGATCTTCACAAAAACTTACCAGGGGAGTACCAAGCATATGAAGGCATGTTTATAAAATTGTGGGATAAATGGACAACCTCCTTAGCCAAAGGAGAAAGAGTACCTGATTGCCTTAAGAAAGATTATTTTCTAGCCGGACTCCATCCTCTACTAAGGGAGAAGGTCAAAGGAAAGTTTTCCACATCCTATGAAGAATCACTCACTTATGCGAGGGAGAAAGATAGAAAATTGAAGTATCAAGCCCAGTTGAAGGGGGGAGTTGAGCCCATGTAGATTTTACCAACCATGCCAAGACCTAGAGAAGTAGCAGAGGCCCCACCTGAACCGAAGATGACACAACAAGAGCTCCTACAATGCATTACTAATCAACTTGAAAGCCTTTCATTAAATTTGGTGCAAGGAGTACGGTCCCCTCCCCTCATAAATGAAGGAAATCGAGGTCCAAGGAGACAAGAAAGAGAGTATGTTTGCTATAATTGTGGGGAGACTGGCCATGGTATGTACTTTTGCCCTCATCCTAGGCGTTTTCTAGGAAATGGGTTCCAACCAAGAAGGAGGGGACAACAAGTGACACCACCTAGGGAAAGGTTTGTTCCACCGAATCCAGAGCCTCCACCACCGGTTCAAGTTCTCCAGCATCCTCGACCACTTGCAGAGGTGCCGTCCTTGCTTGTCCAGCCGCTAGAGAATCATGATGTCAGGATAATTAGTTTAGATGAGAGTGATGTTAAAGGGAAGGCCAAAGTAGTAGAGGTTGAAGTAATGCCGATGAAGAAAGCCCGTAGAATTGAGAGAATGGAGCCTACACCACCAAAGGAGGTTGAAAATATGGAAGAGGAGGCAGAGTCATCAATGGCTGCAAAGACATGCAATAGTAAAAAGAGGAGGGCTTTCTCACGCTGACACATTGAGCCAGATGATTTTTCCCTAGGTAAAGGTACTAGATTTTATAATTTGCTTGCTTATGTGAGGAATCAAGGGCCAAAATTTTCATGGCCACAATTACTACATCTATCTCCAATAGTGCGGTGAAAATGGTCCAAGATGGTAAGCATTAGACCCATGAAGAATAGACATGTGAATGCAATCCAGACTAGAAAGATGAAAGATATTGTGCCTCTAGTGGAAGCCAAAATCAATGGGCAGAGAGTGTCAAAGACATATGTGGATGGAGGTGCAGAGATTTGTGTCATGAGGGAAAAGTTGATGCATTGTTTGGGATTAGAGGTAAATGAAACTACTAAATTTGGGGTCAAAATGGCTAACAATGTAGCAGTAAATTGTTTGGGAGTTATAAAGAAAGTCAAGGTAAAGATGTGTGGAGTGCAATTGGATCTTGACATGTATGTGATGCCAGTGAAGTGGGACGGCTATCCGCTCATTCTCGGGCGACCATGGCTAATGGGAATGAAAGCTAGACAAGATTGGGAGACATGGGCTTTAGAGCTAAGGCCACAAAAGGGGCTGTAGAAATAATGAAAGAGCACTATCTACAACATGAAGGAGGGCCGACAGGAGGATCTTGTGTTAGAGACCACCGCTGATGAATAGAGTTCCAGCGAGGGTTGGTCATCTATGATGACAGAGGGAGAGTCTTCTAATGAGGAGGAAGAAAGCTCTCTATAAGTGATGGGGATTACATTAAAAGGGCCTTCTAGTAGTGAAATTCCATAGAAGTTTCCAAAGGTCGAGAAGGAGGGGTTAGAAAAAATGTTGGGTAAGGATCTATCAGTTGAGGAGAATGCAGCCTACATGGAAGTGGTGATAAAACACTCTGCACTTTTTATTTCTGATTATGAACACATCACAGGTGTGACAATAGTACAACATCACATTAATCTAAAAGAGGGATCAAGGCCGGTGGTGTAGCGACTACGACGATTGGGAGTAGTTCAAAAAAATGCTCTACTCATTGAGGTGCAACGACTTTTAAAGGCTGGCTTCATCTATCCAATAGGGGACTCAGAGTGGGTTTCACCTGTGGTGATGATACCGAAGAAGAATGAAAAATGGAGGATTTGTGTGGATTACAAGCTACTAAATGCTGCAACTAAGAGAGATCACTTTCCTCTTCCCTTTCAGGATGAAATACTCAACGAGGTGGCCGGGAATGAGAGATACACTATTTGTGATGGGTATTCAGGTTATTTCCAGATCCGAATAGCTGAGGAGGATCAACAAAAGACCACCTTCATTACACCTTGGGGTTGTTTTGCTTACAAAGTAATGCCATTTGGATTAACAAATGCCCCAGCTACCTTCCAGCGATTCATGAATTATATCTTCTAGCCATATTTTGGGAAATCCATAAGGGTCTTTATTGATGATTTTTGTATTTATAGTTCTAAGGCTCTACATCTAGGGAAGGTGGATGAAGCTTTCAACCGCCTCGCACAAATGGGAGGGCAGTTAAACCATGAGAAGTGTCGCATTGGCGAAACCAGTGTAACTTTGTTAGGGTATGTCGTAAGTGAGAGGGGAATTGAAGCAGATCCAAACAAAGTTAAGGCCCTATTGGCTGTGCCATCACCATCTTCTATGAAGCAACTAACCTCTTTCATTTAGAAGGTGCGATATATGGGGTGGTTCATTCATCTCCTCTCCTAATTAATATTTCCACTGCAACAGTTAACCCACTCTTAGGAGCTCCTGTGGAGTGATGAAAGCGAAAGGTGCTTTCACGAGGTGAAGAAGGCTCTTAGCACCCTTCCTATAATTTTACAGCCTTGTTGGGATCAAGAGTTTTTTGTCATCCCGAGTTTTGGGGAAGATGCTCTAGGGGCAGCACTAATACAAAAGGATGCTAAAACTGGCCTAATGAGACCAATTTACTTTTCTAGTAGAGTAATGATAGTATCAGAATGAGGGTACAAGATGGTCGAGGTGATGGTTTTGTCTCTAATGTTTGCTATAAGAAAGTTTCATCCTTATCTTCTCCCTAGGCCATTCACAGTGATCACGACGGAAGAGCATTTTCCCTATGCCTTACAGCACATGGATGTTTCAGCCAGAATCGCTAAGTGGGTGATACAACTCCAAGAGTTTGACTAAACGTTCACGGTGGAGGATTCTACTCGAGCTTGCCTAGCTGATTTGTTGACTCATAAATGCCATCAAAAGAAGGAAAAGGAGAAGGGAAAGGTAAAAGAGGAGACACCTCCTCTTAAGGAGCTGCCACGGGTGGAAATGCCCATGCCCTCTACTTCGATTGGGCCTACAAGCGTATTAAAGACAGAGCGACAGCAGGAATAGTGGTGTTCAATCCCAAAGGTGACGAACTTTATGGAGAAGGTATCAGCTTGGAGGATGTTCATTCTAATAATGAGGCAGAATATCAAGCCTTGCTTTTAGGTTTGAGGTGGTGTCTTTCACATGGTGTCACTCGACTTAATGTTTTTGGGGATTCTATGCTAATTGTTAAGCAAATGAAAGGAATCTGGACTTGCAAAAATGATACCTTAGTAGTGAAAATGAGAGAAGTTAAAATTCTCATGAGAAAGCTACAAAAAGCCCAAATCTATTTTGTGCCAAAGCGCACAAATGGTGACACAGATGCTCTAGCAGAAAAATTGAAAGAGGTAATGGTGGGCATCATTACAGTAAAGCTTCCCTTGTTTCAAAGTAAGTTTCAACTACAAGATGTGCTTTATTTTCTTGAGCATGGTGAGGCACCTACACATATGAGTAAGAGTGAGAAAAGGTGGTTGGCTACTAAGACCACTAAATACTACTTGATAAATGATGTGTTGTATTGCAAAGAAAAGGATGCAGTGCTTAGAAGGGTGCCAACAGCAAAGGAGATTATGGATGTGATTAAGAGCTGCCATGAGGGGGTTTGTGGTGGACATTTTGCTCAAGAAATAACCAGCAGGAAGATTCTCCAAGCCAGCCAGTTTTGTGTGCCCTAGTCTACATCGAGATGTGCAACATTGGTGCTGCACTTGTGACGATTGCCAAAAGGCCGGACCAAGGAAGCTAGTCCATGAGGAACAAAATCCCATAACTACATATGGCCCATTTGAGAAATGGGAAATTGATACAATAGGGCCACTCCCATGAACTCAATCTGGCAAGGAATACATCATAATGGGTGTGGACTACATGACGAGGTGGGCAGAGGCTTCAACAACTAGTAGGATCACAGCCCAAGAAGTGGAAAATTTTGTGTTTGAAAATATTTGTTGCAAGTTTGGCACACCTTTGGAAATTATCTCTGATCAGGATCCTGGTTCTAGGGCGAACCTAGTAGGGGAGCTAATGGAAAGGCTAAAAATCAAGCACAGGCATTCTACTCCCTACTACCCACAGTGTAATGGTTTGGTCGAAAAAGGGAATGGGCTGACTTGTAAGATAATTACCAAGCAAGTACACATGCACCCCAAGCACTGTGATAAAAATTTGAGTGCAGCTCTTTGGGCCCACAGGACTTCATTTAGAATCTCACTTGGCTATACTCCATTTCACCTCGTTTATGGCCAAGAGGCTTTGCTTCCTATAGAGGTGGAACTAGCTAGTTTGCGTGTTTTAGTAGCCAATCGAGAGAAGAATCAAGATAAGAGGTTAGAGGAAAGGATCTTAGATCTAGAGAGGCTGGAGTTAGACAGAGAAGCAGTAGTTCAACACTATTCCATGCAGGCTGAAGAGAGAAGGAAGACATTTAATAAGAAGTTGGCTAGCAAACACATAAGGGAAGGATCACTTGTGCTACGCTATGATAACCGCTTTGATAACAGAAAGGATGCTAAACTTGTGTTCAAGTGGGAAGGGCCATTCATGGTCATAAGGAGATATTCAAATGGCAGCTATAAGCTAGGTGACATGGATGGGAAGGTTCACAAGACAAGGGTAAATGGATGGTGAGCTGAAGCCTTATTTTCAAAGAAATATGAACACTTTGGAGCAGTCATTCAATGAAGAGCCACCAATGAGGGGTTGCAGTCCTCCTTGCTCTATTAGACCATCATTATCAAGCTAGAGGCATGAATACCTCTAGCCTAAGGGGAGGGCTAATAATTCGGGTTTTTTACAATCCAGATTATTACAACAAAATTTGGCCAAAGTCCCTATCAAGAGCTTACCATATCACTTTGAGTTTACTCTTCAAGCACTAGGTATGCTACATTGCTTCTCAATTATGATAACTCTAGCAAATGGGGGGAACAAGTTCTTAGGAGGCATGTCAATGTAAAGGGTAAAAGGGATGGTTATCTTAGTGAAGATGAAAATGGATTACACCTAGGAGTTGAGTGAGTGCATATATTTTTTCAAAGGACTAGCCTCCAACTACACATGGGCTCCTCTGCATCACTAAGATTTGAAATCTATCACCATCATTACAGGACACCTCACCCTAGCACATAAGTCAATATCCACATCATGGTGTCACTTGGATCTTTCACAAAAGCTTACAAGCATGGACCCCTTTTGTCACATGCTTATATGTATTTATATATATATGGGGGGACTAAAGTCAAAGCAGCTTTTGGAAGCCGTTTTTTATAATCTCAATAACCCCCAAGAAAAAGTAAATTTCAAGAAAATTCCCACGTTGCCCGATCGGTTTCGACCTGGTCTACAAAGTTGCAGAAGAAATTTTTTTCAGATTCTTCACGATTTGAAGTTAAGAAGGCGCAGACTGCTGGCTATATGCAATTTGCTTCTCTCTTTCACCACACCAACTTTCCACTCTATCCTTCTTGTAAATATATTATAATAATGTGCTTTGGGCACCCACCTCTTGTAATCTAGCTCAATTTCTCTATTTTGTCTACCATCACCCTTGGCTTCTTGCATGATAACCAAGGTGGGGACTTGTCCCATCCACTATTCTCCATATTTTCAAAGATGCCATACATCATCTAGGATTATGTTAATCAAGAAAATTAGCTTAATCTAAACCCTCATGGAGGCTATATAAAGAGCCCATGGAGAATGAAGAGGAAAGAATAGGGACGATGACAAGCCCATGAGAGCACTCTAGAATACCCTCATGCTAGTCCATCTCTTTGAGGTGAGCTATGAGTGAGTTCTTTTATTATGTAGCATAATGGCAAGCTTCCTCTACCTCTTCTCCTATTATCTCCCTCTCTTCTCATCTTCTCATTCCATATAGCATAATGGCAAGCTTCCTCTATCTCTTCTTCTATTATCTCCCTCTCCTCTCATCTCTCTCTCTCTCGTATTCTAATATGGTGTCTAGTACATATATTCTCTCTTGTAAATTTGTGTCTTGGTTCTCTTGATTCTCTTTGAGAAAAGGGATGTCCTAGCCCATCCTCCCTTTGGCTAGGTGGTGCCCCTCTTTAGTTCTCTTAGTGAGGATTGGAGGTTGGATGGGTAAGAGGAAACCCGTTCATCATTTCAGCCCTCAATAGTAGTGGTAGTAATAGTAGTTTTCTTTTCTTTTCTTTTTTGTTATTGTTGTAGTAATAGTTGTTGTTGTTGTTGTTGTTGTTAGAGAGAGATATATTTTGTTAAAGAAAATGAGAGAGGGGGAGGAAGAGAAAAAAGAAGAAGAAATGAGAGAGAGGGAATAAACATACAACATAATAAAGAAAGAGAAAGAGAGAGAGAGATGGAAGGAGTGGAGATAATGAATGGATAAAAAACAAAGAGAGAGTGGTGGTGAGGTCCGGTGAGATCTAGTGCAACACCACAAGACAGGAAACACTCGGACATATATACGTTAATTTGTGGGTGGGTGGGTGGAGACTTTACATATGTTAATTTTTGCTGAGTTACAAGAGAAGAAATCCCTTCTCAAACAATTTAAGAAAGAAAAAAATAATGATAACAAAAACAAATTGTTTGTCGTAACGTAGACAAAATGGAAAACGATGAAGGTCTTGTTGTTCAAGATCGCGAGGCGTATCTTAATCATCGTGTCCCATGTCCCTGCTCCCAATGCAAGCTAGCAATTAGACAAAAACGTTGAACACGTACGATGCTTCAGCGAGTTTCAATCTGAGATCATTGATCAGGCGATCTTGGATTTTCAACGGTAAGAAAAGTTAATATCAATCATACATTGTACTCGCAAGCTAATTGAATATCATATACAAGAAGATTGGGTATGGTTGGCAAATTTTCTATCCAGGGAGGTGACGTCTCGTCCCAAGGAGGAGTGTACCCTTTGCGGCCAATTAGAAGAGTTCGTGGAGGTGCAATGGATGGAGTGCCTGAGCCAATCCACCACTTGGAAGGTACTACCTAATTTATACCGTCAATACCAGAGGAGACAAGCAGCCTTCTAAACCTACCTACAATCTTGGAGCCTGAGATGGAGGCAATACGGAGGCAATGATCGATGCATTGATTCCCATGGATATCAAGACTTTTGATCTGCTTAGAGAGAAAGCATGCATACCATTATATGATGGGTGCCGAGTATCTCGCCTCAAGACACTGCTTGCACTTCTAAGTGTGCAAGCAAAATATGGGTGGAGCGATGTGAGTGTGACCGAGTTGTTCAAGTACCTTATACGTACGCTATGTTGATTTCTATTTGATACTATCATTAAAAACATTTGTGCTTTCTCAAGGTATTTTATTATTTTTTTAGGTTATTGAAATATCATATATTACCATTTGCAAATACCATGCCTGAGTCTCGTGATGATATACGACATGTTTTACGAAAGCTTGGCATGGACTACAACAATATCCATGCATGTATCAACTATTCCATAATGTTTCGAGGAGAATACGAGACTATGGAGACATGTCCAAGGTGTGGTGCTCATAGGTATCGAGAGGACTTGCAAGGGCAAACCATCCCTCAAAAAGTTCTTTAACACTTTTCACTTATCCCCTGCATAAACCACATGTTTCGTATGTCCGACAAGGTGAGCTTGACAATGTGGCATGCGCAGAATATGTCTGTAATATTTCTGCAAGAAATATTAATGAATTTGAACCGCTACACGCCTTCGCAAAAGTAGCTTAAAATATTCTCCCCGTGACTAGAAGAACCCTAGGCTAAATACTCCACCTTCACACGTTAATAAACTCCACCCGCACAATGCATAAGAGGCCGCGGCTTGAAGACCGCAAAGCCGCGTGAGAACACCTTCTTGGAAAAATGGGCAATTGGATAATGGGTAATATTAAGGCAAGTTTTTTTATTAGTTACCCCTCCCCTCAGCCGATGCATGGCAGGGGGAGAGGGAGTGTGTGGAGGAGTGAGTTAAGTGGAGAGAGAGAGGAGTGTGGTGTGGGGATGCATGAGGGAGGGAAGGCATGAAAGCCCTCCACGTGCTGGATCTCCCCCCCCCCTTACACACTATAAAACCTCCCCCTTAGCCTTGGTGGGAGGTCATGAAGAGAGAGAAGAGGAGGGCGTGCTGTCAGAGAGCACCGCCATGCCAAGAAGTCGCTGCCACACGCCGCCTGCTGCCGCCTCCACTCTATCATCACCATCATCATTATCACCTCCACCTTCATCATCGGCATCTTCTCCCACTAAACAACTTCTTCTCTCTCCACGTAGCTTCTGCCTAAAAGCATAGAAGCTTCATAGAAGCTTCTAAAAAGAAGGCTTCTATAAGCCTTGTTCATCCTAACCATTGTGGGTTTAGTCAAAAATCACATTCTGCAAGGGCTGTGTCCCACGCAGAATAGAAAATCCAAGGCAGGAAGTAATTCAATACGTGAAAGAGTCAAGGAGGAGTTGTTGGACTAGAATTCTATGGCTCCCAAGAAAATGGCAAGAGGTGCACACGCGGAAGGTTCTTCTCCCAGCATACGCGTGGACATCACTAGGAGCCCTCAAGCCCAGGTTCATAAAAGAATGATTCCGCATTAAAGCAATGCATTTAGGCACGTTAAATTTCATGGGAAGAATGCATTTATGCATGTTTCTAATTCACGTAGCCTAGTTAAAATACATTTGGAAAATTGTCTCCCTAAACGATTTACAAGAGTTAGTGCATGTCGTGCAATTGGGTTGCTTGTATTTCCAAGTTGAAAATCCTAAGCACATATTGCTTAGGGTTAAAAGATGAAATTGTTTAAATGCATCTTTTATTGTCCACGGAAAGAACAAGCGTATATTGTATCTAGGCAATAACTTCCTTGTTGTGATTCGCATGAGAAAGTCGTTACCATCCATTAGATGTTGTCCAAAGAATTGCGTGGCATAAAAATGAAACCATGGACTTACATGTTGCATGCGAAGATGCTTGTAGAATGGATTAAGTCAACATTAGTCTTATAATATTCGTCATACATGAACTTCATTCATCGAAGCTGTATCTAGAAAAGGTTGCATGTTACATATTCGTCATGCATGAACTTCATTTATCGAAGTTGTATCTAGAAAAGGTTGCATATCATATTAAAGCCTGAAATTCAATTGAAAAAGGTTGTAGGCATAGCTCCTTGATGTAAATCTTTGTAGGTTTTATGCAAGTTATTCTCGAAATTGTCATTTGTCAAGAAAAGAAAGGATTATTGCAAACCTTATAGTACATAGAGGTAATGAATCGCATATTTACACGTAATGTGATGTCTTGCAACTATTTACACCTTTAGAACAAGTTTAGCATCTCTAAGAAGAGATCGTTTCTTGTCGCAAGACAAGTAGACCGATTTGGTTAGATCACTTGTAAGGGCATAACCCTCAAGGGATTCATATAAGCATAACTAGTTAGTACAACGAACATCTCAAGTGCTAGCTAGGGTTTAGCACGTTAGAAATTATGCCTAGTATCGCACTTGGTCGCCAAGTCGAGACCCTCAAACCCAAAAGTCCTACCCACAATTCACGGAATTTTTGGGTTAATTGGATGCCCATACAATAACGATCTAGGGCTTACCCTAAGGATCAATCGACCTAATACTAAACTCCCGATTAAGTCTAGAATCCCTAGGGCCAAACTCATTAGCCTAGTAAGGTTAGGGATTGGGTTGGGTAAGAAGGCACCCCAAGCCCTTCGTCTTGACTAAACGTATTTCTTGACCAAGAAACATCGTTGATAGGAGAAATGATCCTACGAGTTAGGTGCGATGCCTGTGCAACAAGTTGCAACGTCGCATGGTTTTGTGTTAAATCACAAAGTAGAGTTGCCACTCCTTAGAACAAGGTTGGCAGGTTCCAAGTACAAGCTTAAATTGCAAGAGGATGAGTAGTCATCCTGCTACATAGTTGCCAAGTCAAGATAACAAGCAAAGGATCAAATCAAGTTAGGGCGACGAGAATTGCCCAGAATTTACTATCTTAATTTAAGGAACCTAAGGTGTTTGGGTTAACAGGGTATAACCCTAACCTAAGGATACAAGGGTACACAAACAACAAAACCCTTGGGGATCTTTCCAAGTCACAATTGTTCCTGGATCGAATGTTGGACACATTCAGAGAGAAGGATTCACTCCTTAGCAGTTAGCCAAATAAACGACCACTAGATTGTTTGTGTTTGTACAATTTAGGAGCACTGTTTGTATTGTTTTTCTCAATGAACTAAGAATGGAAAGATAATTAATACTTCAGGTTGAAGACCTGGAGGGAGAGGCAGCATCAGTTACCCTCGACTGTTTGCTTGACCCTAACCAAGGGGGTTGTTAGCCACGCCATGAACGTGGGTCGAACCCACTGCGAGAAGTCTCTCAATTGGGCACTACTTGGAGCGGGAGGACGCTTGGGTGCCAGAGGGGGCTCTAGCCGTAAATTCCTTGCCTTCCAAGCCCTGCATAAGAGGCTGACATGACTCGGGATTGGATCTCGAGGCCCGCATGCTAGTCTACGAGCGGAAACTTGGATTAGTAATCCCTGAGAATTGCTGGATTTCCTTCAGATAGATTATGGATTGCCTTCGGGCGGATTATGGATTAGCCTACGGACTGGATTATATGATGTATTCCAAAGATAAATAAGATCAGTTGATGTAAAGGAACTTGTTTGACACTGTTTTTCTATGTCAAGTGCTAAGATTGCGTGAAGGAATCAATGATTAATTGGATAATTAAGGAAGCTGTTTTTGCGTGTCAAACTAAATGTGGTAGATAATTTAGATAACTAAAGCAACCCTGAGGAAAGTGCGATGGATGTGACCATGGGTCCGTCCTACGGATGGGTGGTCCCGGTTGGCTAGGAAATTTTCTCAAACGAAATCGACAGCAAGGAACTTTTCTCAAAGGAAATGAATAGCAAGGAACATTGACCTAGAGTCTAGGTTACTAGAACCCCCATTGATGTTGTCTTAGGGAAACGGAATGGGACTATGCCTTATGGGCAGAGAGGTCGAGCTTTGCATCCCTCTCGTTTTCCATTCTCCTTGAACCAAGTGTAGCATGAATCCGCTTCAACCCTGACGTTTCTGCGTAAAGTATATCACCTAGGGTCTGACGCTAGCTGTCATTCTAGGAATTTGACCACTAGGAAAACCCTGATTTAGGTCGGTCCTAAGTGGGAACAGCCGGAATGCTTCCGCTATGTGGCAGACTCGGGAAGACCTAGATGGCAAACTCCGTAGCATTCCGCGGGAGTGCCGGGTGGCGCTTTCTAGACTCTCTTCCCAATGGGCTGCTAAGACGTGTCCTGCAAGTAAACAAGTGGACACGTTACAGGGTCCACAGATGGAGTTCAACGAATATCAGCGGATTCACCGCATAGAGCCACATTGACTCTACCTTTTGAGGCTTTACCCGAGAGCCAAGGAATCTTCGGCTCGGTCTTGCAATGGATAGTGTGAACCCATTAGGTCTGCGCTCAACTTCTTACAGTGTGTGGCCTATAGTCCTTGTCAACTACAATATGCCTCCATGGCTTTCTATGAAGAAAGGACATCTCATCCTTAGCTTACTTGTCCCGGCCCTACAAAGTCAAAAATATGGACGTGTATCTTCGTCCATTAATTGATGAGCTTAAGATTTTGTGGGAGGAGGGGGTCACCGTGCAAGATATGACCAAGCGCGATGGTCGATGGTCCGCCAATATTCAAGCCATTCTCATGTGGACAATGCATGACTTTTGTAACGTGTCTAGTTGTATCTCCAAGACACGTCCTAGCACTCCATCGGAAAGGGTGTCTAGAAAGATCCGCTCGGCACTCCCATGCAATGTTATGGGGTTCGCGAACTAGGGCTTTCCGCGTCTGCCATGTAGAAGAAGTATTCTGGCCGTTCCCACTTAGGATCGACTTGAATTAGGGTTTTCCTTATTGGTCATTTCCTAACAGCAACTAGCGTCAGACCCAAGCGATTTACTTTACGCAGAAACGCCAGGTCCGAAGCTGATTCAGGCTGCACTTGGTTCAAGGAGAATGGGAAACAAGAGGGAAGCAAAGCTCAACCTCTCTGCCATAAGGCAAAGTCCCATTCCGTTCCCCTAAAACAGCGTAAATCAGGTTCACTCTTAGCTCTAGGTCAACGCTTTTAGTTATTCGTGTTCTTTGACATTCCTCCTACTGTCCATCGCGGTTTGAGAAAAGTTCCCGGCCAATCGGGACCACCCATCCATAGGACGGACCCATGGCCCATCCTCCGCACTTTCCTCAGGTTATTTTAGTTACTTAATTACCTAACACATTAGTTGGACATGTAACAACCATATTCTTTAATTAACCCATTAGGCACTGGTTCTTTCACATAATCTTATCACTTGACATAGAAAAACAATGTCAGACAAATTCCTTATTAACACGTTATCATATTTATCTTTCAAATATAAAGAGTTTGGCCCGTAGGCTTATCCACAATCCGCCCGAAGGCTATCTAGCAATCCACAAGGATCACTAATCCAAGTTTCCGCCCATAGACTAGTATGCAGGCCTCGAGATCCAATCCCGAGTCACGTTAGCCTCTTGTGCAGGACCCGAAAGGCAAGGGATTTACAGCCAGAGCCCCCCCTGGCACCCAAGTGTCCTGCTACTCCTAGTAGTGCTCAACGGAGAGACCTCTGGCGACAGGCTCGGTCCACATTCCCGGCGCCGTCAACAACCCCCTTGGTTAGGGTCAGACAGGCAGTCTGGGGTAAGTGAAGCTACCTCTCCCTTTAGGACATCAACCTAAAGTATAGATATCCATTTATCTTTTAATTCATTGATCAAACAAAGCCAAACAGTGCTCTAAAATCTATAGCAAGCACAAAAATTTCCATTGATCATTTTTGTTTTTAGCAAACTGCTAAGGAATGAATCCCTCCTTTCGAATGCATCCAGCACTCGATCCGGGATGACTTGCAACTTGGCAAGATTCCCTATATCCTGGGTTAGGGCGTACCCTATTAACCCAACTTGGTCAAACCTTAAGTTCATTGGGTACTTCAGTTTCTGGTCTTTAATTTCCAAACAATCTTCCTTACTCAAGAAGGATACGAAAGTATTCATCCTCTTGCAAAATAACTTGCGTAAGGATCCGCCAACCCCATTGCGAGACTTTGACCATTCTCTTGTGATCCAATCACAAGATCATATGACTCCACATTTGTTATGCAAGCGTCGCATAGAACTATGAGACAATGGAGTCACGAAACAATCTGTTTCAGGTTCTTTAAGCTGACGTTGTTAGACCAAGGGTCTCCAAGCTTCATCTTTGTAAGATTCTCAGGGACAAACCCTAGTTCCTTTTTCGATTACAATTCATTGTCCCTACATTCAGTGAATGTGGGCAAGTATTTAAGGTATAGGTGTTTCCTAGAATTTAACTTATTCTGAACGAGTACTCCGCAGCTTAGGTGTTTTAGGTTTTATGCCAATTTGGTTAACTCTAGAAGATAAATTTCGAGACTACTCCCACATGATTCGTTGACTATGCGTAAATTGATTTTTCAATCCTAAACTTTATCAATTTGAGGTTAGGTTAATTCCAAATAATCTTCCTACACTTTGGGAATGAAATTCATGCTAAACAAGCAACCTTTTACTTGATAATTTATGTTGTTGATAAACTATATTTTCCTAGAGTTTATGCATCGTAAGAATCATTTCATGCTTGCACCTTCCATGATGATACATTGCAAAGAGGATATGGATTAATAGTACGAGATGCAGTTTATACTTCTAGGCTTAATCAAAGTATACTATTTCAATGGATAATAATCTAGCTTATAATTCATTTCAATGCATAAAGCTATTTGCTAGAAATGCGTTTATACTTTCTTTAATTTGCATGTTCCATTAACACCATATTGGGGAATATGGGAATTTCCCATAAGTTTGGGACACATGGTCAAATCTTTGCATTTGTCATAACTTGAACACTATAACTCCAAATTGAGCGCTCTATAGCTCAATAGATTCCATTTTTCAAGCGCTTTCCAATGATAGGTCACACCATATGGTTTTGAGAAACTTATGGGCATGTTATCCGGGTGCCACCTTTTTAGTATTCAAAAATTGGGAATTGGGAGATTCCCAAACTCACTAATATTGTGTTCATTACAAGTATTGATGACAAAGTTCCTACGACGTGAACAACTAGGATGAAAAATATATCCTATTTCTAACAATTAACCTTGCAAGATTGAATTACAACAATATCAAATAATAATATAGAAAGGAAAACCTGGGTTTGGGGTGAGATATCCACGTGGATGCCCGGAGATGGCCCTCCCGTGACTACGCCTTGGACTTTCTTGGGAGGCATCGCAATTGTAGTTTTTCAGACGTGGAAGCAGCTTTACAACTCCTCCTTGGAATTCCACCGTCGCTCCCTTGCACCGTCCGTCAAGAGTAGTTTTTTTTTTGGGAAGGCTCCCTCCTTGAAGTCGAGGATTCGAAGGGTGTTTCAGAATCTTTTACAACTAAGGCCCATTGAAGCCATGGGGAAGGCTTAATGGCCTTTTAATGACTCGTTCAAACGAGGAATGAAAAAGGATGGAAAAGACACAAGGTGCGTGAGAGGACTCCAAGGGAATATAGTAACCGTAAAGGTTATAAGGGTCTAAGGACCCTTAGGTCAAACTTGGAGAAAAAGGGGCTTATGGGGGTTTACACATGGGGAAGGGTGAAAGGTTTTGAAGCAAGGAAAAGGCTTAAGGGGTAGTCACATGAGAAGTGGTTTTAAGAGGCTAAAGGAAGGGGGTGATTACAAAGCCAGGGGAATAGGTCTTTTAGGGATTATATACGGGGGGGAAAAGTAATAAGACCCTTAAGGCCTTCGTGCTCTTGGGGGGAGTGACTCCAAAGTGAAAGGAAAGGGGTTTTAGCACGAGGGTGAAAGGGAACTTAAGGGGTTTTTAAAACTCGGCGGGGAGGGGAGGGGGAGGGTGATAATGGTTCCAAAAGGCATGAGAAGGGCCTTGGCAGATTTTTTTGAACACGGGGGGGTGAAAGGGGGCTTATCTAGCCCCCTTAGAAGCTTCTTCTATTGCTTCATACGTGGCAAGAGGGAAATTCAACGCCGTGTTGGCGATGGTCTGGCGGCACTTTTGTAAGGCGGCGAGGCCTGTGGCTGCAGGTGGCGGTGCTGGGAGGACTGGCAGTGGATATCGCACCCTCATGAATCGAGGGGAGAGGCTCACTCTCTCCCTCTCTACAACTATGGCGTACAGCATCTCTTCTCCAAAGTCTTTGGCCCTTCGTCCGTCAACGCAGCGTTCAGCTGTCCCTTTCTCATCACAGCAGCCCTCGTTTTTTAAAATAGGGGAGGGAGGGGGATCCTCCCTCTCCTAACATGTCAGGCGACATGGCTGTGAGGTCGAGCAAGCTCTAGCGAGGAGCTTGCTGGCTCTTCTATTTCCTTCTCCCCTTCCAGCTCGACCGTTGCCGACGGGAGAAAGAGATTTAAAAAAAATCCATGAATTTTCAATATTTAATATATTACAACTTTCCAAGATTTAGAGAGTGCTCAGATAAATAGGCTTCCGTTCTCATTGGTAATATCTATCATAGCTCATTCAAGTTTGTATTCACTAAATAGAGGTATTGGAACAAGTCTGGTTACCTCAGGTTATCATGCATGTCCATTGTGTGGGCCACAGTTAGACTCCCGAAGGTCACGAACCATGAAGAAGATGGTATATCAAGGACACGCCGCTTTCTTGCCAGAAGGTCATGAGCTCAGGGAAGGTTTTCTTAGACGACCTCCAACATGTTGTCGTGATGTTATGAGGACACTGTGTGAAAAATTATGGAATGCATCATCATCTGACTTTTCTATTAATCTAGAGAGTCAATGTGATCTAAGCCATTAGTACTAGTGTGAGTTGCATGGATTATTTAAAAATACTAGATTTTTGGATAATTTTATTCTATTTTTTATATTATTTATTATAAAAATCCGAAAAAGTTAGAAAAAGCTTCTAGATTTGGATGGCATGCAAAAAGCTAGTTGCTTTTTCAGCCAATTAGGAGATTTTTCATAAAAAAAGAGAGATTGGCGAAATCGAGTGCGTCGCAATCGCTGTAAACAAGTTGAAAACTGCAGATTAAACTGAAGAAAGAAGGAGTGATTTGGGAGATCCGTGACAAGGTGTCCTTGCGTTTTACTCCGCTTTCGGAGCCAACGGAGCCATCAAATTTGGGTTCCGAACAGTAGAGAAGAAGCTGATTTTTCTTATCCATGTTTTTGGTCTACGAAGGAGCTCCAGGAGAACTAATGCTTGGAGATTGCTTTTGAGTAGTGCAAAGATTCCAGGTTCTTTCAATACATATTGTTTCAATTCATTGTGATTTATTTTTGTCGTGTTTACCACATGGATATTCTCTATCTTCTCTTCCATCTCCTATCTCTACTTCCTTCTACTTCTGATCCCTGGTGGATTTGACCTTTCGACAAAAACCCCTCCGACATTGGTGAACCCGACGTGAAAGGTCGTCACACAGAAGAAGGAAATATAATATGGGAGAACCTTTGAATACAATCTCGAGTGATTTTTTGCAATAGTTGGGTTGCAAAATATGAATATGCTTATGCAGGTACAACAACAACAATAGGTGATGCAAGCTTCAGCTAAAACAGAAAGTGTTGTGATGTATGCTTTGCAACCAGTTGAGCATGAGGTAAAGTTATTCAATGGCAGGAATGTATCTACATATGTGCATGCCTATGCTCAGAAGATGGAATTCTTTGGAGTGGCTCAATCTACATGGAGCCGGTATTTTGTACGTGTTACTGTTCATGAACTGAAAGCACGGATTACTGTTCATGAACTGAAAAGAATTTTACATTGAGGACACCAATTTGATTACGCGCAAGACTTTTCAAGGGTGGGTTATACAACCCAATAAGGGTCTTGTGGCTACATAATTTTTAAGAGAATTTGAAAGTAGATTTGAGCAGTTAGATCTTGCAGAACAGCAAGCTCTTGCAAGTCAAAAAATTCAATTGTTTCTATAGGTAGTTGATCCTGAGCTTCAAGAGAAGCTTGATGATTTGCTGGAGGATCCGACTACAGAGACATGTTTGAAAACAGAGTGGAGATATTTCAAGGAAGCTGTTACTGCGCATGTGAAGAAGCATAGAAGAAGAGAAAGATTGCATGTCTCTAGCTTGCCCACTGTTACGGGTAAGACAGTTGAAGTATCCAGTAAGCCACCCACTTCTATGGCTAACCCTATGGTTGTACCTGCTATTGTTCCCTTTGTTAGGGAAGATGTCTTAGATGAATTGGTCAAAGGGTGCAGGATCTTCAATTGAAGGTTGTAAAATTGGATGAAAAAGGACAAGAGAAAAGGGAACGGGTAGCAGCCCCTAAGCCTGGAAAAAGATATATGTGGTGTGACAGTTTGCAACACGAGAGAAAGGATTGTGCTACCTATTAGGAGGCCTTGGCACGACAGATTATCTTTTGGAAAGATGGCAAGATCCATGCACAAGCAACGGGATTGTCTCTTGCTTTGAATTTTGGAAAGGGAGGTATATTGAAGTTGTTGGAAGACTTGGCTGTCCGAAATGCTTATGCGGAAGTACATGCTTCTACTTTTGGTCTATAGTTGGATAGAATGCATAGCCAAGTGATGGTTGGTCCAAAGGCTGAAATATGGACACATGCTTTACATGCAGCTAAAAAGAGAAAGGTCACTGATAGTGAAATGTCTCATGCAGGGCAAGATATTCATGGCATAACTAGTTGGGAATCACTGGTAGATGCATATTCAGTGTATGCATATTTAGAAAAGGTACAAAACACGAATATATTTATGAAAGAAAATGAAAAAGAGATGAAGATATTGCAGGGACATCTAAAAGAATGACAAGAAGAAGTGTGGATCAGCCTAAAGGTGCAAATCAGCCACCTCGCGAGTATGTTATGGAAGAGGTCAATCAGAAGCAAAAACAGGATAACAAACAAGAGGGCAAAAGAAGGGCAAGCAACCAGGATATAAGCTGCAATCCGACATTGAGACAGCCATAGATCTTAAGAAGGTTCTTGAAGAAGAGATCTTAAAAAATCGGGTGGAATTTACCTTGGGAGAGGTGCTTAGCATTGCCAAGTGAGAATTTCATGATGAGATCATTGACATAATTAAAAGGAAGAGTCAGTTTCTTGGTGATACCACTAGTGCATTGCTGCAATTTGAAGAGGAAACTGGTTTGTTGGGTATTCGGACTGAATATGAGCATGAAGTAAGTACTGGATTATCTATGTAGGATGCTACTAATCAGTGGACAGCATGTGGAAAAGAGAAGAAAGTGGCTGAAAATGCATTGTCTTGTAGCAATATGCATGGTGGAGTAAGGAAAATGCAACAATATGGAGAAAAGACTCTAGGATTTATTCCTCGAAGTCACTACACAAGAAATCATTGGGCTAGAGCTACCACTGAAATGGTAGTGAAAATAGGGGAGCGTGAAACTCCTTGTGTTGCTTTACTTGACCATGGGTCTGAGATAAATTTCACTGAGCATGGATTGTATGAAAATGGTGCATGGCCTGTGGACATTGATCATGGTTGGCATATGAGGGTTGCAAATAATTCTTCAGGGGAGCTCTATCCTGTATGTCCTAATATAAAAGTGAAAATTAGTGATGTACAAGAAGAGCAACACTTCTTTGTGCAAGATAATTCCTCATATGCAGTGATTTTGGGACAGCCCTATATTATAGGAGTGCGTATGGAAACAAAGGTACTTGATGATGGTTCTGCTTATGCAAGAGTCAGAAGCAAAGATGGATGGAAAGCAGTCCAATTTCTTACTGTTTTTGTTAATCATCCTAGAAATCCTGATACGAGTCTCATTTGGTTCCAAATGCAAGGGAATTCAAAGACCTAGATTTTCATTAAGCACTGTTGTAATGCGGGGCTACAGTAGTGCTGTTTAGAGGGTGTACTCGCCTCTTGATAAAATGAAGCATGTATTTACTATTGGTAATTCTCAGTTTAAAGCAAACAGTTTTTGTTGGTTTAAGTCTATGGAAGCTATGTGTAGAGCTAAACGCATATCTATGAAATGGGCTATTAAGAAATTGAGATCATTGGGACTATTAGCTCAAAATGATGGCATTTCATGCATCTTTTATGGGCTGAATATTACTAACACTATGGCTGAAATTTCAGCAACTATGCATGTAGAAAATGAGGCTGAAAATAGAGTGTTGTCAGTATGTTCTTTGGATATGTATGATGTTATAGCATTGTTTGCTCAACAGAAAGGATTACAATGGGCTGAAGCACTTATGGAGACAAAGTGTAAGACAATTGACAAAAAGATGAAACCAATTGCTTTGCCACTTCCACCAGAGAGTGAGGGTATGTATGAAAAAGTGTTAAGGCAGCCAAGCTTACGGGATCCTAAAGATATAGGTCATCAATTTACATCTGAAACATTACAAGAATTGAAAGTTCGTGCAGAGTGGTTTCTTTTGCCTTTTGAGAGAAACTGTTTTATGTAGATGTTGGCTAGACATGGGAAGGAATTTGCATTTCAACCAAGTGAAATAGGTTGTGTGGATCCAAATGTTGTCTCTCCTATGGTCATATTTAGTGTGCCACATGTAACATGGAACTTGAGGCCTATTCTAGTGCCTAAAGCTTACTTACCAAAGCTGATGGATTTGCTAAATGAAAAGATTCACATGAAGATATTGGAGCCTTCTTCAGCCCCGTACTTAAATGGTTGGTTTACTGTGCCCAAAAAGAATGGGGCTTTGAGATTTATTCAAGACATACAACCGGTCAATAAAGTGACCATAAGAAATGTGGGTGCAGGTCCTGTGGTTGATGAATTTGCAGAGGCTTTTGCAAGCAGAGCGATCTATTCTTTGGGTGATCTTTACTCGGGGTATGATCAGGTGCAGCTTGCAATTGAAAGTAGGGATATCACAACCATGAAGACTCCTTTGGGGTTAGTACGGATGTGTACTTTTCCACAGGTTGCAACAAACTTAGTGGCACATATGACAAATGCTATGAATAGGGTACTCAGGGATTTTATACCACAATTGACTATGCCCTTCTTGGATGATGTTCCAATCAAAGGGTGTGTAATGGATGAAAAGAATGAAGAGGTGGATGCTCATGGATGCAAAAAATTTGTAGAAGATCATATTGTGGATTGTGAGAGGATTTTGACATGTCTAGAAGAGGTGCATCTAACTCTTTCTGGACAAAAGTCTGTCTTTGGAGTTGAAGAGGTTTTGATTGTTGGGCATATATGTGGGCCTTATGGGCAAAGGCCATCACCAGCAAAAATAGAAGTGAGATGTATGCACGAATATATCAGAGGTGCGTAGATTATTAGGTGCATGTGTGTTCTATTTGATATGGATTCCTCACTTTGCACATGTATAAGCCGATGTTCTTTATCAGCTTCTAAGGAAATGTCAAAATTTTCATTAGGAAAGGAAGCATCAGAAAGCAATGAAGAAATTGAAGCAACTCTTAAAATCCGCTCCTACGTTGAGAAAGGCTGACTATTCACATGGAAAGCCTATCATTATTACTGTTGATACAAGCCCAATCGGGATTAGATGGGTAATTGGGCAAGATGATGAGGAAGGGCAAAGATATGCAATACACTTTGGTGCAAAAGTATTGACTGAACGACAAAGAAGATATCCACAGGTTAAAAGAGAATTGTGGGGAATTGTGACAGCCCCTTAAATGTGATAAGGAGTATTTTATGGGTGCTCATGTAGTCATTGAAACCGATTGTTTGTCGGTATTGGGTATGATTACTAGTTATGCTACTCCGGATATTGTTATGCTCTAGTAGATTGCATATATCAAATCTTTGAACCCTGAAATCCGGCATATTGCAGGAAGATATAACCCAGTGGTGGCTGACATGTTATCTCAAGCACGCTATGAGAATGAAGATGGGATGATGGATGAGGAGGAAGAAGATGACCTTCTTATGGCTGAAAATGATGTTGCAAGAGTGAATTTTGTAATGCAAGGTATTGCTACAGCATTAACAGAAGCTTGGACAACAAAGAGAATACACTTTAGTTTTGCATCTTGTGTAGAAGTGTTTTTGGAAGACAAATATGTAGGAGAGTGGCTAAGAATTAGTCAATATCTTAGTACATTAACAAAGAGAGATGAATGGTCAAACTAGGAGTTTAAGAAGATCAAGAGGAAAGCCTATGGATTTCTCTTAAAAGATGGATACTTATGGAAACATGTTAAAAAGAAACAGGGTATGCCATTGTGAGTTTTGGGTGATAGAGCTTTTCAACTAAAAGTAATGTAAGAATTTCATGAAAGCTTGTGGGTTGTTCATAGAGGTGTTTGGGTACTTTTACAAAGATCAAAGAAAGATATTGGTGGCAGGGTATGTATAAGGATGTTGCTCACTTTGTGGAAACATGTACGACATGTCAAATGTATTCAATTGTGAGACATCAGGATGGATTGCAACCCACATATCCATTGTCTGTTCTTTTTAAGTGGATGGTGGATTTGGTCACAATGCCTACAGGTCTTTGGCAAATGAGGTATCTTGTGCTTGCTCGTGAAGACTTGAATAATCAAGTGGAAGGGAGAGCTCTACATACTAAGACGACAAATTTCGTATGTACTTTTCTCTTAGAAGAGGTCTTTTGTCGATATGGCTGTGTGGAAAAAATTACAGCAGATAGGGATGAGCTGGATGCAGATGAAGCTCATGATTTCTTTGCACGATTGGGGATAAAGCTTGCTTTAACTTCATTCTATAACCCTGAAGAAAATGGAAAAAGTGAAAGAGATCATCCACCTATTGTGAAGGCATTGGAAAAAGCATGTGGAGAGAAGTTAAAAGAGTGGCCATGATTGCTCCCTTATGCTTTCTGGGCTAACAAAACAACTCATAGTGCTGTTATAGGATATATGCATGCAGAGTTTATGCATGGTCAAAAATCTATCATGCCGATAGAAGAGATGACAGTCACATGGAGTGTGTTACCTTGGGAGGAGGAGTTGAATCGAGAGGAGTTGTTGGCCTTACGCATAGACAGTTGGAAAGAAAGTCAGAAGACATAGAGGCAGCAACTGCAAAGTTAAGGGCAGCAAGAATACAAAACAAGAAACGGTTTAACCAAAGACGTACACTGAGACTAAGAACCATACAAGATGGGGATTGGGTATTGTTTTATGATAGCAGTTTAGATAACCAACATAGTGCCATGCGTAAAGTTTCCAAAAGATGGTTTGGACCCTATGTGGTAAGATAGGTGTTTGATAATGCTACTTATGCATTAAATGAGCTGGATGGGACAGCCATAAAACTTATGGTAGTAGGGAAAAGAATCAAAATATTCAAAAGGCGGGAATCTACTACCTATGAGTTGCCAAAATTGGAAGAAAATATTGGCCATGATACAGGGGCTAGCCAGGAAGATATGGAAGATGAAGAAGCAAAGGATATGGTTGCAGAGGATTAGGAGGACTCATAATCTGGTGACAACTAGGATTTCGGCACATACCGGAAGATGTGCAGGTTCAGAGGGGGTGGAGGTCGTGATGTTATGAGGACACTGCGTGAAAAAGTATGGAATGCATCATCATCCGACTTCTCTATTGATCTAGAGAGTCAATGTGATCTGAGCCATTAGAACTAGTGTGAGTTGCATGGATTATCCAAAAATACTAGATTTTTGGATAATTTTAGTCTATTTTTTATATTATTTATTGTAAAAATTTGGAAAAGTTAGAAAAAGCTTCTAGATTAGGATGACATGCAAAAAGCTAGTTGCTTTTTTAGCCCATTAGGAGATTTTTCATAAAAAAGATAGATTGACAAAATCGTGCGCGTCGCGATCGCTGTAAACAAGCTAAAAACTACAGATTGAACTGAAGAAATGAGTGATCTAGGAGATTCGTGACCAGGTGTCCTGTTGTTTTACCCCCCTTTCGGAGCCAACGAAGCCAACGGAGCCATAAGATTTGGGTTCCAAATAGTAGAGAAAGAGCTGATTTTTCTTATCC
This sequence comes from Lygodium microphyllum, assembly GCF_053477565.2. Lineage (NCBI taxonomy): Eukaryota > Viridiplantae > Streptophyta > Polypodiopsida > Schizaeales > Lygodiaceae > Lygodium > Lygodium microphyllum. Next base: position 164,007,365 of record NC_141138.1, on the reverse strand, counting down.
ACGCTTTTGGTCTACGAAGGAGCTCCAAGAGAACTAATGCTTGGAGATTGCTTCTGAGTAGTGCGAAGATTCTAAGTTCTTTCAATACATATTGTTTCAATTCATTGTGATTTTTTTTTGTCGTGTTTACCACTTGGGTATTCTCTATCTTCTCTTCCATCTCCTATCTCTACTTCTTTCTACTTCTGATCCCCGATGGATTCGACCTTTTGACAAAAACCCCTCCGACAACGTATAAATGTCGCAAGCTGGTACTAGCTGAAAATGGTCCATGCAGAGTCACATCCAAATGGAATGCAACGGTTCTCAGTTTTCTACGAGTTTCCATATTGGACCCACTTAAGATCAACCACTTGTTGGATCCCATGCATATTTTCAAGAACGTGGGCAGCTTGCTATGGGACCATATCACAGGAAAGAGAGACACTATAGGGGCACGAATGGATTTGGAGGAGGCAGGCAAGATGGAGGCGCTTTGGCCGTAGTCGAATGCTGATGGTTGCGTGCAACTACCTCGCGCTCCTTGGGTTTTGTCCACTAAAGAAGAGCACATTGTGAAGCAAATAGTCAAGTCTATCAGCACTCCGATGTGTATATGCGTTCTCTCAGGCCTGCATTGTCTAAAGACGACCAATTATCAAGGCTAAAATCCCATGATTGGTATGAGATATGTCAGGTTTGTACTATGAATGGATTGTAATTGGCGTGCGTATTTTGCTATTTGGAGTAAAGTCATTTTTCATAATGCTTTCTCATTTGTGGCAGTTTGTACTACCTATCACGATTGCAGGATGCCTTACTCCAGAAATATGCGGGGCCATTTATAGGTTGTTGACTTTAGTGCAATGGATCTCACAGAAGGAGATTAAGATGTCCTCTATTGAATCCACAAGGCAGCGAGCAGTGGAGACGGTATGTCTCTTTGAGAAATACTGCCTATCAGCATGCTCACAATACAAATCCACCTTCTTGTGCATCTTGTAGATGAAGTGGAGATTACTAGACCTATCCATACATGACGGATGTTCTTCTTGGAGCGCTTCATCAAAACCTTGAAAGGCTTTGTGCGACAACGAGCTCGTCCAGAAGGTAGCATGCCTGAAGGTTGGTTTGTGTCTAAGGCACTAGTGCATATTTCACAATGGCTACCAATGGTGGATCCAGACAACAATATGCTATGGTCGCTGAAGGTTAATGATAGACTGACCGGAGATGTGATGGTTGAAAATGGGGTAGAAAAAAGAATGGATTCTACAATGGAGGAGAAGGTGAATCGCTTTTGTATGTTGCACCATGCCTCTATGGAGACGTGCCTCGCCAAGTACCAGCAAGCTAGGCAAGATTGAGAGGAAGCGCGATCGGAATTTCGACGTAGTACGTGCCATCGACCGATTCAATATCCCAAGGGCATGGAGGAGATGTCACGGTTCATGTCAACACGATGATTTCATGGATTTTTTATCACAGTGTCTCACGAAGGGGCGGAGGTCTTAACTAAGAAGTGGGAATTCTCGAGGGGATGTAGTCCAAAGGTGATGACGTGTTTAGGATTTGTCATATCTATAATTTTATATGCGTCAACTAATTTGAGTGTTTCAATGTACAATACAAAATATATAGTGCAGGATGGTCACACGGATGGCATTTTCGCGTGGAGCGTATTGACAAAATGCGCTTTACAACAGACTATAGTATCATGGCAAGGTTCGAGCAAGAGAGCCGACGACGAGCAATGGATCCAAAAATGGTTATAGATTAGATGGAGTTTTTGGGGAACTTGCAAAGTATTGTTATGGTGGATTACCGTAGCTTCTCCATGATACTATTCGATGTGTAGTGGTTCAAAGTGGTACTTGAAGGAACTAGAGCAACAGTTCGACGAGGTCCATCTGGATTTCTCGAAATAGATTTCGAAAAAAAAATGGACGGATTTGCGCGACACCTTTGTGTTGCCGGCCGGCCCATTGTGAATAGGTGCATGAACTCATTTGTTTGTTAATTGTATTACGACATGGTACATGTCACAATAGTTTAATCTCTCTTGTACCTGTTTGTGAATGGGTAATCTTCTATCCAAACCCTCGACAACCTCGATGGTGGTATGTTATACCTTCAGCTCCCTGAAGTACAAGAGTATATGATCAAAGCGATGTTTCGAGCATAGATGAGGATAATATGCAAATAGAGGAGTCGATATTGCAAGGGGTGGAGGCCACAGAAAGCTTGGAGCATGTAGAGGAGCCAACATCGAGTAACAATGATGGAAATATAGGAGTCCTTGAAAACGAGGTGGACTCATCCTTTTATGGTGACAAGTCTATCGACATTTCAGTGTATGCACAGTTGTGTCAGGAGATTAACATGGGACCATAGGATACTTCATACTTGGAGCATCCACTTACTCAATTCGTTGACTAATCGCTTATAAGGGTACATAAGATATGCATTTTAAGTGAGATCATTTTTTTAGGATTTATATTACCGTGCTTTGTATGATTTAAATTGATTATTCTATGAGAGCGGATTTTTGAGCCTGGGATGTGCCTAAAATTTTCCAAAAAATCCAGAATTTAGGAGAAAAATATTTAACATCGAAGGCGATGGCTCCAACTAGGACGATTTTAAGCACCAAGTGAAATACGACTCTTAAAAGGCGCCCGAGCGACACTTGTGGATTTTTGATAAATTTTCAAAATACCATGCGGATTGTAAGGATCTTCCAGTCAATGCGGGATGTCAAGCCGAATGCCTAGAAATTTACAGCACTCGAATCGGAGCCAAGACGGGAAAATGGCCAACAAATGGGCAAGATTTGAAAAGGTGGACTTGTTTTGGCCAAGTGGGTAAGTGACCTTTGGGGCCTTGGGGACATTTTATACCACATGAAATCGTAGAGAGAGAATGACCCAACTGATATTATCCCCAATCTTCTCCTTCCTTGCCGGTCTTATCGCCTGTCTTCACCAATGAAATGGTGGCCTGAATGAAGAGATGGAAATCTAGTCTTTCTCTCTCCTCCCTCTCTCTCCCCTAAGGGATTGTTCTTGTGTGCAAGAGGAAAATGAAGAATGATGAAGGAAAGCTTGTCCGGTTGGAACTGAATTGCTTCTGGATCAATGTAGACATGAAGATTTCTGATTGTGAAGATGTTGGACATTAAATGAGGGTTGACCCACAGTCCTGCAGCAAAATCGAGATCCCGAGACACGAAATCTAGACGGTAATTCAATTTTTATGAAGAAAAAATGAGTTTTTATGCTATTTGATTGATGAAACATTGTTCCTATCGACTGAATATGCATTATGATGTTGTTTTCTATGATTTTCAATAGTTTATAATCTGAAAATCTGAAAATCATAAGTGATATGGCTGAAATTAATGTCATAAAACCCGTAAAACACGCGTTTAAGGGGTAAAATTGGATTTTTTGCAAAATAAATGGAAAATATGAGACATAATGCCTACAAAACCTAAAATTTTGCTGTCAAGGAACCTAAGGGCCACAGCCCACAATCAATCTTAATTTCTAGTCATTTTTTATTGAAGAAAATAGAGAAAAATACCAAAAAATGGTTAAAATGCGTTTTAAATGGGAGAAATTTAGGAAACGGTAAAAGAAAAATTTCAGAATATTACATGTGTGTTTGTGCAGCGTATGATGAAGATAAAGCACGAGGTTGGCCTCGGTTTACCCTCGTTTGCTTTCTTTGTAAGGAAATACACATAAAACGACCTTTTCACATATCAACGAATGTAAAACATTAAATGGTAGGGTGAGAGGGGAGGTTGAGCATCAAAATATAAACTAGAATTTGGTTTATGTATTGCATGCCTATAGGACGTTGTTTTAAAATAAAGGGAAAGGCAGCATGAGCGTAAGGCTCGGGGTCTTTTTCCATTGTATTACATAAACGCTACCATGGAAATCATGAAAAGATTTGTTTCACATGATGCACAATGCTGATTTTCTTCTGTTTGTGCACTAAACCATTCACATTATGCATTATGCATTGTTCATGGTATCAACGGAAAAGCTCCTAGACTGCATAGCAATTGTTTTCTTAGGAGTTTGACCCACGATTGAGAGTGTAAGGTTAACCCCTGTTGTAGGATAGAGGGTCGGTTTCTTAAGGGACTGTTAAGTAAGGACATGTGGTATATCTCCTGGATTTGAAATATAAAAGAGAGGAGTTTATGTTTGATTGTTTTATATGTTGAGCAGCGCATCAAGGGGCTAATCCCTGCGATGTAGGAGAGCTGCAATGGGGCCGCGGTGTTTCTACTGAGAGGTTGCCTCCATGTATGTGATCGTGGTATTTATTGCCAATATGTATGGGTTCTCCCTCTGTGGAGTTTATAGAAAGGGGAACGTTGGACTACAAAACGATGAAACTATAGACGCATAGATTAGGCTTTAGGGCAGTTTGTCCTTTAGCATTAGATAGACGCTCCTGGTCCGTGAGGCTGTGAGGGTGTATTTGTCTATCGACATGAGCATGAGGTCCGGCTAGTGCCATAGCCAGTGCCTGCCCATTTCAGGTCCCATCATGCTAACATCATTTCTTGTCTGTGTAGGTAACCTTTGTGGATACTTAGATCATCAGGATGAGTCAAGGGATGAGTGATGAGGAGTTTCAGGATATCTTCACACGCATGTCTCTAGATCAGATGGCGAGATTCAGAGACATGGCAAACTAGGAGCTATCTCGGCCGCTCTATTAGATCTACTTCAGGGCGATCAGATGCTTCAGCTTCGAGCAGACGAGGCGGACGCTCCAAACTTGAGCCAGAGGGAGGGAGTGCTTTAGGGTCAGGGTAATGATGCAGAGATACGAAGGCAGTGAGCTCACGATCGGCACGGGATACAGGTGCTACTCCTTGCTCTCATGGTGGTTCTAGAGAGCATGGCTCAAGTGGTTGTAGTGGAGGCACGAACACGGTGTCTCCGTCTCGTCGTTCTACTGCAGTTGCGACGTATAGACGTGAGTTTGTAGATGCGCAAATAGACGGGTGGGTAGATGCACTCGTAAGATTTTCTCTCAATTCAAAAATCGCATCTAAAAGTGCATCTAAGAGGCCTTTTGTTGTAGTGCATTGATTTCTTTTCAGCACCATTATAAAAAACAATGGTGTTTTTTCAAGATATTTTATGATTTCTTTTTAGGTTGCTAAAGTATCATATATTACCACTTCAAAATACCATGCCTGAATCTTATAATGATGCGCGACATATTTTACGAAAGCTTGGCATGGACTACAATAGGATCCACACATGTGTCAACGATTGCGTGTTGTTTTGAGGAGAGTACGAGACTATGGAGACATGTCCAACTTTGTGGTGCTCATAGGTATCGATAGGACTTGCAAGGGCAAACCATCCCTCAAAAAGTTCTTAGATACTTTTCACTTATCCCCCATATACGTCACATATTTTATACATCAGGCATGGCGAGCGTGACAACGTGGCATGCATGGAATAGATCCATAGATAGAGTCCAACGAATATCAACGGATTCACGCGCATGGAGCCACATTGACTCTACCTTTTTAGGCTTTCCACAAGAACCAAGAAATCTTTGGCTTGTTCTTGCTATATATGATGTGAATCCATTTGGTCTCCGCTCAACTTCTTACAATGTGTGGCTTATATTCCTTGCTAACTACAACATCCTGGCATGGCTTTCTACAAAGAAAGGTTACCTAATCCTTAGCTTGCTCGTTCATGGCCACTACAAAGTCAAGAATATGAACATCTATGTCCGTCCATTGGTCGATGAGCTTAAGATTTTGTGGGAGGAGGGGGTTGCTGTGGAAGATATGAGTAAGCACAATGGTTGACAATTTTCCAATATACGAGCCATTCTCATATGGACCATGCATGACTTTCCGGGATTTGGGGAGTGCTCAGGCAAATAGGCTTCGGTTCTCGTTGGTCATATCTATTATAGCTTGTTCAAGTTTGTGTTCACTAAATAGAGGTATCGGGACAAGTTTAGTTACCTTAAGTTATCATGCATGTCCATTATGTGGACCACAGTTAGACTCCTGAAGATCTCGAACCATGAAGAATATAATATATCAAGGACACGTCTCTTTCTTGTCGAAAGGTTATGAACTAAGGGAAGGTTTTCTTGGATGACCTCCAGTACGAATGAACACCCAAAGCTGGTACGAGTTGAAAATTCTCCACATGAAGTCACATCCAAATGGAATGCGACGGTTCTGGATTTTCTACGAGTTGTCATATTAGAGACACTTATAGATGAACCACTAGTTGGATCCCATGCATATTTTCAAGAATGTGAGCAGCTTACTATGGGACCACACCACAGAGGAAAGAGAGACACTGAAGGGGCACGAATGGATTTGAAGGAGGTAAAGAGATGCTTTGGCCACAATCAAGTGTTGATGGCCGCTTGCAACTACCTCACGCTCCTTGGGTTTTATCCACCAAATAAAAGTGTATTGTGAATTAAATTATTAGGTCTATCCTCACTTTGATGGATATAATGCGTTCTCTTAGATCCGCATTTTCTAAAGATGACCAACTATCAGGGCTAAAATCCCATGATTGGCCCATGATTGGCATAAGATATGTCAGGTTTGTATTACGAATGGATTGTAAGTGGCCTATGTATTTGGCTATTTGGAGTCTAGTCATTGTTCATAATGCTTATTCATTTGTGGGAATTTGTACTCTCGATCACGATCGTAGGATGCCTTACTCCAGAAATATGTAGAGCGATTTATAGGCTGTCAAATTTAGTGCAATGGATCTCACAAAAGGAGATCAAGACATCCTCTATTGAATCTGCAAGGTCGGGAGCAGTAGGGATGGTCTGTCTCTTTGATAAGTATATGCCTACCAACATGGTTACGATTCATACAAACCTCCTAGTACATCTTGTAGATGAAGTGGAGATTGGGAGACTTGTCCATACGCAATGGATGTTCTTCTTGGAGTGCCATAAAAACCCTAAAAGTCTTTGTGCTACAACGTGCTTGACCAAAAGGTAGTATGGCTGAAGGTTGGTTGGTGTCTGAAGGGGTTAGTGCATATTTCACAGTGGCTACCAATGGTAGATTTAGACAATAGTATACTATGGTCTTGAAGGATGATGATAGATTGATCGGAGATTTGGTGGTTGAAAATGGGATAGAAAAAAGGATGGATACTACAATAGAGGAGAAAGGGATTTTTTTAATATATTGTACCATGGATCCATGGAGAGGTGGCTTGCTAGGTACAAGCAAGCCAGGAAAGATCGAGAAGAAGTGCGATCCGAATTTCGATGCAATATGTGCCATCGACCAATTCAATATCACAAGGGCATGGAGGAGATACCATAGTTTATGTCTACGCGATGGTTATGTGGAGCTTTGATCATAGCCTCTCACGAAGGGATAGAGGTCTCTACTGAGGAGTGGGAATTCTTGAGGGGATGTAGTCCAAAGGTGACTACATGTCTTATAAGCTATCGTATCTACATTTTATATGTGACAACTAATCTAACCGTTTCAATGTACAATACAAAATATACAGTGTGGCATAGTCATGCAAGTGACATTTCCATATCGAGCGTATCGACAAAATGCGCTCCACAACGGATTGTGGTGTCATGGCAAAGTTCCAGCAAGAAAGATGACGACAAGCCACAGATCCAAACACCATTATAAATGAGATAGAGTATTTTGCAGACCTGAAAAGCGTTATCACGGTGGATTACCGTAGCTTGTCCATGATCATATTCAATGTGCAGTGGTTCAAGGTGCTACTAGAAGGAGCCGAGGCAACCGTTCATTGACGAGGTCCATCTGGATTTCTCAAAATAGATTCCGAAAAAAGATGGACAAATCTACGCAACACACTTGTCTTGCCGGCCCATTATGAACAGGTGCATGAATTTTTTAAAGAAAAATTATTATGACATCGTATATGTCACAAATGCTGAATCTCTCTTATATGTGATTTTGAATATGTAATTTTCTATCCAAACCCCCAACAACCTTGATGGTGGTATGTTGAGCCTTCAGCTCTATGAAGGGCCAGACTATATGATGCAAGCAATGTTCCTAGTGTAGATGAGAATAGTATGTATATGGAGGGGTCGATATTGTAAGGGGTGGAGATTGAAGATGGCTTGGAGTGTGTAGAGAAGGCCGAATCACAAAACAATGACGAAAAGATAGGAGGCCAAGAACTCTTTGAGAACGAGGTGGACTCATCCTTTTATGATGACCCTATCTATCGACCTTCTAGTGTATGCAGAGTTGTGTCAAGAGATTTGCATGGGACCATAGGCTACATCATACTTGCAGCATCCGCCTACTCAATTCATTGATGAATCGCTTATAAGGGTACTCTAGAACATGCATTTTAAGTAATATCATTTTTTTTCAGAGTTATATTGTCATGCTTTGCTTAAATCTTTATATTGATTATACTAATATCACTTTTTATCTGTGCAGGTGACATTTGACAATATTTGGAGGGCACAATGAGTCGAGGAATGAGCGACGAGGAGTTACATGAGATATTCACACGCATGTCTCCAAATCAAATGGATCGATTGAGAGATATAGCATACCATGAGCCGTCTCAGATACCATCAAGCCCTTCCTTTAGATCTACTTTGGCATACTCTAATGCTTCTGTTTCCAATAAACGAGGTCAACACTCCAGACTTGGGCTAGACAGAGGGAATGGTTCTGGGAGATGCTAAGGAGATGTGGATGTGATGAGCCCACATTCGGCTCGAGATACAACTGCTAGTCCTCGCTCTTGTGCAAGTTCATTGAGAGAGGTTGGCTCATGTGGTTGTTATGGAGGTATCAACGTAGTATCTCCGTCTCGTCATTCTGGTGGAGTTGCATCACCTATAGGATTTGTCACACTTGTGGGGATGTCTACAATGCCACATAGTAGGTATGATTTTTTTAATTTTACCGATTGTCATTGTTTTTATTTTGATGGCATGACATCACTTTTATGTGGATACACACAACCACCAATATTTCCATTCTAGATTCTCTCCTCTCACTTTTCAAATATTTTCCTACAAGTGGATCTTAGTCAACCATCCCACTTTAACTTGCTTTATTTCATAATTAACTGACCTTATGATAGCACATTTCAAATCATTTGGTCCACACAATGCTACTAAATCACCCTTTATATAAATGATTTCATTCTTCTCTAGCCAAGGAGGAATGCAACCAATGTAACCTATTGTTACTAAGCATGACCTTAGTCTCTCTCACATATGCACTAATAGAATTTTCATGTTGAAGTGGGATAAATCTATGTAATAATGACTGTATTGGTCTAAATATACAATCCCATAAAAATAGCACAAAACTATTTTGTAGAATAGTCATGCTTATAATAGTATCCACAACCAAACTTTCATGGATACTTTTAATCCTAATACATTGTCTATAATAATGTGCATTGAAAAAGAGTTTCACTTTGCAATGACATTTGAATGAGAAAAGTAATGATATGCATGCTTTCCAATGGCAAACATCCATAGTAATAGTGATATCTTTATCACATTTTACAACTAATTTATCTCCCACTTTATAAGTTTCACTACAAGATATAGACCTTATAGCGACGTTTAAAGCGACGAAAATACAAACAACAAAATTTGCCCCCGTCGTCGCAAAAAGCGTCGTTATTAACGACGCCATAGAATCATCGCTATGGCCGTCGCTATATGCGTCGCTATAAGCGACGGTTACAGTAAATTTGCGACGCTGATAGCGATGGCAATAGCGACGCGTGCAGTAAATTTGCGACGCAAATAGCGACGGTAACAGAGAAAAAAAAATTTGTGGTAGGGCAGGCTGCCCTGCCACATATAGCACTGTGTGCTGTATGAGAGCCATACAAAATAGTTTCTGCACTGCTTTATACAAAGCGTTTGCAAACAAAAAGAATGTATACTGAAATCATAAAACTGATGGATGAAATAAATACATGATATCGCATAAAATGCGATTTGTACAATCATAAAACAATATCACTAATACATAGAAAATGTCTACATAGATCGGGCGACTAAAAACTAAAGGTATGTGAGCTCTAAGGATCCAAGGGCGAGCTACAAATCGTCGTCCCCCGAAAGCTCTTCCCGCTGTAAAGGAGCATCAAACGGATTCTGCAGAAAAAGAAACAACATATCAATCCACCATACAATAATGCATTCAAATATCTCATGGTAACTACGGACAAGAAAGATGAGTGACTTACTGGGCCGTCGCGTCTATACAATCGGTCGATCAATGATGTGAGACCGTGCCTCTCCGCATATCGAGTCTCAAGGCCTTGCGGATAGCGATTTGTAATGGAGTGCTGCAAAGAAAACAAAATGCTAACTGTTAGAAACATGATTGTCAGTACAAAGAATATCTCAAAAAAACAAATAAGCAAAACAAAAGAGAATCTTACAAAGTCCTCCAAATATGTCCTGTGGCCGCCACTCCCAAGATGATGTACCGATCCGGCCTCGATTCGTGCCCTCGCCGCCTCCCGCTGCTGACTCCAACGTCCTGGCGAGTTTGTAGCCTCCTCCCTCAGTCGGTGCCAGTCGTCTGCATCTAACCACTCGGGCTTTGGAGCCCCACTCTTGACTACCTTGCGTGCGTCGGATCGTCTATGTGACATGTATGCACGCATTCAATCCATCATCCAGCCCGTAGAGAATCTATCCACTGCGGCTGGCACCGGGAACTCCTCGTGCAAGGATGCTACTATGTACTCCTTGCTCCCCTCCGGTATGTTCCTCCAATGATCCAGGACGTTGTGCCGAAAAACTTGTTGGCACAACTCCCTCATGCGAGCCATCACCCTCCTCCCCTCATCATTCATGATAATGGCTCCTGACGTGCCATCCACTAGGTATCCATAATCCCTAGGAGTGTGCCGTGTATGGGCCCTCTCCCATCTCCGTCCACGCTCCTGGGCATATCCAGGAGATCCCTGAACATCCGGTGTACCGACGGGGGTACCCTCTCCCGGAGTGCCACGCAAAGGGGTACCGCCAGAGGGGGTGCCACCAAAAGGAGTGCCACCAAAAGGCGTGACATCTGCCGACGACTGCGCAAAAGCCGGAGTAACTGGAGTGGACGTCCCCACAGGTGTGACAAATCCTGGCGGTGACCGAGCTCCAGCTGAACGACGAGACGGAGACACCGCGTCCGTGTCTCCACAGCAACACCCCCCTGATCCTCCTGCAGTCGCAGTCCCTCCCTCTGGCCCAAGTCGCGAGCGTCGAGATCGTCTACTCGAAGCTGAAGCATCTGATCGCGCCGAAGCTGATCTAGCAGAGCGTCCTGACGAAGAACGAGACAGCTCCTGATCTGCTATCTCTCTGAATCTCGTGAGCTGATCTGGAGACATACGTGCCATCATCTCCTCAAACTCCTCATCGCTCATCCCTCGACTCATCCTGAAAATGTCGATACCTGCACAGATAAAAAATAATGTTAGAATAATCAATTTAAACTATACAAAGCACATTAATAAAATCATTTTTTGAAAAATCCCTCTTAAAATGTATATCTTATCTACCTTTATGGAAGATCTAAACAACAAATTGAGTAATACAATTCTCCAAGAATGAAGTATTCTATGGTCCCATGTTAATCTCCTGACACAACTCTGCATACACTGGAAGGTCGATAGACATGTCACCACAAAACAACGAGTCTGTCTCGTTCTCAAAAAATTCTACGACTTCTGTATTTCCATCATTCTTAGCCGATGCAGGCTCCAAGCTTGCGGTGGCCTCCACCCCTTGTAATTTCGATCCCTCTATTTGCATATTTTCTTCATCTATGCCTGGAACATCGCTTTGATCGTATACTCTCGCACCTCGAGGAGTTGAAGGTATAACATACCACCATCGAGGTTGTCGGGGATTTGGATAGAAGATTACCTGTTCACAAACACTTACAAACCGTCTTCAAACCATTGTGACATAAACCATGTCGTATTACAATTAGCAAGCAAATGCCTAGTTGCACCTGTTCACAATGGGCCGGCAACACAAAGGTGTCGCGCAAATCCATCCATTTTTTTTCGGAATCTATTTCGAGAAATCCAGATGGACCTCGTCGAACTGTTGCGCCAGCTCCTCCAAGTACCACTTTGAACCACTGCACGTCGAATATTATCATGGAGAAGCTACGGTAATCCACCGTAATAATACTTTGCAAATTCCCAAAATACTCCATCTCATCCACAACCGTGTTCGGATCCGTTGCTCGTCGCCGGCTCTCTTGCTCAAACCTTGCCATGACACCACAGTCCATTGTGGAGCGCATTTTGTCAATACGCTCCACCCGAAAATGCCGTCCGCGCGACCACGCTGCACTATATATTTTGTACTGCACATTGAAACACTCAAATTAGATGTAGCAAGCAAATTTAGATACGACACATTCTAAACCCCTCATTACCTTTGGACTACATCCCCTCGAGAACTCCCACTCCTCCATTGAGACCTCTGTCCCTTCGCTGGATGCTGCGGTCAAGGCTCTATGCAACCATCGTGTTGACATAAACCGCGGCATCTCCTCCATGCCTTCGGGATATCGAATCGGTCGGTGACGCGTACTGCGTCGGAATTCGGCTCGTGCTTCCTCTCGATCTTGCCTTGCAATCTGGTACTTGGCGAGCCACGTCTCCATGGAGGCATGGTGCAACATACAAAAGCGATTCACCTTCTCTTCCATTGAGGCATCCATTCTTTTTTCTACCCCATTTCCAACCACCACATCTCCAGTCAGCCTGTCATCGTCCTTCAGCGTCCATAGCATTTCATTGTCTGGTTCCACCGTTGGTAGCCATTGTGAGATATGCACTAACACCTCTGACACCAACCAACCTTCCGCCATGCTACCTTCCGGACGAGCTCCTTGTCGCACAAAGCCTTTCAGGGTTTTCATGAAGCGCTCCAGGAAGAACATCCATCGCGTATGGACAGGTCCAGCAATCTCCACTTCATCCACAAGATGCACAAGAAGGTGAACTTGTATCGTGAGCATGCTAGTGGGCAGGTATTTCTCAAAGAGACAGACCGTCTCAACTGCTCCCCGCCTTGCGGATTCAATAGAGGACGTCTTAATCTCTTTCTGTGAGATCCATTGCACCAAAGTCGACAGCTTGTAAATGGCCCCGCGAATTTCTGGAGTTAGGCATCCCGCGATCGCGATCGGTAGGACAAACTGCCAAAAATGAGAAAGCATTAAGAATAATGGTCACTTTTCAAATTTCAAAATGTCCACGCTAATTAAAATCCATTCTGTTCACAAACCTGACATATCTTATGCCAATCATGGGATTTTAGCCCAAAAATCTGGTCATCTTTAGAAAATGCGGACCTGAGAGAACGCATCATACCCGTCGGAGTGCGGATACACTTGATTACTTGCTTCACAATGCGCTCTTCTTTGGTAGACAAAACCCAGGGAGCGCGAGGAAGCTGCACTCCCCCTTCAGCCCTCGACTGCGGCCAGAGCGCCTCCATCTTACCTACCTCCTTTAAATCCATTCATGCCCCTATAGTGTCTCTCTTTCCTGTGATGTGGTCCCATAGCAAGCTGCCCACATTTTTGAAAATATGCATGGGATCCAACAAGTGGTTGACCTGTAAGTGGGTCCAATATGGCAACTCGTAGAAAACTGAGAACCGCCGCATTCCATTTGGATGTGAATCCGGGTTTACCATTTTCAGCTCGTACCAGCTTGCAGCGTTCATACGTGCTGGAGGTCGTCCAAGAAAACCTTCCCTGAGTTCATGATCCTCCGGCAAGAAAGCGGTGTGTCCTTGGTATACCATCTTCTTCATGGTTCGTGACCTTCGGGAGTCTAACTGTGGCCCACACAATGGACATGCATGATAACCTGAGGTAACGAGACCTGCAAGGTGATCCACGACCTAGTGAATACTTGATTGAATGAAATAAAATATAGATATTACCGGCGAGAACAAAGGTCTGCTCACCTGAGCACTCTCCCAATCCCGGAAAGTCATGCATCGTCCACATGAGAATGGCTCGAATGTTGGCTGACCGCCGACCATCGCGCCTGCTCATATCTTGCACCGTGACCCCCTCCTCCCACAAAATCTTAAGCTCATCGACTAATGGACGAAGATACACGTCCATATTTTTTACTTTGTAGCGGCCCGGGACGAGCAAGCTAAGGATGAGATGTCCTTTCTTCGTAGAAAGCCATGGAGGAATGTTGTAGTTGACAAGCACTATAGGCCACACACTGTAAGAAGTCGAGGGCAGACTGAATGGGTTCACACCATCCATGGCGAGACCGAGCCGAAGATTCCTTGGCTCTCGCGCAAAGCCTGGGAAGGTAGAGTCAATGTGGCTCCATGCGCGCGAATCTGCTGATATTCGTTGAACTCCATCCGTGGACCTATTCTGCACATGCCACGTTGTCAAGCTTGCCATGGCAGACGTGCGAAACATGTGGTTTATGCGAGGGATGAGAGGAAAGTGTCTGAGGACTTTTTGAGGGATGGTTTGCCCTTGCAAGTCCTGTCGATACCTGTGAGCACCACACTTTGGGCATGTCTCCATATTCTCGTATTCATCTCGAAACAATATGCAGTCGTTGATACATGCATGGATGTTATTGTAGTCCATGCCAAGCTTCCGTAAAACATGTCGCGCATCATCACGAGACTCAGGCATGGTGTTTGCAGGTGGCAATATATGATATTTCAATAACCTGAAAAAATCATAAAACACCTTGAAAAATCTATCCATGTTTGCAATAATACTGTTAAAAAAAAAAAACAATGAAGTCTGTGTGCAAGGTACCTGAATAACTCAATCACACTCGTATCGCTCCAACCGTATTTTGCTTGCACACTTAAGAGTGCAAGCAATGTCTTCAACCGAGATACTCGGCACCCATCATATAATGGTATGGATGCTTCCTCTCTGAGCGGGTCAGATGTCTCAACATCCATGGGAATCAATGCATCGATCATTGCCTCCATCTCACGCTCCAAGATTGTAGGCAAGTCGGGAAGGTTGTCTGTCTCCTCTGGCATTGACGGTATAGATGGGCCTTGCGAGTGGTCGATTGGCTCCTGCAATCCATCCATCGCACGTCCACGAACTCTTCTAATTGGCCGCAAAGGGTGCACTCCCCCTTGGGTCGAGACATCACCCCCCTGGATACAAAATTTACCAACAAGACCCAATCTTATTGTGTATGGTTTTCAATTAGCTTGAGAGTACAATGCATGAAAAATGCTAACTTCAAATTACCGTTTGCTGAAAGTCTGCAATCGCCTGATCAATGATCTCAGATTGAAACTCACCAAATCGTCGTACATGTTCTATAGACAATCGGCGTTTTCGTCTAATTGCCAACTTGCATTGAGAGCAAGGACATGGGACACGCTGATTAAGATACGACTCGCGGTCTTGAACAATAGGACCTTCTTCGTTTGCCATCTTATCTACATTACAGCAAACAAGGCTTAAATGGATAGCTTTATGGAGATGTACGTCAAGTTGCAAGTTGACCATAAACCTTGCATTGTATATAGTAGTCGAGAGATTTTCCGATGTTATATCTCGGCCTTGTATCATGCTCAACGATTTGTTGGTCCCGGTAGATAATTTTTTGTTATATCTCGGCTTTGAGTATAAGTAATCCATTTTAAAATTAATGCGCGCCATCTATGAAATTTTATAACTATAGTAATAAAATTTATTTCAAACAATTCTACTCATAGTCATAAGACCTGAGAGAAATTATCCTATACTCAATTTAAGGGATTCTTTTTCTATAACAATAATTTTGGGTTCATTTTGATGAAGTACGTGGCCGTATGCAAAGCACATTGCATACCATTATCAATACGTATATTATCTTAAATTTTCTTCCCTTCCCTCTCCCTCTCTTTCTCTCCCTCTCCCTCTCTTTCTCTCCCTCTCCCTCTCTTCCTCTCTTTCTCTCACCCTCACCCTCTCCCTCTCCCTCTCGTTCTCTTTCTCTCCCTCTCTCATTTCCTCCCTCCCCCTCCCTCTCCCTCTCCCTCTCCCTCCCTCTCCCTCTCCCTCTCCCTCCCTCATTTCCTTCCCCTCCCCCTCCCTCTTCCTCTCCCTCTCCCTCTCTTTCTCTTTTTTTCCCTCTCCCTCTCTATCTCTCTTTCTCTCTCATTTCCTAAACAAGCAAAAAAAAAGTGATTTAAACATCCTCCAAGCAAAAGGGAGAGAGAGAGAGATACAATGCACTCTCCCTCTCTTTCTCTTTCTATCCCTCTCATTTCCTTTCCCTTCCTCTCCCTCTCACTCTCTTTCTCTCTCATTTCCTCTCCTAAACAAGTAAAAAATAAAGTGATTCAAACATTAAACAAGCAAAATCATGAGGGAGGGAGAGAGAGAATGCACTCTCCCTCCTTCTCCCTCTCTTTCTCTTTCTCTCCCTCTCCTATTTCCTCCCCCTCCCTCTCCCTCTCCCTCTATTTCTCTTTCTCTTTCTTTCCCTCTCCCTCTCCCTCTCTCTTACTCTCTCGTTTCCTCTCCTAAACAAGCAAAGAAGAAAGTAATTTAAACATTAAACAAGCAAAAGGGAGAGAGAGAATGCACTCTCCCTCTCTTTCTCTCCCTCTCTTTCTCTCCCTCTCTCTCCCTCTCCCTCTCCTTCTCTTTCATTTCCTCTCCTAAACAAACAAAAGAGAAAGATTTAAACCTTCAACAAGTAAAAGAAAGAGAGAGGGAGACTCACCAATGAGATATGGCGAGCGTGGGCGGCTTCTCTTTGCAACGAGGGCTCCTCCTCTCCTTCACGAACAACGACGGTGGCGGTGGCGGCGGCAAGTCTCTTCCTCCTCTTCTCCCACAAAGCCTTAGCTCTCTCCCTCGCTATCTCCCTCGCTCTCGCTCTCAAAAGGCGAAGAAAACAAAATGAAAACGGCGCTCTGGTTTCGGCCGCGCTTTTTTTCCCTGCGGCGTCGCAATTGGCGTCGCTATATGCGTCGCTATTTGCGACGCAAATAGCGACGCATATAGCGACGCCAATTGCGACGCATATAGCGACGCCTATAGCGACACCGACATCCGCCGTCGCTAATCGGCGTCGCTATTGCCCCATTCCCTTGTAGTGTTTCACCCTTGAGAAATACTTTTTTATTTGCTATTACTCATTCCACCTCTATGTTGAAAATCTGATGAGCGTATCTCCTTTCATCACTAGTTGCATCCATGTATCTCAACTTCTTCCCTTCTATAACTATTCCCTTTGTTTTTGTTGCTATTTTGTGTGCACAATCATTAGCTTTTGTAGAAAACCTTCATAACTCTTCTACACTATCAACACATAATACATGCATGAGACCTAATGCATGCCATTCTGGACATTCATCACATCAATCAAGATCCACTAAGTATCCATCTGATTGTAAGAGAGCTTTGTGAAATTATCTTATCATCCTTTAATATAGCATAAGTTTGTCAATCTCGTCTTTTGTTATATGAATGAATATCCATGTAAAGGAAATCTGCCTTCAATAAATTGCATAAGAAATTTTATTGTCTTTGTTGTTTGTTTTGATATTAACATATAGCACCAAAAAGCATCATGGCTACTATGACAAAGAATATCATCCAATAACTCTTCTAAACCTATAATTAATATCATTAAAAAAGATATATTATTAAATTTATATGTGGATATTATAAATACACAAATAAAAGAAAATATGAGAAGAGTTTGTACCTGCAACATGCTCTGATGGAGTTGAATTGGATCCTAAGAGTTCTTCGGACCTTACTCTCCAAGAATTAAGTAATTCTCTCAACGTATCTATATCTTCTCTAGACTAACCATAATCATTAGTGTAGTTATAAAAAGCTTGAGCAAAGTCTATGAGTATTAATCCTAAGTCATAAAGACCTTCTGAACACCTTTAACCTCACACAACACATATGGCAAACACCATTGTATCCACTTTTGATTTCCTTGTACCTTTCAATGTATTTACTAGGATAACTTGGCCAAGGATCATATCATATAGAGCACGACATTAATTTTGTAATATGATATTTTATCTCATCAATTTGTGTTTTCACTCTATGTCCCACAATCCTTATTAGAGTACATGTATACGTTGAGAACATAATTAGAGCTAAAATATGCATGCAATCATATACAAGATCTAAGGATAAATCAAAGCCATAGAGATTATATAATCTCCAAAAATAATTATCTACTAAAAAGTCTTGATTCTTATAATTGTTCATCTCTATCTACTTGATTGAGGGTTCTCTCTGCCATAATGAAAGAAGTAAGCATTTCATCACTTGATTTTCTTGTTGGCCTATGTTTCAATTGAAATATGTTTTGATCATATAAGTAACGTCATGATCCCCCACTTTCCAGGGTAGCTATTGCTTTGTCTTTATGAAAAAAAATATTGACCACCATCTTTAAAATGTCCAATCTTGCATTGAGTTGGATGATCACCAGTTACCATCATTGGCATGGCATGTGCAATGAAACTTTTATTGAGAGAATTTCTATGTTCAACAATATGTGCAATTGGATAATTAAAATCTACTTTAAATCCATCAATAAACATAATTTCTAACACATCAATAATCACTGGCTGCATGAAGATATGAAAAATATTACTAGAGCTCCCAAGCACCTTTTTATAGCTAAATGGAATAAATAAAAGTGGTATAGCTCCAATAAAGAGCTCTTTCTAGCATTTAAGATCTTGACCTTAACAACTCCATAGTTCTTCTAGGTTGTCTCGATGCTTGAAACCCATCCCAATGTAATAATAAAGTAAAATTTTGTGGATCACCTTATTCATTAAAACTTTTAAATAAATGTATTTTAGAAATAAATATCAAAGACTATTCATTTGATTTTTTTTAAATGTGTGGCAATAAAGTGTACCTTGTAGAACCTTTTGTCATTATATATATAAGTTTGACTTGATTTGCAAATAAACTTGTAGGTTTTCTATCTCATTCCAACTAGCTACAAGTGCTAGCAATCTTTGGGAAGGAGGCCATGCTTTATATACTTGCTTGTAATGCATATTATTACGTATCACTGGAAGCTTAATGTATGATTCTAGATCCCTGAAATCTTTTACACTCTTGCACTTTGTGCCATCCCAAAACTCATTTATTTGTGAACTACCATTTGTATTATCCATTGTTAATCAATTTTTTTACTTTCTCCACATTTCCAATAATTCATGAAATATGGTTCTCCTTCTGGTTTAGTAATTGTAATTATTTGGTTATGGAGATATAATCAAAAGAAAGCATATCTTTCCTAGATAGTGAACAATTGGAACACTTTTCACAACATTGTTGAAAATTGTGATTTAACTTCTTCATTTCCATGGCATTGATATTGCATTGACATTCAAGAGTGTCCTGAGTATAGTTATTTTCCTTGATTGGTGTAGCAATGGTGCAAGAGAAGAACTATGACTTCCTTGGCATATTTTGTATCGTTGAGAGTTAATCATACCAAGTTATATGGACATAACATTGAGTTTCTCCCAACAAGTAGAAATACTAATACCAGCTAAGTCTCCATCCCGTGTGTTGGGTAACTACACTAGTAGTTTGCCTAAGCTTGAAGTGAACATATTGTCTGTACGAGTTTGAGAAGGATTCCTCCTAACAATATCACAAAATAAAGTCTGCAACCTCTTGTCCTAAAACTCACGTGAAGCTTGATGTTCATCCCAAAGTGCTTGCATTTGAATTAGTCTTTGAATGATTTTACCAAACAAAGATGGCTCAATATCATCCATCTCAAACCCATCATAGTATGGATCTACCTCATCATCTTCATCATCATCAAAGTTATCAATCTCATTTGAGGACTCATTATGGGCTTTGTTATCCAACTCAATATCACACCTTTCTAGAATGTCATTCAATAATAAATCATGAGAGTCGTGTCGACCTAGATGGGTTGTAAGACTCTAAATCTCTCCTCAATTCTTTGATGTCATACATAAGTTGAAGGAGGAACCAAACTTACACCACTGTAATATGTTTCGTATCTACACTATACAAATTTATGTCTAGGTAATGATTGAGATGATACATGACTTCCAAAACATTGTTGTCATTACCACTCATAGTAGCATTATCTCTTAAAGAGCTTTGACTAGTTTGATAAGCCACAGCAGATGGATGCATATTGCCATCCATTCATATCTTGACAACTATGTACATAATAAGTCTATCTTGTAACATCTTGATAACCAAGAGATGAATGTCTACACTTGTAATTACACTAACATCTCATGATACAATTCATTATAACTACTTGAAATATAGAAATTTATCAAAGCTAATCAGTCCATACATTCAAAATTTATGTTTTAAAAACAAGCTTTGTAATATAAGGAAAGCGTCTTCATGAACACTTCCACATTGCAATCCATATCCTGAAGACAATACTTGTGGATGTAACAATTTGTAAAATAACTTGTGCTAGACATGTTGCGGCTCATAGGACTCCATCAACAATCATTCCCCCTCCCTAACAAAGTTTATGGGTTTCAAAAGGTGAGTAACTACAATACAAAGATTGCAAGAGATGGCATGATTCCATTTCCCACCTTCTACCCATGAACCATAAGCACTAGCCAAAAGATGATCAAATGAGGACATTATGCTTTGTCCTAGCCCATTGGCATTCAGGCTCACACTCAAGTGACTACTAGGATTTCCCAAGATATTACACTTCCAAAATCAATAGAGACACAAAAATGTAAGAAGCTTTGTAATATAAGGAAACCATCTTCATGAACACTTACATATTACAATCCATATCGTGAAGACAATACTTATTGATATTACAATCTCTAAATAAACTTGTGCTAGACGTGTTGTTTCTAAAGATAATCCTAGACCAATTCATAAGGACTCCATCAATAGTCTTGCCCCTCCCTAACATAATTGATGGGTACTACGATATAAAGATTGTGTAGGATGGCTTGATGCCTTTCCCCACCTTCTATCCATGAACCATGGACCAGCCAAATGATGATCAAACAAGGACACTATGCTTTTGTCCTAGCCCGCTCATACTCAAGTGGCTACTATAATTTCCCAAGATATTACACTTCCAAAATCAATAGTGACACAAAAATGCAAGAAGGTTTGTAACATAAGGAAAGAATCTCCATGAACACTTACATATTACAATCCATATCGCAAAGACAATACTTGTGGATATTACAATCTCTAAAGAAACTTGTGTTAGACATATTGCTTCTTAAGATAATCCTCGACTAGTTTGTAGGACTCCATCAACAGTCTTGCCCCCTCCCTAACATAGTTGATGGGTTTCAAAAAGTGGGTAGCTACGATACAAAGATCGTAGGGAATGTCATGATGCCTTTCCGCACCTTCTATCCATGATCCGTGAGGACCAGCCAAATGATGATCAAATGAGGACCATGTGCTTTTGTCCTAGTCTGTCAACATTCAAGCTCACACTCAAGTGCCTGCTAGGATTTCCCAAGATATTACACTTCCAAAATCAATAGGGACACAAAAATGCAAGAATCTTTCTAACATAAGGAAAGCATCTTCATCACTACAAGAGAAAGGCCCTATAGACGCGCACTATACACACAAAAAAGCGGGCGCGTTTATAAGCGCGTGTATCAGCGTGTCTATTCACGCTAGTATAAAAAACACGTCCATATATCCGCGTTTATAAACACTCTTATAGATGCGAAAATAAACGCACATATTTTTCATTTCTCATAAAGTCCCTGAGTATGACCAAACCTCTTAACAGCTAGTATTTGTTTGAATAGGGCATGATTGGATGTATATATGGCATAATTACACCTCGATCATAAGCTAGGACATGATATACATGTATAGGATCATACGGACATGATATACATGTATATATGACATGATATACATGTATAGGGCATATACATGCATAGGACATGATATACATTACCAACTTTACTTCTTTCTGAGTATTACAAATATACATCCAATCATTCAAAGCTAATTATATATATGTGATTTCATGCCCTATACAAATGTGATTGGATAGGGCATGATGATTGGATGTATATATAGATCAAAGGTTGACTTGTGCATTTGCAATATATATATATATAGAGAGAGAGAGAGAAAGAGCGAGAGAGAGAGAGAACTGATCAATACACTCTCACATCTCATTTTTTGTGCACTTAACCTAGCCATGCATGCCAATTCATAGCAAGAGTAGATTGATGTAAATCAGTTGGCTTGTGCATGTGCAAGCTATTCCAATCATGTCAAGGTGCACTTATAGCTCACATATAATTTTAGATAAGGTGGACCACATATAGCCAATGTGCACATGTCCTCTTTTCATCATCTTTAGCCAGTGTGTCCACTTGTTGGTGACTAAAATAGATCACTGTAAGGATACTTTGCAATGCGAACAAGCCAACTACAAATCTCTTATCTATGAAATGTATAAGTAAATTAACTTGGTTAATTTGATGAGGTCAAGTTTTCCTTCCATGGACAGTATGGTTGGCTATATTCTACTTCAAGGTTATAGGAACTTACAAAAGTCAATGGAGCATCCTAAAAATGACGATACTCTAATTACTATATCAAGTCACTTCATGTACATATCTTTGATGATTGATGGATAATATGCCTTTCTCTATCTCTTTCGTATACACCTTCATTGCATTATCTCTCTCTAGCTAAAAACCATTCGTGCTTTATCTACCTATTGATACTTGCATGCAATTGTAAGTGGGATGTGCCAATTGACTTGCCAATGTGTTATCTCTTATCCTCAAGCTTTGTTATATATGTCACCACATAGGTCAATTGATTCCCTAAATGCATGCTTACAACATGGAGGCAAATATTTTGATATTGAAAGACTAGGAAATTCATGTCATGTTGATCGAAAAATAACCAAAAGCTAGCATCTCATCAGTTTAATTGTTTCTGTGCGTCTGTAAGCACGTGTAATAGGTATTATTTGCACAGATACACACGCAATTACACATGCTTACAGACGCGCCACGCAGGTATAGAAAAAATTTAAAAATAGTTGTGGCTTTCTTTTCAAACATGTGCTTTCTTGCGTTTTTTGCGCGTTTTCTGCAGTTCGAGCTCGATATCACTACTCATGTCTATCTATCACTTCATGAAGACAATGAGGCAAGGAAATAAGAGTAAAAAGAGGACAGGAGGAAAGAAGAGCCAAAGAGTAAAGAACAAGAGCCAAACAGCAAGGAAGAGAAGAAGATTCAAGCAACTTACCAAGGGAAGGGAGAAGGAGGACAAGGAGCTTGCAACCTAGCCGCCACCCATTGGAACAAGCAAAGAAGGTGAGTTCTTCTTCTCTCTCTCAATCTTGTTTGCTTTCTTTGTCTGTTTTCTCTCTCTTCTCTCTCTACACATGCTGGATCCTGTCATCTATGGAGGTTTTTTTGCACATTTTTTAACCAAGTTTGAAAAGAAATGGTCCGACTGTGCGCGTCTGTCAGTGCGTCCAGATGACAGTGTAGATGCAGGTATAGACGCGGTAATAGACGCACAGACAGACACAGATATAGACACACACAAAGATGTTGATATAGACGCAGCATGTAATATTTTTTATCTAGACACGATAATATGATTTTTCTTGTGTAGATGTGGAATCCTGGATCCTCCAGCACCCCATTCAACAAGGAGCAATTCATGGGGGAGATGACCAATTAGCTTGGTCGCCCTCCCACTCTAGAGGAGGTTTTCAGTGTGATGTCTAGGACTACTATCACATCTTTGCCTACACAGGGATTAGCTGAGGTACATGGATCGACCGAAGCACGTGCATCTGCAGAAGCACATGTATCAAGTGAGGTAGAGGGTAGTGCCCGTCGAGGGAGGAGGGAGAGTCGTGCGGGAGGACGAGGAGGTCGAGGGCTTTGTGGGGGTTGCCTAGGTGGTGGCTCTCGATCACCCTCACCGAAAAATGAGAGAGGTGAGCCTCCACAAATGTACTACTCTGTCATGATGTTGGTGGTATGTTGCATGACTCTGAGGGGAGGGAAGTGATAGCCTACTTGAGGAGTGTCGTGCATGCCACATACAAAGATTGCATGATTCCCTTCAAGCACCAAAAAAATGGTTTGTGGCAAGAGGTGTTGCGGGCAGTACATAGAAGGTACCCTAATCCCGAGAATTCACGATTCTCAGATGATTGGGGACGGTCAAAGGTGAGAGATGTGCTTCATAACAAGAGGTCTCACCTTATGACACACGCGAAGGAGTCACTGTGGAGACAAGAGCAGGGCCGCCCTGGATATGGCCAACCACCCAATTGCCACCGCGAGGAGTGGAAAGAGGCCAAGAAGAGAGCAGTGGAGAAAATGACAAGTCGCTAGCATGCAGAGACGCGACGTATTCAAATGGCAACCATGGGATCGTCGCATTATGGATCGGGTGGTAGGGAGTCATGGGAGGCTGAGTTTGTAAGTATTATTTGATTTCTTTTTTAAAATTAAATTTTGTAATTTTTTTCACTTCATTATGTAGTGTGTTTTAATACGTTGTATGTTCAAATTGTTTTGTAGTATCATATCGTTGGTAGGATGCCTACTCCTAGAGAGGTAGGCTACCATCGAGGTCATAACCGGGCGTCCACTTGGCAGCATTTCTACGAGGAGAGACTCATCACGGAGGAGCAATATAATCGCGCCATGAGGATTCCACCACCAGAAGAGGTATGTTTTATTTTTTACATGAAAAGTATAGATAACTCTAATTTATTGTTTGTAATGGTATTTATATACCTTAATCCTTTGTGTAGGCGAACCTTGATGCAATTGAGGATAGCAAAGGGGGGACTAGCAGTAGCGGTGGCGGCAACGGCACTGGCACTGGCAGCAGTGGGGGGGGGGGATTTAAAAAAGCAAGCCCTCAATTTGAAGCTTTTTCACAAAATTTTCCAAAACTTGGAGTTTTTTCACAAAATTTGTAACTTTATGAGGGATAATCTTGTTACCCATATTGAAATTTTGTATTAAACAAGCTATTCAAGGGACCATTTTTTTCAAACTCTCAAAATATACCGAAGAGAGAAAAATGAACAAAATTGGGTTTCTACCACACATCTCAAAAAGTACCCTTATCAATCAGACTAATCTCTAAAATTATGAGTCAATCTAAACAAAACACAAAAAGAACTCAATATAGGAAAATATAATTATTTCTCTTGCAACTATTTAGGCAAATCATGAAAGCCACTTATATATAACTATTATATAGTATCGATATGTGGACTTGATAGCAACAAATGTCAATATCTTCCTCATCTTTTTTTACTAATCACTCCAAAGCTTCTCATATATGCAATGGTTGTAGGGAGCTTTAACTCTAACATATCTACAAGGGATATATCATTTTCATCCTCTTGTTGAAAAATTTGGCCAAGTATTTGTTCAACCTTTCCAATGGAAAATGTTGCATCATTTATTGACCACTTCTCATCATAGTTTGTAGCTTTTGACAACGAATCTAGTTTTGTTCAAAGAGAAGAGAGAGAGAAAGGAAAAAACTCCATATCCATGAGCCTTCAAGCTCCCAAGCTCATATCTTCATATTCCACACTCTAAACTGAAAAACACACACTCAACAAGATAAAGTGACCTAGTCTAAATGTAGACTAGACTGACTAACTCTAGTCAGGTCACTAATTGACTACCAACCTGACTTATTTAATGTAGTCACATGTAGATAGCTGTACACACTAGCTGTCATAGATGTCGGTCATAGATGAAGGCACACTAATGGTGAGCTTGATTTCTAACACTCCCCCTCAAGCTCAAAAACAAAACTCAAATCATCTGCATCACTCCAAGTAGTTGTCTAAAGTGAATGAACTTATCTTTACCAAGTGATTTGGTAAAGATGTCTGCTACCTGGTCTTCAGTCTTCACATGCTCCAAGTCAATCTGATCTGCTAAAACCATTTCCCTGATGAAATGGTAGTGAACCTCAATGTGTTTTGATCTTGCATGATAAACAAGATTGCTTGCTAACATAACACTGCTCAAATTGTCACAGTACAGCTTGACTTTGTTGTCCAAGTGTACTCCCAAGTGTAATATTTCCGCGTACCGCGTGCCGTAAATATTGACTTCCCGCACGTCATGTAAATCTCGTGCAAAGATTATCACTAGTGCCAGCAGCTAATCTATAACCACACGCGAGGAATGGAGACACTCCACCTTAGGAAAATAAGGTCGGGGATTCAAACCGGCATAGCCGCGGGAAAACAGCCTCTTGGGAAGAGGTCAAGAGGATAGGTAATTGCAAATTTTTTTTATTATCTTCCCCAGCCGATGTGTGGCTGGGGGAAAGGGATGGGCTGGTATGGGCCGCATGAGGAGGTGGGGGGAGAGAGCCATGCAAAGGGCCACGTGGGGAGGACCCCTCTCCCCCCCTTGGACTATAAGAACCCCCTCTTGGGGGGGGGGGGAAAGGGACAGAAGGCTGTGGAAGGCCACAATGATGAAGGGGCCGTGAGGGGTGCCGGACGTGTGAGGGAGGTGGCCGTGTGGAGGAGGGACGGCTGTGGGAGGAAAAGGGGCCAGACGGCCGTGGATGGAGGAGAGGTCGCTGCTGCTGCCGCCATTGGAAGGGGCCGTGAAGGAGAAGGTGGAAGAAAGGAGAGATTGCGCCGGCCTGCATCAGGTCATCGGGTGAGAGGAGGCGGAGCTACGGCCGATGCCGTGAGAGAGAGAGGTCGCCACCGAAATTGCTGCAGCATGCTGGCCATTGCCGCCGTCCAATTTTCCAAGAGTCCATCACCTCAGGGCACCATCATTTCCTAAAACGGCCACCATAAGCCTTCTCTCCCCACGTCAATCCTGAAGTTTCTTAGAAGCTTCTTCTAAGAAGCTTCTAAGGGTGAGGGGCTTCCTTAGCCCCCTTTCACACAGATCCTCCATAAGTCCATTTTACCCCCGGGATATTAAGCCCCCTTCCCACGATTTCCCCCCAATCATATTTTCCTCCCTGGGTTTTGAAGAGGAAGCCTATAAGGCCTTCCTACCAAATTTCCCACAAGGCCCTAGGGCCGGTTCTTTGTAAAGAAAAGATGGGTTCACTAAGCCCTTACCACTGGATTTCTCCCATAAGCCATCCCTATTTCTTTTCCCTGGGTCTTGTAGAGAATAGGAGGATTTCCTTAAACCCCCTATCCACAAGATCTTTACCCCCGGGATTTGAAGAAAATAAGTATAAAGCTCTTCCCACCAATCACCCACAAGGCTGGGCCTAGGATTTTTGGGAAGGAGAAGAAGAACTCTAAAGCCCCATTCTTGCAAGGCCCATTCGCAAGAGCTCCTTCCCATAACAAGTGTAACGTGTCCACTAGAACCATTTAGGACACGTCTTAGCAGTCCATCGGAAAGGATGTCTAGAAAACTCCGCCCGGCACTCCCATGGAATGTTACGGGTTTTGCAATCTAGGTCTTCCCGAGTCTGCCACGTAGCGGAAGTATCCTGGCCGATCCCACTTAGGATCGACCTGAATTTGGGTTTCCCTGTTTGGTCATTAGCTAGCAACAATTAGCGTCAGACCCGAGCGAACTACTTTACACAGAAACTCCAGGTTCGAAGCGGATTCACGCTGCACTTGGTTCAAGGAGAATGGGAAACGAGAGGGAAGCAAGGCTCGACCTCTCTGCCATAAGGCATAGTCCCATTCCGTTCCCCTAAAATAGCATGAATCGGGTAACAGTTAATTCTAAGTCATCGTTCTCGTTACTTGTTCCGGAGATGACGATCAACCTCTGTTCGTCGAAGACTTTGAGAAAAGTTCCCGGCTAACCGGGACCACCCATCCATAGGACAGACCCATGGTCCATCCTCCGCACTTTCCTCGGTTTGTTTTAGTTATGTAATTACCTACCACATTAGTTTGACATATACAAACAGCTTCTTTGATTAACCCTGTTATGCACCGGTTCCTTCACATAATCTTATCACAGGACATAAAGAAAACAATGCCAAACAACTCCTTTATTATCATTTTATCCTTTTATCTTTGAAATACAAGGAGTTCCGCCCGTAGGCATATTCATAATCCGCCCGAAGGCTATCCAGTAATCCACCAGGGATCACTAATCCAAGTTTCTGCCCGTAGACTAGTATGCGGGCCTCGAGATCCAATCCCGAGTCACGTTAGCCTCTTGTGCAGGGCCCGGAAGGTGAGGGATTTACGGCCAGAGCCCCCTCTGGCACCCAAGCGTCCTCCTGCTCCAAGTAGAACTCAACGGAGAGACCTCTCACGGCGGGTTCGGTCCACGTTCCCGGCGCGGTTAACAACCCCCTTGGTTAGGGTCAGGCAGGCAGTCGGGGGTAACTGAAGCTGCCTCTCCCTTCAGGCACCAACCTGAAGCTTTAGATATATTTTCATCCTTTAGTTCATTGAGCAAACAATGCAAACAGTCCTTTCTAAACTGTTACAAGCACAATCAATTTCCAATGGTCGTTTAGCTGGCAAACTGTTAAAGAGTGACTCCTTTTCTTCGAATGCAACCCGCATTCGATCCGGAATCAATTGCAACTTGGCAAGATTCCTATCATTCTTGGGTTAGGGTCATACCCTACCAATACTTTAGGTTTTGTTGTGGCAGGATCCAGCGACCATGTCACTTTAGTTTATTGTCTGGTCCTTTGCAAATACCTAACTTTCCTTTCCCTTGGCAATTATTTCCCAAGGAAAGTGAGTAACAGGATGATTACTCATCCTCTTGTAAGTTAAATTCCTTCAATAACTTGCCAACCTCATTTCGAGAGATGACAAAACTCTCTTGTGGACAAATCTCAAGTCTATACAATGTTGCAGCTTTTTGCACATGTATTGCATCTAATTTCACGGGATCATTCCACCCATTGCTTAGCGTTTTCCGATCACGGGATTTACCTCCAGCCGAGTAGCAGGGTTGAGGGTAGCTTCTTACCCAATCCATTCCTAATTATATTGGCCCATGGTCCTATAAATAGGCAACTCCGTCGGGGTTCCATCATTTTGAACGAATGATCCTTAGGATAAAACCTTAGATCATTTTATGCATAAGCACCCAATTGACTCGACATTCCGAATGTGTGTAAGATCTTAGGGTTTGCGGTTCTAACTTGGCAACAAATGTAAAACTAGGTGGAATTCTTATCGCACTAAACCCTAGTTAGCACTTGGGATACTTATCATATCGACTGAACCATGCCCATATGAATCCCGAGTGGTTTATGTGATTTAGACAACACAATATACTTGTCCTGCGACAAGGATGAACCTTTCCCAAAGGTAATAAACTAGATTTAATGGAGAACAACAGTTACAACTACACCAATACGTGTAAACATGCGATTCACTGCTTCTACGCATCACATGGTTCACAGTAACCCTATCCTTCCTTGGTAAGGTAAAAATGCCTGATAATCCGAACACTAACTTCCCTAGGTCCTACTAGGACTTACATCAAATAGTCATGCCACTTGCAAGTCCATAGATCATTTCCGTGCCTTCTATTCCCTTTTCGAATAACATCTTATGGGTGTTAACTTTCCCCCATGAATCATTACAAGGAAGATCTATCTAAAAATGGGACATGCCATTAATCTTTCCAGGCCTATTAAAAAGGTGTACCTCAATAATTTCAACCTTGTAATGAGGCAACAGATGTCCTAGGTTCGTCACTTTTGAATGCACAAAAGGAACTTACTAATAAGGTCCTGCGAATGCATAGACACCTTATGCTCTTTTCATTAACTCCATTGAACGTACCAATGATCAATTTCCATATCTTAGGCTATCTCTAATAAATGTTCAAATAGCCAATTCATTTTCCAATTGCACTTAACTTGATTAGTTGAATTCGAGCATGCATGAGTGCTTCCTAATCCGTGAAGTTATTGTGATTAATTCAATACTTTTGTGTGGAATCCAAATAGATCAAACCTGGACTTGTGAATTCCGGGAAATATCCACGTATGCTCGGGGTGAACCTCCCGCATCGCGCCTTGTGATCTTTCTAGAGGCCATCGCGAATTCGATCTCCAGTTAGTCTTTGTGGATTTCAACTTTTTGCCTTGGCTTGCAGTTTTTATGACCTTGGACCGTCTCCCTTGTATGCGCAATTTCCTTTGAGATGTGGCTTCCTTGACCAAAGTTCCGACTTGCGGAATTTGACTTGGGAAGGCCTTAAGGTTCTTATGAGGTCCTTTGGACAATGGAGGTTTGAGAACTTTAATCCACCTTGAAATTCCGGGTGTAGGAAGGATTTTGTGGCCTTACGATGATGTTCGCGGAAAAGGGCTCTTGCGAATGGGCCTTGCAAGAATGGAGACTTTTGAGTTCTTCTTCTCCTCCCCTAAAATCCAAGGACCGGCCTTGTAAGTGATTAGTGGGAGGGGCCTTTATGGGCTTCTCTCTTATTCTTCAAAATCCCGGCCCATGGATGACTGGTGGGAAGGGGTCCTTGTAGCCTCCTCTTCTTCAAAGTCTTGGATGGACTTATTAGGTGATTGGTGAGAAGGCTCGTCGCCTCCTTCTCTTCAAAGTCCCGGGGTTGTGGATGGACTTGTGGGGAATGTAGAGGAAAAGACTTTTGTCACCTCCTTTTCTTCAAATTCCGGGATGGGCTTATGGTGATTTGGTAGGAAGGGGTGTTATGGAAGCCCCTTGGAAGCTTCCAAATAAGAAGCTTCCAGCTTCTGATCATGGACAACAGCGTGGTATTACCACGTGGGCTGAAACGACGTCAATAGCCAGATGGGAGAGGGTGGACGTTAGCTTGGGATGGTGGCGGCGTGGAAGCCTATGGCGGTGCCATGGCGGACTGGCGGCTCCCCCTCTGCACGGCGTCCTCTTCCACGGCGCCCTTCCTCACACGGCGACTTCCCCCTCAGCTCGTCCAGCCGTCCTCCTCCCTTCCACATGGTCGTCTGGCCCCTTCGGCCCCCTTCGTCCAGCACCTTCGCGTCCGGCACCCTCACGGCCCTTCATCACCGTGGCCTCACACCCTTCTGTCCTCCCCCCATTGTCCTTCTTCCCCCCCCTCCTCCATGTCCGGTCTCATGGCGACCCTTCCCTCACACGGCCGGCCTCTGCCTCTCAACAGCCTTCTCCCGCCATGTCCTTCTGTCCACGGCCGTCTGTTTCCTCACGGCCCTCCATCACCGTCGCCCTCACTTCACGGCAACCTTCCCACAGTCCTTCTTGCCTTCCCTCCCCCCCCAAGAGGGGGGTTCTTATAGCCCAAGGGGGGGTGAGGGGTCCTCCCCACGTGTCAGTTGCATGGCCTCTCCCCCACGTCCTCATGCTTCCCTAGCCCATCCCTTTCCCCCAGCCACACATCGGCTGGGGAGAATAATAAAAAAAAATTGCTATAATTTCACCTTTATCCCCTTATCCTCCTCCCAAGAGGCTGTTTTCCCGCGGCCATGCCGGTTTGAATCCCCGACCCTATTTTCGCAAGGTGGAGTGTCTCCATTTCCCGCGTATGGCTGCTGGCACTGGTGATAATCTTTGCACGAGTTTACGATGAGAGCGGGAAGTTAATATTTACGGTAGGCAGTACACGGAAATATTACAACAAGCTTCAATTCCCACAAGCTTGCTCGAGAAAGCCCCAATTCCCGCAAGCATTTATTAAGTTTCATTTTTTTTTCCACAACTCTTCTGCAAAAAGCCCAAGTTCCAATCCCTAAGGCCTTCCATAAGCCAAATCCCACAAGCCAGTATTTCTTTTTTTCAAGGATCCGTACTTCAAAAAGGGATCTTGTACGTATGAGGGAGAAGGGCAAGACCTGGAGGCTGCATTCCGAGGCAAGTCAATTCGTAGACCACAAAGGCAAATCAGAAGCCGAATCCACACCTACGATGGCCCCAAAAAGATCACAAGGTGCGACTGCAGGAGGTTCATCTCTGAGTATACAAGTGGATATCTCCCCGAGTCCACAAGTCCAGGTTTTATCTATTTGGATTCCACACAGAAGTATTGAATTAATCACGATAACTTCATGGATTAGGAAGCACTCACGCATGTCAAATGCAACTAGTCAAGTTAAATGCAATTGGGAAATGAATTGGCTATTTGAACATTTATTAGAAATAGCTTAAGATATGAAAATTGATCATTGGTACATTCAATGGAGTTAATGAAAAGAGCATAAGGTGTCTATGCATTTGCAGGACCTTATTAGTAAGTTTCCTTTTGTGCATTCAAAAGTGATGAGCCTAGGACAACTGTTGCCTCATTACAAGGTTGAAATTATTGAGGTACACCTGTTTACTAGGCATGGAAAGATTAATGGCATGCCCCATTTTTAGATAGATCTTCCTTGTAATGATTCAGGAGGAAAAGTTAACACCCATAAGATGTTATTCGAAAAGGAATAGAAGGGCACGAAAATGATCTATGGACTTGCAAGTGGCATGATTATTTGATGTAAGTCCTAGTAGGACCTAGGAAAGTTAGTGTTCAGATTGTCAGGCATTTTTACTTTGCCAAGGAAAGATAGGGTTATTGTGAACCATGTGATGCGTAGAAGCAGTGAATCGCATGTTTACACGTATTGGTGAAGTTGTATCTATTGTTCTCCTTTAGATCTAGTTTATTACCTTTAAGAAAGGTTTCATCCTTGTCGCAAGACAAGTATATTGAGTTGTCTAAGTCACCTAAACCACAAGAGATTCATATGGGCATGGTTCAGTTGATATGACAAATATCCCAAGTGCTAACTAGTGTTTAGCGCGATAAGGATTCGACCTAGTTTTACACTTGTTGCCAAGTCAAAACCCGCAAACTCAAAGATCTTACACACCTTCACAAAATGTCGAATCAATTGGATGCTCATGCATAAAATGATCTAAGGTTTTATCCTAAGGATCATTCGTTCAAATGATGAACCTCCAACTGAGTTAGAAATTCCTAGGACCATGGCCAATATAATGAGCTGGGTAAGAAGACGCCCTAAACCCTGCTACTCGGCTAGAGGTAATTCCGTGGCCGAAGGACGCCATTCAATGGGTGGAATGATCCCGTGGAATGATGCAACGCATGTGCAAAAAGGTTGCAACATCGTATAGACTTGAGATTTGTCCACAAGAGAGTTTTGTCATCTCTCGAAATGAGGTTGGCAAGTTATTGAAAGAATTTAACTTACAAGAGGATGAGTAATCATCCTGTTACTCACTTTTCTTGGGGAATAATTGCCAAGGAAAAGGAAAGTTAGGTATTTGCCTTGAAGCAAATAACCAGACAATAAACTAAAGCGACACGGTCGCTGGAACCTACCACAACAAAACCTTGGTAGGGTATGACCCTAACCCAAGAATGACAGGAATCTTGCCAAGTTGCAATTGATTCCGGATCGAATGCAGGTTGCATTCGGAGAAAAGGAGTCACTCCTTAATAGTTTGCCAGCTAAACGACCATTGGAAATTGATTGTGCTTGTATCAGTTTGGAAAGCACTGTTTGCATTGTTTGCTCAATGAACTAAAGGACGAAAATATATCTAAATACTTCAAGTTGAAGCCTGAAGGGAGAGGCAGCTTGAGTTACCCCCGACTGCCTGCCTGACCCTAACCAAGGGGGTTGTTAGCCGCGCCAGGAACGTGGACCGAACCCGCCGCGAGAGGTCTCTCCGTTGAGTTCTACTTGGAGCAGGAGGACGCTTGGGTGCCAGGGGGGGCTCTGGCCGTAAATCCCTCGCCTTCCGGGCCCTGCACAAGAGACTAACGTGACTCGGGATTGGATCTCGAGGCCCGCATACTAGTCTACGGGCGGAAACTTGGATTAGTGATCCCTGGTGGATTACTCGATAGCCTTCGGGCGGATTATGAATACGCCTACGGGCGGGGAACTCCTTGTATTTCACAGATAAAAGGATAAAATGATAATAAAGAAGTTGTTTGGCATTGTTTTCTTTATGTCCTGTGATAAGATTACGTGAAGGAACCAGTGCATAACAGGGTTAATCAAAGAAGCTGTTTGTATATGTCAAACTAATGTGGTAGGTAATTACATAACTAAAACAAACCGAGGAAAGTGCGGAGGATGGACCATGGGTCCGTCCTATGGATGGGTGGTCCCGGTTAGCCGGGAACTTTTCTCAAAGTCTTCGACGAACAGAGGATGATCGCCATCTCCGAAACAAGTAACGAGAACGATGACTTAGAATTACAGATTACCCGATTCACGCTGTTTTAGGGGAACGGAATGGGACTATGCCTTTTGGCAGAGAGGTCGAGCCTTGCATCCCTCTCGTTTCCCATTCTCCTTGAACCAAGTGCAACATGAATCCTTGAACCAAGTGCAACATGAATCCTAAGTGGGAACGGCCAGGATACTTCCGCTACGTGGCAGACGCGGGAAGACCTAGATCACAAGTCCCATAACATTCCATGGGAGTGCCGGGCAGAGCTTTCTAGACATCCTTCCCGATGGACTGCTAAGACGTGTCCGGGATGATTCTAGTGGACACGTTACACCAAGTCATTCAGCAACTTCTGTAACCACATAGCTTCATAGGCCGCTAAGGCCGCATCACGATACTCTGCTTCCGTACTAGACAGTGCAACTATAGGCTGTTTCTTACTCTGCCAACTGATCATGCTACTTCCCAATCCAAATGCATAGCCGTTGGTTGACCTCCTATCATACGTTCAACCAGCCCAGTCAGCATTAGTGTACCCCATCAAGTCAAGGGGTTTCCCATATGTATAAAACAGCCCATGATCTGTGGTACTCTTTACATATCTCAGAATTCTTCTGACTGGATCCAAGTGTGGTTTGCGAGGCTTTTGCATGAACTGACTGATCAGCCCCATAGCATAACTCAAGTCGGGTCTAGTGATCGTGAGATAGATCAAGTTTCCTACCATCTGTCTGTACATAGTAACATTCTCAATCTCTGTCCCAACATCAATCTGCAGCTTGACATTCTGCTCCAAAGGCGTATCCATAGGCTTGCAATCAGCCATACCATATTTCTGTAACATGTCATGAGCATACTGCTTCTGTAGCAGCCATATGCCTTGAGGTGTAGAGACAACCTCAATCCCCAAAAAATATTTCAGCTCTCCAAGGTCCTTGACCTTAAATTCAGCCTGTAAACACATCTTTATTTCAGCAATCCCATTTTCATCATCTCCTGTAATGATTAAGTCATCAACATAGACAACTAGGAAAACATAGCCATTATTTGTCTTTTTCACAAATAGACTATGATCAGCATCTCCCAATCAGAAACCATGTTGCTGTAAATAACTGCTGATGCGAGCATTCCATGCTCTGGGTGCCTGTTTCAGCCCATATAATGCCTTTTTTAGCCGACATACATGTACTGGAAATTCTAGATGTACATAGCCTTCAGGTTGTTCCATGTAAACCTCTTCCTGTAATTCTCCATTGAGAAATGCATTCTTTACATCCATCTGCCATAGTTTCCTGCCTCTAGCTGCTACCAAAGCAATCACAGTTCTAACTGTAGCCATCTTTGCTACAGGGCTGTAAGTCTTCTCATAATCAAGACCATACTGCTGCGCATACCCTTTTGCAACTAGCCTGGCCTTATATCTTTCCAATGATCCATCTGATTTACATTTTACCTTATACACCCACTTGCATCCAATAGGTGTTTTTCCCTCAGGCAACTATATCAAATCCCATGTACCATTTTCAACCAAAGCTGAATATTCCTCATCCATAGCAGCACGCCAATTCTCATCTGCAACTGCCTCATCAAACTTACTTGGTTCTCTAAAACTTGTTACTTTCATCATCTAAGCATAATGACGGGCTGAATATCCAGTGTAAGTATACCTGTCAACAGGTCATCTAACCCTCTCTGATCTCCTGAGCTGTGGCTCACTGTGAGCTTGCCTCTCATGAGGCAGCACATAACGGCTCTGCCTAGCACCTGGCGTCATAATAGACGGAATCCCCAATTCACTGTCTAAGCTGTCACTGCTAGATGAATCATAACCTGCAGTGACTGGACTTGTTAGATCTTCAAAAACCTTTTCTTTTCCCTTATCTATTCTCCCCCTCACTGACATATCCGTGTTAGTGGATGCAGTAGTGCGACTCCGTAACCATCCTGTCCAAGGACTCACTATAGATGATACATCACCTATCTGACCAGTCATGGAAGTACTCTCTGCAGGAGTATTTTTAGCATGACTCATACTAGGTGAGCCATCAGTAGGCACTGCAACAGGATTCCCATACCAAGATGCTAACTCATCAAATACCACATCTTTGCTTATGAGTGTCTCATGCGTAGAAGGTACATAACACTTATAAGATTTCCATTCCTGTGCATATCCAATAAACACACTTTTCACTGCCTTAGGATCCAATTTCTTCCTCTTCTCATCCGGTATATGTACATATGCAATGCTGCCAAATACGTTCAAGTGTGAAATATCAGGTTTATGACCATAGAGCTGTTCATACGGAGTG
Source organism: Lygodium microphyllum (assembly GCF_053477565.2). Lineage (NCBI taxonomy): Eukaryota > Viridiplantae > Streptophyta > Polypodiopsida > Schizaeales > Lygodiaceae > Lygodium > Lygodium microphyllum. Next base: position 163,970,830 of record NC_141138.1, on the reverse strand, counting down.
ACATCATGAATCCCTGCTATAGGGGTTCGATTCAGCACATATACAGCAGTCACCACAGCTTCAACCCAATAACCATTTGGCAGACATTTTTCATTCAGCATAGCTCTAGCTAACTCCATCAAAACCTTGTTTTTCCTCTCTGCAACACCGTATTGCTGCGGTGTATAACTGCATGTGAGCTGTCTTCTGATCCCATGTTTGGCAAGATATCTGTCAAAGTAGTTTGAGACATATTCACCTCCTCCCTCTGATCTCAAGCATGATATGTAACAGCCCAATTCATTTCAGCATGTTTCTTGAAGTCTTTGAATGCATCAAACACATCATCCTTATGTTTCAAGATATAAAGCCAAGTGTACTTGCTGAAATCATCAATAAATGAGACATAATACTGTGCACCACCAAAAGAAGCATTATGCGAAGGACCCCAGACATCAGAGTGCAGCAACTGTAAAGGCCTAGTGCTGTTTTTTACATGTCTCATGAAAGGAAATCGTGCTTGCTTCCCAAACTGACATGCAGGGCATACATGACCAAAATCATTATACTTGAATTTGGGTAATCCAAGTACTACTTCTTTCTGCTGCATAGATTTCAGCTTTTGTACATTGACATGTCCAATCCACTTGTGCCAAATCTCTACATCCCGAATGGCACTCTCATCATGAGCAAACATGGCTGCCTTGAGTCCCGAAATGGTCGCATCCAATGTAAAGATCCTGCCATCCCGTCTGCCCTTGGAAATTAACTTGCAGCCATTTCCATACTCCTCAATGAAACACCCATCTTTGTTGAACCTCACTTGCAAATTCTGTTCTGCCATTTGACCCACAGACAACAAATTCTTTGTTATGGTTTGTACATGTAATACATCATGCAGGCCTTTCTTCTTGCCATCAGGCATCATAAGAGGAACAATCCCTTTATGCTTTATGTCATGTTGGGTGTCATCCCTAGTACATACATGACCATGTGTACGTGCAACCATCTCATCAAACCACTCTCCATGCAGAGTCATGTGGTTTGATGCTCTAGAGTCAATGTACCATCTGTCATCTCTATCATGTCTCGATGCATTTTTAGATACATGTTGCATGGCAAAGAGTCTATCAACTAGCTCATCATGAGCACCACTGGAAGATGCATAGTGCCCATGCTGTCTACCCTTTGCCTTGATATCTCCCTGGTTCTTGTAACAATCCTTTGCAATATGCCCATACCGGCCACAATAATGGCAGTGCTTGTCCCTGTTGGACTGATCGGACGACTGCCATGAACCAGATCCACCACCTCTACCTCGGGGTGATCTCCCCCTGCCTCTAAACCCACCAGATCCACGCTGGCCTTGTGTATTTGCACCATGCCAATTACTCTGCTGCTGTTGCTGTCCATAAGTATTACGAGTGTCACCACGACCTCGAAATGAACCACGACCTCTAGATCCTCTGCCACGTTGGCTAGAGTATAACACAGTGTCTCTACTCTGAGATGCACTAGAGCCTGTATTCAAACCAAGTTTGACTTCCTCATGTAGCAACAAAGCAACTAGCTCTTCCCAGCTAGGGGGCTCTTCTCTGACAGAAATGGAAGTGTCAAAAGTTTTGTACTCTTTGCCTAAGCCATTCAAAGCAATAGCAATCATATCATCTTGTGATACACTTGAGCCAATAGTAGAAAGTTGATCAGCTATGGTCTTAATCTCTGTAGTATACGTCTGGATACTCTTGCAATTCCTAGACATGTTGTTGAACTGCTGTTTCAACTGGATCTTTCTTGCATGTGTCATGGTTCCATAATTTTTCATCAATATGTCCCAAGCATCCTTCGGAGTCTCACATCCATGATTTGAATTACCATAGCATCAGATATACATAAGGAAAACCAATGTAGCACCTTGCATGCTCTTTCATTCGATAGCCTGTAGGCTCTTTTCTGTTCATTTGTTGGATTGTGTGTAGGCAACTCAAGAGCAACTTCATCCCCTGTACATAAATCCCAATAATCTCTGCCAACCAGTAAGTTTTTCATTCTAAATTTCCATAATGTAAAGTTCTTATTATCCAACTTCTCTCTAACTATCTGAGTGATATTGTCAGTCCCATGTGCATTAGCCATGATGCAATAGCCTGTCTATCAAGTGCCTGACTCCTTGCAGTCCAATAAGTATGACTGACTAAGTTTAGTCCATAACATTTTATGATAGTTTTGTGCACTAAATTGCAGAAAAAAAACCAGGGTATTTCAGCCCAATGACACCCCAAAACAACCACAAACAAGTGGTCTCAACTGTAGATATAACTATCAATACATAAGCTATGTGTTTGCTTCAGCTTAAGCTTCTGTAACCTCACTGCCAGGGTACATACATACAATCTGAAAACTATAAACTGTGAGTAACCAGCAGTAATTTCAAATTCAAAACTGAGTGGTAATCATGTCATACATGTTCCAAAATCTCCCAGGTAGTTGCTAGTACATTTGGCAATCAAGACATGAGCATAGAGGCACAGAACAGTGCATAACCAGCACATACAAGTGTCAATAAATTCAGTTGCAGATTGCAGTCAACCAGAATTCAGCATAACGAGCTCCAAACCACTTCAAAGTGTCTTTAATCCAAATCATACGTTTGCTCCAATATGACAAGGTCAATGCATGACTATGTAGTGACCATAGACTGTCTGCCTCTAATGAGCAAAGTCATACATTACTTCTGCAATTTGTACTCAGCCAACAAGACAAGATTTTATTTGCTTCAGCTCCAAAAATTTCAGCATTCAGTAGCACTTAATGCTTTTCTCAACCCATAAACATTCTGACATACACATGTCAGTACATACATCTCATAGATGTCACCAAATATCACACTATGCTTCAGTAAGGAACTAATGCTTGCTGTCCATATTAAATGACAGTTTTCAGCCTGTCTGAAATGCTCCAAATCTGAGTATTTCAATTACAAAAATTAGCTTGCAATGGATCACAACAAGTACATATGATCTCCAGCATATATTTATGCTCCAAGAGTGCTTCTGGGCTTGTCAGAGAGCTTCCAAAGCTCTTCAATGTGTTGCATATACCATGTATATTGTGTATACAACAGTGCTATCCTTTTTTCCAGATTTTCCCACTCTGATTTCAGCTCATGTCAGAGCTTAAGGTCAAGCATTTGCCTCTTGCCATCTTAAAACACTTCATACCTGTCATAATCAAGCACTTGATGACCAAATGCACCAGTATTTGATGAGATGCAGCCCAACAACTGAGAGCAGGAAACAGGCGCAGTTCACGCAGATCTATCCTCTGCTCTAGCAGCTCTGTTTGCTAAGTTTGATGCTCATGGAACACACAGTAGTGCTCAATACAGCCTCCACAAGGCTTTGAACAAGCCACAACCTGCAGCTTGACCCATAGAGTAGGTAATCACTCAGTGCATACCTTCAGCTTTCAATGGCATTCAACCTGTTTGAGAAAATGACACAAGTCTTCAACTGTAGATTATCTTGACTCCCTCTTGCTCCAGGAGGTCCACCAAGTAAGGCTCTGATACCATGTTCAAAGAGAAGAGAGAGAGAAAGGGAAAAACTCCATATCCATGAGCCTTCAAGCTCCCAAGCTCATATCTTCATATTCCACACTCTAAACTGAAAAACACACACTCAACAAGATAAAGTGACCTAGTGTAAATGTAGACTAGACTGACTAACCCTAGTCAGGTCACTAACTGACTACTAACCCGACTTATTTAATGTAGTCACATGTAGACAACTGTACACACTAGCTGTCATAGATGTTGGTCATAGATGAAGGCACACTGACGGTGAGCTTGATTTCTAACAAGTTTACCATTTGCAGTTCTGAAGGTCTTTCTCATGTCTAGCTCCTCCTGTGTAGGTTTAGGCATGATTTGACTCATGTAGAATTCAAAGAAAACCTTGTGCTAAAAATAAAAATTAGTAGAATTGACCATGGAAAGTGGAAGGTAGAGCAATATGCAAAAGAGAAGCAAAGAGTAGAGTTGTTGCATAAGGACGGGAAGCAACCATATCATGGTTTGGTTCAAAATCAAACTTGGCCATGGTTTATATCAATAGCAAACTTACCAATCAAAGGTTAGATGAAACATGGTTTAGATAAAAAATACCCAATTAACAAATTAAAATTAGAAATTAGAACATGGTTTAGATAAAAAAACACCTTGATAACGTGATAAGGGGAAGCAAACAATTGAGAAGGTGTAACATGGGAAGGAGAAGCAACCATAATATATATTAGAAATGTGACTAGAGTAGATGATACATGATTAGATTCTATGTAACCATGCTTTCCATAATAGGAGTAAAGGACAAATATCAAGATTACCTTAAGAAAAAAGTATCACAATCAACAAAAACGAACTTGGAACATCAATACCAGGAAAAATGAAAATGCTTTGCACACAAAACAAGAATGATTTATAAAGAGATATTTCACATATAAATAGACAATCCTCTGAGGGGAATTAAAATGAAGTAATCAACAAGCTTTATGAAACAAAATCGAGATTACCTTGAGAAAAAAATTGTCACAACTAGAAAAAATGAACTTGGAGTATTAAAATTAAGAAAAATGAAATTTCTTTACACAAAAAATAAGCATGATTTATAATGAGATCCATCACCTACAAATAGGTAACCCCCTCAATGAATACCAAGCTTTATGGATGTATTCATTATAGCAAAAGGCAAACAATAAACTTGCATACTTTTCATAATAGGAGAAGAGGAGCAAGATCTAGATTACCTTGAAAAAAAATTGGCTCAACAAAAATGAAGTTGGAGTATCAAATCAGGAAAAATGAAATTACTTTGCATACTAAATAAGCATAGTTTATAAAGAGATCCCTAACCTATAAATAGATGGCCCCCTCAATGAATCAAAAAAGCATGATCAATAATTCCACTTTTAGATCCTCGTCCAATCATGTCCACAAATGGATAACTGGTCCATGATTAATAATGTCTACTTTTACTAGAGTTTTCATTATGCTCAAAAAGAAAAATACCAAATATGTGGTCCCTTCACATCATGTATCCAAAATGAACGTCCACCTCCACTTCTTCATATGCCCTTTAAATCTTTCATTCAATACTGCATGGTCCCCATCTCATTGAACAATAGCCAATATAAAACTCTCAAGTCTTTGATTTGCATTTTATGCGTCGCGGAAGGGCAAGCATAAAATTTAAATCAGTTTGCTTAAGGGAAGGTTGATGCATCATCATATGTTGATTTTTGTCCTTCCCAAGCACACGAATGTAGACATAATACATGTGCTTGCAAGCAAGGAAGGGTTTACTTTCCAACTCTCTCTTTTGAAAGTCAGGACACATGCAGAAGGGCTCAGGATTGACATGCACCTCATACAAATGCTCTGACATAACATAAAATATGACTTTCTCATTTGCCACCACTACTTTCTCTTCCATGAAAACTACATCCAATGCCTTAGCCAATGCAATTTTTCTTTCTGCATCCTTAGAAATACCATGTCTCCTTTTTTTTCTTCATTTGCCACTTGAAGAGGTAAGTGGTTCTGTCCCATGGGTCGTAGTATTTTTGGGGGTAGGTGGAATGCCATCATGCTTGAATACAAAACCTCATTTTATAAGAATTGAAATCTCCTCTGTAGAAGCATTGGTGCCCTTGTCAATAGACCAAATTCTTGGTCGCAAGGGCACATGCTTAACTTGTTTATCAACATCCCATGTATGCTCCACATCATGATTGCAAAACCAGAACCATTGTGCAATAGGCTTACCTTGAAATTCCCTCTCTGACCAAAATGAAGGGCATAGTAACCCAGGTGATCTACTTTCGATCACGTTGCAGCACTTCTTTCTATTTATAATACCAAAACATTTTCGTTTGCAATGAACAGGCATTCTCCGAATGGCCCACAAACTTCTATGCATTTCCTCCTCTAAGACAATATTAGTTGGGAGATCCATTTCAATCGGCACTGCATGCACCTCATGGTCCAAGCCTACTTCTGTAGGTTGGTCATTTCTATTTTGAAAATTTATCTTGTGTGGTCGTCCTTTTTTTTTTCTATCCCTTGACTCCATTACATAGCCAGGTTTATGAGAGCTACAACCATCTAGAGTTCTTCTTTTCCTTTGAACTGTTTCTTTGTTTCCAAAAATGAAAGGCTCTCTGTATATGGGGATGCCAAGAACTACTCCTTAAACTGTTCGAGCTATGAATGCAGGTGAAGGGGTATTTCTTCCAACCACCCTATTAATAAGAGCATCCATGTCGGGACCACTTCCAGAGTATCTTCCAGTTGTGAAGGCCAATTTCCTTGAACATTGAATATATGAGTTGATCAAGTTAGTGATGCATGCATCATACAAACCAATTTTCTTCTTTCCATCCTCCCCTGCCAACCAACTTGCATGCATGCTCTCAGAAAGATTTGTGTTGGGAATACAAGCCCTCTCCCAAGGACTCAACGAAGCCTGCAACCCAATAAAAAACTTAGCAATTCCTCTTACATGTCTATTTTGTTCTCATACTTGGGTATTCCCACCCCAATGATATTAGTACATGTGTATGTAACAAATAGAAACAAAAGAAAACATTTACATGTGTAGTACTACCCCAATGGTCTATCCTATTCTCCCACCATTTGATCCATCTCTTCAATGGTACGGTACTATCTCGAGGTAGTCCTACTTGCTGCCACCAATTTTTTATAGCTGTGGCATTCCTCTTACCCTCTTCAATGGATTTTGAAAGGCGCCACCTCTCACATAAATTCAAGTGATGCTTTCGAAGGTTTGAAGGCACGTATTTCGTTGTGTGCTTTTGTAAGCTTTGTTCCCAGTGAAACAAACACGATCGCTCTCTTCCTTCCAAAACATAGTCCTACTTGCTGCCACCAATTTTTTATAGCTGTGGCATTCCTCTTGCCCTCTTCAATGGATTTTGAAAGGCACCACCTCTCACATAAATTCAAGTGATGCTTTCGAAGGTTTGAAGGCACGTATTTTGTTGTGTGCTTTTGTAAGCTTTGTTCCCAGTGAAACAAACACGATTGCTCTCTTCCTTCCAAAACATTGTCAGGTCCCGCATTGAAAATAGTGTGGATCGCCATCCAACTTGCACCGGCTTCATCCGCCATAAAACCTGCAAAGTCTGCAGGAGGGTGTCCACACTCGAGCATCACATTGTTAAGGCATCTCCAAAAAAGAATTTGTGTTTCTGTATCCTCTTCCTTTGTATCACAAATAGCAATCACCATGATCCCCTTCAAGCTGCAATAAGAAATGCAATGATTAACAACTAGAATATGTCAACGAAAATTGATAACAAGTAAGGTTCCCGAACAAACCATGGATCGTACACAGAACAAGACATTGTTGCCCAGTCATCTATTCTGTGTGTAAAGTCAAAGTGAACCCAAGACTTGCAAAGGTCTCCATTTCCTAAGCATCGCATTCGATTAACCAATTCCACTCCAGAGCCAGGTCCTTTAGTAGACATCTTGAAAATGTAACTTTTTTCACCCACCCCTCCTTGCCCTAGAAATCTACTGCCATGAAAAAAAAGGAAACATACATCTTTTTTTCAACTCCAAAATGTTATCAAAGCCATCTCCAACAACACACGTTTCTTTCTTTTTCTGGCATGTCACGATACTATTGAACCTGCAACCTCAACAAACGAAAGTTTGTTAAACTAATAACAATGCTACAAACCATAGTTTGCAGACTTGAATAACCAAAACTAACCTCTGATTTTGAACCAATGGTATCAACTCCTCCAAAAAGTTTGTAAGCTCTTGTTCTCCCTCCACCATTGAATCATTAGTTGTCAAAGATTCAGTGATAATTTGTTTTGCTACAATCATTTGAATCTTCCTAGCACCACAGTGTCGATTCACTTGCAAAACTGAGTGAACCAGAGATCTAATTTTTTTAATTGCAGCCATTGAAGTCCTTGGTTGCACATTGTGTGTGTGAGTGCCTACATGAAGCATCAATCTCTCCATGCTTGTGTCCTTTGGCAAAATGTAATAAACTTTGCAATCACAAGTTGCATAACAAGTGACAACTTTACACAATAGTGACATGTGATTGAATGTTTTTCTTCACTTGCAAGTAGCCCCTTGCTCATTGTGCTATTGAGGTAACCGTGAAAATACATTTTATTATGTTGATTGTTGCTCTCATAGTAAGGACAATTGACTCGATGACATTGTAAGTCTCCAAGGCAATGGTTAATTCTCGAAGTAGCATCAGGGAAGATATTAGTTGGATGGGGTCTTGTCCAGACATAACCATCATATTGTTGCTGCATCCCATCCATTTTTTAAGATGTGCCATATGTCCGCAGAAGAACGAAAGCAATAGAACCATTGTACTCTCTTGGAATCTCACTAACAAAAAAAGGGCCTTCACTCATCTGCAATAAAGCCTTCAACTTCTTTCCTCTGGGGCTATTAGCAATCCAAGGTAAAATCTCTTTCTTTATTTGTGGAAATGAATGAGGACTATCAAGTCCATCATCCGACTCTAAGTCAATAGTTCGGATTTGAGACGGGCGCACAAAAAGAATTTTTTATAAGTGGCGAAGAAGTTTGAGATGACGTCTCTGCGAAGAAATCGGATGTAATGTCTACAATAGGTCCTGAAAGTGAATGAGCTTGTTTGCTATTTTCTACAGTGTGTAGTCCTTCATCTTGGTCCATGGTGAAAGTGGTATCACAATGTACTATTTTATACTAACATGAAAGAGAAGAATCGAGAAAAAATTGCTCCGGACCATTGATATCCGGTTGGCCATGAACCGCGATCTCTTCACTGTGAGCATCAAGTTGGAAAATAGCATACAAACCTACCAGCTTCCGGTCAGGGGGTAGAAGTGATTGAAGAAAATAAGAGCTCACAAGAATCTTTCCATCCCTCAAGGGCACAACATGTTCCAGTGATTCGGAGCCGATTGACCATTGAAGAGTAACTTCTGCCATCGTCTCTCACAAAAGCCAGTTTGAAACTCAACAAACAATGGAGCTATGAAGGAAAAATATTATATCTAATAGCATGCCTATTGTTTATCAATTTCTTTGAACGTAGAAATAATAGTCTGTTACCCCCACCAAATATGAATTAAATGAGCTCTTACTCCATGGGCAAGTTCTTAGTGACGGTTGAAGTTGCGAATCAGTCCATTAATGAACCAAATCATTAAAAAAACGTCTACATATTGAAATATTACAAGATTTAGTTAAATAATTTTTTTAAAAAAATATGTCTTTTCGAAAATAAATCATGTCTTTTCGAAAATAAATTTTTGGTATTCGAGAAAAACATTCTCTCATGATGGATGTTCAATATGCACGTACCGCTTGCCATTGAAAGTTGTGTGTAACGGTTTAAACATATCTTCTTATTTGTCCTTCTTCTTCTTCTTCTTCTTCTTCTTCTTCTTTTTCTTCTTCTTCATTTTCTCTTTTGTTTCCCTCTTATTCTCTCCCATTGCAAGTTGGAAGGCATAAAGAAGAAGCAAGAAGGAGAGCAGCCCCTGCATCAAGCTCAAACAAGATCAACATTCTCCATCAAACTGACAGGGTAAGCTCCACACTCCATCCTTATGGCTAAAAGTCTATATTTCAAGTTTCATTTTTCCTCCATGGCTGAAAGAAATGGAACAGCAGGTAGACAATGAGAGGACAACAATGGGAGGGGAGAGAAGGAAAGGGGAGGTAGAGAAGGAGACGGTAAACTGAAAAAATGGGAGAGGAGGAGATCTTTGGGACACTCGGGGCTATTTGTGTCAATGCAGACAACTCTCGGGGGTTGGGCGTAGCCCCCTTTAGAGGGAGGATAAGAAGAGGGAAAATGCGAGGAGGGGGAACCCTCAATACCCGCCCGTTGTCTGCGTCAACGCAGACGACCTGGTGGGGGGTCGGGGCAACTTATGAAATGGGGCGGGTAGTGCACAGCTGCCCCCCTCTCATCCCCTCCTCCTTAAACCACTTCCCTCTCAGTCCCTACTCCCTAAACCACTCCCCTCTCAGCCCCTCATCCTTAAACCACTGCTCCTCCCTAAACCTCCCCTTAAACCTCTTCTATAGCCAAGTTACCTATAATTTTTGGCTTCGGGGGCATTGCCCCTGAAACCCCCGCCAAGGGGGCCCTCATGGCTGTCGTTGGCCCCCCTTGGAACCCCCCAGTGACACTAGGCCCCCCCTACACCCCCCCTCCATATAGAGTGGGTGTAAACCGCGCGAGTCCAAGGCATGAAAAATTAAACCATTTTTAAATCCTACGCAAATCATCCTAAAGAAATAAGTGTGACATGATTTGATTTTTTTGGATTGGGAATTGTCAAACACTCAGCATTGTGTGCGTCAACACAGACATGGACAAGGGGTTGGGAGTATCCCCCCTTTGGGGGTGCGGGGGTGAAAATGTGGTCAGGAGGTTCAAATGATTAAGAAATTTTAATACATTTATTAAAACCAAACAACAAATTATATTAAAGTGTGTTGTTTGCGTCAAATGGTCATATTTTGGTGGAGATTAATTAATAGAACATGTGATTTAGTTGAGTTGTCTTCATTTTTAAAATGATTTGTGGTTTGTTTTAGTGCTTCTGAGCATGGCTAGAGGTCGGCGTGGTGGTGGTAGGAGAGGTCAAAGCAAAAGGGGCCGTCCAAGTAAGTCATTCAATCACTCTTTTAAATTTACATATTCTATTCTTAATGGTTAAGCAACTCTTTTAAAGTTTCATATAAATGTTATATTCTATTTTCAAATTATTTTTGTAGATACTCCAATTACAAGGTTAAGATCCGGTCTATGCAATAGACTAGTAAGTATCGATCAGGAAGCATCCTTCCGTGCATTCTCTGAATCTCCAAATAACAAGGGTGGAAAACCAATGAAAAAATGTCCTTTCATTGATGATGAAGCACTTGAGGATAGCATGGATGAAGCAAGCAATGACATTCATGCTAATCCTATGAGGACCCACACTACCACCACGGAGTGTGGTGAAACAATACAAGGGAGGTCTTTAGATTTGCAAACCGTACATGAGGAAAATGAAGAGGTGAATGAGGATGTTGCTAATGAAGAAAAGAAAGAGGTCAGTGAGCATGATAGACGCATTGGAGAGAATGTCAAGTTTGGGCTTATGTCAGATGTGTTGGCCTCATTTTTTGTAACGAGGTCTACTTCTCCTCTTCCTATCCCTTTGTGTAGACTTGTGCCCTATGAGGTTATAAGGCTTGCATCTAGTTCTGCTACATGGTTGATTTCATCTTTCGATAATGCTTCGTATATGGAAACAATGGGGAAATTTTTGGTTTCTTTGAGAAGGCCCACTGGTGAGCTAATGGATGTATCTCCCCAAAATTTGGAAGAGTGGGGCCCTCTTTGGAGAGAAGTTAACCTAAGGTTTGAAGATAAATTGATTGATGAGTGGGCTGATTTAAGAGGGCGCAAGTTTTGGTATGGGACGGTAATCATAGGTTGAAGACATGGATGAAGAGGATAAAGGAAGGTAACTATGCATTGTCCTGCTTTCTCTTGTTTATTGTGATGATACTTCCTTCTTTGACTAATTATTTATTTTATTATTTGATGTATGTAGTTTATAATGAAGATATTTCGCGAAATGTTAGAGTTCTATGCCAATTCATTTAAGTGGAGAAGAAGAAAGAAGGAGAACTATTGTTAGCAATAGATACATCAAATGCGTAAGTATACTTATCACTATTAGCTTTTTCAAATGGGTTAATAGATCATCAATTGTGTGTGAATATTGCTAATAGTTTTTATTTCTGTGTGAATCTCAAAATATAAAGATAATTTATGTGTGAATGTCAAGATATTTTATTTATACCAATAGGTTTCATTTACGTGTGAATGCCAATAGGTTTCATTTATTAGTTATGTGAATGTGAATAGGTTTTATTTATGTGTGAATCTTAAAATTTAAAGACAATTTTCAATGTTGTAGTGTAACCAGAGCACATGTCAAACCCAACCTAGGCCATGAAATTTTCATGTTCCAAAAGTTTGGCATTGTTGATAAACAAAGCATTTTGGAAAGGATGAGCCCTTCTCAAAGACAGTGGGCTGAAATAGAGTATGAAATTGAGGGAAAAAGTAACCGTGGCAATGATCCATGGTACAAGAACCCATGTTTGCTAATATCGCTTTTGGTGTGGAAGGTAAAAGGTTTGGTATAGTATTTTAGTTTTCAGCATAACAAATTGTGGTATCTTGAATTTAGGATGACTATAACTCTGCCATACTCAACGAGGAGGCCCGCCTCAAGGAGCTTGCATTGCCAAAGGCAAATTATGAGGCAAAAAGAAAACAATTCATAAACAAAGAGCAAGATAAATTGAGGGACAAAGGATACAAGTACCTTGGAATAGCTAATCTTGCACATGGAGAGGATTTCTTTTCTGTTTTGTTTGCATTGAATTGGGATGAAAAGAACATGATGGCTATTACCAAGGACAAATTGTATACCATTTGTAGTGCTAATTTTGCTGCGGAGAGGTATGTTTCCTCATGGACTAATGTTCTCTTATTTTTTGGAATTGAACATAATTTGGTTCAACAATATTGAAGTTATGTTTTGTTCAATAACCAATATATTAGAAAAAGGGAGATTTTACTTCTCATGACTGTCACGAAGGCAAAGGACTCCACTATGTCACACTTTGCGGATGTAAGGAGATTTCGTATCTACATGAAGCAAGAGGTATATTGGTTTCATATGATTGGAGAATGCTCCTTATTGATCAGGAGCTTACAAGTTGATGGCACTGAGATTCCAGGAGGCTTTGATGTTTTTTTAAAAGGCCAATGACGTTTACATATTTTAAAGGCATTTGCAAATATTTTTGGTGAAATGAAGAATGTTGGAGACTCTCAGAAGGTTCCAGAGCTCACATGTACACAATCAAGCAAGAGGGTGGTATACAAGTATTTCTAGTATAAAGAAACCATATTTTCTAAATACCATATGTACAAATGTATTCTAACTTAAGAGTGCTTTTGTTGTTTGTTCTTATGTTTTTGGAAAAGATGGTTGCGTAGTCTACAGGAAAGTGGAGTGCTAGAAACCCTCCCTCCTCTAGTGGAGGAGTGGATGGACTTGGGATGTGAAAATTGTATGTTCTCAAAAGCACTGCTTGAGAGGGGTCTATCGGAATGGGAAATGCATATTTGTCCATGGTGGATAGACTATCCATTGGATGACATTCCACGGCAAGAGATAGAATTAAGAGAGAGTAAGTACTTTGAGAGCCAAACATAGTAAATATGTGGTAACTCTTGCTCTTAGCTATTTATTTTAGTAATACTTGCCTTATATGCAGGATTTCTGGAACAAAATAGAGTAATTTCTATGCACAAAGAAGAGGATGAAGAAAATGGTACTTTCTAAAAATGTATTTATTTAACATGAAACTTATCATAACTTTTTAGACTTTTGTGCTTTCTTAACTTTGTTGTTTTTGCAAATTAGAAATGTCCAATACAATAGACATGGTCCCTTATGTTGTGGGGATAAAGGCGACTTGTGGTGGTAGCATGGCAAAGGGTATATTGGATGGAATGCAAATTTTTAGTTTGTTCCAAGTAGCCTTGTTTCTAATTTTCATGAATATGATATTATATTGTGTTGACTTCACACTACTTAGGTGCCATTGGTGATGCAACTGTTGATACTACAATGAAGAAAAAGTCCATAGAAAAACGAAAGAATATCCCCACGATAGATGATGCGTTGAATCATAGCAAGGGTAAGCCAATTTGCATGAATGATAGAGTTTAGGATTTTCATTTGATGAGTCAATTTATTAAAGTATTATTTTGTTGTCTTTATATTGCGTAGGTAATATAAGTGAATTAAATGAGGTTGGTACAACAAAGCGAAGGTCTAAACACAAAGAGAAAGTTGTTTCATTGGATGAAGAATTAGAAGGTGAATCAAGTATCATTTTTTGGATTATTGGAGTCATGTTAAAAGTATATTTTTATATTTTTTTGAAGATAATATAAAATCTAAATATTAAACACTAAATAATTTGCTTTCCTTTCTATTTTTCTTTACAACTTTAGGCAAAAATGATGGTTTTGACATGCATAGCATTTGGAAAGAAAAGGAAAAAAGTAAGGGTCACTTTGAGGGATCTTTGCAACATACTACACCTTCTCGGGCTATGTCGTTCATGACTCAGTCAATCATCAGAGCCTATACAAGAGTCTTGTGGACGTCTCGCTATACGCAAGATAGGTATGTAGATTTCTAGCTTTACATTCTGAGTCTTAACATTTAGCCAACATCAACATTTGTAAGTAAACTTTATTTTGATGATAGGATTTCAATACCAAACTATCGTAGATGCTCTGTTGGTAGACGTGACATCGATCAACGATTCTGCATTTGATGGGTATATTTTATCACCATTCTCTATATACACATCTATTGTAATGGTTACTTATGCTTTGTTATTGTGTTTTCAATTTTAGCATTAAGCGCTTCATGGAGGGAAATACCATAAACTCTTACCAGTGTAATGGTGTCCCATCATATGAGGTTGCTAAGTTGTTGTTTGCAAATTTTCCTACATCTTTGCTTGTTGTTGGCCTTGAGGCAGAAGGTATATGTGCTTGCATTAGTTTACTTTATAAACTCATGTGATATTGCATGGTCTTATACATCTTTACATTTGAAAGGGATTCCCAAATGGAATACATTTTCTAGTGCACTTGTCAAATGTTTCATGGACCTAGCCCATAGATTCTTGGTAGATGAGGGGTTCTTGGTGACTTTGGGACTTGCACAACACTTTGGAAAAGTGCTTAGAGGAGCTCATGCCATTGGATTGAAGCTCCATCGCATATGGACTCTCGTGTGTGAGGGTGGATATAGACACCCTGATACTCGAGAGGACGTAAATGTGTTGAAGACAAACTTGTAACTTTTTAAAATAAAAGTTTAAGTAGCTAACAAGATGATTCTGCATTGCTAGGTCATGGACCTTACTATTGGCTTGTTTTATCGAGGGATGCATGTCCCTTCATATGATAGAGAGGCTGGCGAGAGGGTTAGCCCATACAAGTTTCCTGCCTCTCGTAGCTTCCTCTTCGAGACAGACCTCCAGGGCACATCATTTGAGCACACTTATGTGGATGGTGTAGAGGTTCGAGGGGGTGCAGAAAGATCACTAGTTTTTTATAGGTGTGTTATACTCTCTCAGACTGGTTTATGCTTTGCATTAAGATATGTCATGCTTTTGTTATGGATGTTACTAAATGTTTTCTTTTGTAGGTGGCTCCTTGCTACGTTCACAGAGGATCTCGACTATGTGCTGGATATTTTTTTAGGTTGTGGTGGCCTTGGTAGAGCATGCACAGAGATGCATCATTTTTGCATGTGCCTTGAGGGTGATTTTAGCCTCTACAACCAGTGCTTGGTTGATGTGGCATGCAGACCACCATCTGTTCATCTTAGTGATGATGATGATTTCACATGATTTGTAGTTGCATTATTTTTAATATGATGCCTTATATTGGTAGTGCATGCCATGGGGCTTGATGATGCTCAGGAATTATGTATGACTCTATGGACTTTGGATCTCACTTAAATTGGGATTACTTCATAAAATTATAAAATTATGCTAAAACTTCATGCTTTAGAAGTAGTTGCATACCTATTTTTTGTTAGAGATCAAAGCATTCAATAGTTTGCGATTACTTTGCAATTCAACATCCTAATATAATTAATCTAATTAGTTTGCGATTGCAAAATAATCAAATTCAAAGCGATAACATAATCCAACAAAAAGCTCCATAAAATAACCAAAAAAATCCAAGTGATGACCAAAAAGCTTCAAGAAGCACTTAAAAAGCTCCAAATGAAGAGCTTGCTAAATAATAGCACTCCGGTGGTGGTAGCGATGATGATGCCTCTTCTGAGGAGATATAGAGAAGCCCCATGCATGCATGCCTCCCCTTGGCTTGTAATTTTCATTTTTGATATGTATTACTTTCAGCTAGTGCTTGCGACCATGACCATGCTTGAGGTCACAAGCACTAGAACTCATAATGTAAAAACGTTTCATCTATATATATGAAATTTCGTGTTCTACATACATTGTTTTGTTTTCAATATCCAATCTTCGAAATAATCTTTCTCTGTTTTCCCTAAGCATACAATTTGATGTTGATGGGGAGGGAAAAACCAGAGAGCACGTGGCTTGCAAAGCCACATGCTCTCTGGTTTTTTTTTCATACCTCTGTTTTGCGCATCTATCAGCGCGTCTAAATTGCACGATAAATGCGCGTCTATTCTCGTCAAAAACTCGTAGAGTAAACGCTTTTTTAGACGCGTAGATTCACGCGTGTATAGACGCATAATATGAATATATCCACTTTTTTATAAATATGATTATATATTTACGTAGCGTGTCAATACGCGTGTCTATATGCGCGTCTACGTGGGCGTGTAACTCTGACTATAAGCGCGCTTTTAGATGCGATACTATAGACGCAGAAGTAGACGCAGTAATAAACGCGCCCGACATTTTTTTTTCACAGTTCAAATATTGTGTCTACAAGCGTGTCTACGGAGCCTTTTTGTTGTAGTGCATGAACACTTACATATTACAATCCATATCGTGAAGACAATACTTGTGGATATTGCAATGTCTAAATAAACTTGTGCTAGATGTGTTGTTTCTTAAGATAGTCCTAAACCAGTTCGTAGGACTCCATCAACAGCCTTGCCCCCTCCCTTACATAGTTGATGGGTTTCAAAAAGTGGGTAACTATGATATAAAGATCGCGTGGCTTGAAGCCTTTCCTCACTTTCTACTACCCACAAATCGTAAGCACCAGCTGAATGATGATCAAACAAGGACACTGTAGACCCTTACTTATAATCTTTACGGCTATTAATTTCCCTTAAAGCTCTCCTATACCTTGAGTCTTTTTCCACACCTTGATATTCCCATTCGTGCAAGCTTACTAAGGCCATTAAGCTTGTCCCATGGCTTTAATGTGTCTTAGTGGTAAAACTTTCTAAAACACCCTTTTCAATTCCCGAATTCAAGGAGGGAGCCTTCCAAAACTACTTTTGACGAACGGTGCAAGGAGCGACGGTGGAGTTCTAAGGAGAAGTTATAAAGCTGCTTCCATGTTCGACGGACCACACTTGCAATGACTCCTAAGAAAGTCCAAGGCGTAGCCGCGGGAGAGTCATCTCTCGCTATCCATGTGGATATCTCACCTCAAAGCCAGGTTTTCTTCTTGATGTTAATTTGGGTTTTAGTCAATCATGCAAAGAAAAATTATCAAGGAAATATATATATTTGTTCGAATCAATTCTAACGAAGGAGTTAGCTTATGAATGACAATGTATTCAAATTAGCTTCCATCAAATTGCATCAAGCATTATAAAATAATAGGCAATACTATCCGTTTACTATAGTATTATAGTCCTAAAATGAAGAAATTATATCTTGCTCCATTAGTCTTATTCTTTTCTGAACGGATCATGGCAAAATGGCTAAATTCATGAAAAGTTTCCTTCAATGCTCAAATTATTAGAGAGTTATCTTTGCTAGTTGCAAGGCAACTGATGTTAATTGGCATGAGTTATCTTAAAGAAAAAGGAAGTTAAAAGTTAGAAATTAACAAGTATAAAAATTAGACATATGAAATCATTTGGAAAGAAAATGTAATGGGGAATTGCTGGATGATACTTTATTAACACTTTTTCCCCTTCAAATTAAGGACTTGGAACAAATAAAGTGTGTATTCACCAATTCCTTAGCTAGGTATTTAGGAGTATCGTCACTCTTTGTATCATCATGGCCTTATGTTATATGCCAAATCAAACTGTATTGATTGAGAAAGTAATCAAAGATAGTAAAAACCGTGACAAGGTGAGTAAGATTACCTTCCTAAAGTTGACAAATCCAATCTCTCCAAAAGATAACCGGACCAATCTAAACATAGAAACATTCGTACCCTAAAACACTGGACTACTTATCTTACCGCAAGGACAATAAACTCATAAAAATAAGAAATTAGGGTCGTCCCTAAGGCTCTCAAATAAAGAAACCCTAGGCTTGATATACGTCAGATTATGGAGTCTAAATAGACTATTCCATCATCTGACTTGCGCAACATATATGAAATCATTTTGTGATTAAGTCACAAAAAGAAAAGGGAAAAACCCTTTTCGAAGACGGCAGATCCTTACACAAGTTATCTTGCAAAAAGACGTAGTTTTTGGATATCCTTCAAAATAAGAAAAGTTGTAAAATAGAAACTAGCATATCTAAGGTACTTTAGGGTAAACCAAACTAGGTATACCCTACATCCGAATGTAAGGAATCTTGCCAAAGTTACAAGACATCTTAAGAACGACTGCCGATACACTCAAAAAGGAAAGAACACTTCTTTAGCAGTTTGCCATACAACTGGGTTGGTTAATGGAAATGTTTGTGCTTGCTAGAGATTTTAGAGCTCTGTTTGATTTATGAATTACAAATTAAATAAGTATCTATACTTCAGGTTAAAAACCTGAAGGGAGAGGTAGCTTCAGTTACCCCCGACTGCCTGCCTGACCCTAACCAAGGGGGTTGTTTGACCGTGCCGGGAACGTGGACCGAACCCGCCGCGAGAGGTCTCTCCGTTGAGTTCTACTTGGAGCAGGAGGACGCTTGGGTGCCAGGGGGGCTCTGGCCGTAAATCCCTCGCCTTTCGGGTCCTGCACAAGGGGCTAACGCGACTCGGGATTGGATCCCGAAGCCCGTATACTAGTTGACGGGTGGAAGCTTGGAATAGTGATCCCTGGAGATTACTTGTTAGCCTCTGGGCGGATTATGGATAAGCCTATGGGCGGAACTTATTGTAATCCAAAGATAAAATGATGAGATGTTGAAAGAACTTGCTTGATATTGTTTTTATATGTCACGTGATAAAATTACGTGAAGGAACCAGTGCTTAAACAAGATTAATTAAAGAAGCTGATTGTTATATGTCAAACTAATGTGTTAGATAATTACATAACTAAAACAAACCGAGGAAAGTGCGGAGGAATGGACCATGGGTCCGTTCTACGGTTGGGTGGTCCCGGTTAGCCGGGAACTTTTCTCATAAATCTCGTAAGAGTCTCAAATGGATTTTTACCCAGAACGAGCTCAACATGAGGCAACGTCGGTGGATTGAAGTATTGGAGGAGTATGATTTTGAAATCAAGTACCGACCAGGGAAAGAGAATGTAGTTGCCGATGCACTCAGCCGCAAGGCATTCCTAAATTCCCTAATCTTGCAGAATCCATCAACGGCCAGATCTCTGGCTACAAAGGTATCTATGCCAAGCAACCCTATACTGGAACTAGCTAGAGAGGAAGCAAGCCATGATTTGGCTTACCAAACAATGATAAAAGAAATATCTACCAAGGAGCAGAATCTGAAGTCACAAGCTAAGTATCAGGAATTTTCCATTGATAATGGACTTGTCTACTACAGAACAAGGCTGTG
This sequence comes from Lygodium microphyllum, assembly GCF_053477565.2. Lineage (NCBI taxonomy): Eukaryota > Viridiplantae > Streptophyta > Polypodiopsida > Schizaeales > Lygodiaceae > Lygodium > Lygodium microphyllum. The sequence continues at coordinate 163,951,262 of NC_141138.1, read as the reverse complement.
TATACCAACAAGCCAGTCACTTAAGCAGAAGATATTATGGGAAGCTCATGATTCCCCTTTCGCAGGACATCCTGGCTATGCAAAAACTCTTAATGCAGTTAGGAAAAGTTACCACTGGGATAGGCTCAAAGGTGACGTTCTCAAGTATGTCACTGAATGTTTGTCTTGCCAACATATCAAGGCCGAACATGTCATGATGCCAGGGAAACTGCAACCGCTTGACATTCCCCAAATGAAATGGGAATTCATCAGTATGGATTTTGTTGTGGGCTTACCCCAAGTCCAAGGAGGATACAATTCCATTATGGTTGTGGTTGACATGCTTACCAAGGTTACACACCTGATTCCAGTAAAGACAAACTATAAAGCCTCTGACATTGCAAGATTGTTTATCAAGGAAATATTCAAGCTACATGGGTTACCTAAAAGAATCATTAGTGATCGAGATTCTCTCTTCACATCACACTTCTGGAGAGCTATCTTTGAAGCTATTGGGACTCAACTCTGTTTTAGCACCGCCTACCATCCCCAAACGGATGGACAAACAGAGCGAGTGAATCAAATCATTGAGGATATGCTTAGGGCATACTGCTATCGAGAGCCGAAGAGGTGGATTCAATACTTGCCATTAGTGGAATTTGCCTACAATGCTTCTTACCAGCAGAGCATTCAAATGACCCCTTTCCAGGCATTGTATGGTCATGATTGTCGAAGTCCCCTAAACTTTTCTGATCCAACCCTAAGAGTTGAAGCTTCAAGACAAATATTGGAGGACATGGATGACCAAATAAGGTCAATAAGACAAGACATATAAGCAGCCAAGGATAGACAAAAGGCATATGCGGATTTGAAACGTCAAGAGAGGGTCTTCGGAGAAGGAGACATGGTCTTCATTCGTGTACGCCCCAAAAGGAGTTCGCTATCCCTAGGAAAATGCAGGAAGCTAAGTCCAAGGTATTGTGGGCCATATAAAATCCTCAAATGCCTAGGACCCATGCTTATAAATTGCAACTTCCTGATAACCTAAAAGTTCACAATGTATTCCATATTAGTCTCTTTAAAAAAAATATACCCAACCCTAATCATGTACTTGATGACCAACAAATTGTAATGCCTAGTCAAGGAGTCCTTGAACTAAGACCGGATAAGATTTTAGATGTTAGGGAGAGACAATTAAGATCTAGAACCTTGAAAGAATGCCTCGTCCAGTGGAAATATTATCCCGAAGAGGATGCTACCTGGATAGATGAAAGCTCTCTCAACCATCAATATCCCCAGCTTACTTCGAGATGAGGACATCTCGATTCTTCTAAGGGGGAGAGAATGTAATATTTCCATCATGATAATATTTATAAACCCACGTGATAGTCATGCAAGGAATTCCATCATCCAAAAATTACGCCAATGATGTGATTTTCGAATTTCACACTACGTATCTTAATCTCTGCTTGCATAAACGAGTTAATCGAATTTACATGGGAACCTCCTCCTAGAAAGCCAAAAGGATAAACCTTTGGATTAAAGGAATTTTTTTTTTAATTCCCCTTTTTCCCCCCAGCGGCTATCATGCTGGAAGGGAGGGGAATAGCAAGGATGACTAAGCATCCTTGCTAGGGGTCATAGGGCGGGATAAACCATGCACGATCCATGTGGGGAGGGAAGGTACCTCTTCCCCCCTCCTATATAAAACCTGTGGGAGGAAGGGAAGGATTAGGGAGGGAAGAGAGAGAGATGACACCCTTCACCCTGTCAAAGCCAGGAGCTGTTTGAGAAGGGATGATGCTGCGGAATTAAGAAGGAAGCTACGGTCGCCACATTCGTGAGGAAGGAGGAGCTGAAGCATTGATGTGTTGTACCACTCGTAGCTAACGGAGGCCGTGTGGTAGTCGTGAAGGGGGGAAGGCCATTATAGTTGAAGGACTCAGCAGCGAGGGATAGGCGAGGGGGCTGCCGTGGAGCAAACGCCACCAGCCAGTAGTCGATATTCAGCCGCCATCCTCGCCGTTCAGCCACCATCGGACGCCAGCTTGCCACGTATCCCTTGGTTTTTTTTTCTCCCACGTGCCTTCTAGGAAGCCTTGGAAACTTCCAAGGGGGGGGTTTCCTAAGCCCCGCTTCGTGTGTTCTTTGAAACTACCCTATTCTCTCCAAATTTTTCCCCTAAAAGCCCTTAGGCCTCTTACTAATAGCCTTTAAGGCTACCTTATTTCCCCTTTTAAACTTCTCCCTAAGGCCTCCCTTAGGGTCTTTTTTTTTTCCCCCTAGAGTTTTCCCCTTAGTACTTTATAAAGCCTTTTCCCCCCCTTGCGATCTTAACAAAGGGATTCTTAACCCCGGTTTTAAAAAAACCCTCTTAGCTCTTTCTATGGTTTTAAATTCCCTTTCCCGGAGTTTAGGCCTTTCCTAAACTTGTCCTACACCCTTTTTCCGTCACAATTTAAGGCCTTTCCCCATTAAGACCCCTTTCCCTAGTGATTTAAAGCATTATATACTCTTCCCCATTGGGTTCGGAATCATTCCCCCTTTACGTGTGTAAACCCGCATGAGCCTAAATTGCCTAAAAGTCCTTAGACCCTTACTTATAATCTTTACGGCTATTAATTTCCCTTAAAGCTCTCCTATACCTTGAGTCTTTTTCCACACCTTGATATTCCCGTTCGTGCAAGCTTACTAAGGCCATTAAGCTTGTCCCATGGCTTTAATGTGTCTTAGTGGTAAAAGTTTCTAAAACACCCTTTTCAATTCTCGAATTCAAGGAGGGAGCCTTCCAAAACTACTTTTGACGAACGGTGCAAGGAGCGACGGTGGAGTTCTAAGGAGAAGTTATAAAGCTGCTTCCACGTTCGACGGACCACACTTGCAATGCCTCCTAAGAAAGTCCAAGGCGTAGCCGCGGGAGGGTCATCTCCCGGTATCCATGTGGATATCTCACCTCAAAGCCAGGTTTTCTTCTTGATGTTAATTTGGGTTTTAGTCAATCATGCAAAGAAAAATTATCAAGGAAATATATATATTTGTTCGAATCAATTCTAACGAAGGAGTTAGCTTATGAATGACAATGTATTCAAATTAGCTTCCATCAAATTGCATCAAGCATTATAAAATAATAGGCAATACTATCCGTTTACTATAGTATTATAGTCCTAAAATGAAGAAATTATATCTTGCTCCATTAGTCTTATTCTTTTCTCAACGGATCATGGCAAAATGGCTAAATTCATGAAAAGTTTCCTTCAATGCTCAAATTATTAGAGAGTTATCTTTGCTAGTTGCAAGGCAACTGTTGTTAATTGGCATGAGTTATCTTAAAGAAAAAGGAAGTTAAAAGTTAGAAATTAACAAGTATAAAAATTAGACATATGAAATCATTTGGAAAGAAAATGTAATGGGGAATTGCTGGATGATACTTTATTAACACTTTCTCCCCTTCAAATTAAGGACTTGGAACAAATAAAGTGTGTATTCACCAATTCCTTAGCCAGGTATTTAGGAGTATTGTCACTCTTTGTATCATCATGGCCTTATGTTATATGCCAAATCAAACTGTATTGATTGAGAAAGTAATCAAAGATAGTAAAAACCGTGACAAGGTGAGTAAGATTACCTTCCTAAAGTTGACAAATCCAATCTCTCCAAAAGATAACCGGACCAATCTAAATATAGAAACATTCGTACCCTAAAACACTGGACTACTTATCTTACCGCAAGGGCAATAAACTCATAAAAATAAGAAATTAGGGTCGTCCCTAAGGCTCTCAAATAAAGAAACCCTAGGCCTGATATACGTCAGATTATGGAGTCTAAACAGACTATTCCATCATCTGACTTGCGCAACATATATGAAATCATTTTGTGATTAAGTCACAAAAAGAAAAGGGAAAAACCCTTTTCGAAGACGGCAGATCCTTACACAAGTTATCTTGCAAAAAGACGTAGTTTTTGGATATCCTTCAAAATAAGAAAAGTTGTAAAATAGAAACTAGCATATCTAAGGTACTTTAGGGTAAACCAAACTAGGTATACCCTACATCCGAATGTAAGGAATCTTGCCAAAGTTACAAGACATCTTAAGAACAACTGCCGATACACTCAAAAAGGAAAGAACACTTCTTTAGCAGTTTGCCATACAACTGGGTTGGTTAATGGAAATGTTTGTGCTTGCTAGAGATTTTAGAGCTCTGTTTGATTTATGAATTACAAATTAAATAAGTATCTATACTTCAGGTTAAAAACCTGAAGGGAGAGGCAGCTTCAGTTACCCCCGATTGCCTGCCTGACCCTAACCAAGGGGGTTGTTTGACCGTGCCGGGAACGTGGACCGAACCCGCCGCGAGAGGTCTCTCCGTTGAGTTCTACTTGGAGCAGGAGGACGCTTGGGTGCCAAGGGGGGCTCTGGCCGTAAATCCCTCGCCTTCCGGGTCCTGCACAAGGGGCTAACGCGACTCGGGATTGGATCCCGAAGCCCGTATACTAGTTGACGGGTGGAAGCTTGGAATAGTGATCCCTGGAGATTACTTGTTAGCCTCCGGGCGGATTATGGATAAGCCTACGGGCGGAACTTATTGTAATCCAAAGATAAAATGATGAGATGTTGAAAGAACTTACTTGATATTGTTTTTATATGTCACGTGATAAAATTACGTGAAGGAACCAGTGCTTAAACAAGATTAATTAAAGAAACTGATTGTTATATATCAAACTAATGTGTTAGATAATTACATAACTAAAACAAACCGAGGAAAGTGCGGAGGAATGGACCATGGGTCCGTCCTACGGTTGGGTGGTCCCGGTTAGCTGGGAACTTTTCTCATAAATCTCGAAAGACAGCGGAATGATCATCATCATCAAAAAGAATAACAAGAACGATGACCTAGAGTTACGTCTTACCCGATTGACGTTGTTTTAGGGGAACGGAATGGGACTATGCCTTATGGCAGAGAGGTTGAGCTTTGCATCCCTCTCGTTTTCCATTCTCCTTGAACCAAGTGCAGCGTGAATCGGCTTCGGACCTGGCGTTTCTGTGTAAAGTAGTTCGCTCGGGTCTGACGCTAGTTGCTGTTAACTAGTGACCCATTAGGAAAACCCTAATTCCGGTCGATCCTAAGTGGAAACAACCAGGATACTTCCGCTACGTGGCAGACGCGGGAAGAACTAGATCGCAAAACCCGTAACATTCCATGGGAGTGTCGGGTGGAGCTTCCTAGACATCCTTTCCGATGGACTGCTAAGACGTGTCCTGGATGATACTAGGGGACACGTTACAGGGGCCATTTACAGGTTGTCGATTTTAGTGCAATGGATCTCACAGAAGGAGATTAGGATGTCCTCTATTGAATCCATGAGGTGGAGAGCAGTGGAGACGGTCTGTCTCTTTGAGAAATACCTGCCTACCAACATGCTCACGATACAAATTCACCTTCTTGTGCATCTTGTAGATGAAGTGGAGATTGCTGGACCTGTCTTTACACGATGGATATTCTTCTTGGAGTGCTTCATGAAAACCCTGAAAGGATTTGTGCGACAACAAGCTCGTCCAGAAGATAGCATGGCTGAAGGTTGGTTGGTGTCTGAGGCGCTAGTGCATATTTCACAATGGCTACCAACGGTGGATCCAGACAACAGTATGCTATGGTCGCTGAAGGATAATGATAGACTGACTAGAGATGTGGTGGTTGAAAATAGGGTAGAAAAAAGAATGGATATTGCAATGGAGGAGAAAGTGAATCACTTTTGTATGTTGCACCATGCCTCTATGGAGACGTGGCTCGCCAGGTGCCAGTAAGCTAGGCAAGGTCTAGAGAAAGCGTGATCTGAATTTCGACGTAGTACGCGCCATCTACCGATTTGATATAAATAATACTTACAAACTCAGCCTCCCATGACTCCCTGCCACCCGATCCATAATGCGACGATCCCATGGTTGCCATCTAGATACATCGCATCTCTACATACTGGTGACTTGACATTTTCTCTGTTTCTCTCTTCTTGGCCTCTTTCCACTCCCTGCGGTCGCAATTGGGTGGTTGGCCATATCCAGGGTGCCCCTGCTCTTGTCTCCGCCTGCAGTGACTCCTTAGCACGCGTCATAAGGTGAGACCTCTTATTATGAAGGGTGTCTCTCACCTTTGACCGTTCCCAATCATCTGAGAATAGTGAATTCTTGAGATTAGGATACCTTCTATGTACTGTCCTTAGCACATCTTGCCACAAACCACTTTTTTGGTGCTCGAAGAAAATCATACAATCTTTGTATGTGGTATGCATGACACTCGTGAAGTAGGCTATCACTTCCCTCACCTAAGGGTTATGCAAGATACCACCAACATCTGTGACAGAGTAGTAAATTTGTAGAGGCTCACCTCTCTCATTTCCCGATGAGGGTAATCGAGAGCCACCTCCTAGGCAACCCCCACAAAGCTCTTGACCTCCTCGTCCTCCCACACGACTCTCCCTCCTCCCTCGACGGGCACTACCCTCTACCTCACTTGATACATGTGCTTTTGTAGATGCACATGCTTTGGTTGATCCATGTACTTCAGCTGATCCGTGTGCATCAGTTGATCTGTGTGTATGCATAGTGTGTGGAGTACCTGTTAGTAGAGGTGTACCAAGGTTTGGTGTGCCAAGGTTTGGTATTTGTGCGCAATGCTAGGCAAAGATGTGATAGGTGTCCCAAACATGACATTAAAAACCTCATCTCAGTGGGAGGGCCACCAAGATAACTGGTCATCTCCCCCATGAATTGCTCCTTGTTCGGAAAACCACAAAAAAAACTACTAACACCTCTAGAAAACTCCGCTAACGTGTTGTTCACGCGTTCCAAATCAGGATTAGTGCTGGAAGATCTAGGATTCCACATCCACACAAGCAAAAATCCATTACTACCCGTGTCACCTGCATCTATACCCCATCTGTTAGCGCGTCTATATATGCATCTAAAAATGCATCTAGACTATCAGCTAGAGGCACCTACAGACGCACAAAGTTGGACCATATTTTCCAAAACTATTATAAAAAATGTGCAAAAAACCTCCATAGATTGTCTGAAGTATGTAAAGAGAGAGAGACAAATAGACAAAGAGAAAGCAAAGAATATCAAGAGAGAGAATAAGAATTCACCTTCTTTGCTTGTTCCGACGGGTGGCAGCTAGGTTGCAAGCTCCTTCTCCTCCTCCTCCCTTCCCTTGGTAGGTTGCTTGATTCTTTTTCTCTTCCTACTATTTGGATCTTGTTCTTTACTCTCTAGCTCTTCCTTCCTCCTCTTTTTACTCTTATTAAAAAAACACAAAAAATGCAGGGAAAGCACTGGTTTGAAAAGAAAGCCACAACTTTTTTTAAAAAAAATTATATTTGTGTGGTGCATCTGTAAGTGCGTGTAATTGTGTATCTATATGCGTAGATAAAAGATATTACATGCACTGATAGATGCGATTATAATTAAACTTATTAAAATGCTAGCTTATGGTTGTTTTTAGATCAACATGACTTTCCTAGTCTTTCAATATCAAAATGTTTGTCTCCATGTTGTAAGTATCAGAATATTTAGGGAATATGACATATATACCAAATGAAATCATATTATCCTTATGATTCAGGTGTAATTATATTGTCATCTTCTACTAGTATGGGACATACTGAGTCAACAAACAGTACATCCTCCAGTGAGGACGAGACATTGCATCTTCACAATCGAGATGCTTGGTTATGACAGAAAATCAAATGTATGGGTGATCGTTGTCGAGGATGTTTTTTTTTAGCACGTCGAATCACAATGTCACACCTCAGCATGTACAGAGAGTGGGACCAAGAAAAAGACCCATTAATTTTTACTACTTTATTTGCACAAATATTATTGGTCTATGTTGCGTCTTCACCATTAAACAAAAACTCCTTTTTTTTATTGAGCAGGATAGGGTACCATATCCTCAAATGGTCCCTCCAGGGCGTCGAGAGGTTGCGCAGCATCGACGCGAGGAGACAAAGCCCTCAAAAAGAGTAGAGACTGATGATGACGATAGCAACCCTCTTCAAATGCCCCATCAAGTTTTGGAGGAAGAGATTTTGGACAACATGGTGCACGATTTTTTTTCCCATCAAGTTCGGGGGGAGGACGCCACTAGAGAGATAAATGACCCGCTACACATAGCATCGAAAACTCCATTGTGTACGAAGGTTGCATATACTCCGTTCTACGTGCATCTCTCGAGATAGTGAACTTACAAACCATTTATGGATGGAGCAATGCTAGCTTGAATGCAATATTGAAGTATATATCATTTGATATTAATTCATAAATGCTTCTAGATAATATTCGCGGTTTGTTAACTTTGTTTGCACAATATATGCTAGTTATTGTCACAAAATGCTTCCAAATGGAAATAAATTACAAACTAGAAGGGAGCAAGCAAGGCGTTTCTTGACATCTCTTGGAGGTCTCGATTACATTAAAATCCATGCATGTGTCAATGATTGCATCTTGTTTCGTGGGAATCATACATCTGCACGACAGTGTCCTATTTGTGGTGAACCAAGATACAACCAAGAGATGAAATCAATGGATGTGCCTTGTAAGGTTTTGCGAGATTTTCCTATTATTCCACGTATTGAACTTATGTTTAAGTGTGAATCTATTGCGAGACTCATGTCATGGCCTGTAGTCACCATTCAAGTGATGAAAAGTGGAGAATTCCTTCAGACACACCAGCTTGGCAACACGTAGACAATTTGTGGCCTACTTTCAAAGAAGAGCCTAGAAATGTGTGATTTGGTCTAGGATTAGATAGAATAAATCCATTTGGCATCAAAAGCACCTCATACAGTGTATGGGTAGTGGTATTGGTGAACTATAATATCTCTCTGCCCATGGCAATTAAAAAAGGACATGTAATGTTGTCCCTTTTGATTCTTGGAAAACACAAAGTAAAAAACATGGACGTTTACTTAGAGCCTTTGATCGAGGAGCTAGAAATGCTATGGAGTGGTATCGAGGTGCAAGATGTGAGTGCATCATTGTCCTCTAGAGATTTCACTTTAAAGGGCATGTTGTTGTGGACCATGCATGACTTTTCAGGCTATGGAAAGTGTTCAGGTAGTTGCATACTCTCTTTTATTCATTCTTACCCTTAATCAAATATATGTCATCATTAACCCACTTGTTTCTACAAGTTTAACTATATCAGGATATCATGCATGTCCAATTTGTAGTCCCTCTTTGGTTTCTTCTAGACCGACACGCTTGAAGAAGGTTATCTATGACAATCATCATCGTTTTCTTCCTATTGACCATCCCAAATATGCACCCCCCACTAATGGAAGAACTCCACAATCTTTGACCATTCAAAATTGAAAGGACACCTAGACACACGCCAATGATCATCCTCCACTTGGCATGAGTCGGTAACTAGTTTACTTCTTTTGTTTGTCTTTAAAATATACTCCATTATGAGAACGAGAAATAATATATTGTTTGTTCCTTAGATTCTCTATATTTTTTCGTCTCCCATATTGGACTAAACTCAAGATCAATCACCTGTTGGACCCCATGCATATATTCAAGAATGTTGCCTCTACATTATGGGATCACTTAATCGGGGCTCGTGATTCTGTCAATGTAAGGGAGGATTTACGTAGCATTGACGTATGAGACGAGCTTGGCCACGCATCAAACACAGAGGAAAGATCGAGTTATCGCATGCACCTTGGATGTTGTCGAAGACCAAAGAAAAGATGGTGAAGCAGCAGATATGTAGCTTTCGAACTCCCACAGGATATATGAGATGCCTCAAGGGAGCCTTCATAAAGAAAAAGAACAGAGGTGTGGAGTAACTATCCGGTTTGAAGTCTCATGATTGGCACAAAATGATTCAAGTAAGGATTTTCATAGCCATAAATATATTAATTAGTGGAGTAACTATGTAGACTAATTAACAATGTATAAATATTTACATACAGTTTATCCTTCCTATTAACATATCCCATTGTGTTTCGAAAGATGTGCGTGATATCATTTACAAGATGGGCTAGCTCGCGAGGAATGTATACATTATACTTACTTTTTAGTTTACATATTATGTACATCATGTAGTAAACCCGCTTGAATTTATGGACAAAACTAATCATTGTTCTCAATTGCATGTTGGTAGATTTGTGAGTTTGAAGGAAATCGATCCAAATACATTGCAAGAGACTTAAGTATTGTCCATTGAGGTGGTTTGTTTGGTGGAGGAAACTTTTTCTCACTCCATTTTGACTACTCAAGTATACTTACTCATACATCTGATTGATGAGATCACAATTTGTGGGGTAGTTCATGCATGGTGGATGTTTTTTCTAGAGCGCTTTATGAAAACCCTAAAATATTTTGTAAGGCAAAATGCACGGCCCAAGGGAAGCATGGTTGAGGGTTGGTTAGTGCAATCATCCCTTGTACAAATCTTTGAATATCTTACTAAAGTGGACCCCTCTTTACCACGACTATGGAAAGATGATGAAGATTTGAGGATGACCTCTATAATACCTCAAGGAAAAGGAAGAAGCAAAGTGCTAATGAAAGAGGAACTTCGTAAGTTAAATGTATTTTGTGTGCTTAACAGCGAAGTAATGAGCAAATGGGTGACACGTACTTATATATAAAGAAGCAAGGGCAAGAAGAGTAAGCAAAAGGCAAGCATTTCGTGCTAGACATGGACATAATGTCCCATATTATTTAAGTGGGCTTCCACGTCATATTGATATAGATTGGCTACATGAAGAAATGGAGAAGATGAAAAAAGAGGAGATGATGGATATATCGCAAGAGGAGTGGGAATACACACGAGCACTACAATAAAAAAGCCTCATAGATGACTTTTTAGACGTGATTTTTGAATATAGAGAAAATCTTACGAGCGCGTCTATCCGCCCATCTATTTGCGCATCTACCGTGTCACGTCTATAATCGCATGTATGAACGAATTTACACGCAAAAATAGGCACACAATAGACGCACATATATAAGCGTGAATACATACACATAATAAACCGAAATTTCTATTTATTTAATTCATTTTGTGCGTCTATTAGCGCGTCTATTTTGCAGTTAGAGGGGCATATAGACACGCTTATAGACGCGCTTTTACAAGCACCGGTAGACGCAAACGGAAAACAAAAAATATCTTTTTTTAAAAAAGATATTTAATTTCTTTTTTAAATTTGAATTATCTAGCGCGTGTATAAGCGCGTGTACTCTAGACTGTAGACGCGTGAATAAATGTGCATTTTCTGCAATTTAGACGCACAGATAGATGCACAAACAGAACTAGAAAAAAAACCCCTCCCATACATCAGATTGTGCATTTGGAAAAAAGACAATGTATCTTATGGGCACAAGAATTGAAAGTAAAAAAAGTTATAATTAGCTATACTTTTAATAGGAAAGTAAGAAAAATCATACCTCCTCTAGCTATCGAATCCTCATAGCCCTGTTGTATTGGTCCTCAGTGATGAGACCCTCCTCATAGAAGTGAAGCCATGTGGCTGCGCGGTTATGGCCTCGATGGTAACCTACCTCTCTAGGAGTAGGTATCGTACCAACGATAGTAGTCTGCAAAACAATTATGATATATACAAACAATTATGAGACACAACATATTATAACAAATTATATAAAGAATTGAAAGAAATATAAATTTTAAAAAACTAGAAATCAAAATATACTTACAAACTCTGCCTCCCACGACTCTTTGCCGCCCGGTCCGTAATGCAACGATCCCATTGTTTCCATTTGGATCCATCACACCTCTGCGTGTTGGCGACTCTTCACTTTCTCTATTGCTTTCTTCTTGGCTTTCTTCCACTCTATGCGGTGGCACATAGGTGGTTGGCTATAGGCTCCACGCCCCTCCTCCTACCTCCGCAGTGAGTCCCTGGCGCGTGTCATGAGGTGGGATCTTTTTTTGTGAAGTATATCCCTCACTTTTGTGCGTCCCCAATCATTTGAGAATTGCTGACCCTCAGGATTTGGGTACCTCCTATGGACTGCCCTCAACACCTCCTGCCACAAGCCGCTTTTCTGATTTTTGAAGGCAATGAAACAATCTTTATACATCGCATGCACGACGCTCCTCATGTACGCCATTACATCCCTTCCTTCATCATCATGGAAGATGCCACCAGCATCTGTAACTCTATAGTATTGGCGTACAATCTTCTCTACATGATCTACTAGTGAGGGTGATCGCTCGCCACCTCCTAGGCAACCCCCACACAAGCCTCGTCCTCCCCCTCGACTCTCCCTCCTCTCTCTCTGTCGACTACCCTCTGCCTCGCTGGATGCACATGCTTCTACAAATGCACATGCTTCTGCAGATGCTTGTGCTTCAGCCGATGCACGTATAGGTGTTGCACGTGGAGTACTTGCATATGGAGTACCTACTATTGGAGTTTGGGAAGTCGTGCCAGGCAAAGACGTCAGAGGCGTTCGAGACATGACACTGAGCACATCATCCGCTCTGGGAGAGCGGCCAAGGTGTTTGGTCATCTCTCCCATGAAGTCTTCTCTACTAGGAAAACCTCCAAAAAATGCATTGACCCCCCTGCCAAACGAGGCCAATGTATCATTCATGCGATCCGAATCCGGGTCATTGCTAGATGAACCAGGATACAACATCTGCAAAAAAAACATAGAAAAAAGACAAATTTGTTTGCGTATAAAAAATCATATATTACCTACATTTTCAAAGAGCTTTCTTTAGACATTGAGCATAAAACTTAAGTGCTAATGCTTCTCATAAACAAAAAATTTGATAAACACAAACATGGGATTGGTCACATTCATCATTGCAAAAATATATAGTTTTTTATCAGAGCTGGGAGAGCTAGCGCGTGTATAACCGCGTCTAAATTACAGGTTAGACGCGCTCCCAAAGTCAACCTTCTGTTCAGCGCATCTATATTCGCATCTGAGATGCAGTATAGACGCACTGTCAGACGCAAATTCCAGGTCAATCTGCGCGCGCATGTATCATCGCATGTAGATTGACCAGCACACGTGCTCTAAGATGCACCCTCCGACGCAATGAGAGGAAACATTTTTTCACGTCTATACCTGCGTCTACACTGAAATGTAGACGCGCTATAAAACGCACTAAGTCGGCTGATTTTAGCCGGCCGACGACCGCCATTGATGATTTACAAAATGCAATACACAATGGAATCAGAAATCCTAAACACATAGATAGAGCAGAGAGAGAAAGAGAGAAACAAAGAGAGAGAGAGAGAGAGAGAGAGAGAGAGAGAGAGAGAGAGAGAGAGAGAGAGACTCACCTTGGGTGTTTGGTGTGGCGGGTGGTGGCGCTTCTTCCTTCTCCTTCTTCCTCTCTTTGGTAAGTTACCCTCCCTTGATGCTTGCTTGCTGCTTCTTCTTGTTCTCCTCTCTCTTGTTCTCTCTTTCTTCCTTTCCTTGGCTTTCCTTTTTTCCTTCTTGTGTGTTTGAAATGAAAGAAGAGGTGAGTCATGAGGAGGTGAGGCATGAAGAGACTGCATGTCGGCTAAACTCAAGCTTCAGAACCGAAAAAAGTGCAGGAAAGAAAATGTGCAGTTTGAAAAGAAATGATTTAAGTATGGTTTGAATTTTGACGTGTGTATCTATTTTTGCATGTATATGTGCGTCTATTGTTTGGGTAGACGCGAGTATAGATGCGAACATAGATGCGGAAATAGACGCCAATATAGACGCATATGTAAACGCAGATATACATGCGCATTTAGGCTTTATCATAATTTTTTGTTTTTAAGATAAGTTTTGATACTGAATTCTTATCATAAGTTTTGATGTATTTATGATGATTTTTATGTATTTAAAATCGAGATCTTAGAATGATTAATACGCTAGCTTTAAGTTTTTATGTAAACATATGAATGATAAATATTTTGATGTTGTCATGAATTAGGTTTAATCATGTCGTCGTCATCACCTAGTGCAGTGCATGCTGATGAGTCAATGAGCACATTTGAGGATGAAACATTACGTCTTCATAATCGAGATGCATGGCTATGACAAAAAATTAAATGCTTGTGTGATCATTGTCGAGGGTGTATTTTTCGAGCATGTCGAATTACAATGTCACACCTCAGCTTGTATGGTGAATGGGACCGAGAAAAATCACCGGTATTCATTGTTTCTTTTTACCACTAAGATTGCTAGTCTATATTACGGGAATTATATATCAATGTACATGAAACTCCCTTTTGTGGTTGAGCAGGATGCGGTGCCACATCCTCATATGCTCCCTCCCGGGCGTTGAGAGGCTGCAAAACGTCGATGCGAGGAGGTAGAGTCTTCAAGAAGAGTAGAGATTGACGACCATGATAGTAGCCCTCATGAAATGCCCCATCAAGTCGTAGAGGATGATATTTTGGACAACATGGTACACCATCTATTTTCGCAACTAGTTCAAGGAGAAGGTCACTCTATGAAGCCAGATGATCCACTATATCTAGCATCATCTACTCCGTTGTATGAAGTTTGTACGTACTCCATTCTTCATGCATCCCTCGAGATACTTAACTTGCAAACAATTTATGGATGGAGTAATGTCAGTTTGGATGCGTTATTGAAGTAGGTATCAATTCAGTTTGGCTTATGAATCATAATATTAATTGTTCTATTTTGAAATCAGACAGAAATATATGTTGGTGGTTTTTTAACTCACTTTTAAAAATATATGTAGGTTATTATCACAAATGCTTCCAAAAGGAAACAAATTTCCAACTAAGAGAGAGCAAGCAAGACATTACTTGACATCTCTAGGAGGCCTCGATTATGTCAAGATCCATGCATGTGTCAATGATTGTGTCTTATTTCGTGGAATTCATGAGTTCGCACGAGAGTGTCCTGTTTGTGACGAATCAAGATACAAAGTGGAGATGAAGTCAATGGATGTGCCTCGTAAGGTTTTGCGACATTTTTCGATTGTTCCACGTATAAAACTAATGTTCAAGTGTAAGTCTATTAGAAAGCTCATGTCATGGCATGCTAGTCATCGTTCAAGTGATGGAAAATGGAGGATCCCTGTAGACACACCGGCATAGCAACATATAGATAATTTGTGGCCCATTTTCAAAGAAGAGCCAAGAAATTTGAGATTTCGTTTAGGTATGGATGGAATCAATCCATTTGGCATCAAAAGCACATCATACAGTGTATGGCCAGTGGTATTGGTGAACTATAATATTCCTCCATCCATGGCAATTAAAAAGGGACATGTAATGTTGTCCCTTCTGATTCCTAGAAAGCACAAGGTAAAAAACATGGACATTTACTTAGAGCCTTTGATTAAAGAGTTAGAAACATTATGGGAAGGTATTGAGGTGCAAGATACAAGTGCATCTGCATCCTCTAGAGATTTCACATTGAAGGCCATGTTGTTGTGGACCATGCATGACTTTCCAGGATACGGAGAGTGTTCAGGTACATGTATATAAATCTATATTTGAAATTCAAGACTTGAATCAATTGCATTTTATTAATTCACTTGTTTTTTCAGGTTTAACCACCTCAAGATATCATGCGTCCTATTTGCGGTCCCTCTCTAGTTTCCTCTAGGCTGGCACGTTTAAAGAAGGTTATCTACGAAAATCATCATTGATTTCTTCCTATTGACCATCCCAAATATGTTCTCCCTACTAATGGAATGACTCCACAATCTCTAACCATTCAAGATTGGAAGGAGAGATGGATTAATGTCGATAGCCACCCTCCACTCGGCATGAGTTGGAAAAAGGTGCATTTCTCTCGATTGACTTTAAAGTATTTAGCATGATGAATTGTTTACATAATATATTGTTTGTTTGTTAGGTTCTCTATATTTTTTCGTCTTTCGTACTAGACTAAACTCAAGATCAATCACCTGTTGGACCCCATGCACATATTCAAAAATGTTGTATCTACATTATGGGATCACTTGATAGGGGCTCGTGATTCAGTTAATATAAGGGAGGATTTACGTAACATTGGTCGCATGAGACGAGCCTAGCCACGCATTGTGTCAAGATTGTGGGAGAGAAGGAAGGAGCCTCACTTGTAGCTGCCTTGCTTGCACAATGGGGGAATACACACAAGGGTGGAGGCTGAAAATAGTTTTTCTCTTCTTAGTTGTGTAAGCCAAAAGAACTCTAATACAAAGAAATAGAAGAACCCTATATATGGGTCTCAAACCAAACTCAACTAACTAAGGTGGCATACTAACTGAGCCACGAACTAGAGTAGATAAGGATAGCTATCATGTAGCTATTATTCATGGGCGGTGTACCAACCGCGTCTGCAACTGACAAGTCGGTGACATAAATACACAATGGTCACCCTAGCATATCACGAGTGGAGCTCGATATCTCAACACTCCCCCTCGAGCTCAATCCCAATTCCTGCACACCAAGCAGGTCTCTGAACTTGCGCAGCTTCTCTGCGCCCAATGCCTTCGTGAATATGTCAGCTACCTGATCCTCTGTGCTGACATAAACTAGATCAATAAGACCTAGTAAAACCCTCTCTCGCACATAGTGATAATGCACCTCAATGTGCTTTGTTCTAGCATGATAGACTGGGTTATTTGCCAAGTTATACTACTCATGTTGTCACAATAAATGACAACTGGCCCATCTGTAGACTGATGCATATCATAAAGTAGCTTATGCAACCAAGCTACCTCACATGCAGCCATTGTCGCACCCCTGTACTCAGCCTCTGTGCTCGACAAGGCAACTGTAGGCTGTTTCTTACTACTCCAAGTGATTGCAGCACTCCCAAAAGAGAACACATATCCACTGGTAGATCGTCTATCAGAAATACTACCAGCCCAATCAGCATCAGTGTATCCATGCAACTGTATCTGAACCCTAGTCTCATAAAATAGTCCATACTGCAATGTGAACTTCACATACCTGAGTATGCGTCTAGCCGCATCCAAATGTGGTTTCCTTGGAGCCTGCATAAACTGACTTACCAATCCAACAGCATAGCTCAAATTTGGCCTGGTAATAGTCATATAAATCAAACTTCCTACTATGCGTCTGTACATAGTAGGGTCTTCTAGAAGCCCACCTGCATCTGTGCTCAGCTTCACATTCTGCTCCAAAGGAACTGAAATAGGCTTACAGCCTGTCATCCCATATTTTGACAACATGTCCAATCCATACTGCCTCTGCAAGAGCTGTATCCCACTTGGTGATCTAATCACCTCAATGCCCAAGAAATAACGCAGCTCTCTCAAATCCTTCATCTCAAACTTCTGCTTCAATAGCATTTTCACATGAAGGATATCTTCATCACTGTCACCTGTCATAATCAAATCATCAACATAAATGACAAGTAGCATAATACCTTTCTCTGTTTTTCTCACATAAAGTGAGAAATGTGCCTTGGAAATCTAAAAGCCAATAGTGACAAGATACTGTCCTATCTTGTCAGACCATGCTCTAGGTGCTTGCTTCAAGCCATACAAGGCTTTCTTCAACCTGCAAACAAACTCAGGATGAACAGCATGCACATAACCTCGTGGCTGCTCCATATAGACCTCTTCTTGCAAATCACCATGCAAGAAGGCATTCTTTACATCCATATGATGTAAAGACCATCCCTTTGATGCACCCATAGCAATGACTGCTCTTACGGTTGCCATCCTTGCAACCGGACTAAATGTTTATTCATAGTCAATGCTATATGTTTGTGCATACCCCTTGACTACTAATCTTTCCTTGTATCTGTTCACAGAACCATCTGCATTGTGCTTCACCTTATAAACCCACTTACAACCAATTGCATTTTTACCTTTAGGCAAAGGTACCAATTCCCATATAGCATTTGCTTCCAAGGCATCCATTTCTTCATCCATGGCTTTCTCCCATTTTTCTTTTCCCATGGCTTGCTCAAAAGAAGTGGGTTCTGGTTCCTGTATCACTTTGACAATATATGCATAGTGAATGGCTGTAAATCCATCATATTTCAACCTATCCACAGGATACCTAGCTCTCGTAGACCTGCGCAAAGTAGGTTCACTCCCAGGTGCTCTCAAAACATCCCTGGTCTTCCTTACTCCAGATGTAACAATAGAAGGAATACCCAACTCATCATCAATGCTCTGTTCTGAGCCACTGGATTCACCATTCACATAAGAGTGACCTGCATTCACATCAAACATGGGTTGATCAACCTTCTCTTTTCCTTTTCGTGATACCTGCATACCACTATCTGCATTACTTTGAGAAGATTCTCCTGATCTCAATCTGCCTATCCATGGCGAAGAATGTGAACCACCGCTAGAGGACGCTCCAGGTCCACTAATATTTTGTGACTGTTGATGTGAATTATGTGCAACATTACCATTTTGTGCATCTACATCATCAATCACATTTACTGGTTTATACCAGCTACTCATCTCATCAAAAACAACATCTCTGCTCATTGTAAACTTACGAGTAGAAGGGTTATAGCATCTATACCCTTTTTGCTACAGAGAGTAACCAATAAAGATGCACTTCTCAGCTTTTGGATCCAACTTGGATCTCAACTCATCTGGCACATGTACATAGGCAATGCAACAAAAAATTCTCAAATGAGAAATATCTGGTTTCCTACCAGTATACCTCTCCTCTGGATTCATTCCATGTATTGCTGTACTGGGAGTCCTGTTCATTATGTAGACTGCTATAGCAACTGCTTCAGCCCAATAAAAATTTGGCAAGTCTTTTTCATTGAGCATGGCACGAGATACCTCTCCAATATGCATGTTTTTCCTTTCTGCAATTCCATTTTGTTGTGGGGTATGACTGCATGAATATTGCTGCTTTATGCCATGCTCTTGCAGGAACCTTGCAAACTCATTTGAGAGGTACTCTCCCCCTCCATCTGACCTTAGGCATTTTATCTGCATGCTTGTTTCTTTTTCAACCATAGCTTTAAGAGTTTTGAAGTGCCCAAAAACTTCACTTTTCTTTTTCATAAAATACACCCAAAATTTTCTGCTATAGTCATCAATAAAAGTGACAAAATAATGACAGCCTCTAAGAGATGCAGCTTTAGTAGTCCACACATCAGAGTCGATTAATTCCAATGGCTTCTCACTCTCTTGAACATGTCTAGGAAATGGTTTCCTTGCCTGTATTCCAAACTGACAGGCTTCACATACCTTATGCATTTCTGCAACCTTGAATTTGGGCAATCCTGCAACAATATTTTGGGCCTGTATTGATTTAAGTTGCTGTACATTAACATGACCAATGTGTTTATGCTAGATATCAATATCTGCAACTACACCGGTCCCATGTGCAAACATTGCTGCACTCAATTCAGGCATGTCTGCATCCAACGTAAACATTCTGCCCTTCTTCTTTCCTTTTGCTATCAAGTGACCTTTATTTTTCATATCCTCAACAAAGCATCCATGAGGATCAAATCTGACCTACAAGCCCTGCTCAACCATTTGACCAACAGAAACCAGATTCTTGGTGATATTCGGGACATGAAATACATCGGACAGGTATTTCTTTTTTCCATCCTACATAGACAAATGAATTTTTCCAATCTGCACAATAGGATGTGCAGTATCATCACCAGTCTCCACAAATCCTGGTTTTTCCATTTTCCTTGCATCCTCCATCCATTCTGCATGACCTATCATGTGGTTTGATGCACCTGAGTCAACATACCATACATCATTGCTTTCTTCTGCACTTGTCACAGAATTATTTATGTGCTGCACCATAAAAAAATGCTCATTTCTGTCATCACCCTGTCTACTAGAAGATGCATAATTCCCTTGTTGCAGTTTTCCTTTCATGATGTCATTCTGCTTTTTATAGCAGTCTTTAGCCATATGACCCATTTTACCACAGTAGTAGCATTCAACATTACTGTTTGCATTTTGGCCTCTTTACCATCCACCACGACTTCTTTGGCTCCCCCTACCTATAGAGTTACAACGTCCTCCTCCATAGGACTGGTTTTCTTGAGTTTGCTGCATATTCTGATCTCTACCACGGCCTCCATATCGGCCTCCTCTACCTCTACCTCTACCTCTTCCAGCATTTGAGTAGAAGACAGTTTCTTTTGAAATTCCTCCTGAAGAAGATGCACCACCATTTCTCTGCTCCTCAGAAATTAGAAGAGCAATCAACTCCTCAAAATTAGAAAATCTTTTACGGACGAAAATGGATGTTCGGAACTGTGCATAGTCCTTTCCTAGACCATTCAAGGTCACTGAGACTAAATCATCATCTTCCACTGGCGACCCAATGGAAGCAAGTGCATCTGCAATCTTCTTCACCTTCATGTGATAGTCATTGATGCTCATACTTTCTCTTTGCACATTGTGCAACTCTTGCTTGAGCTGCATTTTTCTGGCTTGCGTATTTGTGCTATACATTTTTGACAAAGTATTCCATGCCTCCTTTGGCGTACTTGCATCTTGAATATGCACAATCATAGAGTCTGAAATGCTGATAGACAGCCACTACATAACTTTCCTGGCTCTCTCATGCCATGCTTTAAATGCCTGCATTTGCTGTTGATTGGGAACATCAGGAAGAACTGGTTCTTCTTCATTTCTTGCGACAAATTCCCAATATCCTTTTTCCATAAGGAAATTCGTCATTCTAAACTTCCATGCTTGGAAGTTGTTCTTGTCAAGATTTTCAGTGACAATCTGTGAGAGAGAATCAGACGCCATTACAGAACACTGCAAAAAATTCTGTCACTGCAAAGAACACAACTTCAGCCTCACAAAGGTAAATCTGCAAAACTGACGAGAGTGGTATTTGACCACACAGTCACTTCCTAGTGACGATTTTGCATCAACAGGCAACATGGATGATTCTGTAACTCCCAATGTCTCTGCGTACAAGCATACGATGCAATTTCTACAATAACTTTTCACCGACCTGTAGAACAGTGGCTGCACAGCATAAAACTGGGCCTTTTCCTGAGTGCGTGCAGAAAACTACCGCCTCCAAAACAGGCCCCGAAATGGCCTCAAATAAAAAAAACAAGGTCGTCTTACTTCACCGCGAAGGGCGTCTCAACCTGAGACAATGCACTCCTGCACTTTCCGGCTGTGCTACCTGCAGAGATCTGCTCCCAAAATAGAAAATGAAAGCAACACTACTCCTCTTACCAGAACACCGCAAGCTTGGCTTGCTTTCTTGAGCTCCTTACCATGAACAAGGCTCTGATACCATGTCAAGATTGTGGGAGAGAAGGAAGAAGTCTCACTTGTAGCTTTCTTGCTTGCATAATGGGGGAATACACATAAGGGTGGAGGCTGAAAATAGTTTTCCTCTTCTTAGTTGTGTAAGCCAAAAGAACTCTAATACAAAGAAATAGAAGAACCCTATATATGGGTCTGAGACCAAACTCAACTAACTAAGGTGGCATACTAACTGAGCCACGAACTAGAGTAGATAAGGATAGCTATCATGTAGCTATTATTCATGGGCGGTGTACCAACCGCATCTGCAACTGGCAAGTCAGTGATATAAATACACAACGGTCACCCTGGCATATCACGAGTGGAGCTCGATATCTCAACACATTGGACCCAGAGGAAAGATTGAGCTACCCCATGCACCTTGGATGTTGTCAAAGAACGAGGAAAAAATATTGAAGGAACAAATATATAGCTTTCGAACACCCACAGAATGTATGAGATGTCTCAAGGGAGCCTTCATAAAGAAAAAGAAAAGAGATGTGGAGCAACTATTTGGTTTGAAGTCCCACGATTGGCACAAAATGATTCAAGTAAGGGTATCTCTAACCATGAATATAGTAATTAGTGGAGTAACTATGTGCAAACTTTGGGGTATGATGACTTTTTCCTCAACTAATCATTTGATCTATGAATATTGTTTACATTCAGTTTGTACTTCCTACTAGCATATCCCATTGTGTATCCAGAGATGTGCGTGATATCATTTACAAGATGGGAGAGCTTGTGAGGTGTGTATACATTATATTTTTTCATTATATATCTTTCAATTTCTATACAAAAATAAACAATTCTCAAATACATCTTGACAGATACGTGAGCTTGAAGGAAATTGATCCAAACACATTGCAAGATGCTGGAGTATTATCTATTGAGGTGGTTTGTTTGGTGGAGGAAATTTTTCCTCGATCCATTTTGACTACTCAAATACATTTACTCATACATTTGATTGATGAGATCGCACTTTGTGGGGTAGTTCATGTAAGGTGGATGTTTTTTCCTGATCGCTTCATGAAAACCTTGAAAGATTTTGTGAGGCAAAAAGCACGGCCTGAGGGAAGCATGGCTGAGGGTTGGTTAGTGCAATCATCCCTTGTTTATATCTCTAAATATCTTGCTGAAGTGGATCCCTCTCAACCACGACTATGGAAAGATTATGAAGACTTGAGGATGACCTCTATAGTACCTCAAGGAAAAGGAATGAGTAAAGTGCTAACAAAAGAAGAACTTCGTAAGTTAAATAGTTTTTGTGTGCTCAATAGTGATGTAATGAGCAAATGGGTGACACTATATAATGAAGCAAGGACAAGAAGAAAAAGTAAAAGACAAGAATTTCGCACTAGATATGGACGAATGTCTCATTTCCAGATCATCTAAATGCGCTCCCACGTCATATTGATATAGATTGGTTACATGAGGAAATGGAGAGAATGAAAAAAGAGGAGGAAATTAATATATCTCAAGAAGAGTGGGAATCTGCACGAGATTGCTTATCAAAGGTGAGACATATTATCAATTAATTTATTTCTATAAGTTTTATTTTATATAAATAATTGATATGTTTTATCTTTTATCTTTTACTACTAGTGCACATTATTCAATGCACTTTGGTGTGAGATTAAACATATTCGAACTCAACGTATAGATGAGAAGAGAAATACCCAAGATTGTGGTGTCCTTACTCACTTCGAGGATGCCAATGGTACCATGGAAGGTTATTGTGGCTTGATCCAAGATATTCTGAAGCTTGACTTCAAACGATTCTTTATATATGTACTAGATGTGAAGTGGTTTAAAGAAGTGATAACAAATGGTGAGCATTGCACAATTAGACGTCATCCAAGTGGTTTTGTAATCATTGACTCTACAAAAATTCACCAAAACAAGAATGACACATTAGTACTACCTCAACAATGCCAGCAGGTATATATGCAAAGGCTAATTTTTTAATATGTATACATGTGATACATATACACAATATAATAAGTAATTAAGTTGATTTTTTTTTCAAATACAGGTTGTGTATCATCCAATGGTAAACAATAACTGATGGTGGTATATCATCCCTATATCTAATCGTTCAAAACCAATATATGATAATATTATCGACATGGAGATAGCAGAAGACAATCCAACAATTAATGATGATGTGCATGATGACACCATAATGGATGATATGCATGATATAGTACAAGATGAACCTCGCGAGGATGTTCAAGGAAATGTAGAAGAAGACAATAATGTGATTGTTGATGATATTGATGAAGTTATTGAGCAATATAGCAACACATCTGATAGTGGGATAGACTTATTTGTTTTGTTACCTCTTGGTAACATGGACCTAGAAGTAGATAGTTTAGCAAGGGCTGTTTAGCAAGGGCTGATCTCATTGAAGATGAGATGGATCATTCACTGTAACATACTTAATTTGCTTAATGATTCAATGTGTATTCGTAATTCTATGGTTTTTATCATGCACACACGTGTATACTCAAGAATCAATAGTCAAGTTTAAAGAAAAATTGAAATTTACATAATAAAAAGGAAGTATTTTTTATCAACTTCAAGTACAGAAATTACGAGATACATATTGCAATGCTTACTACTAATTATAAGGTTTCTGTCGCTTGCCGCTAATTACTTATATCAGGCTTGTCAACTGGAGGAACTGCCATTCATTAGAGAGCAATGAAAAAGTAATTATTAACTCTATTTTTTTAATTCAATGATTCAATGTGTATTCTTAACTCTATGGTTTTTATCATGCGCACATGTGCATGCTCAAGAATCAATTTCAGGTGGTTAAATAATTATTAACTTTGTTTTTTCAATTATGTGAATTCCAATTTTAGGTGGTTAAATAATTGTGCGCCTGCTGGCGCGTCTATATTGGCGTCTATTTGGGTGAATATATAGATGCAAAATTCGCATCTATTTACACATACTTTTACACGCACATATAGACGCAATGATAGATGCGCTCGACTTTGCGCGTCTAACATGCACGTCTATGCCTCATTTCTGTTGTAGTGGAGGTTGCTTATCAAAGGTGAGACATACTTATAATTGAATTATCTTTAGTTATATATGATATAATAATTTCGCATGTTTCATCTTTAACTAAATCATTAATATGATCTCAACAATGTACTACTAGTGCACATTGTTCAATGCTATTTGGTGTGAAGGCAAACATTTTCAAACTCAACGTATAGATGGTAAGAGAAATACCCAGGATTGTGGTATCCTTGCAAACTTTCACGATACCAATGGCACCATGGAAGGTTATTGTGGCTTGATCCAAGATGTACTAGATGTGAAGAGGTTTAAAGAAGTAGTAACAATGGGTGAGCATTGCACAATTAAACGTCATCCAAGTGGTTTTGTAGTGATTGACTCTACAAAATTTCACTAAGGCAAGAATGAGACATTCGTACTACCTCAACAATGCGAGCAGGTATATTAGAAGCTATTTATTTTCATATATATTACTTCTTGATATATTCTCAAAATACAATAAATATCTAAGTTGCTTACTTTTTGTTTTTTAAATGCAGGTTGTGTATCACCCAATGGTAAACAATAACCGATGGTGGCACATCATCCCCATATCTAATCGTTCAAAACCAATATATGGCAATGCTACCAACATAGAGATAGTTGATGACAATCCAACAATCAATGATGATGTACATCATGATGCCATGATTGATGATATACATGATGCAATGCAAGATGATCCCCGCGAGGATGTTTAAGGAAGTGCAGAAGAGGATAACAATATGGTTGCAGATGATGATGAAGAAATTGAGCATAGCAATAGATCAGACAGTGGGATAGACTTATTTGTTTCATTGCCTATTGGTAACATAGACCTAGAGGTAGATAGTCTAGCAAGGGCCGATCTCATTGAGAAGATGAGATTGATCATTCATTGTAGCATATAAATAGCTTTGAATGATTGGATGTATATTTATAATACTCAAAAATAACTAAAATATCAATTAAGAGCCATTTACTTTTGTGATATATATAACGTTTGTTGTGTTATAGTATTAGAATTGAATGCGCACATCCAAAGAACAATGTACCAAGATGTACAAAGAAGTACAATTGGGTAAGCTATATTATACCACAAAGAAGTAAAGTTCACTACAACAAAAAGGCCTCATAGACGCACATTTAGACACGATTTTTGAATACAGAGAAAAACTTACGGGCGCATCTATCTGCCCGTCTATTTGCGCATCTATAATCTCATGTATCAACGAAATTTACACGTACAAATAGACGCGTAATAGACGCATATATACACGTGCATATAGACACGCTGGTAGACGCGCTTTTACAAGCACTGATAGACGCGAACGGAAAACAAAAAATGTCATTAAAAAAAAGATATTTAATTTCTTTTTTTAATTTGAATTATGAAGGGCGTGTATAAGCGCGTGTAGTCTGCATTATAGACGCGCAAATAAACGCGAATTACCTGCAATTTAGATGCGCTCATAGACGCGCAAAACAGAACTAGAAAAAAAAAACCAGAGAGCATGTGGTTTCTTTTTTTTCCCCTCCCATACATCAGATTGTGTATTTGGAAAAAAGACAATGTATCTTACGGGCAGGAAAATTAAAAGTAAAAGTCCATGTATTCATTATATATCAAAGCATTTACAAGGGAAGTTTTGAGTGCTTGCGACCTAAAGTGTGCCTGCAAGCAGTAGGCTCAAAGAGATATCATACATATACAAGAAAAGAAGGCCTCATGAGGAGGTATGGTGCTCCTCTACGAATCTGAAGAGGAAACATCCTCGCTAGTACCACCATGGCTACTAGCGTCGCTATCCCCCTCCTCGCTATGCTTCACATCTGGGTTCGCCTACACACACAAAAGATCAGGGTTGCTTACATAGACAAGGTGGAGAAAAAGTTATAATTAGTTATACTTTTAATAGGAAAGTAAGAAAAACATACCTCCTTTGGCTGTCGAATCCTCATGGCCCGATTGTATTGGTCCTCAATGATGAGACCCTCCTCATAAAAGTGAAGCCATGTCGTTGCGCAGTTATGGCCTCGATGGTAATCTACCTCTCTAGGGGTAGGTGTCCTACCAACGATAGTAGTCTGCAAAAAATTTAGAGATATACAAACAATTAGATGTCACAATATATTGGACTAAAATAAATAAAGAATTTAAAGAAATATAAATTAAAAAAAACTAGAAATCAAAATATACTTACAAACTCTGCCTCCCACGACTCTCTGCCGCCCGATCCATAATGCGACGATCCCATTGTTTCCATTTGGATCCGTCGCGTCCCTGCGTGCTGGCGACTCTTCTATTTCTCAGCTGCTTTCTTCTTGGCTTTCTTCCACTCTACGCAGTGGCATATAGGTGGTTGGCTGTAGGCTCCACGCCCCTCCTCCAGCCTCCGTAGTGAGTCCCTGGCCCGTGTCATGAGGTGGGATATTTTGTTGTGAAGTATATTCCTCACTTTTGTACGTCCCCAATCATCCGAGAATCGCTGACCCTCAGGATTTGGGTACCTCCTATGGACTGCCCTCAACACCTCCTGCTACAAGCCGCTTTTCTGGTTTTTGAAGGCAATGAAACAATCTTTATACGTCGCATGCACGACGCTCCTCATGTACGCCATTACATCCCTTCCCTCATCATCATGAAAGATGCCACCAGCATCTGTAACTCTATAGTAATGGCGTACAACCTCCTCTACATGATCTAATGGTGAGGGTGATTGCTCGCCACCTCCTAGGCAACCCCCACACAACCCTCGTCCTCCCCCTCGACTCTCCCTCCTCCCTCTCTGTTGACTGCACTCTGCCTCATTGGACACATGAGCTTCTGCAAATGCAGATGCTTGTGCTTCAGCCGATGCACGTGGAGCACGTGGAGTACCTGCAAATGGAATACCTACATATGGAGTACCTGTATATGGAGTACCTGTATGTGGAGTACCTGCATGTGGAGTCTGGGAAGTAGTGCCAGGCGAAGATGCGAGAGGCGTCCCAGACATGACACTGAACACCTCGTCCGCTGTGGGAGAGCGGCCAAGGTGTCCGGTCATCTCTCCCATGAAGTCTTTGCTACTAGGAAAACCTCGAAAAAATACATTGACTCCCATGCCAAAGGAGGCCAATGTATCGTTCATGCGATTCACATCTAGGTCATTGCTAGATGAACCATGATATGACATCTGCAAAAAAAACACAAGAAAAAGACAAATTTATTTGCATACAAAAAATCATATATTACCTACATTTTCAAAGAGCTTTCTTTAGACATTGAGCATAACACTTAAGTGCTAATGCTTCTCTTAAACAACAAAACTAATAAACACAAACACGGGATACTACACATACATATCATTGCACCCTTAAACTTCTCTATGGATTTTTCAACTACCTAGAAAAATGATTTACACACTATGCTTCCCAATAGTTTGTTTTGTTTCAAAAAGTCGGCTGAGATGAGATGGCTTAAGACAAAAGAGATGTAGAATAAGGTTAGTGCTCATATATGGCACATCCATGTTACAACTATACTTTAGAATTAATAGCTATCATAGCAAAATGATAGATCCCTACTAAGGACAACTCTTTGGAAGGGTAAACATAGAAAAATTATCCACTTTTAACATAATGACACACTTATACTCATAACCTTCATGAAGAAACATAGAGGTCATACTCTTTGTCATGAAGCACTAAGCTCTTCATTCAAGGATCACAAACAAAGAGCATTAACATACCACTCCTTTTGCAACTCCACAACAAGTGGAAATATCGAGTCACACTATTACATAATGATGTTTTATGTCGATTACGTTGCATTGCTACTCACATCACTATGATACATCACTTGTACATGGCTTACAACAATGGGGTTTGTGCAACTTAAGTGACTAGAAGTGCATTTTTTGGAGATGTTGTTTAACATTGACCAATGCATCAATGAAATGACAATGTTACTTAAGGAATATTTGTAGCAAATGAAAATGTGAGAGTAACCCACCATTTTTTTTGTTCCTCCTAGCCAATGTGCCATGCTTTCTCTTTCTTTCTCTCTCTCTCTCTCTAAATCATACAAACTCTCTCTTCCTTTCTCTTTCTAAAAAATACACGTCCAACACGTCTATCTCCGCATCTAAGATGCAGCACAAATGCGCTATCAGACGCGCATCCCAGGTCAATGCACGTGTATAATCGCGTGTAGACTGCAGGTCAATATTCTGTGCAGCGCGTGTATCATTGCATGTGCACTGCAGAGCACATGCGCTCTAAGACGCGCCCTCAGACGCTCTAAGAGGAAATAATTTTCTGTGCAGCGCGTGTACACTGCGGAGCACAGGCGCCAGCACACACGCTCTAAGACGCGCCCTCAGACGCTCTGAGAGAAAACAATTTTCGCATCTATGTCTGCATCTACACTGAGATGTAGACGCACTATTAGATACACTCGATCGGCCAATTTTAGGCCGACAACCGCCATTGACGATTTACATAATGCAATACATAATGGAATCAGAAATCCTAAATACATAGACAGAGCAGAGAGAGGAAGACAGAAACAGTGAGAGAGAGAGAGAGAGAGAGAGAGAGAGAGACTCACCTTGGGTATTTGGTGTGGCGGGTGGTGGTGCTTCTCCTTCTCCTTCTTCCTCTCCTTGGTAAGTTACCCTCCCTTGATGCTTGTTTGCTTGCTTGCTGCTTCTTCTTGTTCTCCTCTTTCTTGTTCTCTCTTTCTTCCTCTCCTTGGCTTTCCTTTTTCCCTTCTTGTGTGTTTGAAATGAAAGAAGAGGTGAGTCATGAGGAGGTGAGGCATGAAGAGACTGCATGTCGGCTAAACTCAAGCTTCAGAACCGCAAAAAACGCAGGAAAGGAAAGGCGCAGTTTGAAAAGAAATGATTTAAGTATGATTTGAATTTTGTCGTGTGCGTCTATTTTCGCGTGTATATGTGCGTCTATTGTTCAGATACATGCGAGAATAGATGCGAATATAGACGCCTAGCTAGACGCGGATATAGACGCGCATTTGGGTGTTAAGTTTTAATAAGTTAAGATAAGTTTTAAGATGATGATTTTTGTGTATTTAAAATTAAGATCTTATGTAAACATATGAATGACAAATATATTGATGTTGTCATGAATTAGGTTTAATCATGTCGACGTCATCATCACCTAGTGCGGTGCAAGCTGGTGAGTCAATGAGTATATCCTCAAGTGAGGATGAAACATTGCGTCTTCATAATCGAGATGCATGGCTACGACGAAAAATTAAATGCATGTGTGATCATTGTCGAGGGTGTATTTTTCGAGTACCTCGAATTGCAATGTCACACCTCAGCTTATATGGAGAATGGGACCGAGAAAAATCACCAGTATTCATAGTTTTCTTTTACCACTAAGATTGCATGTCTATGTTACGGGAATTATATATCAACGTACATGAAACTCCCTTTTGTGGTTGAGCAGGATGCGGTGCCACATCCTGAGATGCTCCCTCCCGGGCGTTGAGAGGCTGCAAAACGTCGACACGAGGAGGTTGAGTCTTCAAGAAGAGTAGAGATTGACGAACATGATAGTTGCCCTCATGAAATGCCCCATCAAGTAGTAGAGGATGAGATTTTGGACAACATGGTACACCATCTATTTTTGCAACCGGTTCAGGGAGAAGGTCACTCTACGAAGCCAGATGATCCACTATATATAGCATCATCTACTCCGTTGTATGAAGGTTGTACGTACTCCGTTCTTCGTGTGTCCCTCGAGATACTTAACTTGCAAACAATTTATGGATGGAGTAATGTTAGTTTGGATGCGTTATTGAAGTAGGTATCAATTCAATTTGGCTTATATATGAATCATAATATTAATTGTTAATTCTATTTTGAAATCAGACAGAAATATATGTTGGTGGTTTTTTAACTCACTTTTAAAATATATGTAGGTTATTATCACAAATGCTTCCAAAAGGAAACAAATTGCCAACTAAGAGAGAGCAAGCAAGACATTACTTGACATCTCTGGGAGGCCTCAATTATGTCAAGATCCATGCATGTGTCAATGATTGTGTCTTATTTCGTGGGATTCATGAGTTCGCATGAGAGTGTCTTGTTTGTGGCGAATCAAGATACGAAGTGGAGATGAAGTCAATGGATATGCCTCATAAGGTTTTGCGACATTTTCCGATTGTTCCACGTATAAAACTTATGTTCAAGTGTAAGTCTATTGGAAAGCTCATGTCATGGCATGCTAGTCATCATTCAAGTGATGGAAAATAGAGGATCCCTGCAGACATACCCGTATGGCAACATATAGATAATTCGTGGCCCGTTTTCAAAGAAGAGCCAAGAAATTTGAGATTTGGTTTAGGTATGGATGGAATCAATCCATTTGGCATCAAAAGTACATCATACAGTGTATGGCCAGTGGTAATGGTGAACTATAATATTCCTCCATCCATGGCAATTAAAAAGGGATATGTGATGTTGTCCCTTCTGATTCCTGGAAAGCACAAGGTAAAAAAGATGGACGTTTACTTAGAGCCTTTGATTGAAGAGTTAGAAACGTTATGGGAAGGTATTGAGGTGCATCTGCATCCTCTAGAGATTTCACATTGAAGGCCAGGTTGTTGTGGACCATGCAGGACTTTCTAGGATACGGAGAGTGTTCAGATACATGTATATAACTCTATATTTGAAATTCAAGACTGGAATCAATTGTATTTTATTAATTCACTTGTTTTTTTCACGTTTAACCACGTCAGGATATCATGCATGTCCTATTTGCGGTCCCTCTCTAGTTTCCTCTAGGCCGGCACGTTTAAAGAAGGTTATCTACAACAATCATCATCTATTTCTTCCTATTGACCATCCCAAATATGTTCTCCCTAGTAATGGAATGACTCCACAATCTCTAACCATTCGAGATTGGAAGGAGAGATGGATTAATGCCGATAGCCACCCTCCACTCGGCATGAGTCGGTAAGAAGTGCATTTCTCTCGATTGACTTTAAAGTATTTAGCATGATGAATTGTTTACATAATATATTGTTTGTTTGTTAGGTTCTCTATATTCTTTCGTCTTCCATACTGGACTGAACTCAAGATCAATCACTTGTTGGACCCTATGCACATATTCAAAAATGTTGTATCTACATTATGGGATCACTTGATAGGGGCTCGTGATTCAGTTAATGTAATGGAGGATTTACGTAACATTGGTCGCATGAGACGAGCCTGGCCACACATTGGACCCAGAGGAAAGATTGAGCTACCCCATGCACCTTGGATATTGTCAAAGAACAAGGAAAAAATAGTGAAGGAACAAATATATAGCTTTCGAACACCCACAGGAAAGATTGAGCTACTCAAGGAAAAGGAATGAGTAAAGTGCTAACAAAAGAAGAACTTCGTAAGTTAAATAGTTTTTGTGTACTCAATAGTGATGTTATGAGCAAATGGGTGACACTATATAATGAAGAAAGGGCAAGAAGAAAAAGCGAAAGACAAGAATTTCTCACTAGATATGGACGTAATGTCTCATTTCCAGATCATCTAAATGCGCTCCCACGTCATATTGACATAGATTGGTTACATGAGGAAATGGAGAGAATGGAAAAAGAGGAGAAAATTAATATATCTCAAGAAGAGTGGGAATACGCACGAGGTGCTTATCAAAGGTGAGACATACTATCAATTAATTTATTTCTATAAGTTTTATTTTATATAAATAATTGACATGTTTGATCTTTTATCTTTTACTACTAGTGCACATTATTCAATGCACTTTGGTGTGAGGGTAAACATCTTCGAACTCAACGTATAGATGAAAAGAGAATTACCCAAGATTGTGGTGTCCTTGCTCACTTCCAGGATGCCAATGGTACCATGGAAGGTTATTGTGGCTTGATCCAAGATATTCTGAAGCTTGACTTTAGACGATTCTTTATATATGTGCTGGATGTGAAGTGGTTTAAAGAAGTGGTAACAAATGGTGAGCATTGTACAATCAGACGTCATTCAAGTGGTTTTGTAATCATTGACTCTAAAAATTTCACCAAAACAAGAATGACACATTAGTATTACCTCAACAATGCGAGCAGGTATATATGCAAAGGCTAATTTTTTAATATGTATACATGTGATACATATACACAATATAATAAGTACTTAAGTTTTTTGCTTTTGTTTTTCAAATACAGGTTGTGTATCATTCAATGGTAAACAATAACCGATGGTGGTATGCCATCCCTATATCTAATCGTTCAAAACCAATTTATGGTAATATTACCGACATGGAGATAGTAGATGACAATCCAACAATTAATGATGATGTGCATGATGACACCATAATGGATTATATGCGAAATATAGTATAAGATGAACCTTGCGATGATGTTCAAGGAAACGCAGAAGAAGACAATAATGTGATTATCGATGATATTGATGAAGTTATTGAGCAATATAGCAACACATCTGATAGTGGGATAGACTTATTTGTTTTGTTGCCTCAGCTTGGTAAAATAGACCTAGAAGTAGATAGTTTAGCAAGGGCTGATCTCATTGAAGATGAGATGGATCATTCACTGTAACATACTTAATTTGCTTATTAATTCAATGTATATTTCTAATTCTATGCTTTTTATCATGCGCACACGTGCATACTCAAGAATCAATAGTCAATTTTAAAGCAAGCATTGAATTTTCCATAATAAAAAGGAAGTATCTTTTATCATCTTCAAGTACATAGAGAAATTATGAGATACATATTGCAATACTTGCTACTAATTGTACGGTTTCTGTCGCTTGCTGCTAATTACTTATATCAGGCTTGTCAACTGGAGGAACTCCCATTCATTAGAGAGCAATGAAAAAGTAATTATTAACTCTATTTTTTTAATTCAATGATTCAATGTGTATTCTTAATTCTATGGTTTTTACATGCGCACATGTGCATACTCAAGAATCAATTTTAGGTGGTTAAATAATTATTAACTTTGGTTTTTCAATTATGTGAATTGCTAATTTTAGGTGGTTAAATAATTGTGCATCTGCTAGCGTGTCTATATTAGTGTCTATTTGCGCAGATATATAGACGCAAAATTCGTGTCTATTTACACGCAAGTTTACACGCATTTATAGACGCTCTGATAGACGCGCTCGACTTTGTGCGTCTAACGTGCGCGTCTATGCCTCGTTTCTATTGTAGTGGTTGGTAATGTATTCTAAAAAATACTAGTTGTTAAGATGTTTGATCATATTTAGGGAATTTATGAAAAATGAAAAATCTGTGCACTTATTTTTGTATCTATAAGCGCGTTTAAAAACACAGGTATATAGACATGTTTTTCGCATCTATATACTAGTGCCAATAGACGTGCTGATAAACGCGCTCGCTATTTTGCGTGTACAATGCGCGTCTATAGGGCCTTTCTCTTGTAGTGTTCATGAACACTTACTTATTACAATCTATATCGCAAAGACAATACTTGTGGGTATTACAATCTCCAAAGAAACTTGTGCTAGGCATGTTGTTTCTTAAGATAATCCTAGACTAGTTCATAAGACTCTATCAACAAACTTGCCCCCTCCATTACATAGTTGATGGGTTTTAAAAAGTGGGCAACTACGATATAAAGATCCCTAACTTCTACCCATGAACCGTAAGCACCAGTCAAATGATGATCAGAGGAGGACAATGTGCTTTGTCCTAGCCCATGGGCATTCAAACACACACTCAAGTGACTACTAGGATTTCCCAAGATATTAATATACATAATGAATCCTTTAGAATTATGTGTGATCTTTTAACATTGAAAGAATGCTTTTGAGAAATCAATTGACCATCATAAAAGTATAACTTTTTGCCTCTTGGCAACATTTGTCAAAGATGTCGATAATGCCAAATGGCATCTCAAGGATTGCTAGAGACAAACACATGTGCTCCTTTTCCATGATATCCTCATCGTATCAAAAATTTTGTTATATTGAAACATATTGCAACTCATCGTAATAAGAAATGAACATCTCATTTATGATAATCAATTTTCAAGGTCTCTATTAGCCCCACTACTTATGGTACATATCTTTTTTCTTCATTTCAACCATACAGCTTAGTGTTTTAAAAAATTTGAAGTAAACATGTGGATAGATAAGTTTTTCAACGGCATATGAAACTCAAGAATGCCAAAGGAAGGGTACCACATGTAGAAATTAGAACTTCTCATTGGTTTACTGTCCGGTTTCTTGGTAAGAAACGATTAACAACGCACACGGTATGGAGAACAGAGCTCCAAGGTTTGAGGAATAGGTCGTTGACGAGGAGGCGGAACTAATCAAAGTACAGTGGTGGTTCTATTAATGTGCGATATATTCATAGAAAGAAGGTTCTGTGCAAAGTCGGATTGTTATGTCAAAGGGCGCTTCAATGGAGAAGTAGAATTGCGGTGGTCGCTGGGTCAACCTTACAGAAAGTCTACTTGGGAGGTGAAAGAATGGCAGGTGAAGTCTGACGTGCGTGAGGGTGAGGGGACATAGTTGAAGAACGTGACCAATTGACCGGGGTTAAGGGCGTAAGAAGAATGGAGTTTGTAGTAGGTCGTCGTGACGATGCATGATGACATGGGCATGCAGACGAGCGAGAGAGGGATAGAGCTCGTATATATTGAAGACGACGAGACATGAGGTTATTACAGTCACAAGTCCCTAGCTCGCTCTCTCTCTCTCTCTCTCTCTCTCTCTCTGTACAGACGACATATAATATTGAAGACGCCGAGACCTAAGGTCATTACAGTCGGAAGCCTCTCTCTCTCTCTCTCTCTCTCTCTCTCTATGCGTGTCTGTGTGTGAGATTCACATATAGATTGCCCGCTGCTCCTTGCTTAGAAAATCTAGTTCGTACTTGGTTGTAGCTCGTCACAGAGTCACAGAGAATGATCAGCAACGGCCTGGAAAGGGTACATGTCAGTGAAGATGAGGATGTGCCGGATGAGTTCTTGTGCCCCATCTCTCTGCAGATCATGGCAGAACCAGTCACGCTGGTTACCGGCATCACCTACGATGGCCCCGCCATTGCCAGGTGGCTGGAGGCCGGCCATTCCACGTGTCCCGTCACCCGCCGCTCCTTGCCTTCCACGTCGACCGCGACGGCCATGGTGCCAAACCTCACCCTCCGTCGCCTCATCCTGCTCTGGAAGCAAGCCCACCCCCAACACCCAGCTTCCTGCACCACTATAACTCCAGAAGCACAAGAGCCGACCACTAATCAAACCCGCCACAGCTGCCACGCAGATGAAGTTCAGTCCGTTCTCTCTAACATCGTTTCCCACCATCGCACCTTGGAGAGCCTCAAACGCTTGCACAGCATCATCCTCTCGGATCTCTCAACATCCCACCGGCGTAGCTGGACTCTTTCTCTTCCTCCTGCCTCTGCTGCTGCTCCGTCTATGGACGTCCTTATTGCCTCCCTCCTTCCCGTTTATGGCCCCAAAACAGGCTTGCCTCCACCGGGTAATGGCTTGTCCAAATTCTTTCACAGACCCTCGGTCGGTACAGAGTCCAGAGAAGCCCTAGAGATATGCGCAGAAACTTTGGCCATCCTCCGATATCAGCTTCCGCATCTCAGTCGAGAGGCCAAGGCGCTGCTGTGCGATGCTCGAGCGCTGGACTGGATCGTGTCAATCTTCTCCGGGCCGCACATGGTAGCGAGGCTGCATGCAATCAAGGTTCTGGACAAGCTCTTCACGCTGGCAATGGCGCCGCCCGGCGACGATATTCATATGACTCGTGTCGAAGCAGAACATAATCGGGATAGGCCTGTGCAGGTGATCAGGGCCATGGTACAGAGGCTGCTCAACCGCGGTGCGCGCGTCATTATCAAAAAGCTTCTGGGCATGGCCACATGTCCAGGAGGACGAAAGGCCAGCCTCCGCGTTCTGCTCGTCCTCTTGACAAGATCCGGTGTCCATGGCTTCTCTGATACTGTCAGTGTCAACGTCACCTCACGGGATGAATTTGGCCAGGGCGAGAATGTTACAAAACAGCTCGTGCGCTCATGCACGGACAACAACGCCATCGCCATCCTCCTTCAGCTTCTCTCAGAGTCGGCCGGTGGCGATAGATTGCTCTGTGAAACAGCCCTCGCTCTCCTCTGCCTGCTCCTTTGCTACCCCCGGGCCCGCGCTGCGGCCATCGCTGCCCCTGAAACCATTCCTGTGCTGGTCAAGCAGATCCTCAGGGTGTCCAGTGACGCGACGGAGGCTACCATGGATGCTCTGCTCAACCTGTTCAAAGCTCCTCCGTCCTCAAACCGTCAGCCGGAGCTCATCCAAGCCGCCATGGAAGCTGGAGCACTTCAGAGGCTGCTGGCTGCGCTCCAGACTAGCACCCGTCTCTCCTCTAGGACAAAGGCCAAGGAGCTTGTCCGACTGCTCAATCAGCGGTCCTCCACACAAAAGCCAGCCCGGATCCAGATCACATTTGCTCACCTGTGAAACTTATTCCAATCCCAATATCTTTCCCTCTCTCACCTCAATCCAAAACCTTTGTATTAAAGGTGACAAAACGTTACTGGTCTGCCCTAACCTGATTGCTAGCTGGATTTGTATATTGGAAATGATGTGGCTAGCCATAGGCAATAATTTTGTGTGGTTGTAGTTAACGTTCGGACAAAAACAATCTTTGAAAAAAATTGGGGGCGAGGGGGGGGAGGCGTAAGAGTATGGGCTTTGTAGCTATACCATGGCGTAGGAGCCAGAAACACCTATATAGGGAATAGTTGTGAGTCTAAGCTCAGCTTGGTTTTCACTCTACGTGTGATTCCCTATGCTCAGTGGTGAACACTCATATGTGTGGCGTCACAAGGGTGTAGTCCTGAGATGTGCCTCAATGTTGTACCTTTTGATATCATGAATACAAAGATTCCTTATTGATATATCTTGTGTGCCATTCCACTGTGCCTTTTTGTGCCTCATGACAGGTTTTATCATGAAGTCTCGTGAAGGTCCGCAACACTTGGTATCAGAGCAACTCTAGCACAAAGCATACTAGCTCGAAAGGGGAGCAGGCTCACGGACGTGAAGGAGATCCTACCATAACACATCGGGCAACTCAACATGGCGAACCCGACACCACACAACACGACACGACCTTGACACAATGCGACATGAACCTGACATGACACAATGTGACATGCCACATTGCGATGCCCTCCCAAGCGAGTTTTCTGTTGAAAATTGGAAGGGAATGTGATGTGCCAACAAAGCTAAGAGGGAGCATGGCATAATAGAAATGCATGGTATACTATTCAAAATGACTTAGAAAGAGCTGAGACTTTGGGAGGATACTTTCTTTGTAGAGGAAGAGGAGCTATGTCACTGGCTCAAAATCACATATAGGAAGAAAGAGCTACGGCTCAAAATGATCGAGCAGACAAGGAAAACCATTAACATGCTAAGGAAGACCCATCAAGGAGCGGACATGCTGGATGATCTCGAAGAGAAGGCTAAAGAGTTGGAAGAGGTTGACTACTCATTCATCATGGTGCGAGAGAGAGCTAGACTATGGCAAGTGAAGACGGCCCGAGACCTCGACACAGAGCTACAAGAGAAAATCATGTTGATGTGGGACTCAGAGACTGCCTCTGGATCTAGAGAAGTCAAAGAGAGGGTTGAACCATACTTGAAGCAGATGCGAGCTGAAAGAGTCTAAGAGCTGAAGAATGGAGCAAAGCCAATTGAAGAACCAAAGAGCCAAGAGAAGAAGAAACAGGTGAAAGAAGAAAAAGAAATAGGGTCAAATGACGATAAAGATGAAGAGAAGGGGGAGGATGAGCTCAACACACTGATCTTGGAACACCTCGCCCCCAAGAAGAAGAAGCCAAAGGCTACTACCTCGACTACTACCCGGAAGACTACTATCCTAAAGGCTACCCTAAAGATCAATACTTCAACAACGAATACCCTCCTGAAGGAGATGGATATTGTTACCATGAAGATTTTCCCATTGACTACCACCCAAAAGGAGAATGCCTCGACACCGGCTACCCCTATCACAAAGAATGCCAAACCGAACAAGTCTCGGAAGAGAAAGAAATTATGGAATATTATGTTAAGGGAGAAGGATGGAAAATGGATGTGATTTCAAAAGTAGAAAATAATATGATGGAGCTAGGCTAGGGAAAAGAAGAGGAAGCAAGGTGGACATGTTAGAGGGATGAACCACTGTACCCACAAGTCATAGCCCATGCAGGTGGTTGAAGAACTAGTGATAGAAAAGGAGAAGGGGGAGGATGAGCTCGATCATCTTGATCTTGGAACATCTCTACCCAATGAGATTGAGGGTGAGGCCAGGTTGGCGCCCTCCTGTGAGGCACGAGATGCCTCTGATGAAGAAGAAGATGAAGAGATAGAGTTCGAAGATGAGAATGGAAGGGCGAAAACATCTGGGGGCAGGGCATCTGCTACATGGAACCAACACTTCTACTTTAGATGATGATATAGGTAAAGAAAAAGAAAAGAGAGAGGAGTTAGAAGAGAAGAAAGAGGAAGATGGGGAACATGAGCTCAGCTCAGATCTTGGAATACCCTGACCCCGACAACCCCAACAACAAGAATCAATCAAACCCTCAGAGTTCAATGATGATAGGCTAGGAAAGGAGTTTAAGGAGAGAATCGTGAAAATATGGGATGAGATAGAAGAAGATGATAGGAAAGAATAAGAAAGAGAGTTGTTGGATGGAGCCATAGAGAAAATCAAGGAAAAGATGAGACAAGAAAATAGAAGAAAAGAGATAGAAGAACAAGTAGAGTTAGCTAGGAATAAGTAAGAAGAAGAAAATAAGCTAGACCATGATAGAAGAAAACAAGTGGAAGAAAACAAGAAGAAGAAAGTTAGGAAAAAGATTGAGTAAGAAGAAAAAGACAAAGAAAGCAAGTTGAAAGAACAAGTATGGAGAGCTAGGAAGCTAAAGGAAGAAGATAGGCTAGAGCAAGAAGAGCAAGAAGATCAAGAAAAGATAGATCAAGGTAGGAAGGCCAAAGAAGAAAGGATGGAAGACAAGGAGGAAGAAAAAGAGCAAAAGATAGAGAAGGGAAAGAATGAGAATGAGACCAAGAAGAAGGCAAAACCGAACGCTAAGAAACGGAGGCAAGCCAACAAAGCCAAGATGAGAGATGAGAATGAAGATGCATCCAAAATCCTCTCCCCCCCACTCAAATCGTGGCTAAGGACAAAGCAACCTCAACTTTTACTCCAAGGCCACACCCCATCCCAACCAACTCGAATCAAAGTAAGAACCAACTACACTTCAAATGGATTCATTGGCTACGCCTTTGAACCCGAAGAGGCAAACCCTTATGAGCTTGCAAAGGAGTCAGAGGACAAAGCCTCAAAGGAGGGAGAGCATGAGGGAATGCTCACAATAGGGCTCGATCAAGGTAACTTAGTGCCATGGAAGGGAACCCTGCTAGTTGAGCCTTGGAGAACTCTCCAACTCACTCTTAAGGTGAAGTTCTTTGGACTATGGAATCCATTGGGACCATACTCAATGCTAAGAAAGATGGAGATCTTTGCATTCAGGCCACAAGCAGTGCAAGGAGTTGTCATCCTGATCTTATGGATTTGTGACACACCAAGCATCTCACAGATGGGCATCACCCCAAGAACTTCAAAGATACCTCTACTTTTGCAACCCAAAATTTGGCCTTACTGTGATGCCTTAGTCCATTTTCCACCAAGAATCTCAACTCAAAATGAGGCTAAGGAGAGCCAAAGAGGTGCCATGCACCAAGACCGCACCTTTTGTGCAAAAAGGCAGGCTGAACCAACCAGCTTGTCTAAGTACAAAGCAAGCAAGAAGGATCTGGTAAAGAGGCCAAAGAAAACAACCCAAGTACTTGACCTAGTGATGAGGGCAAAGCATCTTGGCAAATGAACCAAGAGACCCAAGTCCCCAAGGCCCAAGGTGACGGCACGAAGAAAGGGAGGCTTGGCGCAAGGAGCTACTCAATGGATTGTCTCCCTCAAGGAGTGGCACAACATGGCGACCACCACATTACCATGCCTTGATCCCAACAATGTGACAACATGGGATTGAGCCTACAAAGTTGGCATGCAAAGCCATAAGCACGAACCACCTCAAGTTAGGACTATGAAGCCTCCACTCCTCAAATGTAATTGAGTCAAGGGTGGACTAGAATGAAAAACAATAAGTCTAGATGGGTAGACCCTGGCCAACTTGATATCATAAGTTATGTTAAGACCCCCAAGTCATAGTGCAGTAGGCATAGACCACCTTGATAGAAAAGGTTGCATTAAGACCTGACTAAGGAGTTAGTCCTAGACCGGCAAACACTAACTAGCTTGATAGTATAAGTTGTGTTAAGACATCAGAATGAGTCAAGAAACCACCCTTAAATGTTGAGGACAACAATTCATTAAGCGAGGGTGAGTGTAAGGGTATGGGATTTCTAGCTATACCATGGCATAGGACCTAGAAACACCTATATAGGGAGTAGTTGTGACTCTAAGCTCGGCTTTGTTTCCACTCTACATGTGATTCCTTATGCTCAGTGGTGAACCCTCATATGTGCGGTGTCAGGAGGGTGTAGTCCTAAGATGTGCCTCAATGTTGTACCTTATGATATCACGAATACAAAGATTACCTATTGATATGACTTGTGTGCCATTCCACTTTGCCTTTTTGTGCCTCATGACAAGTTTTACCATGAAGTCCTGTGAAGGTTTGTAATAGGGGGGCACATGCGCCGAGGGCCTATTTGCAAGAATAATGACTAGACGAATCAAAGAGTAGTATGTGTGGCTAAGTCACATCCATTTGATACCCAAGTAACTTGGCATATACTAATCTAGTTTTAGAAAAAGGAAGACAAACTAATGCTAAATGGACTCTTTGTCTCATGAAGCTATTCAAAGGGAAAAGTTTTATATTGGATATAATGTTTTTCAACATCCTTTTCTCAAATTTGTCACAATTGTGGCATTCCCTTTTCAAATTATGTGCCTTCAATAAGAGTATTATTTTTCACAATTTAAATTCTTATATTAATTGCAAAAAGTAGTGCCTTATATTTAATCATCGATATAACCTTCAATATTTACATCAAAATATGCGTCGATATAGGGATCAGTAAATATGGGACACATACAATGACCTAAATAGAGATGATTATAGGGACGCATATACTGATGCTTACACAGACACAAATCGTAGTACAGCTTTTGGCACGTATACTAATGTGGTAGAAATTACTACGGTCAAAACTTTTTCGTTCTCTACATATTTTGTGTATTTAAATGTATCGAGAGTGCAGCAAAAAATTGGCGTAAGAGTAACCTACCTCCCTCCATGTTTGCATTGGTTGCTTGCTTGCTTCCTACACACTCTCTTCCTTCCAAACTCTCTTACAAAGAAGGCACATGTTCTCAAAAAGGAGATGCATGGCAGAAGTAAGAAAGATGAAGAAGCAAGATTCAACAAAAGACATCAGACCAAAACCTAGAGAGTTCGGTCCTAATTTATGTCTAAGAAGGTTTTCCTTTAAAGGCATAGAGAAAGTTAGTCTCGTGGTGGTCACAGATCAGAAGTGGTGTTTCAAATGTGGAGAAAAAGGATATATTTCACCAATTTTTCCAAACCCTATAAGGTCTAAGGACTATAAACCCTTATGCAATCGATGCAAATGAGAAGGCAACCCTACAAAAGACTATCCCAATCTATCCCCTATGAAGGCTAGTGCGACGAGGCCCGAGAACCTATCTCTAGCTTGGTGGAATTGGAAGTTACCACAATCACACATGCTAAGAAAAAGGAACCATTCATCCAAAAGAAAAATATTCCTCTTGCCAAAATTGTGAAGTTCAATCTTCTAACAAAGAAATAGAATACTATAGGACTAAACAATGTAGTACAAAGCATTGCAATGCCATAGAGAGACACAAAGATAGTAGAAAAAGTTCAAATGTTGCCACTTCTAGAAGAAAGAGAAAAGATGAAAGTGGGTATTTCCTCATTCTCTAGTTGCCTCTAGTTGCCTAGAGAAGCCTCTGGATCCTATCAAAGAGTATGACTTGATCAAAGACCTAGACACCCTCAAACCAAACCTAACATTCTGACAGTTGTTACTGATGTTGTCCCCTAGCTACTGCTACTAAAAGAATTTCAAAAGCATACTGACAAGAAGATGTGGCATAAGGATTGCTCCTACAACTACCACTAAATCCTAGTAAATGAATCTCGTTATATATAAAGGATTTATAAGAAATGGATTAAGCCAAATAAGAATTCTTTAGCAATGGCTCTTATCTCCCTAATT
Source organism: Lygodium microphyllum (assembly GCF_053477565.2). Lineage (NCBI taxonomy): Eukaryota > Viridiplantae > Streptophyta > Polypodiopsida > Schizaeales > Lygodiaceae > Lygodium > Lygodium microphyllum. The sequence goes on along the minus strand of NC_141138.1, from coordinate 163,908,674 downwards.
TACCCTTCTCAAGAAAGGATGATAATAATGAATCTCGTTATATATAAAGGATTTATAAGAAATGGATTAAGCAAAATAAGCATTCCTTTAGCAATGGCTCTTATCTCCCTAATTTACCCTTCTCAGGAAAGGATGATAATAGTGTAGTTCCATAGTTGGAACATAACATATATGGTCCATGTTATATGAGGTTCCTAGATGCATTCTCAAAAGTTGAGTCCTTGAGTCTCAAAAGGTAGGTAACCCTCAAACAAAATTCGAAATATCCATAATATCATTTTAGCATCCCAAAGTGCCAACCAAATCCCCATCAAAGGTCAAAGGTGGTTCTAGGAAAGCATCAAATGAGAAGGCCACTCCCTTGAAGGAGTGAGATCTATACCTAGAAATAGTGTATGAGACATTCGTTTAAGAAGTAAAATGTAAAAAGTAATTACTTATTGTGGATGTAGATGGCATTGAACATCACTTGAAGATAGGTAGCAATCTTCAAGAAGAGAAGCTATTGGTCTTGCGTTACCTACTAAAGGAGAATCTAGGCATGTTTACATGGTCATATAAAGATTTGAAAAGGATTGATTCCATCATGTGTCAAAATTACATTGACTAGATCCCAATGCTAAGCATGTAAGGCAAAGACAAGATGCATGAATCCAAATTACTTAGCCCTAGTGAAGGCAGAGTTATTGAAGCTATTAGAAGATGAGTTCATCTATCCAATGGCCAATAGTGAATGGGTCTCACCCATCATGGCAGTACCCAAGAAGAATGGAAAGCTACGAATATATGTGTACTTTTGCAAGTTGAATTTCAAGATAAAGAAGAATCATTTCTCTATCCCCTTGACTGACCAATTTTTGGATACAATGGAAGGTCATGAATGCTATTCCTTGGTGGATGGATTTAGTGGGTACAACCAAGTGCATATAGAAAAAGAGGACCAATCTAAGATAACCTTCGCAACATAATGGGTTACCTATACCTACAAAGTGGTGCCAATTGGACTCTATAGCACTCGTGCTACCTTTCAACAAGTCATGATGGCTGTATTCTGAAATCACTTGTATGATTTGATTGAGGTATATCTAAATGATTTTTCTGTCTTCAGTTTGCTCTATAAGCATTGGAGACACTAGGCGCAACGCTTTGATTAATGCCGAGAGTATGGGATCTCCCTCAACCCTGACAAATGCATCCTTAGAGTCTCTGTAGGAGTTCTTCTAGATCACATTGTCTCTGCACAGGGAATAGCAATAAACCCTGCCAAAATTGAGAAGATTGTGGCCCTAATTGCACCCAATAATCTAAAGTAGTTGAGAGGATTTCTTGGCCATACGTGATACTAGAAGAGGTTCATCGCACATATTGCAACAAAGGTAGCCTCTCTACATAAGCTCTTGAGAAAATATGCAAAGTTTATTTGGACAAATGATTGTGAAGAAGCCTTCAACACTCTAAAGCAATGTCTGATTAAAGCATCCATTTTGCAACCTCCTAATTGGATCAAAGATTTTCATGTGCATACTGATCCATCTTTCAAAATCTTAGGCATAGTCTTATGCTAGAAATGCTCTTGAAAGTTGGATAAGCCTATCTACTATGCAAGCTATAAGGTTATTGATCAGGAGAGAAACTATACAATGAGACTGAGTTAGATTGCCTAGCAATGGTATTTGCCTTGGAGAATTTTCGACACTACCTGTCATCAATACAATTCAAGTTTCATGTGAATCATGAGGCACTATCCGTCATGATGAATAAATTCAATGTGAAAGGGGGAATGATGTGATGGTCACTCCTATTTTAGGAGTTTAATTTTGGAGTAGTTACCAAGCCCAATCATTCCAATATTCTAACTAATCATTTGTCGCAGATCCCTTATACTGAAGAATTGGAGGGATGATTGGGACCTCCCTAATGCATCCTTCTTTCTGGTCAAAATAGTAAACCCGTGGTATGTAGACATTATCAATCTCTTGGCTACATAGTAATATCTCCTTGGAATTTCTAGTCGAGAGAAGAAGAAGCTCCTATTGGAATTAGTTCCCCTACACCTTGTTAAGCATTACTTTGTACAAGTGAGGCAAAGATGAAGTGCTACGGAGATGTATTGTGGGAAATGTGATCGAGATCATACTAAAAGCATGTCATGACAAGCCTTGTGGTGGATACTTTGTGGGAGAAGCAACATCCAAAAATTCTGTGCTCGTAGGTTATTGGTGGCCTACACTGCATAAGGAAGCCTATGATTACTCTAAGCATTGTGATACCTATGAATGAATGGAAAATCCCACCAAAACCAATGCCATGCTATCGTAGCCTAATTGTTTTCCTAAAGCCATTCAACAAGTTGGGTATTAACTTTGTAGGCCTAATAGACCCTCCAACCTGAAAGAAATACAACAAATACATTCTCGTATGTTTTGATTATGTGACGATGTGGTGTGAAGCCAAAGCTCTCAATTGAGATGAGGGAAAAAATATTGCATTATTCCTGTATAAGAATATCATCATCCACTTTGGTAGTCCCCTAGAGCTAGTAAGTGACAAAATTACTCACTTTCTGGATAATATTATGGAATAGCTGACACAGCTTTACAAGATCCACCATTGTAAGTCCACAATCTACTATTCCAAAGCCAATGGCCAAGTCAAAATTACAAATGGTATCATCTGTTTGTTCCTGACAAGAATGATTGTTGAATATCATTGTAATTGGGATGATAAACTTACGTAGGCCTCTTGGACATACGAAACCTCCCATAAGGCTACTATAGGACAGACACCTTTCCAGTTGGTGTATGACATAGAAGCCATCTTCCCTATCGAGCTAGAACTACCCTCTTTGCAAGTAGCTATCAAAAAGTGGCTCCAAGATTACGAGTCCCTACAACGTCACTTCCTGCACTTGGAATATTTGGATGAGAATCGCAAGATGGCCTTATAGTGTATGGAATCCACATAGACTTGGTGAAAGCCTTATCATGATAACTTCATCAAGCACAAAGAATTCAAGGAAGGTGGCCTCGTTCTGGACTTTGGAAAGTTTCCTAGAAATCTTCAATTGCACTGGATGGGCCCCTACACCGTACCCTAATAGCGTTGTCAACCCTAACAGCTATGTCCAAGTGTAGATTATTAATGGCTCTGATGATCCCTTCCTAATTAATGGTTACTACCTGAAGAAGTATTTTCCTCCCTCAGGATCTTGACAATCATAGAGCTAACAGCTCCTCTCCCTCTTGGGTATCACTATTACTACTTCTCATGTTGTTGTTGCTGATACCTCCACCTCTCACCTATGTTCTGTTATCTTTCTTTTCAATCTAGCAGATGTGGCACCAATGGTTTTCATATATGGTGTTTTTTTCATTTACTTTAAGAAAAAAAAGGAAAGAAAAAAAAAGTCATGAGAAAAAAGGACTTCAGTCCTTGTTGCTATTTGAGAAAAGGTGGAAACACCATTGAGAGCAAGGAAAAAAGAGAAAAAAAAAGAGAAAAATAATAATATTAATAAAATAAAACAAAATGTATAAATATTATTATGAGATAAGAAAATAGTTCATTTTCATAATAGGTCTCATTCCAAGAAACAATGGCAAATGCCCTTGGATTGAAAGTTGGTTGTGGAAAAGATGGCAATACCCTACAGTCTAGAATAGTTGACTCTTGAATTGAAATTCCTAGGATGCAGTTCCAAAGTCACCTTTCTTTATGCACAAGGTCATGTGCTTTAATAGTTGCATATGATCCCTACATTAGACGACCTCTTCTACATGCCATTCAAGTTCTTGATCTATTGGCTACCTCCCTAGGTACACCTATTTATCGGTCAACACTATTTGATATCATCGACAAGACAAAGCCGCTCTTCATCAACAACCCGTGAGTGATGTGAAATTCCATCCTAACTAGATGGGGATGTGACTATGGGCTACCCTCTGTATTCATAAACAGATCATGAGACAAAGGGTGGGATGAGTGACCAGTCCTTCCTTCATTTAAGAGAGAGGTGAGCATTGAGGGACATTATGACACTAGCACCAAGTACATTTCTATTTTTCTGTGCATACATGGGACGCGCCTCTACCATCACCACAAGACACGCCACTCTGTGCACTACAAGGCTTCATGGTCTGCTTTCTCACACTTATGATATATGGGTTGGGATACATTGATGCACATCAACTGTGCATGCTGGCATACTCCCTCTGTATCATTCCTCTTGTCAATTTCTCAACTAGGTATGAGATATGTATTCTTTTTCCATTCTCTCTGAGTGAAACGAGCCATGGGGTAAGAGATTGATATATCATTCTTACATGAGTGATTGCTAAGATAAGTGCCATATTCTTCATCATTGGTAACTTAACAACTCTTCATCCACAATGCTACCTCCTTGGGTGTTGCTGCATGGTCCTTACCATATTAGATGCATATACTATGGTGAGCCATGGTACATTCTATAGAAAACTTCAACATCCAACACGTTGATGATGGTTCACCTCAACTATCCTAACAGGCATAATGTTTCTAACCTCACCTCTTGCATTTATATGTATATGTCATGTCATAAGTGTGGAGACACAAGGGTTTAGTTCATGGTCAAGTATTAGGCATTTGTTGATTAGATAAACTGATTCGATAAGGTTTTAAATATAGGGAGGTGTCCCTACATGGCTTGTTTGTATACACTCATGAATATACTTCAATATGATCTCTAAACAATGTAATGTCTTCTCTATGCCCTATGGTTTCACCCCCGTATCCGAGGTCTTTCTTTGCTTGAGATGAATAGGTGCATTACTTGAGATGAACCAACACCTCCCTATGGACATTTCTAGGACACATTTAATATTATTGAAGTTCATTTTAACTAGAGTTTGATTCCAAAGCATGATTGATACACACTTTTCTCACTATTAATGCAAAGTCCAAGATTGCTTGATAACACAATATTAGTGAGTTTGGGAATCTCCCAATTTCCATTTCTTGAATACTAAAAAGGTGGCACCCGGATAACATGCCCATAAGTTTCTCAAATCCATATAATGTAACCTATCATTGGAAAGTGCTTGAAAAATAGAATCTATCGAGCTATAGAGCGCTCAATTTGGAGTTATAGTGTTCAAGTTATGACAAATCTAAAGATTTGACCACGTATCCCAAACTTATGGGAAATTCCCATCACTACAAGATATAGACCTTATACCGACGTTTAAAGAGACGAAAATACAAATAACAAAATTTGCGCCCGTCGTCGCAAAAAGCGTCGTTATTGACGACGCCATAGAAACGTCGCAATATGCGTCACTATATGCGTCGCTATCTGTGTCGCATAGCGACGCAAATAGCAAATGCGACGTAGATAGCGACGCAACAGTAAATTTGCGACACTCATAGCGAGGCCAATAGCGACGCGAGCAGTAAATTTGCGACGCAAATAGCGATGGTAACAGGGAAAAAAAATTTGTGGCAGGGCAGATATAGCACTGTGTGCTATATGAGAGCCATACAAAATAGTTTCTGCACTACTGCATACAAAGCGCTTGCAAATAAAAAGAATATATCAATCCAGCATACAATAATGCATTCAAATATCTCATAGTAAATACGGACAAGAAAGATGAGTGACTTACAGGGCTGCCGCGTCTATACAATCGATCGATCAATGCATTGAGACTGTGCCTCTCTGCATATCGAGACTCAAGGCCTTGCGGATCACGATTTGTAATGAAGTGCTGCAAAGAAAACAAAATGCTAACTGTTAGAAACATGATTGTCAGTACAAAGAATATTTCAAAAAAACAAATAAGCAAAACAAAAGAGAAACTTACAAACTCCTCCAAATATGTCATGTGGCCGCCACTCCCAAGATGATGCACCACTCCGGCCTTGAGTCGTGCCCTCGCCACTTCCCGTTGCTGACTCCAACATCTTGGCGAATCTGTAGCCTCCTCCCTCAGTCGGCACCAGTCGTCTGCATCTAACCACTCGGGCTTTGTAGCCCCATTCTTGATTTCCTTGCGTACGTCGGATAGTCTATGTGACATGTATGCACGCATGCAATCCATCATCTAGCCTGTAGAGAATCTATCTATTGCGGCTGGCACCGGAAACTCCTTGTGCAAGGATGCTACTATGTAGTCCTTGCTCCCCTCCGGTATGTTCTTCCAATGATCCAAGACGTTGTGCCGAAAAACTTGTTGGCACAACTCCCTCATGCGAGCCCATCACCCTCCTCCCCTCATCATTCATGATAACCGCTCTTGACCTACTATCAACTAGGTATCCATAACCCCTAGGAGTCTGCCTAAGATGGGTCCTCTCCCATCTCCATCCACGCTCTTGGGCATATCCAGGAGACCCTTGTACATCCGGTGTACCAACGGGGGTACCCTCTCTCGAAGTGCCACCAAAGGGGTGCCACCAAAAGGGGTGCCACCTGCTGACAGCTGCGCAAAAGCCGGAGTAACTGGAGTAGACGTCCCCACAGGTGTGACAAATCCTGGAGGTGACGTAGCTCCAGCTAAATGACAAGACGGAGACACCACGTCCGTGTCTCCACAGCAGCACCCCCCTGATCCCGATGCAGTACCTCACTCTGGCCCAAGTCGTGAGCGTCGAGATCTTCTGCTCGAAGCTAAAGCATCTGATTGCGCTGAAGCAGATCTAGCAGAGCGCCCTGACGAAGAACGAGATAGCTCCTTGTCTGCCATCTCTCTGAATCTCGCGAGCTGATCTGGAGACATGCGTGCCATCATGTCCTGCAAGTCCTCATCGCTCATCCCTCGACTCATCCTGAAAATGTCACCTGCATAGATAAAAAATTGTGTTAGAATAATCAATTTAAACTATACAAAGCACAGTAATATAAATCATTTTTGAAAAATCCCTCTTAAAATGCATATCTTATGTACCTTTATGGAAGATTTAAACAACGAATTGAGTAATACAATTCTCCAAGAATGAAATATTCTATGGTCCCATGTTAATCTCCTGGCACAACTCTGCATACACTGGATGGTCGATAGACATGTCACCACAAAAGAACGAGTCTGCCTCGTTCTCAAAAAATTCTTGGACTTCTGTATTTCCATCATTGTTAGCCGATGCGGGTTTCAAACTTGCGGTGGCCTCCACCCCTTGTAATATCGACCCCTCTATTTGCATATTTTCTTCATCTATGCCTGGAACATCGCTTTGATCATATACTCTCGCACTTCGAGGAGTTGAAGGTATAACATACCACCATCGAGGTTGTTGGGGGTTTGGATAGAAGATTACCTGTTCACAAACACGTACAAAGCGAGTTCAAACCATTGTGACATAAACCATGTCGTATTACAATTAGCAAGCAAATGACTCTTTGCACCTGTTCACAATGGGCTGGCAACACAAAGGTGTCACGCAAATCCATCCATTTTTTTTCGGAATCTATTTCGAGAAATCCAGATGGACCTCGTCCAACTGTTGCTCCATCTCCTCCAAGTACCACTTTGAACCACTGCACATCGAATAGTATCATGGAGAAGCTACGATCATCCACCGTAATAATACTTTGCAAGTTCCCAAAATACTCCATCTCATCCACCACCGTGTTCGGATCCGTTGCTCGTCGCTGGCTCTCTTGCTCAAACCTTGCCATGACACCACAGTCCACTGTGGAGCGCATTTTGTCAATACGCTCCACACGAAAATGCAGTCCGCGCGACCACGCTGCACTATATATTTTGTACTGCACATTTGAAACACTCAAATTAGATGTAGCAAGCAAATTTAGATATGGCACATTCTAAACCCCTCATCACCTTTGGACTACATCCCCTCGAGAACTCCCACTCCTCCATTGAGACCTCTGTCCCTTTGTTGGATGTTGCGGTCAAGGCTCCATGCAACCATCGTGTTGACATAAACCACGACATCTCCTCCATGCCTTCAGGATATCGAATCGGTCGGTGACGCGTACTGCATCGGAATTCAGCTCGTACTTCCTCTCGATCTTGCCTTGGAATCTGGTACTTGGCGAGCCACGTCTCCATGGAGGCATGGTGCAACATACAAAAGCGATTCACCTTCTCTTCCATTGAGGCATCCATTCTTTTTTCTACCCCATTTTCAACCTCCACATCTCCAGTCAGTCTAACATCGTCCTTCAGCGTCCATAGAATTTCATTGTCTGGTTCTACCGTTGGTAGCCATTGTGAGATATGCACTAACGCCTCTGACACCAACCAATCTTCTGCCATACTACCTTCTTGACGAGCTCGTTGTCGCACAAAGCCTTTCAGGGTTTTCATAAAGCGCTCCAAGAAGAACATCCATTTCGTATGGACAAGTCCAGCAATCTCCACTTCGTCCACAAGATGCACAAGAAGGTGAACTTGTATCGTGAGCATGCTAGTGGGCAGGTATTTCTCAAAGAGACAGGCCGTCTCAATTGCTCCCCACCTTGTGGATTCAATAGAGGATGTCTTAATCTCTTTCTGTGAAATCCATTGCACCAAAGTCGACAACTTGTAAATGGCCCCTCGAATTTTTGGAGTAAGGCATCCTGCGATCGCAATCAGTAGGACAAACTGCCACAAATGAGAAAGCATTATGAATAATGGCCACTTTTCAAATTGCAAAATGTCCACGCTAATTACAATCCATTCTGTTCACAAACTTGACATATCTTATGCCAATCATGGGATTTTAGCCCAAACAATTGGTCATCTTTAGAAAATGCGGACCTGAGAGAACGCATCATACCCATCGGAGTGCGGATAGACTTGATTACTTGCTTCACAATGTGCTCTTCTTTGGTAGACAAAACCCAGGGAGCGCGAGGAAGATGCACTCCCCCTTCAGCACTTGACTGCGGCCAAAGCGCCTCCATCTTACCTACCTCCTTCAAATCCGTTCTTGACCCTATAGTGTCTCTCTTTCCTGTGATGTGGTCCCATAGCAAGCTGCCCACATTCTTGAAAATATACATGGGATCCAACAAGTGGTTGACCTATAAGTGGGTCCAATATGGCAACTCGTAGAAAACTGAGAACCGTCGCATTTCATTTGGATGTGATTCCGGGTTTACCATTTTCAGCTCATACCAGCTTGCAGCGTTTATACATGCTAGAGGTCGTCCAAGAAAACCTTCCCTGAGTTCATGATCCTCCGGCAAGAAAGTGGCGTGTCCTTGATATACCATCTTCTTCATGGTTTGTGACCTTCGGGAGTCTAACTGTGGCCCACACAATGGACATGCATGATAACCTGAGGTAACCAGACCTGTAAGGCGAGCCACGACCTAGTGAATACTTGATTGAATGAAATAAAATATAGATATTACCAGCGAGAACGGAGGTCTGCTCACCTGAGCACTCTCCCAATCCTGGAAAGTCATGCATCGTCTACATGAGAATGGCTCGAATGTTGGCTGACCGCCGACCATCGCGCCTGCTCATATCTTGCACAGTGACCCCCTCCTCCCACAAAATCTTAAGCTCATCGACTAATGGACGAAGATACACGTCCATATTTTTTACTTTGTAGCAGCCCGGGACGAGCAAGCTAAGGATGAGATGTCATTTCTTCGTAGAAAGTCATGGAGGGATGTTATAGTTGACAAGCACTATAGGCCACACACTATAAGAAGTCCAGCGTAGACCGAATGGGTTCACACCATCCATGGTGAGACTGAGCCAAAGATTCCTTGGCTCTCCCGCAAAGCCTGGGAAGGTAGAGTCAATGTAGCTCCATGCATGCGAATCCACTGATATTCGTTGAACTCCATCCGTGGACCTATTCTACACATGCCACGTTGTCAAGCTTGCCATGCCAGACGTGCGAAACATGTGGTTTATGCGAGGGATGAGCGAAAAGTGTCTGAGAACTTTTTGAGGGATGGTTTGCCCTTGCAAGTCCTGTCGATACCTGTGAGCACCACACTTTGGACATGTCTCCATAGTCTCGTATTCATCTCGAAACTTTATGCAGTCGTTGATACATGCATGGATGTTATTGTAGTCCATGCCAAGCTTCCGTAAAACATGTTGTGCATCATCACGAGACTCAGGCATGGTATTTGCAGGTGGTAATATATGATATTTCAATAACCTGAAAAAAATCATAAAACACCTGGAAAAAGCACAAACGTTTGCAATAATAGTGTTTAAAAAAAAAATCAATGAAGCCTATATGCAAGGTACCTGAATAACTCAGTCACACTCGTATCGCTCCAACCGTATTTTGCTTGCACACTTAAGAGTGCAAGCAATGTCTTCAACCGAGATACTCGGCACCCATCATATAATGGTATGGATGCTTCCTCTCTAAGGGGGTCATATGTCTCAACATCCATGGGAATCAATGCATCGATCATTGCCTCCATCTCAGGCTCCAAGATTATAGGTAGGTCGGAAAGGTTGTCTGTCTCCTCTGGCATTGACGGTATAGATGGGCCTTGCGAGTGGTGGATTAGCTCCTACAATCCATCCATCGCACATCCACGAACTCTTCTAATTGGCCGCAAAGGGTGCACTCCCCCTTGGGTCGAGACATCACCCCCCTGGATAGAAAATTTGCCAACAAGACCCAATCTTATTGTGTATGGTTTTCAATTAGCTTGCGAGTACAATGCATGATTAATATTAACTTCAAATTACCGTTTGCTGAAAATCTGCAATCGCCTGATCAATGATCTCAGATTGAAACTTGCTAAATCGTCGTATGTGTTCTATAGACAATCGGCGTTTTTGTCTAATTGCCAACTTGCATTGAGAGCAAGGACATGGGACACACTGATTAAGATACGTCTCGCGGTCTTGAACAATAAGACCTTCTTCGTTTTCCATCTTATCTACATTACAACAAATGAGGCTTAAATGGATAGCTTTATGGAGATGTACATCAAGTTGCAAGTTGACCATAAATCTTGCATTGTATGTCAAGTTACATAGTAGTTGAGAGATTTATGGAGATGTACGTCAAGTTGACCATAGCTTTATGGAGATGTACGTCAAGTTACATAGTAGTTGAGAGATTTTCCAATGTTATATCTCGGCCTTGTATCATGCTCAGGGATTTGTTTGTCCCGGTAGATAATTATTCGTTATTGTAAAAAACTACACTAGAGGGCTTTGAGTATAAGTAATCCATTTTGAGCATCATTGAGGATCTCTTAGTCTAATAATAAATCAGTCTCAACAAAAAGCATCTTAGAAATGTGGTTTTTTTGTCCTAGGATCGCGTATTAAAATTAATGCCATCTATGAAATTTATCAACTATAGTAATAAAATTTATTTCAATCAATTCTACTCATAGTCATAAGACATGAGAGAAAATATCCTATACTCAATTTAAGGGATTCTTATTCTATAACAATACTTTTGGGTTCATTTTGATGAAGTACCGTAATGACCATTAGCTAGGGTCCGTTGACTAGTTGGCATGATTTCTAATTTGTTATGCCTATAAAGTTAATAAAAAAACAATGAATTATGCATATCACAATTAGATCCCCTACTTGGACATTATGAAGGACATGACTAATTTTAAGCCATCTTAAAGAGTCACCAATGTACGTGGCCCATGGCAAAGCACATTGCATACCATTATCGATAAGTCTATTATCTTAAATTTCCTTCCCCTCCCTCTCCCTCTCTTTCTCTCCCTCTCTCTCCCTCTCCCTCTCTTTCTCTCTTTCTCTCTCATTTCCTCTCCTAAACAAGCAAAAAAGAAAGTGATTCAAACATTAAACAAGCAAGAGAGAGAGTGAGAGAGAGAATGCACTCCCTCTCCCTCTCCCTCTCCCTCTCCCTCTCCCTCTCCCTCTCCCTCTCCCTCTCTCTCTCTCTCTCTTTCTCTTTCTCTCTCTCTCTCATTTCCTTCCCCTCCCTCTCCCTCTCCCTCTCTATCTCTCTTTCTCTCTCATTTCCTAAACAAGCATAAAAATAAAGTGATTTAAACATTAAACAAGCAAGAGGGAGAGGGAGAGAGAGACAATGCACTCTCCCTCTCTTTCTCTTTCTCTCCCTCTCTCATTTCCTTCCCCTCCTTCTCCCTCTCCCTCTCTTTCTCTCTCTCTCATTTCCTCTCCTAAACAAGCAAAAAATAAAGTGATTTAAACATTAAACAAGCAAAAGGGAGAGGGAGAGAGAGAATGCACTCTCCCTCCCTCTCCCTCTCTTTCTCTTTCTCTCCCTCTCTCATTTCCTCCCCCTCCCTCTCCCTCTCCCTCTCTTTCTCTTTCTCTTTCTCTTTCTCTTTCTCTTTCTCTCTCTCTCTCTCCCTCTCCCTCTCCCTCTCCCTCTCTTTCTCTCTTACTCTCTCGTTTCCTCTCCTAAACAAGCAAAAAAGAAAGTGATTTAAACATTAAACAAGCGAAAGGGAGAGGGAGAGAGAGAATGCACTCTCCCTCTCCCTCTCCCTCTCTTTCTCTTTCTCTCCCTCTCTCTCCCTCTCCCTCTCTTTCTCTTTCATTTCCTCTCCTAAACAAGCAAAAGAGAGTGATTTAAACCTTGAACAAGCAAAAGAAAGAGAGAGGGAGACTCAAGGATGAGATATGGCGAGCGTGGAGCGGCTCCTCTTTGCGATGAAGGCTCCTCCTCTCCTTCACGAACAACGGCGGCGGCGGCAAGTCTTCTTCCTCTCCTTCTCTCACGACGATCGCTCTCTCCCTCGCTCTCGCTCTCAAAACTCACAATGGAGCAAACGCGAAATGAAAACCGCGCTCGGTTTCGGCCGCGTTTTTTCCCTGCGGCCCGTCGCTATTTGTGTCGCTAAATAGCGACGCCAATAGCGACGTCGCTATCCGCCGTCGCTAATCGGCGTCGCTTTTAGCTCAAATCCTTGTAGTGCATATTCCCCAATATGGTGTTTGATCAATGATATCCAATTGAAACTTACCAAGGTGTTGCACATGGTCTATAGATAAGTGATGTTTTCATTGAATTAAAAGCTTACACTAAGTGCAAGAACATGGGATATACTTTGAGATATGCCTCTCGATCTCAAACGTCTTGGCCCTCATTGTTGTCCATTTTCTATATGTCATAGTGGACAATAGAGTTCTCTCTCTCAAATCATTACTCTCTCTCTTTCTCCCTCTCCCTCCCTCCCTCCCTCACTCCTTCCCTCTCTCCTCTCCCTTTGCATCTTTATTTCTCTCCCTCACTTTCTATGTTTTTCTATTTATCTCTCTCTCTCTCTCTCTCTCTCTCTCTCTCTCTATCCTTCTCTATATCTATATTTTTGTTTCTCTCCCTCTCCCTCTCTCTCTCCCTCTATTTCTTTATTTTTCTCTCTTCCCTCCATATTTCTATTTCTCTCCCCTTTCCTCATGGTTTCCTCCTCCCACCTCTCCTCCCCTTTTTTCTCTCTCTTTCTCTCCCTCCCGCTCTATTTTTCTCTCTCTTCTCCTCTCTCTCTCTCTCTCTCTCTCTTTGTTCTCTCCCTTACTTTCCCTCTTTATTTCTCTCTCCCTCCCTTTCTTGCAAAGCTGATAACTTTGAGCACTGACATAATAAATAACTAGCTAACCCAATCATAAAACTTGTCAAATTTAATATTCTACAAGACAAAATCAATCCCAATGCTCAAAGTAAGGTCCATTCAGAATACCAAGTTCAAGATAGCATCTTCCATTTTTCTTACATTGACAAACTCATATTGCCTTGGTGGGTACCCCACATTGCAGAGCAAAAAAAAACTACTTAAGGCTAGCAATTTAGCAAATAATTTCTAAGAAAAGTTGAGCATTATTAGAGGCCTCCAAGATGCCTTGTTTTCAAAGTTCTAGGGAGATTAGCATAACTAAGCCCATATTAAAGCCTGCAAAGCATCATACTTGATTTGTAGCAATAGTAAACCATGTTGACCATGTCCTTCTCACATATATCCCACACCTTTTAGAAAACCTCTACTAGCAACCCATCAACAATAGGAGACTTTTCATGCTTCATAACATTGATAGCCAAATTAACCTCCTCTTCAAAAAAGGGGCATTCAAGACCAAGGGCAAGATCAGTTGGAAGAGGAAAGTTATAAGCTTAAAAGATTGAGCTTACCACATGATCTCCATGGTTCTCAATTAAATCTTAACTATCTTGACTAGTTTTTAAGATTTGCAAGATGTTAACATTGACCATCAAATATTTTCCCACCTTCATCCTGCATAGTAGTAATGATTTCTCTCTCTTTTTTTTGAAGTAGAACATTGGGGCATCTCCCTTTATCTCCCAATCTCATTTTAGTTGCATTTTTTAGGAAAGTAGCTTGAACACATAAAGCTTCTCTATATTGAATGTAAATTTCAATTTCCTTCAACATGTGATGTAGAAAGAGGTTAGTAGGATCATTTCTAATAGCAAGCAAGAGCCTACTCACTATGTTGAAATTCGTGAAAGTTGTAACTTCTACCATTTTTGAAGGATTTTTTTTCCCCAAAGCTAATAATCACACAACATTTCCCTAGGCTACATAATTTCCAATACACAAATGTTTTAATTAATGATCAACTTAGGACACATGATTACAATATTTTCAGATTCTATATGCTCCATTTATACACACTTTGGGAGTGAGGTCACAAAAGGAAATTAGATTTTTGGATAAAGGTCATACAAGGGGATCAAATAGGTTCAAACTACTAGCTTTTGTGTGGAGCATTGTTGATTGAGCAATTTGACAAGCTCCTTGGCCTTCGTCGTCTTGGAGGAGAGATTATTACGAGTTTGTAGGGCAGCCAAGGTTTCTAAGTTTCCACAAGCTTTCAAATTTCAAGAATATGAGATAACATGTGGCACAAGGTGCTTTTGAAGATTGCCTATATGTAGAAAAACCTATGGAATGGAGGAAATTCTCTAATATTTCCTAGGTATATCCAAATGTGTTCCCTACATATTCTAGGGAATTATAAATGGCCATATCAAGATAGTACATTTTGTTTGCATTTTTTCTTAGCATTATCCATGGGGAATGGTCTCCATATAAACTAGGCTTTAAACTAAGTAATCACTTACTCCTATGCTAATTAAATGGATCTCTTTTATTCATTTCGTGAGCACTTGATACAACATTACTTCTCATACTTTTTTTCGATCTTTTGCAAACTTTTTCTCTATACAGCTCCCCTATTTTGATGGTGCTCTAAACCTTGCATGGTTTATAAATGATTTAATATTTACCCTCATTTGACCTATCTCGACACCTATATACAATAGGAACCAACTCGAATTCTCTTTTTCAATCTTACACAAGGTACAGTGTTATAAAAGATATGTACACTTACTAAGTTTATCTCTATGGGAAACTTCAATGCAACTAGCATCCAAATAAATATGTTAAACCTATCAAAAGGCATGGCATTCCATGTTGCAAAAATTGGATTTTTGCATGGATCACTCACATGCATAAGTTTTTATGCTTTACTTCAAAATACATATGCCTTGACAAAAGTAGAATATTTGCCTTGGGGCTTTGATTTTTCTCATATTTTTTTATGGGATACCTTGATATTCCAAATGTCATAGCCTAAATTGAGCTTGATCATGGGTGAAGTGGGCAATATATCCTTAAAATTTCACATGATTTGGATTAATCAATCCATTTCCTATGACATTAATGAGTACAGGCATTTTAATGAAATGCAATTTAAGGCACCCTATTAGTTCCTTGTGTTTCCATGAGCTCTTCCAACATTCGATTCCCTTTCAAGAGATATAATATGACAATTTAGGGTTTCTGTTAAAAAAAACGTATCCTCGTAAAGGGGTCCAAAGCATTGGGCCAAATAGACAATCGATGTGAGGAATTAGTCTTTGCCTAACCATTTATCCAATATTCATTATTTCAAGATATGCTTATTGATATCCAAGTTTTCCATGGGTGAAATATATATTTATTGGCAAGGTCTTTATTCATGATTGGTTGACTTTAGAGGGGATTAGTCTACTATTTTCCTTAACTAGCAAGCTTCTCTCATGTAGAAGCAAGAGGAGAAAGCATGTCCTTATAGCATCACAAGGCTATGCACTTATTAGTAATAAGGCAATGCAAAGCATAAACAAGCTTAATGAGGAAAACTAGAAAGTAAGTGAATAATGATGGAGATCACATAAGAATTTACCCAAAAGGAGCTATTAAGAACACTTGCAAGGAGCTACAGCCAAGAGTGGAGCACCAACCAATAGTGAGTGAACAACAAGTGCACATAACATGTGGGGTGCCAAAAATGGTTGCCCTTATATATAGCCTGATAAGTCTTGAGAGGACAAAACCTAAGAGAAACCCTACAAGAGAGACCCTAATAAAAAATTATAGAGCAATATACAAACTTTTAACACTCCCTCTTGATGCTCAGTAAATGTTATGAGTAAGCAGGTATTAAAATGATTAAAAGACTTCAACAAAATACTAGATCCATGGTTTTCCTAGTCCTATGCATAGACTAGATGTGCATGAGGGATAGCACAAAAAAGACTTCTCAAGTCAAAGCATGGGATGAATAAACAACTCCACACATATGGTCACTTACCAATGTATAGGGTAGTCCAAGTAAGAGTTTCTCAAAGTCTAACTTAACTACAAGGAAGGGAATGGGGTGTAGCGATGGTCATTTCGGACACAAAATAGCGGTATTGCTATTTGAGTCACAAATGCGACTAAAATAGTGATGCTACTCTAAGAAGAAAAAAACTAGCAAAAACCCGATCACGGCATTTTGTCGCAAAGAGTTTGATTGAGAGAAAAAGAGAGAGCAAAAGAGATTGTGGATTTGGGAGGGAGAGGAAGAGGAGGACAGAAAGAGAGAGAAGGAGAACTTCTCAGCATCACTACCACCACCATTGTATGCGAAGAAGAGGGAGAAGTGCACGAAGGATAAAGAGGGGATGTTGCAAAGAGGAAACAATGAATCCATCCTTGGGCCTTTGCAGGAAGTACATTGCCTTCTCTTGGTTTGTTTTTGTGCTTTCTTATTTTTCTTTATTTATTTTTCTTGAGAATTGAGATGCATTGAAGGAGAAAGAAAGGAAATGAGAGAGGGAGAAGAAGAAAGGAAAAGAGAGAGAGAGAGAGAGAGAGAGAATAAACATGAAAGTAACAAAGAAAGAGAGAAAGAGAGAGAGAAAGGGAGGGAGAGAGGAGAATGAGTGAGAAAACAACAAGGGGACTGAGAGAAACAAAGAGAGGGGTAACAGAAAGAGAGAGAGAGAGAGAGAGAGAGAGAGAGAGAGAGAAAGCTAGGGAGAGAGGAGAATGAGTGAGAAAACAACGAGGGGATGTTAGAGAGAAACAAAGAGAGGGACAACAAAAAAGGAGAAAGAGAGAAAGAAAGAGAACAACGAGGGAGCGGAGAGAAACAAAGAGAGGGCCAACAAAGAAAGAGAAATACAGAAAGAAAGAGAGGACACATATAACAAGAAACAACAAGTGAAGGGAGAGGTGGATAAAAGGGTGAAGTAAAGAGAAGAAGGATAGTGGAAAAAAAAAAGAGCTAGAAAGAGAATTGTGCATTTTCAATGTGTTTTTATGATTTTTTTAAAGGTTGCTAAAGTATCATATATTAACACTTGAAAATACCATGCATGAGTCTCGTAATGATGTGCAACATATTTTACAAAAGCTTGGCATAGACTACAACAGCATCCATGCATGTGCCAATGATTGCGCGCTATTTAAAGGAGAGTATGGGACTTTGGAGACATGTCCAAAGTGTGGTGCTCACAAGTATCTATAATACTTACAAGGAAAAACCATCCCTCAAAATTTTCTTAGACACTTTCCACGTATCTCGCATATACATCACATATTTTTTACGTCCGGCATGGCGAGCTTGACAACATGGCATGTGCAGAATAGATCCACAAATGGAGTCCAATGAATATCAATGGATTCACATGCATAGAGCCACATTAACTCTACCTTTCTGTAACGTGTCCGCTAGAATCATCCCGGACACGTCTTAGCAATCCATCGGGAAGGATGTCTAGAAAGCTCCGCCCGGCACTCCCATGGAATGTTACGGGACTTGCGTTCTAGGTCTTCCCGCGTCTGCCACGTAGCGGAAGTATCCTGGCCGTTCCCACTTAGGATCGACCTGAATTTGGGTTTTCCTGTTTGGTCATTATCTAGCAACAACTAGCGTTAGACTCGAGCGAACTACTTTACGCAGAAGCGCCCGGTCTGAAGCGGATTCACGCTGCACTTGGTTCAAGGAGAATGGGAAACGAGAGGGATGCAAGGCTCGACCTCTCTGCCATAAGGCATAGTCCCATTCCGTTCCCCTAAAACAACGTGAATCGGGTACTAGTTAATTCTAAGTCATCGTTCTCGTTACTTGTTTCGGTGATGTTGATCATCCTTCTTTTCGTCGAAGACTTTGAGAAAAGTTCCCGGCTAACCGAGACCACCCATCCATAGGACGGACCCATGGTCCATCCTCCGCACTTTCCTCGGTTTTTTTTAGTTATGTAATTACCTACCACATTAGTTTGACATATACAAACAGCTTCTTTGAATTAACCCTGTTATGCAACCGGTTCCTTCACGTAATCTTATCACAGGACATAAAGAAAACAATGCCAAACAACTTATTTATTATCATTTTATCCTTTTATCTTTGAAATACAAGGAGTTCCCCGCCCGTAGGCGTATTCATAATCCGCCGAAGGCTATCCTGTAATCCACCAGGGATCACTAATCCAAGTTTCCGCCCGTAGACTAGTATGCGGGCCTCGAGATCCAATCCCGAGTCACGTTAGTCTCTTGTGCAGGGCCCGGAAGGCGAGGGATTTACAGCCAGAGCCCCCCCTGGCACCCAAGCGTCCTCCTGCTCCAAGTAGAACTCAACGGAGAGGCCTCTCACGGCGGGTTCGGTCCACGTTCCCGGCGCGGCTAACAACCCCCTTGGTTAGGGTTAGGCAGGCAGTCGGGGGTAACTGAAGCTGCCTCTCCCTTCAGGCTTCAACCTGAAGTATTTAGATATGTTTTCCTCTTTTAGTTCATTGAGCAAACAATGCAAACAGTGCTTTCCTAAACTGTTACAAGCACAATCAAATTCCAATGGTCATTTGGCTGGCAAACCGTTAAGGAGTGACTCCCTTTCCTCCGAATGCAACCCGCATTCAATCCGGAATCAATTGCAACTTGGCAAGATTCCTATTATTCTTGAGTTAGGGTCATACCCTTCCAATACTTTAGGTTTGTTGTGGCAGGATCCAGCGTCCATGTCGCTTTAGTTTATTGTCGGGTCATTCGCAAATGCCTAACTTTCCTTTTCCTTGGCAATTATTCCCCAAGAAAAGTGAGTAACAGGATGATTACTCATCCTCTTGTAAATTAACTTGCCAACCTCATTTCGAGAGATGACAAAACACTCTTATGGACAACTCTCAAGTCTATACAATGTTGCAGGCTTTTGCACATGTATTGCATCTAATTCCACGGGATCATTCCATTGCTTAGTGTTTTCCGTTCACGGAATTTACCCAGCCGAGTAACAGGGTTTTAGGGTATCCTCCAAATCATTCCTAATTAGGTTGGCCCCTGGTTCTAGAAATATGCAATTCCGTCGGAGTTTCGTCATGATCCTTAGGATAAAACCTTAGATCATTTCATGCCTGAACATCCCATTGCTTCGACATTTTGTGAACATGTGTAGGATCTTTAGAATCACGGTTTTTACCTAATGCTAGGTCAAATTGCACTAAACCCTAGTTAACACTTAGGGTTCCTATCATATCGACTCAATCATGTCCATATGAATCTTTGTGGTTTAGTCAATTCAATTATGCTTGTCTTGCGACAAGGATGATCCTTCTAAAGGTAATAAACTAAATCTAACGGAGGACAATAGTTATAACTCCACCAATTCGCGTAAACATGCGGTTTATTGTATTTACGCAACACATGGTCCATGATAACTTTACCCTTCTCTGGTGCACGATAATCTGGGTACTAACTTTTCCTAGGACTACTAGGTCTTACATCAATAGTCATACCTACAACCTTGTTGTCTACACTTTGGCATCTTATGCTTTGACTCCTAAATGCGGCTCTTAATGAATGTCATTTTTCGCATGACGATTACGCAATACACAACATTCTTCTAGCTACGAAGTAGTCAATGAAACTCATCCAAAGCTAGTGTTAACTTATTCCATCTTACATGCTATTTGCAAGTTCATAAGATCATCTTTGTACTCTATTATTCCTTTTCGGATAATACCTTATGGGGTTAACCTTGCCTCATGAAATCATTACGAGAAGGATGTTGCCTAACATGCGGCACACGCTTATTTCTACTATGTCTAGGACGGAAGATAATGTACTTATAAATTCCATTTCTTTGCCTAAGTTTAGACTCATTACCTTGATAAGGTACCAGAACTACATGCAACTAGCCTTCTACTCGTTCAAATTCACGACATATTTCAATCTTACCTAATGTTTCAGGAGATGCTTTGTCACATGTATTTCTTTCCAATTTCCGTATGCATTAAAATTAAACGTAAAAATGCAATTGCCTTTATGGAGCTAAGCGCGCCTAATCTTTTCCTTATGCGGAAATAACTCGGAAGAACCTGGACTTGTGGAGTCGGGGAGATGTCCACTTGTACATTCGGAGATAAGCCTCCCGTGGTCGCACCTTGGGATCTTTTTGGGGCCATCATAGGCGTAAATTCGACTTCCGATTCGCCTTTGTGGTCTACGGAGTGTCTTGCCTTGGCATGCAACCTTCCGACCGTTGCCTTTCCTCGTAGGCGAAAGATTTCTTTACGGGATGTCGCTTGCGGCAAAAGGGCTTTAAAGACTTATAGCGAAAAACCTTTTCCGAAGGGTCTTGGGGTTCTTTACGGCCTCCCCTTTTCCTCTTCAAGTCCCGGGAGGGGTATGAATGGCCTTTTGGAAAATGTGGTGGGAAGGGACCTTAAGGAGGCCCCCCCTTAGAAGCTTCTACAGGCCACGTGGGAGGGGGTCGTGATCAGCGTGGCGCAGACTGGAGTGGCCTGCGACAGGCGGACGGGGCGGCAGTGCGTCTGGCGGACTGAGCGGCGGTGTGACTGGCAGTCTAGGCGGCAGCAATGGCAGTCTGGGCGGCAGCGTGTCGCTTCACGTCGACGACGACCTCCTCAGCTCCTCGTCCAGCACGTCCAGCACTCTCCTCTCCACGGCCCGTCCTTCCTTCACGTCCGGCACGGCGACCTCTTCCTCCTCTAGCTCTCTCCCTCCCACAGCTCCTCTCTCTGCCTCTCTACCACACCCCCTTGATGGGGGGTGTTTATATAGGCATGGGGGTGGGGAAGAGGGCCTCCACACATGTGGAGGACTCCCCTCATGCAGTCCCTCACTTGGCCATCCCCCCTCCACACTCCCTCTCCTCCAGCCATGCATCGGCTGGGGGAAGGGATAATAGTAAAAAAAAATTTGCCTTAATTTATCCCATTGCCCTTCCCAAGCGGTCGTTCCCTTGCAGTTATACGGTCTTCAACCCCGGCTTTTAATTATCGACGTGGAGACCTCGTGAATGGTATGGTTTAAGTTACTAATAACTTGCGAAGTAGGGAATACCTTTGCACAGGGTTTACACCGCGTGCGGACAGTTAATATTTACGGTACGGAGTGTGCGGAAATATTACATTCTCTCCCCCTTAGAAGAATCGAGATGTCCTCATCTCGAGATAAGCTGGGGATATTGAAGATTGAGAGAGCTTTCGTCCATCCAGGTAGCATCCTCTTCGGGGTAATCTTTCCACTGGACGAGGCATTCTCTCAAGGTTCTAGATCTCAACTGTCTCTCCCTAACATCTAAAATCTTTTCCGGCCTTAGTTCAAGGATTCCTTGACTAGGCATTACAATTTGTTGGTCATCAAGTACATGATTTGGGTTGGGTACATACTTTTTTTTTTTTAAGAGACTAATATGGAATACATTGTGAACTTTTAGGTTATCAGGAAGTTGCAATTTATAAGCATTGGGTCCTAGGCATTTGAGGATTTTATATGGTCCACAATACCTTGGACTTAGCTTCTTGCATTTACCTAGAGATAAAGAACTCTTTTTCGGCCGTACACGAATGAAGACCATGTCTCCTTCTCCGAAGACCCTCTCTTGGCGCTTCAAATCCGCATATGCCTTTTGTCTATCTTTGGCTGCTTGTATGTCTTGTCTTATTGACCTTATTTGGTCATCCATGTCCTCCAACATTTGTCTTGAAGCTTCCACTCTCAGGGTAGGATCTGAAAAATTTAGAGGACTTCGGCAATCATGACCATACAATGCCTGAAAAGGAGTCATTTGAATGCTCTGCTGATAAGAAGCATTGTAAGCAAATTCTACTAACGGCAAATATTGAATCCATCTCTTTGGCTCTCGACAGCAGTAAGCCCTAAGCATATCCTCAATGATTTGATTTACTCGCTCTGTTTGTCCATCTGTTTGGGGATGGTAGGCAGTGCTAAAACAGAGCTGAGTTCCAATAGCTTCAAAGATAGCTCTCCAGAAGTGTGAAGTGAAAAGAGAATCTCGATCGCTAATGATCCTTCTAGGTAACCCATGTAGCTTGAATATTTCTTTGATAAACACTCTTGCAATATCGGAGGCTTTATAGTTTGTCTTTACTGGGATCAGGTGTGCAACCTTAGTAAGCATGTCAACTACAACCATAATGGAGTTGTATCCTCCTTGGACTTGGGGTAAGCCCACCACAAAATCCATACTGATGAATTCCCATTTCATTTGGGGAATGTCAAGTGGTTGTAATTTTCCTGGCATCATGACATGTTCAGCCTTGATACGTTGGCAAGACAAACATTCGGTGACATATTTGAGGACGTCACCTTTGAGCCTCTCCCAATAATAGCTCTTCCTGACTGCATTAAGAGTTCTTGCATAGCCAGGATGTCCGGCGAAAGGGGAATCATGAGCTTCCCACAATATCTTCTGCTTAAGTGACTGGCTTGCTGGTATACATAGCCTTGTTCTATAGTAAATAAGTCCATTGTCAATAGAAAATTCATGATACTTTGCTTGCAACTTTGGATTCTGATCCTTGGTAGATATTTCTTTTATCATTGCTTGGTAAGCTAAATCATGGCATGCTTCCTCTCTAGCTAGTTCGAGTATAGGGTTGCTTGGCATAGATACCTTTGTAGCTAGAGATCTGGCCGTTGATGGATTCTGCAAGATTAGGGAGTTTAGGAATGCCTTGCGACTGAGTGCATCGGCAACCACATTCTCCTTTCCTGGCCGATACCTGATTTCAAAATCATATTCCTCCAATACTTCAATCCATCGACGTTGCCTCATGTTGAGCTCGTTCTGGGTAAAAATCCATTTGAGACTCTTATGATCGGTTACTAGAGTGAACTTATTTCCCAACAGATAGTGTCTCCAAAGCTTTCGAGCATGTATGAGAGCTAATAACTCCAGATCATGAGTGGCATAATTCTTTTCGTGACTCTTCAATTTCCTTGAAGAATATGCTGATGATTTTCCTGCATGAGCACATATCTTAAGGCAAGCATGCTAGTATCAGTTACTACCTCTACTCCTTACTGTGGTCTAGAAGTTTTAGGATCGGTGCTGATATCAAACTTTGCTTCAACCTATCGAAGCTAGTTTGTTCGGCAGTTGACCATGCAATGGACGTTTGCTTCCTTAATAATTCTGTCAAAGGTGCTGCAATCAAAGCATCGTTTTTTATAAGGATCCTATACCATCCTGTCAAGCCAAGAAACTACGTATCTCTTTGACAGATACTGGTATTGGCCATTCATGCATATCTCTGACTTTGGCTGGATCTACTGATATTCCTTCTGATGATACTATGAATCTTAGATATTCAATCTGACGTTTGAAGAATGCACACTTCTTCATTTTTGCATACAGCTTATGAGACCTCATTGTCTCCAACACAATCCGTAGTTGAGGTTCATGATCTTCCTCCTGTTTAGAATAGACTAAAATGTTGTCGAAGAAGACAAGCACGAAATCATCAAAATATGGTCTAAAATTATCCTGCATTAATCTATTGAAGGTGGCAGGTGTATTTGTAAGGCCGAATGACATAGCCAAGAATTCAAAGTGCCCATATCTTGTATTGAAGGCCGTTTTTGGAATATCCTCATCCTTGATCCTGATTTGATAGTAGCCTGACCTGAGATCAATTTTGGAGAAGATCTTTGCACCTTGAAGGCGGTCAAGAAGCTCATCTATTCTAGGAATTGGATACTTGTTCTTGACTGTTGATTAATTCAACTCATGGTAATCAATACATAGTCGAAGTGTCCCATCTTTCTTTTTCTGGAATAGGACTGGAGCTCCCCATGGTGAATTGCTAGGCCGGATGTAATAGTTGCTTGAGTTGTTCCTTCAACTCAATAGCTTCCGATATAGACATTCTATAGGGTCTCTTCGCAATTGGCGCAGCTCCTATTACTAGCTTGATCTCATGATCTACTTCTCTTTAAAGCGGGAGTTCTGTTAACTCTTCAGAACTACGTCCACGTATTCCTTCAGCCAAGTGACCAATTCACTTTACTACTTTTATCGATATTCACAGTCAAGACAATCGCGAAAAAGTTTTATTCCATTCATATCAACATAGCCCTTCCAAGGTACAATTATTTCTTGGGGCGATGGAACAAGTTAATACATTAATTCGAGGAGAATAAGATGTTATTGCATTCAGCTACAGGAACTGAGTAGTAGTACGGATTGGGGTCATTGATTTTCAGGAATCGATAGTTCATTGGAAGATTAGGATATCTTTTCCTTTGATATCTATTCTTCTCACGACGTCCCAAAACCTTGATTCGGTCGGCAGGGATTCTTTGAATCACTTCCCCGTACACATACTTATTCTGGTTAACCCTTCGACCTCCAACCTGTAGGGTCGCGTTTGCGTGAGCCTCAATAAAGACGAACAGCTTTACGATCTTCAAATCCTCCATCCACTTGATTCTCTTCAAGTTAATTTGAAGGTACGCAGGTTGATAGGCAGTTATGTAATAGATCCCTGTAACACCCATCCATCTCTGTTCCATGTACACAGGCGATGGATTGTAAATGCGGTCTAGGATGTTCATCATCTCAACCCTCTGTCGATAATCCGTGGAATGTATCGCGGTCATAAACATGACTTGGAACACTAAGAACTTGTTCCATGCTTCGTAATTCTGGAAGACAGCAATTAAAGTAAGGAAATGTTTGGGACACAACATTTGCTTTACTTCTTCTTATTGAAATTTCCTAAAAACAAGTCCTTTGTTGGTTTGCTCTAATACCAACTGTAACGTGTCCACTAGAATCATCCTGGACACGTCTTAGCAGTCCATCGGGAAGGATGTCTAGAAAGCTCCGCCCGGCACTCCCATGGAATGTTACGGGACTTGCGTTCTAGGTCTTCCCGCGTCTGCCACGTAGCGGAAGTATCCTGGCCGTTCCCACTTAGGATCGACCTGGATTTGGGTTTTCCTGTTTGGTCATTATCTAGCAACAACTAGCGTCAGACCCGAGTGAACTACTTTACGCAGAAGTGCCCGGTCTGAAGCGAATTCACGCTGCACTTGGTTCAAGGAGAATGGGAAACGAGAGGGATGCAAGGCTCGACCTCTCTGCCATAAGGCATAGTCCCATTCCGTTCCCCTAAAACAACGTGAATCGGGTACTAGTTAATTCTAAGTCATCGTTCTCGTTACTTGTTTCGGTGATGTTGATCATCCTTCTGTTCGTCGAAGACTTTGAGAAAAGTTCCCGGCTAACCGGGACCACTATGGACGGACCCATGGTCCATCCTCCGCACTTTCCTCGGTTTGTTTTAGTTATGTAATTACCTACCACATTAGTTTGACATATACAAACAGCTTCTTTGAATTAACCCTGTTATGCACCGGTTCCTTCACGTAATCTTATCACAGGACATAAAGAAAACAATGCCAAACAACTTATTTATTATCATTTTATCCTTTTATCTTTGAAATACAAGGAGTTCCCCGCCCGTAGGCGTATTCATAATCCGTCGAAGGCTATCCAGTAATCCACCAAGGATCACTAATCCAAGTTTCCGCCCGTAGACTAGTATGCGGGCCTCGAGATCCAATCCCGAGTCACGTTAGTCTCTTGTGCAGGGCCCAGAAGGCGAGGGATTTACAGCCAGAGCCCCCCTGGCACCCAAGCGTCCTCCTGCTCCAAGTAGAACTCAACAGAGAGACCTCTCACGGCGGGTTCGGTCCACGTTCCCGGCGCGGCTAACAACCCCCTTGGTTAGGGTTAGGCAGGCAGTCGGGGGTAACTGAAGCTGCCTCTCCCTTCAGGCTTCAACCTGAAGTATTTAGATATGTTTTCCTCTTTTAGTTCATTGAGCAAACAATGCAAACAGTGCTTTCCTAAACTGTTACAAGCACAATCAAATTCCAATGGTCGTTTGGCTGGCAAACCGTTAAGGAGTGACTCCCTTTCCTCCGAATGCAACCCGCATTCGATCCGGAATCAATTGCAACTTGGCAAGATTCCTATTATTCTTGAGTTAGGGTCATACCCTTCCAATACTTTAGGTTTGTTGTGGCAGGATCCAGCGTCCATGTCGCTTTAGTTTATTGTCGGGTCATTCGCAAATGCCTAACTTTCCTTTTCCTTGGCAATTATTCCCCAAGAAAAGTGAGTAACAGGATGATTACTCATCCTCTTGTAAATTAACTTGCCAACCGCATTTCGAGAGATGACAAAACACTCTTATGGACAACTCTCAAGTCTATACAATGTTGCAGCTTTTTGCACATGTATTGCATCTAATTCCACGGGATCATTCCATTGCTTAGTGTTTTCTGTTCACGGAATTTACCCAGCCGAGTAACAGGGTTTTAGGGTATCCTCCAAATCATTCCTAATTAGGTTGGCCCCTGGTTTTAGAAATATGCAACTCCGTCGGAGTTTCGTCATGATCCTTAGGATAAAACCTTAGATCATTTCATGCCTGAACATCCCATTGCTTCGACATTTTGTGAACGTGTGTAGGATCTTTAGAATCACGGTTTTTACCTAATGCTAGGTCAAATTGCACTAAACCCTAGTTAACACTTAGGGTTCCTATCATATCGACTCAATCATGTCCATACGAATCTTTGTGGTTTAGTCAATTCAATTATGCTTGTCTTGCGACAAGGATGATCCTTCTAAAGGTAATAAACTAAATCTAACGGAGGACAATAGTTATAACTCTACCAATTCGCGTAAACATGCGGTTTATTGTATTTACGCAACACATGGTCCATGATAACTTTACCCTTCTCTGGTGCACGATAATCTGGGTACTAACTTTTCCTAGGACTACTAGGTCTTACATCAATAGTCATACCTACAACCTTGTTGTCTACACTTTGGCATCTTATGCTTTGACTCCTAAATGCGGCTCTTAATGAATGTCATTTTTCGCATGACGATTACGCAATACACAACATTCTCCTAGCTACGAAGTAGTCAATGAAACTCATCCAAAGCTAGTGTTAACTTATTCCATCTTACATGCTATTTGCAAGTTCATAAGATCATCTTTGTACTCTATTATTCCTTTTCGGATAATACCTTATGGGGTTAACCTTGCCTCATGAAATCATTACGAGAAGGATGTTGCCTAACATGCGGCACACGCTTATTTCTACTATGTCTAGGACGGAAGATAATGTACTTATAAATTCCATTTCTTTGCCTAAGTTTAGACTCATTACCTTGATAAGGTACCAGAACTACATGCAACTAGCCTTCTACTCGTTCAAATTCACGACATATTTCAATCTTACCTAATGTTTCAGGAGATGCTTTGTCACATGTATTTCTTTCCAATTTCCGTATGCATTAAAATTAAACGTAAAAATGCAATTGCCTTTATGAGCTAAGCGCGCCTAATCTTTTCCTTATGCGGAAATAACTCGGAAGAACTTGGACTTGTGGAGTCGGGGACATGTCCACTTGTACACTCAGAGATAAGCCTCCCGCGGTCGCACCTTGTGATCTTTTTGGGGCCATCGTAGGCGTAAATTCGACTTCCGATTCGCCTTTGTGGTCTACGGAGTGTCTTGCCTTGGCATGCAACCTTCCGACCTTTGCCTTTCCTCGTAGGCGGAAGATTTCTTTACGGGATGTCGCTTGCGGCAAAAGGGCTTTAAAGACTTAAAGCGAAAAACCTTTTCCGAAGGGTCTTGGGGTTCTTTACGGCCTCCCCTTTTCCTCTTCAAGTCCCGGGAAGGGTATGAATGGCCTTTTGGAAAATGTGGTGGGAAGGGACCTTAAGGAGGCCCCCCCTTAGAAGCTTCTAAAGAAGCTTCTACAGGCCACGTGGGAGGGGGTCGTGATCAGCGTGGCGCAGACTGGAGTGGCCTGCGACAGGCGGACGGGGCGGCAGTGCGTCTGGCGGACTGAGCGGCGACGTGACTGGCAGTCTAGGCGGCAGCAACGGCAGTCTGGGCGGCAGCGTGTCGCTTCACGTCGACGGCGACCTTCTCAGCTCCTCGTCCAGCACGTCCAGCACTCTCCTCTCCACGGCCCGTCCTTCCTTCACGTCCGGCACGGCGACCTCTTCCTCCTCTAGCTCTCTCCCTCCCACAGCTCCTCTCTCTGCCTCTCTACCACACCCCCTTGATGGGGGGTGTTTATATAGGCATGGGGGTGGGGAAGAGGGCCTCCACACATGTGGAGGACTCCCCTCATGCAGTCCCTCACTTGGCCATCCCCCCTCCACACTCCCTCTCCTCCAGCCATGCATCGGCTGGGGGAAGGGATAATAGTAAAAAAAAAATTGCCTTAAT
Source organism: Lygodium microphyllum (assembly GCF_053477565.2). Taxonomy (NCBI): domain Eukaryota; kingdom Viridiplantae; phylum Streptophyta; class Polypodiopsida; order Schizaeales; family Lygodiaceae; genus Lygodium; species Lygodium microphyllum. The sequence continues at coordinate 163,879,885 of NC_141138.1, read as the reverse complement.
TTATCCCATTGCCCTTCCCAAGCGGTCGTTCCCTTGCGGTTATACGGTCTTCAACCCCGGCTTTTAATTATCGACGTGGAGACCTCGTGAATGGTATGGTTTAAGTTACTAATAACTTGCGAAGTAGGGAATACCTTTGCACAGGGTTTACACCGCGTGCGGACAGTTAATATTTACGGTACGGAGTGTGCGGAAATATTACATTCTCTCCCCCTTAGAAGAATCGAGATGTCCTCATCTCGAGATAAGCTGGGGATATTGAAGATTGAGAGAGCTTTCGTCCATCCAGGTAGCATCCTCTTCGAGGTAATCTTTCCACTGGACGAGGCATTCTCTCAAGGTTCTAGATCTCAACTGTCTCTCCCTAACATCTAAAATCTTTTCCGGCCTTAGTTCAAGGATTCCTTGACTAGGCATTACAATTTGTTGGTCATCAAGTACATGATTTGGGTTGGGTACATACTTTTTTTTTTTTAAGAGACTAATATGGAATACATTGTGAACTTTTAGGTTATCAGGAAGTTGCAATTTATAAGCATTGGGTCCTAGGCATTTGAGGATTTTATATGGTCCACAATACCTTGGACTTAGCTTCTTGCATTTACCTAGAGATAAAGAACTCTTTTTCGGCCGTACACGAATGAAGACCATGTCTCCTTCTCCGAAGACCCTCTCTTGGCGCTTCAAATCCACATATGCCTTTTGTCTATCTTTGGCTGCTTGTATGTCTTGTCTTATTGACCTTATTTGGTCATCCATGTCCTCCAACATTTGTCTTGAAGCTTCCACTCTCAGGGTAGGATCTGAAAAATTTAGAGGACTTCGGCAATCATGACCATACAATGCCTGAAAAGGAGTCATTTGAATGCTCTGCTGATAAGAACCATTGTAAGCAAATTCTACTAACGGAAAATATTGAATCCATCTCTTTGGCTCTCGACAGCAGTAAGCCCTAAGCATATCCTCAATGATTTGATTTACTCGCTCTGTTTGTCCATCTGTTTGGGGATGGTAGGCAGTGCTAAAACAGAGGTGAGTTCCAATAGCTTCAAAGATAGCTCTCCAGAAGTGTGAAGTGAAAAGAGAATCTCGATCGCTAATGATCCTTCTAGGTAACCCATGTAGCTTGAATATTTCTTTGATAAACACTCTTGCAATATCGGAGGCTTTATAGTTTGTCTTTACTGGGATCAGGTGTGCAACCTTAGTAAGCATGTCAACTACGACCATAATGGAGTTGTATCCTCCTTGGACTTGGGGCAAGCCCACCACAAAATCCATACTGATGAATTCCCATTTCATTTGGGGAATGTCAAGTGGTTGTAATTTTCCTGGGATCATGACATGTTCAGCCTTGATACGTTGGCAAGACAAACATTCGGTGACATATTTGAGGACGTCACCTTTGAGCCTCTCCCAATAATAGCTCTTCCTGACTGCATTAAGAGTTTTTGCATAGCCAGGATGTCCGGCGAAAGGGGAATCATGAGCTTCCCACAATATCTTCTGCTTAAGTGACTGGCTTGCTGGTATACATAGCCTTGTTCTATAGTAAATAAGTCCATTGTCAATAGAAAATTCATGATACTTTGCTTGCAACTTCGGATTCTGATCCTTGGTAGATATTTCTTTTATCATTGCTTGGTAAGCTAAGTCATGGCATGCTTCCTCTCTAGCTAGTTCGAGTATAGGGTTGCTTGGCATAGATACCTTTCTAGCCAGAGATCTGGCCGTTGATGGATTCTGCAAGATTAGGGAGTTTAGGAATGCCTTGCGACTGAGTGCATCGGCAACCACATTCTCCTTTCCTGGCCGATACTTGATTTCAAAATCATATTCCTCCAATACTTCAATCCATCGACGTTGCCTCATGTTGAGCTCGTTCTGGGTAAAAATCCATTTGAGACTCTTATGATCGGTTACTAGAGTGAACTTATTTCCCAACAGATAGTGTCTCCAAAGCTTTCGAGCATGTATGAGAGCTAATAACTCCAGATCATGAGTGGCATAATTCTTTTCGTGACTCTTCAATTTCCTTGAAGAATATGCTGATGATTTTCCTGCATGAGCACATATCTTAAGGCAAGCATGCTAGTATCAGTTACTACCTCTAGTCCTTACTGTGGTCTAGAAGTTTTAGGATCGGTGCTGATATCAAACTTTGCTTCAACCTATCGAAGCTAGTTTGTTCGGCAGTTGACCATGCAATGGACGTTTGCTTCCTTAATAATTCTGTCAAAGGTGCTGCAATCAAAGCATCGTTTTTTATAAGGATCCTATACCATCCTGTCAAGCCAAGAAACTACGTATCTCTTTGACAGATACTGGTATTGGCCATTCATGCATATCTCTGACTTTGGCTGGATCTACTGATATTCCTTCTGATGATACTATGAATCTTAGATATTCAATCTGATGTTTGAAGAATGCACACTTCTTCATTTTTGCATACAGCTTATGAGACCTCATTGTCTCCAACACAATCCGTAGTTGAGGTTCATGATCTTCTTCCTGTTTAGAATAGACTAAAATGTCGTCGAAGAAGACAAGCACGAAATCATCAAAATATGGTCTAAAATTATCCTGCATTAATCTATTGAAGGTGGCAGGTGTATTTGTAAGGCCGAATGACATAGCCAAGAATTCAAAGTGCCCATATCTTGTATTGAAGGCCGTTTTTGGAATATCCTCATCCTTGATCCTGATTTGATAGTAGCCTGACCTGAGATCAATTTTGGAGAAGATCTTTGCACCTTGAAGGCGGTCAAGAAGCTCATCTATTCTAGGAATTGGATACTTGTTCTTGACTGTTGATTAATTCAACTCATGGTAATCAATACATAGTCGAAGTGTCCCATCTTTCTTTTTCTGGAATAGGACTGGAGCTCCCCATGGTGAATTGCTAGGCCGGATGTAATAGTTGCTTGAGTTGTTCCTTCAACTCAATAGCTTCCGATATAGACATTCTATAGGGTCTCTTCGCAATTGGCGCAGCTCCTATTACTAGCTTGATCTCATGATCTACTTCTCTTTAAAGCGGGAGTTCTGTTAACTCTTCAGAACTACGTCCACGTATTCCTTCAGCCAAGTGACCAATTCACTTTACTACTTTTATCGATATTCACAGTCAAGACAATCGGGAAAAAGTTTTATTCCATTCATATCAACATATCCCTTCCAAGGTACAATTATTTCTTGGGGCGATGGAACAAGTTAATACATTAATTCGAGGAGAATAAGATGTTATTGCATTCAGCTACAGGAACTGAGTAGTAGTACGGATTGGGGTCATTGATTTTCAGGAATCGATAGTTCATTGGAAGATTAGGGTATCTTTTCCTTTGATATCTATTCTTCTCACGATGTCCCAAAACCTTGATTCGGTCGGCAGGGATTCTTTGAATCACTTCCCCGTACACATACTTATTCTGGTTAACCCTTCGACCTCCAACCTGTAGGGTCGCGTTTGCGTGAGCCTCAATAAAGACGAACAGCTTTACGATCTTCAAATCCTCCATCCACTTGATTCTCTTCAAGTTAATTTGAAGGTACGCAGGTTGATAGGCAGTTATGTAATAGATCCCTGTAACACCCATCCATCTCTGTTCCATTTACACAGACGATGGATTGTAAATGCGGTCTAGGATGTTCATCATCTCAACCCTCTGTCGATAATCCGTGGAATGTATCGCGGTCATAAACATGACTTGGAACACTAAGAACTTGTTCCATGCTTCGTAATTCTGGAAGATAGCAATTAAAGTAAGGAAATGTTTGGGACACAACATTTGCTTTACTTCTTCTTATTAAAATTTCCTAAAAACAAGTCCTTTGTTGGTTTGCTCTGATACCAACTGTAACGTGTCCGCTAGAATCATCCCGGACATGTCTTAGCAGTCCATCGGGAAGGATGTCTAGAAAGCTCCACCCGGCACTCCCATGGAATGTTACGGGACTTGCGTTCTAGGTCTTCCCGCGTCTGCCACGTAGCGGAAGTATCCTGGCCGTTCCCACTTAGGATCGACCTGAATTGGGGTTTTCCTGTTTGGTCATTATCTAGCAACAACTAGCGTCAGACCCGAGCGAACTACTTTACGCAGAAGCGCCCGGTCTGAAGCGGATTCACGCTGCACTTGGTTCAAGGAGAATGGGAAACGAGAGGGATGCAAGGCTCGACCTCTCTGCCATAAGGCATAGTCCCATTCCGTTCCCCTAAAACAACGTGAATCGGGTACTAGTTAATTCTAAGTCATCGTTCTCGTTACTTGTTTCGGTGATGTTGATCATCCTTCTGTTCGTCGAAGACTTTGAGAAAAGTTCCCGGCTAACCGGGACCACCCATCCATAGGACGGACCCATGGTCCATCCTCCGCACTTTCCTCGGTTTGTTTTAGTTATGTAATTACCTACCACATTAGTTTGACATATACAAACAGCTTCTTTGAATTAACCCTGTTATGCACCGGTTCCTTCACGTAATCTTATCACAGGACATAAAGAAAACAATGCCAAACAACTTATTTATTATCATTTTATCCTTTTATCTTTGAAATACAAGGAGTTCCCCGCCCGTAGGCGTATTCATAATCCGCCGAAGGCTATCCAGTAATCCACCAGGGATCACTAATCCAAGTTTCCGCCCGTAGACTAGTATGCGGGCCTCGAGATCCAATCCCGAGTCACGTTAGTCTCTTGTGCAGGGCCCGGAAGGCGAGGGATTTACAGCCAGAGCCCCCCCTGGCACCCAAGCGTCCTCCTGCTCCAAGTAGAACTCAACGGAGAGACCTCTCACGGCGGGTTCGGTCCACGTTCCCGGCGCGGCTAACAACCCCCTTGGTTAGGGTTAGGCAGGCAGTCGGGGGTAACTGAAGCTGCCTCTCCCTTCAGGCTTCAACCTGAAGTATTTAGATATGTTTTCCTCTTTTAGTTCATTGAGCAAACAATGCAAACAGTGCTTTCCTAAACTGTTACAAGCACAATCAAATTCCAATGGTCGTTTGGCTGGCAAACCGTTAAGGAGTGACTCCCTTTCCTCCGAATGCAACCCGCATTCGATCCGGAATCAATTGCAACTTGGCAAGATTCCTATTATTCTTGAGTTAGGGTCATACCCTTCCAATACTTTAGGTTTGTTGTGGCAGGATCCAGCGTCCATGTCGCTTTAGTTTATTGTCGGGTCATTCGCAAATGCCTAACTTTCCTTTTCCTTGGCAATTATTCCCCAAGAAAAGTGAGTAACAGGATGATTACTCATCCTCTTGTAAATTAACTTGCCAACCGCATTTCGAGAGATGACAAAACACTCTTATGGACAACTCTCAAGTCTATACAATGTTGCAACTTTTTGCACATGTATTGCATCTAATTCCACGGGATCATTCCATTGCTTAGTGTTTTCCGTTCACGGAATTTACCCAGCCGAGTAACAGGGTTTTAGGGTATCCTCCAAATCATTCCTAATTAGGTTGGCCCCTGGTACTAGAAATATGCAACTCCGTCGGAGTTTCGTCATGATCCTTAGGATAAAACCTTAGATCATCTCATGCCTGAACATCCCATTGCTTCGACATTTTGTGAACGTGTGTAGGATCTTTAGAATCACGGTTTTTACCTGATGCTAGGTCAAATTGCACTAAACCCTAGTTAACACTTAGGGTTCCTATCATATCGACTCAATCATGTCCATACGAATCTTTGTGGTTTAGTCAATTCAATTATGCTTGTCTTGCGAGAAGGATGATCCTTCTAAAGGTAATAAACTAAATCTAACGGAGGACAATAGTTATAACTCCACCAATTCGCGTAAACATGCGGTTTATTGTATTTACGCAACACATGGTCCATGATAACTTTACCCTTCTCTGGTGCACGATAATCTGGGTACTAACTTTTCCTAGGACTACTAGGTCTTACATCAATAGTCATACCTACAACCTTGTTGTCTACACTTTGGCATCTTATGCTTTGACTCCTAAATGCGGCTCTTAATGAATGTCATTTTTCGCATGACGATTACGCAATACACAACATTCTCCTAGCTACGAAGTAGTCAATGAAACTCATCCAAAGCTAATGTTAACTTATTCCATCTTACATGCTATTTGCAAGTTCATAAGATCATCTTTGTACTCTATTATTCCTTTTCGGATAATACCTTATGGGGTTAACCTTGCCTCATGAAATCATTACGAGAAGGATGTTGCCTAACATGCGGCACACGCTTATTTCTACTATGTCTAGGACGGAAGATAATGTACTTATAAATTCCATTTCTTTGCCTAAGTTTAGACTCATTACCTTGATAAGGTACCAGAACTACATGCAACTAGCCTTCTACTCGTTCAAATTCACGACATATTTCAATCTTACCTAATGTTTCAGGAGATGCTTTGTCACATGTATTTCTTTCCAATTTCCGTATGCATTAAAATTAAACGTAAAAATGCAATTGCCTTTATGAGCTAAGCGCGCCTAATCTTTTCCTTATGCGGAAATAACTCGGAAGAACTTGGACTTGTGGAGTCGGGGACATGTCCACTTGTACATTCAGAGATAAGCCTCCCGCGGTCGCACCTTGTGATCTTTTTGGGGCCATCGTAGGCGTAAATTCGACTTCCGATTCGCCTTTGTGGTCTACGGAGTGTCTTTCCTTGGCATGCAACCTTCCGACCTTTGCCTTTCCTCGTAGGCGGAAGATTTCTTTACGGGATGTCGCTTGCGGCAAAAGGGCTTTAAAGACTTATAGCGAAAAACCTTTTCCGAAGGGTCTTGGGGTTCTTTACGGCCTCCCCTTTTCCTCTTCAAGTCCCGGGAAGGGTATGAATGGCCTTTTGGAAAATGTGGTGGGAAGGGACCTTAAGGAGGCCCCCCCTTAGAAGCTTCTAAAGAAGCTTCTACAGGCCACGTGGGAGGGGGTCGTGATCAGCGTGGCGCAGACTGGAGTGGCCTGCGACAGGCGGACGGGGCGGCAGTGCGTCTGGCGGACTGAGCGGCGACGTGACTGGCAGTCTAGGCGGCAGCAACGGCAGTCTGGGCGGCAGCGTGTCGCTGCACGTCGATGGCGACCTCCTCAGCTCCTCGTCCAGCACGTCCAGCACTCTCCTCTCCACGGCCCGTCCTTCCTTCACGTCCGGCACGGCGACCTCTTCCTCCTCTAGCTCTCTCCCTCCCACAGCTCCTCTCTCTGCCTCTCTACCACACCCCCTTGATGGGGGGTGTTTATATAGGCATGGGGGTGGGGAAGAGGGCCTCCACACATGTGGAGGACTCCCCTCATGCAGTCCCTCACTTGGCCATTCCCCCTCCACACTCCCTCTCCTCCAGCCATGCATCGGCTGGGGGAAGGGATAATAGTAAAAAAAAAATTGCCTTAATTTATCCCATTGCCCTTCCCAAGCGGTCGTTCCCTTGCGGTTATACGGTCTTCAACCCCGGCTTTTAATTATCGACGTGGAGACCTCGTGAATGGTATGGTTTAAGTTACTAATAACTTGCGAAATAGGGAATACCTTTGCACAGGGTTTACACCGCGTGCGGACAGTTAATATTTACGGTACGGAGTGTGCGGAAATATTACATTCTCTCCCCCTTAGAAGAATCGAGATGTCCTCATCTCGAGATAAACTGGGGATATTGAAGATTGAGAGAGCTTTCGTCCATCCAGGTAGCATCCTCTTCGGGGTAATCTTTCCACTGGACGAGGCATTCTCTCAAGGTTCTAGATCTCAACTATCTCTCCCTAACATCTAAAATCTTTTCCGGCCTTAGTTCAAGGATTCCTTGACTAGGCATTACAATTTGTTGGTCATCAAGTACATGATTTGGGTTGGGTACATACTTTTTTTTTTTAAAGAGACTAATATGGAATACATTGTGAACTTTTAGGTTATCAGGAAGTTGCAATTTATAAGCATTGGGTCCTAGGCATTTGAGGATTTTATATGGTCCACAATACCTTGGACTTAGCTTCTTGCATTTACCTAGAGATAAAGAACTCTTTTTCGGCCGTACACGAATGAAGACCATCTCTCCTTCTCCGAAGACCCTCTCTTGGCACTTCAAATCCGCATATGCCTTTTGTCTATCTTTGGCTGCTTGTATGTCTTGTCTTATTGACCTTATTTGGTCATCCATGTCCTCCAACATTTGTCTTGAAGCTTCCACTCTCAAGGTAGGATCTGAAAAATTTAGAGGACTTCGGCAATCATGACCATACAATGCCTGAAAAGGAGTCATTTGAATGCTCTGCTGATAAGAAGCATTGTAAGCAAATTCTACTAACGGCAAATATTGAATCCATCTCTTTGGCTCTCGACAGCAGTAAGCCCTAAGCATATCCTCAATGATTTGATTTACTCGCTCTGTTTGTCCATCTGTTTGGGGATGGTAGGCAGTGCTAAAACAGAGCTGAGTTCCAATAGCTTCAAAGATAGCTCTCCAGAAGTGTGAAGTGAAAAGAGAATCTCGATCGCTAATGATCCTTCTAGGTAACCCATGTAGCTTGAATATTTCTTTGATAAACACTCTTGCAATATCGGAGGCTTTATAGTTTGTCTTTACTGGGATCAGGTGTGCAACCTTAGTAAGCATGTCAACTACAACCATAATGGAGTTGTATCCTCCTTGGACTTGGGGTAAGCCCACCACAAAATCCATACTGATGAATTCCCATTTCATTTGGGGAATGTCAAGTGGTTGTAATTTTCCTGGCATCATGACATGTTCAGCCTTGATACGTTGGCAAGACAAACATTCGGTGACATATTTGAGGACGTCACCTTTGAGCCTCTCCCAATAATAGCTCTTCCTGACTGCATTAAGAGTTCTTGCATAGCCAGGATGTCCGGCGAAAGGGGAATCATGAGCTTCCCACAATATCTTCTGCTTAAGTGACTGGCTTGCTGGTATACATAGCCTTGTTCTATAGTAAATAAGTCCATTGTCAATAGAAAATTCATGATACTTTGCTTGCAACTTTGGATTCTGATCCTTGGTAGATATTTCTTTTATCATTGCTTGGTAAGCTAAATCATGGCATGCTTCCTCTCTAGCTAGTTCGAGTATAGGGTTGCTTGGCATAGATACCTTTGTAGCTAGAGATCTGGCCGTTGATGGATTCTGCAAGATTAGGGAGTTTAGGAATGCCTTGCGACTGAGTGCATCGGCAACCACATTCTCCTTTCCTGGCCGATACCTGATTTCAAAATCATATTCCTCCAATACTTCAATCCATCGACGTTGCCTCATGTTGAGCTCGTTCTGGGTAAAAATCCATTTGAGACTCTTATGATCGGTTACTAGAGTGAACTTATTTCCCAACAGATAGTGTCTCCAAAGCTTTCGAGCATGTATGAGAGCTAATAACTCCAGATCATGAGTGGCATAATTCTTTTCGTGACTCTTCAATTTCCTTGAAGAATATGCTGATGATTTTCCTGCATGAGCACATATCTTAAGGCAAGCATGCTAGTATCAGTTACTACCTCTACTCCTTACTGTGGTCTAGAAGTTTTAGGATCGGTGCTGATATCAAACTTTGCTTCAACCTATCGAAGCTAGTTTGTTCGGCAGTTGACCATGCAATGGACGTTTGCTTCCTTAATAATTCTGTCAAAGGTGCTGCAATCAAAGCATCGTTTTTTATAAGGATCCTATACCATCCTGTCAAGCCAAGAAACTACGTATCTCTTTGACAGATACTGGTATTGGCCATTCATGCATATCTCTGACTTTGGCTGGATCTACTGATATTCCTTCTGATGATACTATGAATCTTAGATATTCAATCTGACGTTTGAAGAATGCACACTTCTTCATTTTTGCATACAGCTTATGAGACCTCATTGTCTCCAACACAATCCGTAGTTGAGGTTCATGATCTTCCTCCTGTTTAGAATAGACTAAAATGTCGTCGAAGAAGACAAGCACGAAATCATCAAAATATGGTCTAAAATTATCCTGCATTAATCTATTGAAGGTGGCAGGTGTATTTGTAAGGCCGAATGACATAGCCAAGAATTCAAAGTGCCCATATCTTGTATTGAAGGCCGTTTTTGGAATATCCTCATCCTTGATCCTGATTTGATAGTAGCCTGACCTGAGATCAATTTTGGAGAAGATCTTTGCACCTTGAAGGCGGTCAAGAAGCTCATCTATTCTAGGAATTGGATACTTGTTCTTGACTGTTGATTAATTCAACTCATGGTAATCAATACATAGTCGAAGTGTCCCATCTTTCTTTTTCTGGAATAGGACTGGAGCTCCCCATGGTGAATTGCTAGGCCGGATGTAATAGTTGCTTGAGTTGTTCCTTCAACTCAATAGCTTCCGATATAGACATTCTATAGGGTCTCTTCGCAATTGGCGCAGCTCCTATTACTAGCTTGATCTCATGATCTACTTCTCTTTAAAGCGGGAGTTCTGTTAACTCTTCAGAACTACGTCCACGTATTCCTTCAGCCAAGTGACCAATTCACTTTACTACTTTTATCGATATTCACAGTCAAGACAATCGCGAAAAAGTTTTATTCCATTCATATCAACATAGCCCTTCCAAGGTACAATTATTTCTTGGGGCGATGGAACAAGTTAATACATTAATTCGAGGAGAATAAGATGTTATTGCATTCAGCTACAGGAACTGAGTAGTAGTACGGATTGGGGTCATTGATTTTCAGGAATCGATAGTTCATTGGAAGATTAGGATATCTTTTCCTTTGATATCTATTCTTCTCACGACGTCCCAAAACCTTGATTCGGTCGGCAGGGATTCTTTGAATCACTTCCCCGTACACATACTTATTCTGGTTAACCCTTCGACCTCCAACCTGTAGGGTCGCGTTTGCGTGAGCCTCAATAAAGACGAACAGCTTTACGATCTTCAAATCCTCCATCCACTTGATTCTCTTCAAGTTAATTTGAAGGTACGCAGGTTGATAGGCAGTTATGTAATAGATCCCTGTAACACCCATCCATCTCTGTTCCATGTACACAGGCGATGGATTGTAAATGCGGTCTAGGATGTTCATCATCTCAACCCTCTGTCGATAATCCGTGGAATGTATCGCGGTCATAAACATGACTTGGAACACTAAGAACTTGTTCCATGCTTCGTAATTCTGGAAGACAGCAATTAAAGTAAGGAAATGTTTGGGACACAACATTTGCTTTACTTCTTCTTATTGAAATTTCCTAAAAACAAGTCCTTTGTTGGTTTGCTCTGATACCAACTGTAACGTGTCCACTAGAATCATCCCGGACACGTCTTAGCAGTCCATCGGGAAGGATGTCTAGAAAGCTCCGCCCGGCACTCCCATGGAATGTTACGGGACTTGCGTTCTAGGTCTTCCCGCGTCTGCCACGTAGCGGAAGTATCCTGGCCGTTCCCACTTAGGATCGACCTGGATTTGGGTTTTCCTGTTTGGTCATTATCTAGCAACAACTAGCGTCAGACCCGAGTGAACTACTTTACGCAGAAGTGCCCGGTCTGAAGCGGATTCACGCTGCACTTGGTTCAAGGAGAATGGGAAACGAGAGGGATGCAAGGCTCGACCTCTCTGCCATAAGGCATAGTCCCATTCCGTTCCCCTAAAACAACGTGAATCGGGTACTAGTTAATTCTAAGTCATCGTTCTCGTTACTTGTTTCGGTGATGTTGATCATCCTTCTGTTCGTCGAAGACTTTGAGAAAAGTTCCCGGCTAACCGGGACCACCCATCCATAGGACGGACCCATGGTCCATCCTCCGCACTTTCCTCGGTTTGTTTTAGTTATGTAATTACCTACCACATTAGTTTGACATATACAAACAGCTTCTTTGAATTAACCCTGTTATGCACCGGTTCCTTCACGTAATCTTATCACAGGACATAAAGAAAACAATGCCAAACAACTTATTTATTATCATTTTATCCTTTTATCTTTGAAATACAAGGAGTTCCCCGCCCGTAGGCGTATTCATAATCCGCCGAAGGCTATCCAGTAATCCACCAAGGATCACTAATCCAAGTTTCCGCCCGTAGACTAGTATGCGGGCCTCGAGATCCAATCCCGAGTCACGTTAGTCTCTTGTGCAGGGCCCGGAAGGCGAGGGATTTACAGCCAGAGCCCCCCTGGCACCCAAGCGTCCTCCTGCTCCAAGTAGAACTCAACAGAGAGACCTCTCACGGCGGGTTCGGTCCACGTTCCCGGCGCGGCTAACAACCCCCTTGGTTAGGGTTAGGCAGGCAGTCGGGGGTAACTGAAGCTGCCTCTCCCTTCAGGCTTCAACCTGAAGTATTTAGATATGTTTTCCTCTTTTAGTTCATTGAGCAAACAATGCAAACAGTGCTTTCCTAAACTGTTACAAGCACAATCAAATTCCAATGGTCGTTTGGCTGGCAAACCGTTAAGGAGTGACTCCCTTTCCTCCGAATGCAACCCGCATTCGATCCGGAATCAATTGCAACTTGGCAAGATTCCTATTATTCTTGAGTTAGGGTCATACCCTTCCAATACTTTAGGTTTGTTGTGGCAGGATCCAGCGTCCATGTCGCTTTAGTTTATTGTCGGGTCATTCGCAAATGCCTAACTTTCCTTTTCCTTGGCAATTATTCCCCAAGAAAAGTGAGTAACAGGATGATTACTCATCCTCTTGTAAATTAACTTGCCAACCACATTTCGAGAGATGACAAAACACTCTTATGGACAACTCTCAAGTCTATACAATGTTGCAGCTTTTTGCACATGTATTGCATCTAATTCCACGGGATCATTCCATTGCTTAGTGTTTTCTGTTCACGGAATTTACCCAGCCGAGTAACAGGGTTTTAGGGTATCCTCCAAATCATTCCTAATTAGGTTGGCCCCTGGTTTTAGAAATATGCAACTCCGTCGGAGTTTCGTCATGATCCTTAGGATAAAACCTTAGATCATTTCATGCCTGAACATCCCATTGCTTCGACATTTTGTGAACGTGTGTAGGATCTTTAGAATCACGGTTTTTACCTAATGCTAGGTCAAATTGCACGAAACCCTAGTTAACACTTAGGGTTCCTATCATATCGACTCAATCATGTCCATACGAATCTTTGTGGTTTAGTCAATTCAATTATGCTTGTCTTGCGACAAGGATGATCCTTCTAAAGGTAATAAACTAAATCTAACGGAGGACAATAGTTATAACTCTACCAATTCGCGTAAACATGCGGTTTATTGTATTTACGCAACACATGGTCCATGATAACTTTACCCTTCTCTGGTGCACGATAATCTGGGTACTAACTTTTCCTAGGACTACTAGGTCTTACATCAATAGTCATACCTACAACCTTGTTGTCAACACTTTGGCATCTTATGCTTTGACTCCTAAATGCGGCTCTTAATGAATGTCATTTTTCGCATGACGATTACGCAATACACAACATTCTCCTAGCTACGAAGTAGTCAATGAAACTCATCCAAAGCTAGTGTTAACTTATTCCATCTTACATGCTATTTGCAAGTTCATAAGATCATCTTTGTACTCTATTATTCCTTTTCGGATAATACCTTATGGGGTTAACCTTGCCTCATGAAATCATTACGAGAAGGATGTTGCCTAACATGCGGCACACGCTTATTTCTACTATGTCTAGGACGGAAGATAATGTACTTATAAATTCCATTTCTTTGCCTAAGTTTAGACTCATTACCTTGATAAGGTACCAGAACTACATGCAACTAGCCTTCTACTCGTTCAAATTCACGACATATTTCAATCTTACCTAATGTTTCAGGAGATGCTTTGTCACATGTATTTCTTTCCAATTTCCGTATGCATTAAAATTAAACGTAAAAATGCAATTGCCTTTATGAGCTAAGCGCGCCTAATCTTTTCCTTATGCGGAAATAACTCGGAAGAACCTGGACTTGTGGAGTCGGGGAGATGTCCACTTGTACATTCGGAGATAAGCCTCCCACGGTCGCACCTTGTGATCTTTTTGGGGCCATCGTAGGCGTAAATTCGACTTCCGATTCGCCTTTGTGGTCTACGGAGTGCCTTGCCTTGGCATGCAACCTTCCGACCTTTGCCTTTCCTCGTAGGCGGAAGATTTATTTACGGGATGTCGCTTGCGGCAAAAGGGCTTTAAAGACTTATAGCGAAAAACCTTTTCCGAAGGGTCTTGGGGTTCTTTACGGCCTCCCCTTTTCCTCTTCAAGTCCCGGGAAGGGTATGAATGGCCTTTTGGAAAATGTGGTGGGAAGGGACCTTAAGGAGGCCCCCCCTTAGAAGCTTCTAAAGAAGCTTCTACAGGCCACGTGGGAGGGGGTCGTGATCAGCGTGGCGCAGACTGGACTGGCCTGCGACAGGCGGACGGGGCGGCAGTGCGTCTGGCAGACTGAGCGGCGGTGTGACTGGCACTCTAGGCGGCAGCAACGGCAGTCTGGGCGGCAGCGTGTCGCTTCACGTCGACAGCGACCTCCTCAGCTCCTCGTCCAGCACGTCCAGCACTCTCCTCTCCACGGCCCGTCCTTCCTTCACGTCCGGCACAGCGACCTCTTCCTCCTCTAGCTCTCTCCCTCCCACAGCTCCTCTCTCTGCCTCTCTACCACACCCCCTTGATGGGGGGTGTTTATATAGGCATGGGGGTGGGGAAGAGGGCCTCCACACATGTGGAGGACTCCCCTCATGCAGTCCCTCACTTGGCCATCCCCCCTCCACACTCCCTCTCCTCCAGCCATGCATCGGCTGGGGGAAGGGATAATAGTAAAAAAAAATTTGCCTTAATTTATCCCATTGCCCTTCCCAAGCGGTCGTTCCCTTGCGGTTATACGGTCTTCAACCCCGGCTTTTAATTATCGACGTGGAGACCTCGTGAATGGTATGGTTTAAGTTACTAATAACTTGCGAAGTAGGGAATACCTTTGCACAGGGTTTACACCGCGTGCGGACAGTTAATATTTACGGTACGGAGTGTGCGGAAATATTACATTCTCTCCCCCTTAGAAGAATCGAGATGTCCTCATCTCGAGATAAACTGGGGATATTGAAGATTGAGAGAGCTTTCGTCCATCCAGGTAGCATCCTCTTCGGGGTAATCTTTCCACTGGACGAGGCATTCTCTCAAGGTTCTAGATCTCAACTGTCTCTCCCTAACATCTAAAATCTTTTCCGGCCTTAGTTCAAGGATTCCTTGACTAGGCATTACAATTTGTTGGTCATCAAGTACATGATTTGGGTTGGGTACATACTTTTTTTTTTTTAAGAGACTAATATGGAATACATTGTGAACTTTTAGGTTATCAGGAAGTTGCAATTTATAAGCATTGGGTCCTAGGCATTTGAGGATTTTATATGGTCCACAATACCTTGGACTTAGCTTCTTGCATTTACCTAGAGATAAAGAACTCTTTTTCGGCCGTACACGAATGAAGACCATGTCTCCTTCTCCGAAGACCCTCTCTTGGCGCTTCAAATCCGCATATGCCTTTTGTCTATCTTTGGCTGCTTGTATGTCTTGTCTTATTGACCTTATTTGGTCATCCATGTCCTCCAACATTTGTCTTGAAGCTTCCACTCTCAGGGTAGGATCTGAAAAATTTAGAGGACTTCGGCAATCATGACCATACAATGCCTGAAAAGGAGTCATTTGAATGCTCTGCTGATAAGAACCATTGTAAGCAAATTCTACTAACGGCAAATATTGAATCCATCTCTTTGGCTCTCGACAGCAGTAAGCCCTAAGCATATCCTCAATGATTTGATTTACTCACTCTGTTTGTCCATCTGTTTGGGGATGGTAGGCAGTGCTAAAACAGAGCTGAGTTCCAATAGCTTCAAAGATAGCTCTCCAGAAGTGTGAAGTGAAAAGAGAATCTCGATCGCTAATGATCCTTCTAGGTAACCCATGTAGCTTGAATATTTCTTTGATAAACACTCTTGCAATATCGGAGGCTTTATAGTTTGTCTTTACTGGGATCAGGTGTGCAACCTTAGTAAGCATGTCAACTACAACCATAATGGAGTTGTATCCTCCTTGGACTTGGGGTAAGCCCACCACAAAATCCATACTGATGAATTCCCATTTCATTTGGGGAATGTCAAGTGGTTGTAATTTTCCTGGCATCATGACATGTTCAGCCTTGATACGTTGGCAAGACAAACATTCGGTGACATATTTGAGGACGTCACCTTTGAGCCTCTCCCAATAATAGCTCTTCCTGACTGCATTAAGAGTTTTTGCATAGCCAGGATGTCCGGCGAAAGGGGAATCATGAGCTTCCCACAATATCTTCTGCTTAAGTGACTGGCTTGCTGGTATACATAGCCTTGTTCTATAGTAAATAAGTCCATTGTCAATAGAAAATTCATGATACTTTACTTGCAACTTCGGATTCTGATCCTTGGTAGATATTTCTTTTATCATTGCTTGGTAAGCTAAGTCATGGCATGCTTCCTCTCTAGCTAGTTCGAGTATAGGGTTGCTTGGCATAGATACCTTTGTAGCCAGAGATCTGGCCGTTGATGGATTCTGCAAGATTAGGGAGTTTAGGAATGCCTTGCGACTGAGTGCATCGGCAACCACATTCTCCTTTCCTGGCCGATACTTGATTTCAAAATCATATTCCTCCAATACTTCAATCCATCGACGTTGCCTCATGTTGAGCTCGTTCTGGGTAAAAATCCATTTGAGACTCTTATGATCGGTTACTAGAGTGAACTTATTTCCCAACAGATAGTGTCTCCAAAGCTTTCGAGCATGTATGACAGCTAATAACTCCAGATCATGAGTGGCATAATTCTTTTCGTGACTCTTCAATTTCCTTGAAGAATATGCTGATGATTTTCCTGCATGAGCACATATCTTAAGGCAAGCATGCTAGTATCAGTTACTACCTCTACTCCTTACTGTGGTCTAGAAGTTTTAGGATCGGTGCTGATATTAAACTTTGCTTCAACCTATCGAAGCTAGTTTGTTCGGCAGTTGACCATGCAATGGACGTTTGCTTCCTTAATAATTCTGTCAAAGGTGCTGCAATCAAAGCATCGTTTTTTATAAAGATCCTATACCATCCTGTCAAGCCAAGAAACTACGTATCTCTTTGACAGATACTGGTATTGGCCATTCAAGCATATCTCTGACTTTGGTTGGATCTACTGATATTCCTTCTGATGATACTATGAATCTTAGATATTCAATCTGACGTTTGAAGAATGCACACTTCTTCATTTTTGCATACAGCTTATGAGACCTCATTGTCTCCAACACAATCCGTAGTTGAGGTTCATGATCTTCCTCCTGTTTAGAATAGACTAAAATGTCGTCGAAGAAGACAAGCACGAAATCATCAAAATATGGTCTAAAATTATCCTGCATTAATCTATTGAAGGTGGCACGTGTATTTGTAAGGCCGAATGACATAGCCAAGAATTCAAAGTGCCCATATCTTGTATTGAAGGCCGTTTTTGGAATATCCTTATCCTTGATCCTGATTTGATAGTAGCCTGCCCTGAGATCAATTTTGGAGAAGATCTTTGCACCTTGAAGGCGGTCAAGAAGCTCATCTATTCTAGGAATTGGATACTTGTTCTTGACTGTTGATTAATTCAACTCATGGTAATCAATACATAGTTGAAGTGTCCCATCTTTCTTTTTCTGGAATAGGACTGGAGCTCCCCATGGTGAATTGCTAGGCCGGATGTAATAGTTGCTTGAGTTGTTCCTTCAACTCAATAGCTTCCGATATAGACATTCTATAGGGTCTCTTCGCAATTGGCGCAGCTCCTATTACTAGCTTGATCTCATGATCTACTTCTCTTTAAAGCGGGAGTTCTGTTAACTCTTCAGAACTACGTCCACGTATTCCTTCAGCCAAGTGACCAATTCACTTTACTACTTTTATCGATATTCACAGTCAAGACAATCGCGAAAAAGTTTTATTCCATTCATATCAACATAGCCCTTCCAAGGTACAATTATTTCTTGGGGCGATGGAACAAGTTAATACATTAATTCGAGGAGAATAAGATGTTATTGCATTCAGCTACAGGAACTGAGTAGTAGTACGGATTGGGGTCATTGATTTTCAGGAATCGATAGTTCATTGGAAGATTAGGGTATCTTTTCCTTCGATATCTATTCTTCTCACGACGTCCCAAAACCTTGATTCGGTCGGCAGGGATTATTTGAATCACTACCCCGTACACATACTTATTCTGGTTAACCCTTCGACCTCCAACCTGTAGGGTCGCGTTTGCGTGAGCCTCAATAAAGACGAACAGCTTTACGATCTTCAAATCCTCCATCCACTTGATTCTCTTCAAGTTAATTTGAAGGTACGCAGGTTGATAGGCAGTTATGTAATAGATCCCTGTAACACCCATCCATCTCTGTTCCATGTACACAGGCGATGGATTGTAAATGCGGTCTAGGATGTTCATCATCTCAACCCTCTGTCGATAATCCGTGGAATGTATCGCGGTCATAAACATGACTTGGAACACTAAGAACTTGTTCCATGCTTCGTAATTCTGGAAGACAGCAATTAAAGTAAGGAAATGTTTGGGACACAACATTTGCTTTACTACTTCTTATTAAAATTTCCTAAAAACAAGTCCTTTGTTGGTTTGCTTTGATACCAACTGTAACGTGTCCGCTAGAATCATCCCGGACACGTCTTAGCAGTCCATCGGGAAGGATGTCTAGAAAGCTCCGCCCGGCACTCCCATGGAATATTACGGGACTTGCGTTCTAGGTCTTCCCGCGTCTGCCACGTAGCGGAAGTATCCTGGCCGTTCCCACTTAGGATCGACCTGAATTTGGGTTTTCCTGTTTGGTCATTATCTAGCAACAACTAGCGTCAGACCCGAGCGAACTACTTTACGCAGAAGTGCCCGGTCTGAAGCGGATTCACGCTGCACTTGGTTCAAGGAGAATGGGAAACGAGAGGGATGCAAGGCTCGACCTCTCTGCCATAAGGCATAGTCCCATTCCGTTCCCCTAAAACAACGTGAATCGGGTACTAGTTAATTCTAAGTCATCGTTCTCGTTACTTGTTTCGGTGATGTTGATCATCCTTCTGTTCGTCGAAGACTTTGAGAAAAGTTCCCGGCTAACCGGGACCACCCATCCATAGGACGGACCCATGGTCCATCCTCCGCACTTTCCTCGGTTTGTTTTAGTTATGTAATTACCTACCACATTAGTTTGACATATACAAACAGCTTCTTTGAATTAACCCTGTTATGCACCGGTTCCTTCACGTAATCTTATCACAGGACATAAAGAAAACAATGCCAAACAACTTATTTATTATCATTTTATCCTTTTATCTTTGAAATACAAGGAGCTCCCCGCCCGTAGGCGTATTCATAATCCGCCGAAGGCTATCCAGTAATCCACCAGGGATCACTAATCCAAGTTTCCGCCCGTAGACTAGTATGCGGGCCTCGAGATCCAATCCTGAGTCACGTTAGTCTCTTGTGCAGGGCCCGGAAGGCGAGGGATTTACAGCCAGAGCCCCCCCTGGCACCCAAGCGTCCTCCTGTTCCAAGTAGAACTCAACGGAGAGACCTCTCACGGTGGGTTTGGTCCACGTTCCCGGCGCGGCTAACAACCCCCTTGGTTAGGGTTAGGCAGGCAGTCGAGGGTAACTGAAGCTGCCTCTCCCTTCAGGCTTCAACCTGAAGTATTTAGATATGTTTTCCTCTTTTAGTTCATTGAGCAAACAATGCAAACAGTGCTTTCCTAAACTGTTACAAGCACAATCAAATTCCAATGGTCGTTTGGCTGGCAAACCGTTAAGGAGTGACTCCCTTTCCTCCGAATGCAACCCGCATTCGATCCGGAATCAATTGCAACTTGGCAAGATTCCTATTATTCTTGAGTTAGGGTCATACCCTTCCAATACTTTAGGTTTGTTGTGGCAGGATCCAGCGTCCATGTCGCTTTAGTTTATTGTCGGGTCATTCGCAAATGCCTAACTTTCCTTTTCCTTGGCAATTATTCCCCAAGAAAAGTGAGTAGCAGGATGATTACTCATCCTCTTGTAAATTAACTTGCCAACCTCATTTCGAGAGATGACAAAACACTCTTATGGACAACTCTCAAGTCTATACAATGTTGCAGCTTTTTGCACATGTATTGCATCTAATTCCACGGGATCATTCCATTGCTTAGTGTTTTCCGTTCACGGAATTTACCCAGCCGAGTAACAGGGTTTTAGGGTATCCTCCAAATCATTCCTAATTAGGTTGGCCCCTGGTTCTAGAAATATGCAACTCCGTCGGAGTTTCGTCATGATCCTTAGGATAAAACCTTAGATCATTTCATGCCTGAACATCCCATTGCTTCGACATTTTGTGAACGTGTGTAGGATCTTTAGAATCACGGTTTTTACCTAATGCTAGGTCAAATTGCACTAAACCCTAGTTAACACTTAGGGTTCCTATCATATCGACTCAATCATGTCCATACGAATCTTTGTGGTTTAGTCAATTCAATTATGCTTGTCTTGCGACAAGGATGATCCTTCTAAAGGTAATAAACTAAATCTAACGGAGGACAATAGTTATAACTCCACCAATTCGCGTAAACATGCGGTTTATTGTATTTACTCAACACATGGTCCATGATAACTTTACCCTTCTCTAGTGCACGATAATCTGGGTACTAACTTTTCCTAGGACTACTAGGTCTTACATCAATAGTCATACCTACAAACTTGTTGTCTACACTTTGGCATCTTATGCTTTGACTCCTAAATGCGGCTCTTAATGAATGTCATTTTTCGCATGACGATTACGCAATACACAACATTCTCCTAGCTACGAAGTAGTCAATGAAACTCATCCAAAGCTAGTGTTAACTTATTCCATCTTACATGCTATTTGCAAGTTCATAAGATCATCTTTGTACTCTATTATTCCTTTTCGGATAATACCTTATGGGGTTAACCTTGCCTCATGAAATCATTACGAGAAGGATGTTGCCTAACATGCGGCACACGCTTATTTCTACTATGTCTAGGACGGAAGATAATGTACTTATAAATTCCATTTCTTTGCCTAAGTTTAGACTCATTACCTTGATAAGGTACCAGAACTACATGCAACTAGCCTTCTACTCGTTCAAATTCACGACATATTTCAATCTTACCTAATGTTTCAGGAGATGCTTTGTCACATGTATTTCTTTCCAATTTCCGTATGCATTAAAATTAAACGTAAAAATGCAATTGCCTTTATGAGCTAAGCGCGCCTAATCTTTTCCTTATGCAGAAATAACTCGGAAGAACCTCGACTTGTGGAGTCGGGGACATGTCCACTTGTACGTTCGGAGATAAGCCTCCCGCGGTCGCACCTTGTGATCTTTTTGGGGCCATCGTAGGCGTAAATTCGACTTCCGATTCGCCTTTGTGGTCTACGTAGTGTCTTGCCTTGGCATGCAACCTTCCGACCTTTGCCTTTCCTCGTAGGCGGAAGATTTCTTTACGGGATGTGGCTTGCGGCAAAAGGGCTTTAAAGACTTATAGCGAAAAACCTTTTCCGAAGGGTCTTGGGGCTCTTTACGGCCTCCCCTTTTCCTCTTCAAGTCCCGGGAAGGG
Source organism: Lygodium microphyllum (assembly GCF_053477565.2). Classification (NCBI taxonomy): domain Eukaryota; kingdom Viridiplantae; phylum Streptophyta; class Polypodiopsida; order Schizaeales; family Lygodiaceae; genus Lygodium; species Lygodium microphyllum. The sequence goes on along the minus strand of NC_141138.1, from coordinate 163,858,321 downwards.
TATGAATGGCCTTTTGGAAAATGTGGTGGGAAGGGACCTTAAGGAGGCCCCCCCTTAGAAGCTTCTAAAGAAGCTTCTACAGGCCACGTGGGAGGGGGTCGTGATCAGCGTGGCGCAGACTGGAGTGGCCTGCGACAGGCGGACGGGGCGGTAGTGCGTCTGGCGGACTGGGCGGCGGCGTGACTGGCAGTCTATGCAGCAGCAACAGCAGTCTGGGCGGCAGCGTGTCGCTTCACGTCGACGGCGACCTCCTCAGCTCCTCGTCCAGCACTCTCCTCTCCACGGCCCGTCCTTCCTTCACGTCCGGCACGGCGACCTCTTCCTCCTCTAGCTCTCTCCCTCCCACAACTCCTCTCTCTGCCTCTCTACCACACCCCCTTGATGGGGGGTGTTTATATAGGCATGGGGGTGGGGAAGAGGGCCTCCACACACGTGGAGGACTCCCCTCATGCAGTCCCTCACTTGGCCATCCCCCCTCCACACTCCCTCTCCTCCAGCCATGCATCGGCTGGGGGAAGGGATAATAGTAAAAAAAAATTTGCCTTAATTTATCCCATTGCCCTTCCCAAGCGGTCGTTCCCTTGCGATTATACGGTCTTCAACCCCGGCTTTTAATTATCGACGTGGAGACCTCGTGAATGGTATGGTTTAAGTTACTAATAACTTGCGAAGTAGGGAATACCTTTGCACAGTGTTTACACCGCGTGCGGACAGTTAATATTTACGGTACGGAGTGTGCGGAAATATTACACTTTCCAGTATTTGCATAAGAGCCAACGAATCTTTGGCTTGGTCTTGCTATGGATGGCATGAATTTATTTGGTCTCCGCTCAACTTCTTACAATGTGTGACATGTAGTCCTTGTTAGCTACAACATCCTGCCATGGCTTTCTACGAAGAAAGGACACCTGATCCTTAGCTTGCTCATTCCTAGGTGCTATAAAGTCAAAAATATGGACATCTATCTTCGTCCATTAGCTGAGCTTAATATTTTGTGAAAGGAGGGAGTCATCGTGAATGATATGAGCAAGCTAGATGGTTAATGGTTCACCAATATACAAGCCATTCTCATATGGACCATGCATGACTTTCTGAGATTTGGGGAGTGCTGAGGTAAGTAGTCTTTTGTTCTCATTGGTGATATCTAACAAAGCTCGTTCAAGTTTTTGTTGACTAAATAGAGGTGTTGGGACAGGTTTAGTTACCTCAAGTTATCATGCATGTCCATTGTGTGGGCCACAGTTAGACTCTTGAAGGCCACAAATCATGAAGAAGATTGTATATTAAGAACACACCATTTCCTTATCGGATGGTGATGAACTAAGGGAAGGTTTTCTTGAACAACCTCTAGCACAACTAAATACCCAAAGCTAGTACAAGTTGAAAATGGTGCACACAAAGTCACATCCAAATGGAATGTGGCGATTCTTCATTTTCTACGAGTTGTCGTATATTAGACCCACTTACAAATCAACCACTTATTAGATCCCATGCATATTTTCAAGAATATGGGCAACTTACCATGGGACCACATCACAGGAAAGAGAGACATTGCAAGGCACGAATGGATTTGAAGGAGGTAGGCAAGATGGAGGTGCTTTGCTCACAATGGAGCACGTTGATGGTCACTTGTAACTACCTCACACTCCTTGGGTTTTGTCCACTAAAGAAGAGCGCATTGTGAAGCAAATTATCATGTCTATCCACATCCCAATAGGTATGATGCGTCCCCTCATATCCGTTTTTTCTAAAGACAACCAACTATCAGGAGGCTAAAATTCCATGATTAGCATAAGATATGTCAAGTTTGTACTAGCCTCGATTGTAAGTGGCTTGTGTATTTTGCTATTTAGTATCTAGCCATTGTTCATAATGCTTCTTCATTTGTGGGAATTTGTACTATCAACCACGATCTTGAGATGTCTCACTCCAGAAATACACGGGGCGATTTACATGTTCTCAAATTTAGTGAAATGGATCTTAGAGAAGGATATCAAGACACCCTCTATTGAATTCGCAAGGCGGGAGTAGTGGAGACAGTCTGTCTCTTTGAGAAGTACTTGCCCACCAACATGGTCATGATACAAACCCACCTCCTGGTGCATCTTGTAGATGAAGTGGAGATTGCAAGACCTATTCATATACGATGGATGTTCTTCTTGGAGTGCTTTATGAAAATCTAGAAAGGGTTTATGCAATAATGAAAATCCAGAAAGGGTTTATAAATATCCTTATCTGTGAATTTTTCTTGAATAAAACCTAACCCTTTTCTATTCAATCTATAAATAACCCCAATATATTTCACCCTTCTCTATGTAAAAAATATATAAAAATAGTATTTTAAAAATACCTTATTTGGAACCCACGTGATGCACACATATATTCATGAGTAACTTACCCGAGGTGGCTACCACCAATGGATTCAAACAACAATATACAATGGTCACTGAAGGATGATGATAAACTAACCGGAGATGTGGTGGTTGGAGATGGGATAGAAAAAATGATAGATGCTACAATGGAGGAGAAAGCGAATTGTTTTTATTTGTTGCACCATGCATCCATGGAGACATGGCTCGCTAGGTATGAGGAGCAAGCCACGAAAGATCAAGAAGAAGCGCGATCTGAATTTCAATGCAATATGCCCCATCGACTGATTCAATATCCTAAGGGCATGGAGGAGATACCGCGGTTTATATCTTTGTAATGGTTACATGGAGCTTTGATCATAGCTTCTCGTGAAGGAATGGAGGTCTCTAGTGAGAAGTGGGAATTCTTGAGGGGATGTAGTCCGAAGGTAACCGCATGTTTTAGCTGCTATTTCTATCTAGATTTTATTTGTGACAACTAATCTAACAGTTTCAATGTACATTACAAAATATACAATGCGACGTAGTTGCGCGGGTGAGATTTCTATATTGAGCGCATCGACAAAATGTGCTCCATAACAGATTGTGGTATCATGGAAAAGTTTGAGCAAGAGAGCCGATGGCAAGCCATGGATCTGAACACCATTATAGATGAGATAAAGTATTTTGGGAGCTTGCATAGTGTTATCTCAGTGGGTTACCGTAGCTTCTCCATGATCATCTTCGATGTGTAGTGGTTCAAAGTGGTATTGGAAGGAGCCACATGACAATCATTCAATAAGGTCCATTTGGATTTCTCAAAATAGATTCTGAGAAAATTTAGAAGGATCTGCACGACAAGTTTGTTTTACTAGCCCATTGTGAACAAGTGCATGAACTATTTTTTATCTTTGTTCACGACACAGAATAGTCACAAATGTTGAATCTCTCTTATATTTGATTTTGGATAGATAATTTTCTATCCAAACCCCTGATAACCTTGATGGTGATAAATTAATGTTTCCAACATAGATGAGGAGAGTATACAAGTGGAGGGGTTGATATTGCAAGGGGTGGAGGTCAAAGATGGCTTAGAGCGTGTAGAGGAGGCAGATTTGAGTAATGATGATGAAAAGACAAGAGACCAAGAATTCTATGAGAATGAAGTGGACTCCTCCTTTTGTGGTGACCTATCTATCAACCTTCTAGTATACATAGAGTTTTGCGAGGAGATTAACATGGGACTATAGGCTACATCATATTTGCAGCATTCGCCTACTCAATTCATTGATGAATCGCTTATAAGGGTACTCTAGATTATGAATTTTAAGTAACACTACTTTTTTAAGAGTTATTTTACTATAATTTACTTGAATCTTTATATTAATTATACTAACATAATTTTCTGTCTGTGCAAGTTACCTTTGACAATATTTGGAGAGCAGGATGAGTCGAGGGATGAGCAATGAGGAGTTGCAAGAGATATTTACATGTATATCGCCATATTAGATGGCCCGATTCAGAGATATGGCAAGAACTAGGAGCTATCTCAGATACCATCAAGCCATTATGTTAAATCTAATTTGGGACGCTCTGATACTTCAGTTTCTAGTAGACAAGGTCAACGCTCTAGACTGGGCGCAGATGGAGGGAGTCGTTTTGGGGGATGGTGCAAATATGTAGATGCTATGAATATGCGGTTGGCTCAAGATTCGGGTGCTACTCCTCGCTCTTTTAGAGGTTCGAGAGAGGGTGCCTCAATTGGGTGTTCTGGAGGCATCAATGCATTATCTCCGATCGTCATTGTGGTGGGGACATATCACCTATAGGATTTGTCACACCTGTGAAGACATCTACTCTAGTGACTCCAAACCGATTTGCAAGTGGCACCAGTATGGGTGCTACTCCGCGAGATACCACCCTCGTGGGTACACCAAATGTACAAGGGTCTCCTGGTTATACCTAGGAGTGCATTCGTAGGTGGGAGAAAACACACCTTAGACATACCCCAAAGGGCATGAATACCTTCTAGATGACAAGACAAGAGCTGTGATCATGAATGATGAGGGAAGGAGGGTAATGTCTCGCATGAGAGAGTTATGCCGATGAGTTTTTTGGCACAATGTCTTGGACCATTGGAAGAACATACCCAAGGGGAGCAAGGACTACATAGTAGCATCCTTGCATGAGTAGTTTTTGGTATCTACTGTGAGAGAGAGGTTTTCCACTGGGTGGATGATAGAGTGTATGCGTGCGTACATATCACATAGATGATCAAATACATGCAAGGCGCTCGAGAGTGGAGCCTCAAAGCTCGAGTGGCTAGACGCAGATGAGTGGCAGTGACTTAGGAAGGAGGCTACAAATTCTCCAAGATGTTGGTAGTAGTAGCAGGAGGAAGTGAGGGCATGATTGGAGGTAGGGGTCATGCATCATCTGGGAAGTGGCGACCACAGGACTTATCTGGAGGAGTTTGTAAGTTTTTGTTTTGTTCTTCTTGTTTTCTTATTTGCAATATCACTTTACTGACAATCGTATTTCTAATTGTTGTATTCTATTCTCTTTGTAGCACTCCATTACAAATTACGATTCCACTGGCATGGAGACTTGACATGTAGAGAGATACGGTATCATTGTATTGATTGATAGACTGTATGCACACAGAGGCCCAGTAAGTCAATCATATTTCTTATCCATACTTACTATTTTTTTTAATACATTATGTATGGTGGAATTATGTGTATTTTTTCATTTTGTAGAGTTTGTTCAATGCTTCTTTGTGTCGGGATGAGCTTTCAAATGGCGAGGATCTATAGCTCATGCTTGGATTCATGGAGTGAACATCCTCTTCTTTTTTGGTCCTATGATTTATGCTGGCATCTTCTATGTACTATATTGTTATCATCCTCTATATCTTACCATAATTTCATGAGTTTTCATCAGAGATCTTGTACTTATTCTATGTATCAATCTTGTGGGTTCAAGTACATTTTGTGCTCATCATGATGACCATTGCACACCTAACATATAATTCATTTATAGAATATAAATACAGCACATAGTGCTATATGTGGCAGGGTAGCTTGCTACTTTGCCACAAAAAAAATATCTGTAATTATTACTATTAGCATTGTAAATTTACTGCACGCATCACTATTGGTATCACAACACACGTCGCAAACCGTCGCTATATGCGTCGGTATTTGCATCGCTATTTGGGTCACAAAACCAACAAACATTTTGACTCAAATATTGATGCACATACGGATGCATATAGCAATGCTTTTATGGAGATGCTGATACCGATGTGTTTAGCGATGATAGGGGCAATTTTTTAAATGAACATTTTTGTCACTTTGAATGTCGGTATGAGGCATGTATCTTGTATTGAAGAAGTCCATCCTATTCTCATCAATCATACATAACATTTGAAAGACAACTCAATGTAGAAGCAAAATCCAATCCCAAGCTGCTAAATACATTAAGGACTAGGCTCACAAATCACCTTCCAAAAATTAGCAATGGATTTATTTGAAGGAAGAGAAACAAAAGAACACCCAAAAACTACCAATCATAACAGTCCTCAAGGTGAATTATCGAATATTTCCTAGGATGGCACTAGTTCCCCCTCTTAAAATTCCACATGATATTATCCTCCCATTGATCAAATAAACTAGAAAGCTTTCATCATGAGGCTTGAGAATAATCTCTTAGTGAGGGTAGCCACATTGGGCCACCTCACCTTGGATCAAAGTGTTTTTCTTAGTAGCTATATTTTCATATCTCACATGTTGGGTTTTCTTGTAAGAACAATCTTTAGTGAGAGTCCCGTTTTTTCATGAACCTAATAGTGGTTCTTATGCTTCTTTCCTTGTTTCACTGTGAGGGCAAAAGTGGTTGGTATCCCCTATAGCTTCCCTTGCACTTGCATTGATAAAGTATTAAAGCACCAACTTCTAGAATATCAAAGCTCAAATACTACAATGGAAGGTAGTCCTAAGTACTGATTGATAAAATTCAAAATGGTTAAGCATTGCGTGAAATAGACTGCATTAGTGGATTACATGTCTTGTCATATCAATATATGTGCATAAATACTTTGTTTGTGAATGTGTGTGTGTCTGTGTTCTATATGTGTAGTATATAAAAAAGAAAGAGAGCATGCTTGTAGCAAATAGCATACACATATTTTTATAACTAGGTTGCATGCATATGCTTGTATTATTAAAAATTATATTTTATCCAATTAATACAATAGTATAATCCATATAATATCTTAATTACTATGTGCTCAAAAATTTTCATATGAAAGGCTTTTCCTAGAAAAGATCCATTGTACCAAATATATACCCCCTAGAGCTAACAATTTAGAATTTATTCATAAGAAAAAACTAAACCTAGTGTAATACACATTTCCTCTATCTATACATGATAAAATGATAATAATAGTTTCTTTTTTGGATATTTTTAAACAAATTAATAATAAGAATACATTTTTTAAAAAACAATGTTACAAATTAGTAACATCTTGGTGTCAATTTGCATGCATCATGCACCAATGTATTTAACATTAGGAGGGTATTTATTTATTTATTTATATTTATATATCTACATACATATACATACAAGATAGAGATGGAGATGCATTAGATGTTAGTAAGACCTTTGTGCTAATTTACATGTATCTTACACCATTGTGTTTAGGAACACATATACGTTAGGATAGTAATACCCTGGTGCAAGTTTGCATGCATCCTACACCAACATGCTTAGGATTATATTAAAAATATAAATGCATACATATTAGGTATCTACGGTGCACACTAGTGAAAGGTGAAACAAGAGAGACAAAAAATAATAGCAAAAAGCTTTCATTAGTAGAGTGACTAAGACAATAGCAAATATGTAGAAAGAAGACTTTGTAGGCTACTTCCAAAGCATTAATACTCACTCAACTTTTGTACAACATTTAGTTGGTTAGGAGATGTATGATAAGATTGGCTATGCCAGAATGACTTGTGATCTAGCCTTTGAGATATTAATTTGAGATCCATCACATGTTAGAAAATATTACAAGAGAAAAAAATACTATAAGTCTTTTATTCCAACCATATAGAAGAAGTTGTAGCTAGTCACTCACTACCTTAATAGTACAAGGAGAGAAGCCCTATCTGGGTCCCTCTTGCTACAACTTAGTTTTTAGGATATATTATAGATTAGAGAAGTATTTCCAACTTACCTAGAGAATTCATCCACGAAGAATATCCACATGAGGAGCACCTAGTGCCATGTAAACTACGTGTTGACTTGGAGAGTAGAGAAGCTACCACATCTATCAGTGAAGCAACAAGAGTTAAAGATATCTAGTCACATAAGCAACTCAATCCACCTTACATGACCATTGAAATTTAGGTGATAGATATAGCAAAATACTTCCAAAAAGTTAATGAAGGTCTCCCAATACATTTATAGGCTACATTAGAAAGTGTACACATCAACTTTTACCATACTAGCCACATTCATTATTTATAGTCATGAGGGGCCTTCAGTATTTGTATTTTACCACTAGAATGACTCAAACCTCCAACATTGATTGGATGTGGCTATTTCCAAGAGAGATTCAAATGTTGTGCCTCCCAAACAATTCCTTAACTTGTCCAAGTACAATGATTTATACTTATAAATCCAAGTGAATGTCATTTCCTTGGTGGTTGGCTTTGTGAGTACAATGAGTGCATTACATTTAAAAATTTTACATCTTCATATTGGTTTAGATACCAAGAACATCATGTTTCACTTTACCAAAACATTAAGGAGGGTGTTTACATGGCTAATTTTTTTAGATTTTGAATATTTAAAGTGTGCTCTTCAATCTCTTTCTATTGATCTATTGTACGTAATGAGATTCTTCATATTTCAAAAGATTCCAAATTGATGTGACATCTATCCCCTAATTAATTTGGATTTAGTTTGCAAAAGGTACATCATGGCTTCATTTTTAGGAGAGAGAGTGAGTCAAATCCCCTTAAAAGGCTCATTTTTTAGCCCATTTTTTGCCTAATGATTCTCCTCAACTGATGAATCATCCCTTGGATGAAACTCTATGTTTATGCAATCTTTATAAGAATATGCCTTTTGAATCCTTCTTGTCTTATCCTAAACCTTCTGATGTGAAATAAGAAAATTAATGTATGAGCCATATTGTGTATAGACTCCTATCACTAGCCTTACCATATAAAACTAGTAGCTAGATAGAATTTGTAGCTTGGTTATAAATATGGGTGTGCCTTATATATGTGAAGGTGCTAAGAGATTTATCCACCACATAGGACAATACACTTATGTATTTGAGCTCCATAAATATAGTGGTTTCCACATAGACAATTATATATTAAAACTTTTAATTTGTAATATATCTCAAATATTCTTTTTCCTCTCTTGGCGGCGGGTCGAGCTGTCTCGGTGGCTCTATTTTTTTTTCAAATTTTCTTTTTCCTCTCTTGGTGGCGGGTCGAGCTGGAGGGAAGTAAGGATTTAGTAAGGATAGCAAGCTCCTCGTTGGAGCTTGCATATCCATATCGTCCATGCAGGGCGACACGCAGTGAGGGAGGAATTCCCTCCCTCCCCCTATAAAACCTTGGCCGTAAGAGGTAGGGGAGGAGGAGGAAGCTGAAATTACCACCGTCCACACGCTGTGAAAGGAGAGGGTTAGGCTAAGGGTATAATGTAGAGGGTCGTCGTTGAAGGAGAGGGGGAGGGAATCCTGAGACTGCTGTGAGGGAGTGCCATCATCCAGTGCACCAAGCTTGAGGGAAAGGTTGGATGTGAAAGGGAGGAGCCGCCTCCACCACAGCCAATACCACAGCCCTCAGTCGCACGCCCTCATCGCCTCCCAAGACACGCCAGTTCGCGGACGCCATTACCACGCCAAATCCTTTCCCCCCTGCCACGTGAAGCCATGGAAGCTTCTAAAGAAGCTTCTAAGGGGGGGCCTAGTTAAGCCCCTTTCACCCCTTGTGTTCCCTTTTTGTCTTTTCCCTCCCCTTAACTCTTTCTTTTTTTTTTCACAACCCCCTAAGCTTTTCCTTTAACCCTCGTATCCCCATTACTTCTTCTTTCCCCCCCCTGGACCCCAAATCCAAACCATCATGGGGCCCAGATGTTGTCCCGTGTAGGGAAATGATAAAGAAAAGAAGGAGTGAAGTGAAGGAGGAAGAGTGGGAAAAAAAAGATAAAAGATAAGGAAGGGAAGTAGGGAGGAGTGAAGGTGAAAGAAGTAGAGGGTGAGGAAAAGATAAAGAAGAGTAAGAAAGGAGCAAAAGAGGAAGAGTAGAGAAGGAATAGGGGGAGGTAGAAGGGTAAAAAGGGAGGAAAAAAAAAAAAAAAAAGAGAGGAGTGAAGGAGGAGGAGTAGGGAAGGAGAAGAAAAAAGTAGAGGAGGTGCAAGAAAAGATACCAATTTCCTTCTATACTCTTACCCCAAGCCAAAGTTCTCAAAGGGTTCTTGTGGTTGCAAAACCTTACTCACCCATAAACTTTTTGCCAAGTATAGACCCTATAGGAACTTCTTAGGCCTTGTAAATCTTTTCCTCTCCGAAGAATCTAAGAATCTAAAGGTCCTATCATTCCTTCTCGTGGTCAACCATTTTAACAATACCTTGCCTCGAAAGGGAGACGGTGGAAATCCAGAAGAAGGAGTAAAAGCTACCTTCACATTCGAACTACGATGCCACCTAAGAAAGTCCAAGGAGTAGCTGCGGGAGGTTCATCTCCCGGTATCCATGTGGATATCTCACCCCAAAACCAGGTTTTTCCTTCTTGGCTTTAATTCAGTTTTAAGTCAATCAAGCAAAAGGGAAATTGTTAGGGATGGGATATATTTTTCCGAGTTGTTTGTAATGAAGGATTTTAGCTTTTTTGAATGAATGATAATGTATAGAACTTAGTTTTCTTCGAATAGCATCGAGTATTATAAATTACGAGCAAGATTATCTATTTACTATAGTAGTATATTTTAGTTAATTCCTAAAAGGTATAGAAATTATATCTTGCACCATTAGTCTTATTCCTTTTCGCAATGAATCATTGTAAATGATTAAATTCATGAAAGTTTTCTTTCGTTGCTTAATTTACTAGGAAGTTATCATTGCTAATTGCACATCTTAGCGAGGCAAATGTTTGTTATTTGGCATGAGTTCATTTGTAAGGAAAACGGAAGTTTAAATTGAACTGTATTGACTAAAAAGTAAATTGTCACAAGGATAGCAAAACCGTGACAAGATGATTAATATTACCTTCCAAAAGATAACCAAACCAACCTAAACATAGAAATATTCAGACCCTAAGCACTTGACTACTTTCCTTATTGTAGGGTCAAAAAAAATTCGTAAAGATAAAAAAAACTAGGCCTGTCCTTGAGATCCTTAAAAAGAAACCCTAGGCCCAACATATGTCAGCTTAAAGGATCTAAAACGGATTATTCCATCGCAGGACTTGCGCAGCAAGTACGAAATCATTTAGTCTTGTGATTGATTCACAAGGAGAAAGGGTAAAAACCCTCAACAAGGATGGCAGATCCCTACGCAAGTTATCTTGCAAAAGGACGTATTTTTGGATATCCTCCTAAATAAGGAAAGTTGTAAACCGGAAACTAGCATATCTAAGGAACTTTAGGATTGACCAAGTTGGGTTAATAAGGTACGCCCTACACTGAAATGCAAAGGATCTTGCCAATTTACAAGCCACCTTGGGAACGAGTGCTGATACACTCAAAAGGAAAGAACACTTCCTTAGCAGTTTGCCAAACAACACGGTTGATTAATGGAAATGTTTGTGCTTGCTAGAGATTTTAGGGCTCTATTTGAATTATGAATTACAAATTAAATAAGTACGTATACTTCAGGTTAAAGGCCTGAAGGAAGAGGCAGTTCTAGTTACCCCCGACTACCTGCCTAACCCTAACCAAGGGGGTTGTTCACCGCGCCGGGAACGTGGACCGAACCCATCGCGAGAGGTCTCTCCGTTGAGCTCTACTTGGAGTAGGAGGACGCTTGGGTGCCAGGGGGGGCTCTGGCCGTAAATCCCTCGCCTTCTGGGTCCTACACAAGAGGCTAACATGACTCGGGATTGGATCTCGAGGCCCGCATACTAGTCTACGGGCAGAAGCTTGGAATAGTGATCACTATGGATTACTGGATAGCCTTCGGGCAGATTATGGACAAGCCTACAGCGGAACACCTTGTATTTCAAAGATAAAATGATGAAATGTTTAAAAAAAAGAACTTGCTTGATATTGTTTTTCTATGTCACGTGATAAGATTACGTGAAGGAACCAGTGCTTAATGGGATTAATTAAATAAGCTGATTGTTATATGCCAAATTAATGTGTTAGATAATTACATAACTAAAATAAACCGAGGAAAGTGTGGAGGATGGGCCATGGGTCCGTCCTATGGTTAGGTGGTCCTGGTTAGCCGAGAACTTTTCTCAAAAATCTCGAAGAACAGCGGGATGATCATCATCATCAAAACGAATAACGAGAACGATGACCTAGAGTTACGTCTTACCTGATTTACGCTGTTTTAGGGGAACGGAATGGGACTATGCCTTATGGCAGAGAGGTTGAGCCTTGCATCCCTCTCATTTCCCATTCTCCTTGAACCAAGTGCAGCGTAAATCCGCTTCGGACTTGGCGTTTCTGTGTAAAGTAGTTCGCTCGAGTCTGATGCTAGTTGCTGTTAGCTAATGACCAATCAGGAAAACCCTAATTCCGGTCGATCCTAAGTGGGAACGGCCAGGATACTTCCGTTACGTGGCAGACGCGAGAAGACCTAGATCGCAAAACCCGTAACATTCCATGGGAGTGCCGGGTGGAGTTTTCTAGACATCCTTTCCAATGGACTGCTAAGACGTGTCCTAGATGATACTAGGGGACACGTTACATAATTATCACAAATAGTATAAACACTTGGTGTCTCTCCTTTCTTAATACCTTTTTAGTCAATATTTTTATTCATTAAGTTCTTAAGTTATTATTTTCTAATGTACTTATTCCGTAAGCTAAATTACTTCTTATTATTCAATATCTACTTCCTTGAGTTTCCCTTATTATGATATTACATTTAATGTTTTAATTTTTCAATAATATTTAAATTGTATTGATTAATTTAATTTTGATTCTATTCAAATTAGTATTTATAAACTTTAATACTACAAGATATAGGTCTTATACCGACGTTTAAAGTGACGAAAATGCAAATAACAAAATTTGCCCCCATCGTCGCAAAAAGCGTCGTTATTGGCGATGCCATAGAACATTCGGTATCACCGTCGCTATCAGCATCAGTATTGGCGTCGGTATGATAGCGACGGTTTGTGACGTAAATAATAATGCCAATAAGGATGCAAGCAGTAAAATTTGCTACTCTAATAGCGACAATAACATGGATTTTTCTTTTTGCACTGTGTGCTTTATGAGAGCCATTCAAAATAGTTTCTGCCTTACTGTGTACAATGCACTTGCAAACAAAAACAATGTATACTGAAATCATAAAACTGATACATGAAATAAATACATGATCACATAATAAGTGATTGGTACAATCATGACAGGATATCACTAATACATAGAAAATGTCTACATAGATCAGGCGACTCAAAAATAAAGGTGTGTGAGCTCCAGGGATCCAAGGGCGAGCTACATATCCTTGTTCCCCGAAAGCTCGTCCCACCGCAAAGGAGCATCAAACAGACTCTGCAAAAAAAGAAACAACACATCAGTCCACCATAAAATAATGCATTCAAATATCTTATGGTAACTACAGACAAGAAAGATGAGTGACTTACAGGGCCACCACGTCTATACAATCAGTCGATCAATGCAATGAGACCATGCCTCTATGCATATCGAGTCTCAAGGATAGTTAGATCGCGATTTATAATGGAGTGCTGCAAAGAAAACAAAATGCTAACTGTTAGAAATATGATTGTCATTACAAAGAATATTTCAAAAAAATAAGAAAGCAAAACAAAACAAAAACTTACAAAGTCCTCCAAATATGTCCTGTGGCCGCCACTCCCAAGATGATGGACCATTCCGGCCTCGAGTCGTGCCCTCTCCGCCTCGCGCTGCTGACTCCAACATCCTAGAGACTTTTTAGCCTCCTCCCTTAGTCAGCGCCAGTTGTCTGCATCTAACCACTCAGGCTTTGCAACTCCACTCTTGATTGCCTTGCATGTGTCGGATTGTCTATGTGACATGTATGCACGCATGCAATCCATTATCTAGCCTATAGAGAATCTATCTACTGAGGCTGGCACCGGAAACTCCTCGTGCAAGGATGCTACTATGTAGTCCTTGCTCCCCTCCAATATGTTCTTCCAATTATCCAAGTCGTTGTGCTGAAAAACTTGTCGGCACAACTCTCTCATATGAACCATCACCCTCCTCCCCTCATCATTCATGATGATGGCTCCTGACCTACTATCGACTAGATATCCATAACCCCCAGGAGTCTGCCTAAGATGGGTCCTCTCCCATCTGCGTCCATGTTCCTGGGCATATCCAAGAGACCCCTGTGCATCCGGTGTACCGACCGGGGTAATATCTCTCGGAGTGGCACCCAGAGGGGTGCCACCGGCTAATGGCGGGAGTAACTGGAGTAGACATCCCCATAGGTATGACAAATCCCTGAGGTGATGCAGCTCCAGCTCAACGATGAGACAAAGACACCACGTCCGTGTCTCCACAGCATCCACCTGAGTCTGAGATACGCTCCCTGGAAGGGCCACGACATCGAGGAGTTGCACATGTATCCCGTGTCGACCGTGGGCTCACTGTCTCTATATCTTTGCAGCATCCCCCTGATCCCGATGCACTCCCTTCCTCTGTCCCAAGTCGTGAGCGTCGAGCTCGCGAAGCATCCGATCGCGCTGAAGCAAATCTAGCAGAGCGCCCTGACAAAGACCAAGATAGCTCCTGGTCTGCCATCTCTCTGAATCTCGCGATTTGGTCTAGAGATGTGTGTGAAGATGTCCTGTAACTCCTCATTGCTCATCCCTCGACTCATCCTGAAAATGTCACCTGTATAGACAAAAAATGATGTTAGAATAATCAATTTACATCATAGAAAGCACAGTAATATAAATCATTTTAAAAAAATCTTACTTAAAATGCATATCCATGTAATACAATTAGCAAGAAAATGCGTCCATGCACCAATTCACAATGGGCCAGCAACACAAAGGTGTCGTGCAAATCCATCCATTTTTTTCGGAATCTATTTCGAGAAATCCAGATGGACCTCCTCGAACTATTGCTCCAACTCCTCCAAGTACCACTTTGAACCACTGCACATCGAATAGTATCATGGAGAAGCTATGGTAATCCACTGTAACAATACTTTGTAAGTTCCCAAAATACTCAATCTCATCCACAATCATGTTTGGATCCGTTGCTCGTCGCCGGCTCTCTTGCTCGAACCTTGCCATGATACCACAGTCCATTGTGAAGCACATTTTGTCAATACGATCCATGCGAAAATGTCGTCTGCGCGACCACGCTACACTATATATTTTGTATTGTACATTGAAACACTCAAATAAGATGTCGCATATAAAATTTAGATACGACAGATTCTAAACCCTTCATCACCTTTGGACTACATCCCCTCGAGAATTCCCACTCCTCCATTGAGACCTCTGTCCCTTCGGGAGACGTTGCAGTCAAAGCTCCATGCAACGATCGTGTTGACATAAACCGCAGAATCTCCTCCATGCCTTCAGGATATCGAATTGGTCGATGACCGTACTACGTCGAAATTTAGTTCGTGCTTTCTCTCGATCTTGCCTAGCGATCTAGTACTTGACGAGCCACGTCTCCATAGAGGCATGGTGCAACATACAAAAGCGATTCACCTTCTCTTCCATTGAGACATCCATTCTTTTTTCTAACCCATTTCCAACCAACACATCTCCAGTCAGTCTATCATCGTCCTTCAACGACCATAGCATTTCATTGTCTGGTTCCACCATTGGTAGCCATTGTGAAATATGCACTAGTGCCTCAGACACCAACCAACCTTCGGCCATGCTACCTTCTGGCCAAGCTCATTGTTGCACAAAGCCTTTCAGGATTTTCATGAAGCGCTCCAAGAAGAACATCCATCGTGTATGGACATGTCCAGCGATCTCCACTTCATCTACAAGATGCACAAGAAGGTGGATTTATATCATGAGCATGCTGGTGGGCAGGTATTTCTCAAAGAGACAGACCGTCTCCATTGCTCCCTGCCTTGGGGATTCAATAGTAGAGGACATCTTAATCTCCTTCTGTGAGATCCATTGCACCAAATTCGACAACCTGTAAATGGCCCCACGTATTTCTGGAGTAAGACATCCTGTGATCGCGATCGGTAGTACAAACTGCCACAAATGAGTAAGCATTATGAATAATGGCTACATTTCAAATAGCAAAATACCCATGCTAATTACAATCCATTCATAGTATAAACCTGACATATCGTATGCTAGTCATGGGATTTTAGCCCTGATAATTGGTCATCTTTACAAAATGCGGACCTGAGAGAACGCATCATACCCGTCGGAGTGCGGATAGACTTGATTACTTGCTTCACAATGGGCTCTTCTTTAGTTGACAAAACCCAAGGAGTGTGAGGAAGCTGCATACGACCATCATCACTTGACTACAGCCAAAGCGCCTCCATCTTACCTACCTCCTTCAAATCCATTCGTGCCCCTATAGTGTCTCTCTTTCTTGTGATGTGATCCAATAACAAGCTGCCCATATTCTTGAAAATATGCATGGGATCCAACAAGTGGTTGACCTATAAGTGGGTCCAATATGGCAACTCGTAGAAAACTGAGAACCGCCGCATTCCATTTCGATGTGATTCCGCGTGGACCATTTTCAGCTCGTACCAGCTTGCGACATTCATATGTGTTGGAGGTCATCCAAGGAAACCTTCCCTGAGTTTATGATCCTCTGGCAAGAAAGAAGCGTGTCCTTGATATACCATATTCTTCATGGTTCGTGACCTTCGAGAGACTAACTGTGGCCCGCACAATGGACATGCATGATAACCTGAGGTAACCAGACCTGTTCCAACACCACGACCTAGTGAATACTTGCTTGAACAAGATAAAATATAGATATTACCAACGAGAATGGAGGCCTGCTCACCTAAGCACTCTCCAAATCTTGGAAAGTCATGCATCGTCCACATGATAATGGTTTGAATATTTGCTGACCGTCGATCATCGTGCCTACTCATATCTTGTACGGTAACCCCCTCCTCCCACAAAATCTTAATCTCATCGACTAATGGATGAAGACATATGTCCATATTTTTGACTTTGTAGCGGCCAGGGACGAGCAAGCTAAGGATGAGATGTTCTTTCTTTGTAGAAAGCCATGGAGGGATATTGTAGTTGACAAGGACTATAGGCCACACATTGTAAGAAGTTGAGCGCAGACTGAATGGGTTCACACCATCCATTGCAAGACCGAGCCGAAGATTCCTTGGCTCTTTGGCAAAGCCTGGGAAGGAAGAGTCAATGTGGCTCCATGCGCATGAATCCACTGATAATCGTTGAACTCCATCCGTGGAATTATTGTGTGCATCCCATGTTGTCAAGCTCGCCATGCCAAATGTACGAAACATGTGGTTTATGCGGGGGATAAGTAGAAAGTGTTTGAGAACTTTTTGAGGGATGTTTTGCCCTTGCAAGTCCTATCGATACCTGTGAGCACCACACTTTGGGCGTATCTCCATAGTCTCATACTCTCCTCGAAACAGTATGCAATCGTTGATACATGCATGGATGTTATTATAGTCCATGCCAAGCTTTCGTAAAACATGTCGTGCATCATCACGAGACTCAGGCATGGTATTTATAGGTGGTAATATATGATATTTCAATAACCTGAAAAAAATCATAAAACACCTTGAAAAAACACAAATATTTGTAATAATAGTGCCGAAAAAAAATCAATGAAGCGTATGTACAAGGTACCTGAACAACTCGGTCACACTCGTATCGCTCCACTCGTATTTTGCTTGCACACTTAAGAGTACAAGCAGTGTCTTCAACCGAGATACTCAGCACCCATCATATAATGGTATGGATGCTTTCTCTCTAAGCGGATCAGAAGTCTTGACATCCATGGGAATCAATGCATCGATCATTGCCTCCATCTCAGGCTCCAAGATTGTAGGTAGGTCTGGAAAGTTGCATGTCTCCTCTGGCATTGATGGTATAGATTGGCCTTGCGAGTGGTGGATTGGCTCCTGCACTCCATCCATCCCACGCCCACGTACTCTTCTAATTGGCCGCAAAGGGTGCACTCCCCCTTGGGACGAGACATCACCTCCCTGGATAGAAAATTTGCCAGCGAGACCCAATCTTATTGTATATGGTATTCAATTAGCTTGTGAGTACGATGCATGATTGATATTAACTTTAAATTACCGTTTGCTGAAAATTCGCAATCGCCTTATCAATGATCTCAGATTGAAACTTGCCAAATCATCGTACGCATTCTATAGACAATCGGCGTTTTCGTCTAATTTCCAGCTTGCATTGAGAGCAAGGACATGGGACACGCTGATTAAGATACGCCTCGCGATCTTGAACAACATGACCTTCTTCGTTTTCCATTTTGTCTACGTTACAACAAACAATTTGTTTTTGTTATCATTCTTTTCTTTTCTTAGATTGTTATCCTCTCCTTCCATCTCTCTCTTTTTCTATGACCTAGCATATAGTATCATAGAACACTAGTATTTAGTACCTAGTACTCAGTACCTAGCATATAATATTTCGTTTTCTCTCTTCCTCTCCCTCTCTCATTTTCTCTCCCTCCCTCGCTCTCACCCTCTCTTTCTCTCTTTTCCTATTAGGTTTAATGATATTTCTCTTTTTCTCTCTTCTCTCTCTCTCATTTTCTTTTCTCTCTCCTCTCTCTCTCATTCCCTTTTTCTCTCTCCTCTCCCTCTCTCATTTCCTCTCCCTCCCTCGCCCTCACCCTCTCTTTCTCTCTTTCTCTATTAGGTTTAATGGTTTTTCTCTCTTCTCTCTCTCTCTCTCTCACATTTTTTTCTCTCTCTCCTCTCCCTCTCTCATTTTCTCTCCCTCCCTCACCCTTACCCTCTCTTTCTCTCTTTCCCTATTAGGTTTAATGATATTTCTCTTTTTCTCTCTCCTCTCTCTCTCTCTCTCATTTCCTTTTCTCTCTCCTCTCCCTCTCATTCCTCTCCTCCCTTTCTCTTTTTCTCTCTCCTCTCTCTCATTCCTCTCCCTCCCTTGCCCTCTCTCATTCCTTTTTCTCTCTCCTCTCTCTCTTATTTTCTTTTTCTCTCTCCTCTCTTTCTCTCATTTCCTCTCCATCCCTCGCCCTCACCCTCTCTTTCTCTCTTTCCCTATTAGGTTTAATGGTTTTTTTCTCTCCTCCCTCTCTCATTTTTTCTCTCTCCTCTCCCCCTCTCATTTCGTTTTCTCTCTTCCTCTCCCTTTCTCATTTCCTCTCCCTCCCTCACCCTCACCCTCTCTTTCTATCTCTCTTTCCCTATTAGGTTTAATGATTTTTCTCTCTTTTTCTCTCTTCTCTTTCTCTCTCATTTTTTTAATCTCTCCTCTCCCTCTCTCATTTACATTTCTCTCTTTCTCTCCCTCTCTCATTTTCTATCCCTTCCTCACCCTGGCCCTCTCTTTTTCTCTTTCTCTATTAGATTTAATAAATTTTTATCTTTTTCTCTCTCCTCTTCCTATCTCATTTTTTTCTCTCTCCTCTCCCTGTCTCATTTCCCTTTCTTTCTTTCTCTCCCTCTCTCATTTCCTCTCCCTCCCTCACCCTGACTCTCTCTTTCTCTATTTTTCCATTAGGTTTAATGATCTTTCTCTCTTTTTCTCTCTTCTCTCTCTCTCATTTCTTTTTCTCTCTCCTCTCCCTCTCTCATTTCCTTTTCTCTCTTCCTCTCCCTCTCTCATTTCCTCTCCCTCCCTCGCCCTGACCCTCACCCACACCCTCTCTTTCTCTATTTGCCTATTATGTTTAACATCTTATCTCTTTTTCTCTCTCCTCTCATTCTCTCTTTTTTTCTCTCTCCTCTCCCTCTCTCATTTCCTTTTGCTCTCTTCCTCTCCTTCTCTCATTTCTTCTCCCTCTCTCTCCCTCTCTCATTTCCCTATTATGTTTTCGTCTCTCCCCCGTCTCCCTCTCCCTATCTCATTCCCTCTCCCTCTCCCTCTCTCATTTTCTCTCTCTTCCTGCCCCTCCCTCTCTCATTTCCTCTCCCCCTCCCTCTCCCTCTCTTTCTCCCTCTCCCTCATTTCTTTTCCCTCTCTCATTACATACAAATTATACAAAAAATAAATAAATAAGAGAGAGAATGCACTCTCCCTTCCTCTCGTTCTCTCATTTCATCCCCCTCCCTCTTCCATTTCCTCCCTTTTCCTCTCCCTTCCTTTCCCTCTCCCTCTCTTTCTCTCTCTCCCTCCCTCCCTCCTCCTCCCTCTCCCATTTCCTACCTCTCCCTCTCCCTCTCTCAATATATATACATAAATCATATAAGCAAAAGTAAAAGAGAGAGAGAATGCACTCTCCCTCCCTCTCCCTCTCTCATTTCCTCCCCATCCCTCTCCCTCTCCCTCTCTCATTTCCTCCCCCTCCCTCTCCCATTTCCTCCCTTTCCCTCTCTTTAATTTCACTCTTTTTCTCCCTCTCCCTCTCCCTAATTTCTTCTCCCTCTCTCATTATATACAAATTATACAAAAAATAAATAAATAAGAGCGAGAATACACTCTCTCCCTCTCGTTCTCTCATTTCATCCCCCTCCCTCTTCCATTTCCTTTCTCACCCTCCCCCTCCCTCTCCCTCTCCCTCTCTTTCTCTCTCATTTCCTCTCCCTCTCTCAATATATATACACAAATCATATAAGCAAAAGTAAAGGAGAGAGAGAGAATGCACTCTCCCTCCCTCTCCCTCTCTCATTTCCTCCCTATCCCTCTCCCTCTCCCTCTCCCTCTCCTTCTCTCTCTCTCTCTTTCTCTTTCTCTCCCTCTCTCATTTCCTCCCCCCTCCCTCTCCCTCTCTTTCTCTTTCTCTTTCTCTTTCTCTTTCTCTCCCTCCCTCTCTTTCTCTCTCATTTCCTCTTCTAAACAAGCAAAAGGAGAGAATTAAACCCTTAACAAGCAAAAGAAGGAGAGAATGGACTCACCGATGAGATATGGCGAGGGTTTAGTGGCTCCTCTTCGTGATGAAGGCTCCTCCTCTCCTTTGGGAATGGTGGTGGCGGCGGCGGCGGTGGCAAGCCTTCTTCCTCTCCCTCTCTCACCCTATACAAGACGGTCGCTCTCTCTCTCACTCTCCCTCTCGAAACCTTCGACGAAAATGCGCGAAATGAACCCGCGCTTGGGTTTCGGCCTGTTTTTTTTCCCTATGGAGCGTCACTATTTGTGTCGACGCCGCTACCTGCGTCGCTACCCACCGTCGCTATACATTACAATCCTTGTAGTGTAATATTAATGTACCAACATAATTAACACTGCTTATTAGGCTTTGATAAAATCATGGGGCTAACCTAAATGATTGCATCAATCCAATGGAAGTGCAATTAGTTATAGAGGAAACCTTTAAATCACTAGGAAAAGTAGATCCATTCCATCTCCTAGAAGCCCCCAATCATAGAGAGTAGGAGAATTTATCTCCATGCTCTTTGAAGAAGATGAGAAAGTGATGTCCATTGATTCTTAAGAGGATTTTCTTCACAAATCCAAGAATTGCAAAGATATGGCACCACTAAAGTTTTTAGGTTGTCATCACGTTAGTTTGGAAAAAATTATTCTCAAATGATTTGCTAAAGTTGAGAAGGTGATACCACACAACAAGATTCTGCATCTATATCTAGCGCAACAAATATATGCCCATGATATACTAAAAAGAAAAGTGAACTAGATAGAGAAGCGAGCCAATGCAACGACTAGTCTAGGAAGGGCAAATAGCAAGGCTATCGTCAGATGATAGAATCATGAACCAGATGAGAGAAATGTGAGAAAATTATTGATTAAAATGATCCAAGAATAACATGAGGATTTCTAGAACAAAACAGACTCATTGAAAGAACTTATAGAGAGCCTCACTAAATAAGTTGATGTACTTCATAGAGAAGACATTGTGCATGGAAGCATCTCGTTGATTTGTTGGCAAGGCTTGAGACTACTCAAGCTTTTCCAATGAAAATGTAATGATGATAATGAGTGGAAACTTGTTGACCAGATCCTTAGCGAACTTACCCAAGTCATGCCTCAAGATAATGTACATAACAATGCATGTTCTTCAAATACTAATGAGGTTGATCCATCATAAGGTTGTTCCATCATACGACAAGTGTGACTAAATAAAGGATATAACAATATTGAATGAGGGTAAAGTAGATTTTAATATATGAGGGGGAGAGAGAGAGAGAGAGAGAGAGAGAGAGAATGTATGGGTAAACATATTGTTTTCTTAGTGCATTTATGGGTGAATAAATGTGAGAGATGGACACATATGCATGGTGTGTGTGTGTGCATGTCTATTGTAAGGGAGATCCTTCTTTTTGTATTTCATTAGAAACGTCCCAGACTAAAAACAAGTATGTCAAGTTGAAATTCCCTCAAGTTTATCCTACTCTAGATTTTGTAAATAGTAAAGTTGAACTTTTTGGGATAATGTTGCTTTGGTAGTAAATAACTCTCAATCACAATGACTTGGTATTTCTATCATTATCTCTAGATCGAATTGTAAAGATGCATGCATGCTACAATTTTATGAGTGCAAGCATGCTTTCTTCCTTATTTTGGGGGGGACACCACACATACACACACTTGCACACAAGCAAATAGGGGACATATTGATAAAATTTAATATATGAATATTACAAAATTATTTTAGAAGGTCAAATTCCACCATTTGAATATGTGTCAATCTATGTAGGAGAGTATTTCTTCTAGAAAATGTGCTAATATAAGCCTCATAATACATGTTGATAAAGATTTGAATTTCGTTGGTGCTCATTGCAACAATGATATTGTTAGTTATAGAAATGATGTTAATATCAATGTTTACATATCAATGTTTGCTGTTCTATCAAACATAGATTATTGTTGCAACATGTATAAAACCCCAAGCACTAATCAAATATATATATTACAAAGAAAGATATAAAATTCATGAGATTTATTTAGTTTCATTGGTCTAGCAATTAGCATCTCACTTCTTGATGGCCCAATTCTACGTTCTTCAATTGAGATTGGAAATAAGAGTGGCTTCGGGTTGTTTTGTGCAAATATTCAGAGCAAACCAATGGAATGTATGTTGTCTATTGGGATGCCAAACTAAAGGGATCCCATGTATCTTGTGTCCATTTAGTTAGATACATAAGTTGTTTATCTAAAATACAAGCTAAGAAAGGGAGTTTTATTCAATTTCTTTTATCTTTATTGGGATCATCTTTTGAGAAGCAATAAGAATATTCATTCTCTCTACTTTCTATCCTCATTGAAAAGATGATAGCAAGTGGGCTATCAGATCTATAGGTGATATGCATCTAATGGTATACTCTATGGTAGACACAACACTACCACTTCAGTTTGTGAAGGATGTCACCATTTCGATGGACCATTGAACACTAAGAAATTTCCCCTATGGTTAACATTCGGAAAAAAATGAACTCACAAATGGGCCCTTAAAAATAATATAGTTTAATATGTGGGCCTTTTGGATTATCCAATAGGAAGGCTAGATGTTGACATTCATGGAGGGTGAATCTTCTCTCCAAATCTTTGGTTTTCTATTAAAAAAAGGGGTAGTGGGAGATTTAAAAAAGGGAGAATGAATAGTACACAAAATTTGAGTTTCTCTCACCTCATATAAGTGGAAAAAGTAAAAACTAGGGAAAATGGGACATTTCCTAGTGAGAATAAGTAGAGAATCACATAAGACCTATCCTATGTAGGAAATATTTCCTACATAGGAAATTCCTATGTAAGAAATATTTCCTACATAGGAAAATACAAAATTTTCTATGTAGGGAATAATTTCTATATAGGAAATATTCCAAATATAGGAAAAAAATTCTAGGGTGATTCCCTAGGTACTCTCACTAGGAAATCTCTCATTTTTCCTATTTTTTACATTCTCTACTTATATGTACTTTCAACTAGGGAATTCCATGGGAATACTCTTTTTTCCTTATCACTTTACCAACTTTGCCCTTACTCTTAGACATGCTAATATCAAACAAGAAATTACACAATAAATTTTTAACTAAAAAATTATATAAAGAATGTCATCATTTCTAAGTAAGGATCAATAACATAAATCTAATGATCAAAATAGATTAAACAAATTAAGACATCAACATCTACTTCTAGCAACCAAAAGAAAAATGAAAATACTTTTAAAGGAGCATAGAACTAAAAACTAATTAAGCAACATGTGTGTCTTGATTGTTTTATCCCTTAAATCTCCAATATGTTGCAAAGTAATAAATGTTTGAGTTATCCCTCAAATCTCCAATATGTTGAAAAGCAATAAATTCTTAACTCAAAGTAGAAGTTATGCTAAAACTTCCACATCATCTAAACTAAGCACATTGCTATTTTTGTTTAATACAACTTTGTCATTTCCTAGTAGCAAATAAATAATCTCCTTAATCATATCATCACTCACTGACTTCTTTGTATGCTTAATCAAGACTCGAAAGCTAGCTTCAATCTTTTTGAGATTCATGTATGTACTCTTTAAAGAAAAGTACATATCATGAATTGTAGGCACACCAAGATACTTCAAAAGTATGGTTTCATGTTCTCTTTTGTCATATTAAGGTGCATTGAATAACAAAAAGAGAATAAGTAACTTATTATACTATGTATAGATAATTAAATGACACGAATTATAATATGAAAAGCCATAAATTTAACTACACGACTTATATATATATATATATATATATATATATATATATATATATATATATATATATATATATATAAACTATAAAGCTACCCTTTAAGCATCATTTGAAATGTTAATCTCAATGCCTTGGTTTGGGAGATCTTTAAATTCCTAATTCAAATAAAATAAAAAAACTAGATTATGCTTTTCATGTATGACATAAACAAAAATATAAACATTTACATCTAGCACCTTTGGTTCTTTT